>NC_083354.1:131811885-132421051 GCF_030254825.1 Meriones unguiculatus
TACGTAAAACAAGGGACAGATGCAGCCATGAATGGGTCTCTCCTTTAAATGTGTGCTCTCACCTTTACTTCAGTGTAAGATGGGATACTCATTCTACCTTCTTTATCAACTGTCAGTAACTCTCTGTCTGGACTATACATAGTCTCTTACTCATCCTTTCAGAGAAAAGAAACTGCATGTATTTTCCAGTCAATGAAGCTTATCACTGAAAACGATTTGCTACCCACTTGCTTTCAAAGAAGGACCTATCATAAAATGAAGACCTCTAACAGGAGTTGACAGACAGCCTGATTCTCCAGGGCCCCAAAAGGTGGCCACAACCACCAGTGTCAAATCCAGTTCTTCATCCCATGCCCTGTATGCAGAGTCATGACCTTATTTGCATGGCTGATCATCAGCAACCTCACTTCTCTTTTCACTGGTCTGATTTCCTTCTGTGCTATTTCTGGTTTCTCTGAGACTCACAAGCGATTTTACTTCATTGACTCACACAGTCTTGATTTCCTTCTTGCTACAAATTGCCTTCATTTGCATTTAGATTATTCAATTGCTCTGAATGGGTCCCCTCCCTGCCAGAAGCTCTTCATACATCTCTACTGGAAACCCTATGAATGAAGCCAGTCTCAGCATGACCAGCCCCTGATTCCATCCCCCAGACCTCAGTCACACATATACACTGCTGCCAAGGCAATGGCAGAGGCTTCAAGGCAATTCACATTTGCTTTAGGAGTTGAAGTTATTTAAATCTCCTCATGAGACTATTTTTTTTGTTGTTGTTGTTGTTGGTTTGTTTGTTTGTTTTTTTAATGTTCCCTGCCATACTCCAATTCATTCTTAATGGGGGGACTTGGGTCAAGACAACCTTGCAGCATATTTTAGCAGTGTTGCAGATTTCTAGGCCTTAACAGCAGGAAATAGAGTCTCGCCTTCTCTCAGGGTAGTAAGCGCTTCTGGACAGGAACTGGTTCTCAAGGAAGTGTTTACCTGGGTAAAAGGTGAGGGAGTAGACCCACAGCCTGAGAAGACTTCGTGAAAGTCAGCTTCTACCAGCGTCCTGTGCTAACAAACACCCAATGTCTCCTGTCTGCATCCTCCTTCTTTTACACCTCACTACTTTTTAAATTGTTTTCCTAGTATATTAGCTTTCTGTTGCTGCAGTAAAACACCTGAAAAAAAATCAACTAAAAGGGAGAAAAGATTTATTCAGCTGATGCTTTGAGAAGTTCAGCTTACGATTGGTCAGGCACTGCTTTTGGGCCTTCAATCAGGATGCAGAGAAGCTGCTCAATTCTTGGCAGTGAGGAACCAGAGAAGAAGGGGCCAATATCTCAGAAGTCCCTTCTAGTGCATACTTCCAATGACCAAACGTCCTTCTATCAAACTTCTCTGCCTGAGGTTTCAGCACTTCACAGTGGTGCCATGGGTAGAGACCAAGTTTTTGACGATAGGACAAGTTTTAAAATTCATTTTCAGGTTAGTGTGCAAAGCGTAGGCTTTCAGCAAGGCAATTCTAGTCACACTTCATTAAGGCTACTTGAAAATAAAGAAAACACCAAGGTACTTTTAATAAGTAATACAAGTAAAAACAACTGTAAGAGTGTATAAAGTGGAAGAGAATAACATTAACTGGAGAAATATCAAATAAATATAGAATGTTTCTTGAACCAAAGAAAGTATATAATCAATCTGTTTAGTAAATGTGCAAGAAAGGCATATTTGCAAGGCACCTCAGAGCATCTCCAAGACAACACTTTTCAGAAACATTTGTGAATGCATTCTTTGGTTCTTTAAGGCTAGAAAAAAATTTTAGTCACCCTGTGCAGCCCCTACTAAGCTACCCATGTTCCAAACTGTGGTCCTACGCCCACGTACATTCAGGCAGTACTAAATGGGCTCAGTGTGCTTTATTCTGTGATTATTTTACTCTGCACGTATGAGTGCTTTGCTCGGCTGTGTCTGTGTGCCTGGTGTCTGTGGAAGACGAAAGAGGCTATTGGATCCCCTGGAACTGAAGTTAGGGACAATTGTGAGCCACCATAAGGATGTTAGGACTCAAACGTTGATCCTCTGCAAGAGCAGCAAGTGTTCTAAACTGCTGAGCTATCTATCCAAACCCCTCAGTGGCTTTATAAAAACCACATAGGAAAAATCAGTAGGTGAATGGAAGGTAATTAGAAGGGAAGGAATGGGAGAGGGTATTGGTCAAAATACATTATGTTTGTGTACAAATTTTCCCATAATAAATAAATTAATGTATTTTCAAAGTAAATTTTAAAATGAAAAGTCACCTAATTGTTCCTTGCCACTGTTTGAAACTTAGCTTATATTGAAATAAAACATATCAGTATTAACAATCAATGTGGCAATGTTTTTCATTGTTTTGTTACTTTACGAGAGTTATCTAACTTTTAATAGGGTTGGTCACAGACATGGTCCATTACTAAATGAGGCACAAAGAAAAAACAATCCTGCTCATATGGCCCAGCATTTACAGAGTGATAGAAAGAATACTCTAGAGAGCAGGCCATTAATGAGGAGACAGGAGACCAGCCTTAAAGATAGATGTATGTCATGGTGTGTTATAGATAGATCAAGAATCACTTGGGCTAAAAAATTATATGTCATAACATACATATGTACATTACCATGTACGTGTACAAACAATACCATATGGATATATGAAACGTGATCAAGAATCCAGAATCCTTATAGCACTTAGGAATAAATGTGAGAAGGAATTGGCTGTTATAGTTATACTCACAGAATTTGATAAAAATTTGAAGGTTTTATGGTAGACAGCCAGATCTTCTATAAAAATCAGAATTTTATGTCATTTTAACTACATTCATTCAGAAGTATAACCCTACCTCTCAAACCAGGTGTTTTTTATTTAAATATAGCTTTTGAGGACAGCTATCTAAATTTATCTTTATTACTAAAATAGAGCAACTGAAAAAAAGATCTGCTCCTCTTGCTCCGTGAAAATTAGAAAATAAGTCTGTTTCCCTAATTCTTACATGTAATTCAACAAGATAGAAATAGAAGGTTTTAAAGAGAGTTTAACTGCTAGGATTTTTTTTCAAAAATTTTGATAAGTAAATTCTTTCTTGAAAGGAATTTGCCAACGTAAAGTTTCCAAAAGTCAAAGTTTAGTCAAAATTTCATTTGAGAAAACAAATACTACTGTTCAGCAAACTTAAGATGTAGTAAATCAAAATCCAAAGTATTATTTAAAGAACAGAGGCATGCTCTGTGTGAATTTTTTTAACAAAACGCTTAAGAATAAGAAGAAAAAATGACAAAAGGTAGTGTTCTTACAAGTTTTCCTCACCAGTTTTCTTAAATATCACCAACAAGAGCTTCCTGGATAGAAATTAGTGTCCTCTTTTCCCTGACCTGTCTGCAGCCTAAGACACCACTGACCTATTTCAAACTCTTGTGGTCTCTGGTCTGGCTGACATTTCTTCCTCTCAGACATAGCTTTCTACTTGCTGCTTCTAAGTTCCTTCTTTTTATGCTAATCTTTAAATGCCAACAAATTCCAAGGTGATGAATCCCAATCTCTTCTCTTTCTATGTAGGCTCTGACCAGCCATGTCACCCACAAAATAATTCCACCCTCTCTTTCTAGACCAGTGCCGCCACATCAATATCCCCGGCTTAGTCCTTCCTTCTTTTTTTAAAATTAATTAATTTATTTATTTACTACATCACAGTAGGAAGTCCCCCTCCCTTCTCTTTTCCCAGCCCCTCTCTCTCACCTCCCCTCATCTTCCCCTGTCGCCCCTTCCTTTCCTCTCAGAGAAGGGTAGACTTCCCTTGGGTTTCAACCCTCCGTGTCATATCAAGTAGGACTCGGCCTGTCTTCTTCTACTGAGGCTAGAAAAGGCTCCCTTCTGGTAGTCAGATGCAAATTTCCAGCTGCCTTATATACTGCATGGATTTAAAGAGACCTCCATTCTAAATTCATACCTCTGCTTTAACATACAGTGAATCTATATCTCTTACAACTCCATGCCTATGTAGAGTCACAATGAGCCCTGCAGCTAACTCAGCTGGTTTCCTAGGGCTACCATGACAAACGAGCACTGGATGAGACACTTAAGAAAACACTTGACCTTCACAGTTCTGGATGTAGAAGTTGCAAAATGCAGATGATGGATAGTTTGTCTTCTTGGAGCATATAGATTGAATCCATTGTAAGCTGCTGCTGCTGCTGCTGCTGCTGCTGCTGTGTGTGTGTGTGTGTGTGTGTGTGTGTGTGTGTGTGTATGCACATGTGAGTGCATACTGGCAATCCATGGTGTTTCTTGGTTTGAAGACACATTCCTCCAACTTCTGCTCCTGTCATCACATGTACTCTCATCAAGCAGTACTTTTATTTCAAGCACATTTTCTAAAACAGCTGATGTCTTCTCGCCTTAGAATTTGGCTATGGTTTCCCACACAGGTCTATGGACCTTTCAGTTCTCTATAATTTGAGAGCCTGGTTGAAACCTTTATTCCACTCTACAAGACCACAATAATGTTTGGAAGTGCTATTTTCTTCATTTACTCTTTATATAATGAAGTGGTGTTCATCCTCTCAAATTTAATTTAAATATCTCCTTTAGGAACTTATCTGAGGGATTGGCGAGGTGGTTAGAGCTCTGGCTGTTCTCCCAGAGGTCCTGAGTTCAACTCCCCACCACATGGTACCTCACAACCGTCTATAATGAGATCTGATGCCCTCTTCTGGTGTGCAGGCACACATGCACACAGAACTCTGTGTACATAAGAAATAGATAAATATTTTTTAAAAGAATTTATCTGAGGACACCATCTACTTATTTCATCTCCCCATAAACTGGTCATCTTAAACAAAATGTGATATATGCATATAATATATAGACGCATGTATATATATGTGTATATACCATGGGACATTATTCTGCCATTTAAAACTAAATACATCCATTTATGACAACATAGATAAACAGAAAAATATAATGGTAAATAAAATAAGTGAAGTACATAAGGATTAATGCTACATGTTCCCACTCAAGTGGAGATGCAAGGAATTAATCTTATAGAAGTAGAAAATGATCATTGGATAAGGGACGCATGGATAAACAGAAACTGGAAACAGACCCCTAGACATAGTTATATAGGATAAACAAGTTCTAATGAACTATACGCAGGAGGACAACTATAGCTTACAGCAAATTATTAAGGTTGTTATGAATAACCAGAAGTTTTAAAGTTCTGAACAGATGAAATTAGAAGTGTTTAAGGAATTATAGCAGTAAAAAAGCTTATTTTAATCGTTACAAATTATATATAGACATTGAGTCATGAGTGTACCCCATAAGCATGTACAATTTTAAGTGTTAAAAGTTAAATAAATAAATGAAACAAAATAAAATCTGAAAAAATATACCTTTAATCATTCTTTAGAGTTAAGTTACAAGAGCAACCTTAAACTAGAGAACTTTTTAAAGATTTTATTTTACTCATGTGTAGATGTATGTGTGTGTAAGTATGAGTGTGTACCTATCCCATCAGGCACTCAGAGGCTAGAAGACAGTGTCAAATTTCCTGAAGTTGGAGCTACAGACGGTGGTGAGCTACCCAAATCTGGTCCTCTGGAAAGCAACAAGTACTCTTAACATCTGAGCCATCTCCCCAGCCCTTCTTAAACACAACACAGCAGTATCCTACATTTTTATTTTCTATCTCACTTTTCAAATTATCCATTTCCCACATTTTAATACTGTAAGGCCTATATCTTACCCATCCAGGTCATGCTATGTTCTACTACCTGGAAAGCAAAGGCAACTGCAAATCCTGAAACAAATGTCATTTCTTCAATTTTAAGTTATGAGTATACAGCTGATTGAATTAAAGTAATGAGTTATAATCAAGAAGTTGATGAAAAAAGTAAAATTATAATTATGTGGCAATTTTATAGTCAGTTAAGGCTTATAGATATTCAGGAAAGCAAAAAATATTCTCCTCAGATCTTGGGGCTTGAATCAGACATTTTGAAAACTTAAGTACCTGACTTTATAATTAATCACCCAACAACACTCAACTTTGCTTTTAATAGATTTTTAAAGTGTTGAAGTTAACCAAATGAGGTCAAACAAAAGACAAGAAATAGCAGTTTTGTTGAATAAGTGATCATTAAAAATCTTTCTTGTCCTCAGTCTTCTAGGGAATAAAGGAAACACACTGCCCTTGACTTTGAGATTGTATAGCCTATAATGATGCCATCTACATAAGTTGCCTCAAATATTCTTGAACTGATGACCATCAACTTCTTGCCTTCAGAACTATATTTTTAATGCCTCCTGGGTAATACAAACATGGCCTTATTATTCAAGATCCTGTGGACACTTTGAACTGGATACATAGACCAAAATAAAACCTCCATTTTTTTCTCATGTTCCCACTACAGACAAACATCTGCCTTAAGCCTTAATGCTTCTGTGGCAGTTTAAAAATGGCCCTCACAGGCTCGTAGAGAGTCTGGAAGTCATATCCCTCCTAATCTGTAAGTTGTAGGAGCCTCTAAAGGGCTTCCAGCCCCTCCCTGGGCAGTGTCATTGGCACTTACAGAACAGTGATGGGTCTTTTCCAAGTATTGCTGCTGAAACAGGTTAATGATTGAACCACCACTCTCGGAAAGAACTTAGAGATGCAGATGGTTAACAATGACTGCCACCCTTAGAAATAACTTAGAAATGTAGCCTGTGAGAAAAGTTAGGTTCAGATGTTTTTGCTAGTGGCTTCGCTCTAGAATATATTGGGGAACAGTTTACAGTTCTTAGCAGTTGAGCCAGAGATTCTTTGAGGTCAGGGAACAAGGACAATGACAGCCCAACCAGTATTATCTGACACGCCTTTCGTGCTGAAGCTGGGCTGGGGGTTTTTATACACATTTTTGTCCTCAGCTTCCTGATATGGTTTAATGAAAAACTGGTAGTGAATGGGTATGCACTCCGAAGATTTAAAGGTATATATATAGATATATATATCTTATTTAAAAAATCCTAAAAGAATCACTTGTGATCATTATAAGTAATGAGTATCATTATATATATATCACATATAATAAGTAAGTATCATTATATATATAATGATACATATATATCACATATAATAAGTAAGTATCATTATATATATATATATATCACAAACCTAAACTTATATATATATATATATATATATATATATGTTTAGGTTTGAGATTCTTTTAGGATTTTTTTAAATAAAATATTTAAGATAAATAATAAAATGATTGATCCTTGTTTTGTAACAGCCAATTTCAGCTTGCCAGTAAGAAAACTAGCTGACAAAATTATCTTGCTTGCTTACCCTTTGTTAATCTATAACAAGTTGTTTAGATGTGAATGTATGTGGGGTTCTTGGGAATAATTTGTTTTTCACCCATATTATGTAAAATACATGGTCATGTGAGAGTATTGAGGAACATTTTTAATGCATGTTCATTGTAATCATTCACTTGAAGAAAAATAGAATGTAACTGTTGCTTTATCCACAAGTGTATTTGCGTGTGTATGATTTTTCTCTTTTTCATCCAGCCCTGAAGAGAAGAGTTTTTCTCCAGCCCCAGGGAGTTTTTCTCCAGCCCCAGAGAACTAGGTTTTGTTCCCTCAAAGTCAAGTCTGCTGAATGATCAGTCACTGGCTTCATTCCCCATTTCAGTTTGCCTATCATGTCCGAGCCGGCTTCCTACACAGACCCAGTATTTTGGGTTAGCATACCCCAACATCTACCCCATCGGTGAACAGTTGGAGTACATGAAGAGGCCAGTCCTATAGATCCAAAGCTGCAAGATCTCCATGATACAGGGCAACAAGATATCTAAGAGTGGTCCCAGAGAAAAGCCAGTATTCGTAATCTATCAGAAGCCAGAGGACTGGAACCAGAGCAATGGCTCATTGCAATGAACATCTGCAAGCTAAGAAGCGTGAACAAAAGGATATGCTGTGGAACATGTTTTTAAACTCTGCTTTACTGGGGTTCCTTAAAGCCTTGTCCCTCCAGCCCCCCAACCCTCGGTAGGAAAGAGAAGGTTATGGGGAGAGGAGGCCAGAGTCTCCTTTACTTCTCCCGGCTATTTAGGGTCCATGAGTTCTTTTAGGGTTCTACGAATTCTCCGTCAACAGCAAAAGCAGCAAGTACTCTCCTCTGTCTCTCTCCTCCAAGCCACTGTGCGGCGAAGTGTCTCTGGTCTTCAAACCGCCACTCTCCTATTTACGTCCCTCAGAGTCCTAAACCATGCCCTTCTCTGTGCTGCATGAGACAGGCTATTACCAGCTGTGGACAAACGAAAGCCCAAACTAAAAATCCTACACTTGGGATTAAGACAAAAGCATGTTTACATAACACAACTGAGTTTTTAAAGACGGCAAAACTCCATCACAACACACTGTGACAAACTACAGCTTCCACAAGATTGATTTATTTAATTTCATTTGAAGGGAAAGTTGCAAGGACTGAGGGTGGGTATGAAAGGATGAGGAGAGGAGTGGGACTGAGGTACATGATGTGAAATTCACAAAAAAAATCAATTAAAAGTTAAATTCTAAAAACACAGAAGAAGGATTGGGGGGGGGGAAGGAAAGAAGGAAGGAAGGAAGGGGAAAAAACTAATGATCTGAGGATCTTAGAAGTCTTCAGGGTTATATACATTCATGGAGCACGTAGGAGATGGAGATTTTCTCAAGTCGACTGCCAACGTGATGCCCACGGCCACACAGCAGAGGAGGCGGGAACACAAGCAGATATTTACAGCTTACAGCTTACACGCTGTACTTGTATGCTTCTGTTTTCTCAGAATGGGAGTTACTGAAAAGATGTCAGCTGAATTGTTTTTGTCTTGCTATATGATAAATTACCACACACTCAGAGGCTTACACCGTCACCTGTCCAGGTTTCCTGGATCAGAAGCCTGGAAGTTTGGCTTTCTCTGCAGAAAGTTTTACAAGGCTGAAATCAGCGTGTCAACCAATGCAGGCAAGGGCCTCATGAGGAGGTTTTGGAGAAGAATCTACTCTCAAACTCATTCGTGTTATTGTCAAAACTCAGGTCCTTCTAGTTATGGGATAAAAATCTTGTTTTCTTATTATGGGCTGTTCAGAAGTCACTGTCAGCCTGGGGGGGGGGGGGGACCTGAAATTCTTAATCAGTAACCTCTTCCTTCTTCTTCAAAATCCATCAACGGCTGGAGAATTTCTATGCAGTAACCTTCCCCTACACTTCCAAATTCTGACTTTCTGTTCTATTGCTGGCTAGAGAAACTTGCTTCAGAAGGTTCCCATGGCTATATCAGATTGCTGTTCTACATCCCCATCTTGAAGTAAATCATGCCATATACCTGTTGCTGAGTGGAGCATAACCTACATATCCATCATTCCCAGGCTTGTGAAGTCATAATGTCACCTTAGATCCTGCCTGCCATACCAACTTTGCTTGTAGTGACAGAGTTTAATGATAGAATCATGGTCCTAAGAATGGACCATGTCAAGAAGGGACCATTTGCTGTTTGGAGAACTGTAATTTTTTCAGCAGCATATGTGCTGCTGAAGAGAGTACCTGCCATCAAAGTTTTCAATGGCAATCTATGTTACATCAGAGCTGTTTTCATTTTATTTTAGGGTTTTCATTGTGTTATTCAATTGCAAAGAGGAGAAAATAAGAATCTTGAATGCATAAGGGGAAAAAAACTATATGTATCTTCTCAGGCACCTATCACCATTTTTTTTTCTTGTTTAGCTTTAAGAGCAAAATGCCTGAAGCCTCAATTATTAATGAATACGCTGATGCCCACCTACACAACCTTGTGTCAAGAATGCGGGAAAGGACTGCTCTCTACAAGAGAACACTGACAGAGGGAGAAAATACCCCCTCACCCGAAGCTAGCTCCCATAGTGGTAAGCATGATTCCCTCAAAGTACGAGCAAGAGGAAAGTCAGGAGAATAACCTGTGTTTGGCCAATTATTCAGCTTAGAACCCAGAAAAGCAGGTCCTGAGACACTAATTTTAGATAAATTACACCAGTTTATTTTTTTAAAGTGATTCAGAAATCTTAGAGTAGCGAGAGACAAAGAAAAAGGTGCACTGGTGTGACAACCACTCCCCCAGGCTGGATCTAGCTGAAAAATAAAAGTTATGCCAAGAAGCAAAAGACTCCAGGGAGTAAAGCTCAGTAGCTAACGTTCTCACATAAGGCACCCACTGAGGGTGGTCTCTAGGATGCCTATGTGCAGAAGCCACCAGCAACACCTGCTGTGAGTTCTGCTGTTAACCTTCAACAACACCCAAGTAATACAAAATTCATATTACATAAATGCAAGAATAATTAACAGGGAAAGGAACAATTATCAACATTCTTAGTAATTACAAAATGTGGGTATGAAAAATAACAACAACACCAGATCACAACAATAATACATAATATGATTGATGCTTGTTGGTATTTAAAAAGAGCAAGAAGAAAAATGACTGCTTGACAGAAAAACATATTTAAGTCTAATTATAATGAAATGGGATAGAGCAGAGGGAAACTGTGTTCAAAGCATACTATGCATTATACGGTAGTTAATGTTTGAAGAGATAAGACTGAAACAAACCATAGTTTGATAAGCAAATTTTGAAATTTGTTTACTCCTAACTCAAAGAGTATGCATGTATGTATGAAAAATGTAACTTTAAAGTAAACCCTGTGGAACAGTAGACTTCTGACCTTTGATGCCTTGTGAATTTGAAACTGCTATTCTCCGGCTTTCGATGTTTTCATTAATTTTATTCCGTTTTTGTATCTACACCATTGTTGTATGTTATTTGTTGCATATATTTAGGAAGTACAACACTATGATTTATAATACATACAGAAAAACAAAGGTCATTTGTTTAAACATGACGGTTTTGCTTTGCTTGCCTCTTTGGAGAGGGGAAGATTTTCAAATATTTTAATTTCATCAAAACGAAATGTTTTACTCATCAAGCTAACTTATGTTAACCTTCTAAAAATACACTTTTTTTCCTATGAAGTAAAGTCTACAGATATATCGCCAACACAAGCGGACAATTCTAAGCTAAACGAACCCCACCATGACACATGGTCCTGCCAACTCCAGAGGGCACCTGCTAAAGAGTACCTAAGAAGAATGAGACTCCCGAGAAGCATAGATGCACACTCAGGTACCATTGAAGGGGACCCCCAGATGGGCAGCAGTCAACAGAACCCCTTGACCCAGACGTGTGGAGACAGCTTCAGCTTTTCTACACTGTGATCTATCTTGAAAGTATAATTTAAACTATGTGGTCTGAAAAAGGTTTGTTTTCCTTTATCTGCTGAAGACAAGAGATAAGATACCCTGCCTGATTTAAAAACCAGGCTAGAGCTTTTTCCTGACCCAAATAACCTTTTAAAAGAAAGCTTCAAGGAACTTGGCAATATGTAGCCACACACAGACAGACAGACAGACAGACAGACACACACACACACACACACACACACAGATATTTATGTGTATGTATGTGTGTATGTACCATGTACATATGTACATATTATATATACATCATTATATATTATTATGTAATATTATATTACATATAATTTTATGTAGTTTGTATATTATTTATATATTTTCTATATTATATATGCATATATGTGTGTATATGTACATATATATGAAATATATGTGTGTATAGATAGATAGATGATAGATAGGTAGATAGATAGGTAGATAGATAGATAGATAGATAGATAGATAGATAGATAGATAGATAGATATAGATAGTGTCCTCTTTCGTGGCTTCACTAAGTTAATTAATCAAACAAATTCTCTCCTAAATCCTTCAGAGCAAAGAAAAGCAACATGTTTAGAGACACTGGTTGCCTCAAGTAACTGGTTCTCCCTTCTCTCATTCAAAGCCAACTCTCTTTTTGCAGAATGAAGCCTTTCTCCAACTTGCTATGTGCAGGCCTTAATTACTGGGGACTAAAGATCCTTTGTTTCAAGAATACCTTAGCCATGACATCTAAATTTTCCAGGATTCCATTATCCTGAATCCAAAGAGTGAATTTACCTCCCTCATTTTAGCCAAAAGACAAAAAAGACACTGTCCACTTTTGCGGGGGAGGGGAAGTAATACTATGATTCTCCTTCTTTGTGTATGGCACAAAACCTTCTACTCAAGACAGAATTGTGTTGAAGAGTTAATAGAAGTTCTTACTGAAAACTGCTTATCTCCAAAGTATAAAGGTTGGGAAGATGCCTCAGTCTATAAAGTGCCTACCACTTAACCACTAGGACCTGAATCTGGATTCCCAGCACCCCTGTAAAAGCTGGTCTTGGTAGTGCATACATAATCCTGTCAACTGAGTGGAAGAAGGCAGATGGCTCCCCCAGACTTTGCTAGCTGGTCATTCTAGCCAGTAAGAACTGAGAGACCGTATCTCCAAAACTATGGTGAAAGAGTGTTAGCCCCAGGGTTAGCCTCTGTTCCCTTCACACCAGGGCACACGTCCTTTCGTGCATTCACAAGCAAGTGTGCCCACACAATCACACCACAAATACACACAAAGATAATGCCTCAGTTTGATCAAACTAAGAAAGAAACATCTTGGAATGCTTGTGTGGCTCTGTGGGCATGACTTGGGTTCTGTTTTGCTAGATCGGGTCTACCTCCTGTGGCTCCTGCTTGTCACCATTGCCTATAACTGGAACTGTTGGCTGCTCCCAGTACGCCTCGTCTTCCCGTACCAGACACCAGACAACAAGCTCTACTGGATTATTACCGACACCATATGTGATATCATCTACCTTGGCGATATATTATTGGTCCAACCAAGACTCCAATTCATACAAGGAGGAGAAATTATCGTAAGTGGGTTTTGTAGAAAGTGGTTGAAATCTGAACAATGTCTAAGTGGACTAGGGTTGCAAGATTATTTCATTTAATGTTTGACTCTCTCTCTCTCTCTCTGTGGATAGAACTTCATCAATGTCTGAATATTACAATTTATCTAGCTTGTCATCTCTCCTTGATACTCAGTCTTCCACTTGATCCACTCTACTGGTAAAGCCTTCTACTGGGTTTCCATATGACTAAAGGAGTTTTACATTTCTAAATAATAACAACAATAATAATAAGTTTACTGAGTTCTTTAATATCCTATATTGATTTCCTTATTTTTTCCAGCTATTTCTTTGTATTCTCTTAGAATTAATGCACACCTTTGATTTAAATGAGCACTTTTATGATTATCCTTTTTAATTTATGTCTGAAATTTTATCTAATTCCTTTTCATCGGAATCCTCTTCGTAGAATTATTTACTAGGACTCTTATTTATTCCGTTGTTTATACATACACTTCTAGATTGGGATGTATGAATCTGGGGTTATTTTCTTGTTTAGAATTTTATTAGCTGTTTTCTTCCAGTTGAAGGGTTTCAATGTTCAAGTGATGCTAGGCTGTGATAGAGTTGAAGTACTGTTCATCTCCGGTGCAGTAAGAATGTAGTCCAGTAGCTAAATTAGACCCATTTGCTCAAAGCATCCGACGCGGGGCCTAACCTGTGAGTGCAGACTCTTTGCTGCAGCAGCCGCAAGTGCAGTGCTAGATGGTGCCATTATGCAAATGTCCTAACAACTGGCTTAAAACAGTTATCTCTTTATCTTCAGTAACTATTGGGAGATAGCGGAAGAGGGGTAGTGTAGTATGTGTTAAGATAAAGCTAGAGACGGGAGGAAAATGTTGAAAGAATAGAGATTAGTGTTAGATCAACTAAGAGAAAAAGAAGAAAACTAGATAGAAGTGGGGAGTTAAAGTGCTGTTAGGATCCACAGAATTTAACGATTATTAAAACTGAGAAAGGCTAAAGTTAATGCATGAAAAGAGAAGAGCATGCAAACAGAACAAGGGGAGATGAGGTAAGGATGGCAAGGGAAAACACTTTGACATTTACAGGATGGAGAGTAGACAGACACAGTAGGATGAATGCAGCCGTGCCCTCAGCCTTTTAATAACTAACTTCACTTCACTGTGCATACGGGCAGCTGCTAAGCACATGCATATTCAAACTGTACAGTTAAACAATATTAAAATGCAAAATACCAACCGTATTTTATTTCTATTTCTAGTGTCCGACAGCATGTAGCTAACGTTCGGTATTGCAGGGATTTCCACCACTGCAAATTATGCTAGGGAAAAGCTCTGCAAAACACGGAGGCTTTGGAATCTCCTTCAGGAGCCCAGGGAAGAAACCACGTGCCTTTCCATGTGCATGTCATAAGCCCATGGTTGTCTTATTTTGGAATAGAGATCTTCCAATCTGCTTAATTTCTAAATTCATCACTTCCCACTCAAATGCAGTGGCCTACTTCAAATGCCAAAATTCTTACCTTTGAGAAAGTATATTCTTCTAAATTTATTCCTCGTTTTGGAATGTCATAGTCAATCTCAGCAACGAAAAATAACAAAGAACATACACGTAAGTGGTGTCTGTTTTTAAGAACATTCTGAGTTAGCCAGAAAAAAGGGGTTTTCCCCAGATGTCTACTGTTACTCCCTTGTCACAAGTTCCTGAAAGGATTGCATGAAATGTGCCCTCCAAGATCATAGTACGAATAGTCAACTGCCATGAAAGAGTAAATTTATTAATTCTCATTTTTAAAATTTTATTCTCTCGGACACGTGCCCTATATTTTTTTTCCACTGGGAAAAGGCCTAAAGGCAATAATATAGGAAACAGTAACAAGTGTCTATTCCCAATGCAGATTTAGAATGTAAGTTTACTCAAAGCCCAACCCTGACTCCCTGGCGGCTGGATGGATGATGATGGTGGTGTGCAAATGAGAAGTAAACAACACCAAAAGAGAAAAAAAGAACTCCGCTAACTTCAGCCTCCACTAGACGCACAAAATCAATGTTTGACAAAGGGAAAATGACAAAATCACTACAAGGAGACTTTTATTTCCTAAGAGATCTTTGCACACAATAGAGTGTTAAAACCATGAAAAATAATCAATAAAACACACTCAATGAGCTCTATTTAAAATGCATTACCATGAGCTACAAATATAGAGCAGGAACTAATTGCTTTGTTTGTTCAAAAGACGTTTAATGGTTCCTTTAATTTAGAATAGGTAGTGTTAGCCTTTGAAAGTTGATTACACTTGGAATAAAGTCTATGTACACTGAGCTCCCAACATGAAGGTCTCACTATGTTGGTCTCTATGCAGTTTTTAAGTTATACCACAAAAGTGTGCATTCATTACTCAACAAATAGTTAAATGCCTACATAGAGTAGGCGAACAAATCCACCTACCTTCAGACACATGTATTTAGATAATACATGCTGCACCAGGGCTTGAACATGGCAACAGTAATTCTGCCAGCCGCTTAGGAAAAACAGATTGAGGTGCAAACAAAGAAACCAGGAGGGTTTACATGTGCTCTACAGTATTTTTTAACAAACAAACAAAAAAAATGGTGCTACATGGAGGTCCAAACACCAACAAAAATGTCTCATTATAGAAACTCTCTTATATGTAGCAGAAACCAAGTTGGCAGTGAATATACTTTTATTTACACACGTATTCAATGCGTGGGCTGATAGGGGCGTGTGAAAGTGTGCAGGTGAGAGGAGAAGGTGGCAGGAGCTGGTTCTGGCCTTCCACCGTGTGGACTCCGGATCAACCTCTGGTGGTTATTCTTAGTGGATGTGCCCTTCACTGCTGACAAAGGCCACAGGCCGAGCACCGGGTGCAGAGTAATGAGACACAGCTACGACCTCTGACTGATAACAATCCACAGTCACAAAGGAGCTGTGCAAACGTTTGGTGCCAACTAACAGCTTATCAGTTAGGTCCTCTATTAGAGGAAGCTGCTTGGACACTCATCCCTCACAACTGCTGGTTATGAAAGTGGCCTGAAAGAAATTAACTACTCATTTCTTTGTACTCTAGGTATTTCTTTTATTTAATTTTGATAAATAAAGTACAGGCTAACACTAGAAACAAACAGACCAGAGTCAAAAGTGAAGATCATTTTATTTTATAAATCTATGATAAAGATTACATACGAGGATGCATATCATATACACATACCCCAAGATATGGCTGATAGAAATAAATTGTCTGATAAATTCAGTGAATAAACATTCACACATTCACCATTTCCTTCCCGTCTCTTCAGCTGTCTTTATTCAGTGAATAAACATTCACACATTCACCATTTCCTTCCCGTCTCTTCAGCTGTCTTTCTTACCTGACAGTAAGTTCCTGAATGGAGGGAACAGTGTTCTGCCCATTCTCCTGTCTAGCCTTGGAATTCAAACATATTCAACATGGTTGTAGGAGGGAATGTGTCATAAAGCTGCCTCAAGGATTTTCTTACTTTGTGTAATTCTTTAATTGCAGTCTCATGTGATATTCTTGTTTAAGTGCTTCCCTTTGTTCTGTGTGAAATTGAAGAATTGTTGAGCAGAGGAGGTAAACAATGAGTAAATATACTAATAATTAAATGGAGCACCTTCTAGAGCTATCTGTTAGGACAGGATTTCGGTGTAATTAGCATCCCCTTCCTAAAGTAAGCCTCTCCTGAAGAAATGCCAGCTGCATAATAAGCAGGCTTGAGAGAGAGAAGGAATTAAATAAGGTGGCCTTTTAAAAGTGCCTAATTGTCACTGGTAAACATGCTGATCCCTGCAAGGCTAATGGTGCCAAATTTATTTAGTGCTCAAAAGAACAGGGATTTTAAAATTACTAAATGCCACTTTCTTTTAATCAAGAATTTTTAGTTGTGTTTACATTTATTCAATCACGGAATTCATCAACTCTGAGAGGAAACATGTAAATGTGGGGAAAAATAAACTGTGGTTATAGGAGAATGTAATATTTTAACTTAGCAGCACTTGAATTGTGTCTGTCTGTCTGTATCAGAGCTTTGATGGAGCTGACAGATTTTACTCGATCTTTCTTAACATAAAACTTATAAGACTACCAACGAAACCTGTCTATGCCTGCCTGTGGCTCGATAATCCATGTTTTTCATAGTACAAATCATTAAACTACCATATCTTGCATATATTTCAATATATTTCTGTCAAATTCAACATGTGTATGTGGTTAAAAAATATAACCATAACAGGGGCAGAGAGACTAGGAACTGAGTTGACTAGAATATTGGGGGAAGGGATTTGGTATGTGTGTGATGTGTATGCATGTCTGTGTGTGTGTGTGTGTGTGTGTGTGTGTGTATCCATCTGTGTATCTGTGCACCTGTGGGTCTATATGTGTGTGCACATGTTTATATGTGTGTATCTGTGTTTGTCTCTGTGTGTGCACATGTATATGTATGTCTATATGTGTGTGCGTGTATGTGTGTGTGTGTGCCCGTTTTTTGTCCACCTTTATTTTGTGAGACAGAGTCTCTCACTGAACAGAAAGATCATAGATTCAGCCATCCTGGCCAGCACTGAGCTTTAGGGACTTGTGCATCTCTACCCGGCAGCCGCACATAGCACTGCCTCTACAGATAGATGCTAATGTGATCACCAAACTCGGGTTTTCCTGCTTGTGTGGCAGGCATTTCACCAAACTGGCCCTCTACCAAGCCCCAACTGACAGATCCTGAACAGTACTTGGAGACAGTTAAAACTTCCATATTAAAAAGCATGGATGGTTAGAAGATAAATAGCATTAGCAGACGACGATGCTGCTTCCATATGCCCCAGTTCTAACACTTACATTAAGAGTTTATCAGAAAGTTCTTCCTACATGTAACTGAAACACATACATGCTTAAAATATGCTATACTGCTAGAATTGATTCTTTTGGGTCTCACTGTTAGTATTAGAACGCTTTCTACTCTCATGATACAGATCTATCAATCACTGACTGAGATCAGACACTGACAAGAACTGAGAAAGCAAAGCTCAAAGACATGTGCCTACAGAGCTCGGGCATTAAAAAGAAACAAACAGAATTAAATATGGTGAACTTCTACATTGAATTAACATGGTTCATCGAGTCCTGATGGATAGCTGTTACTACCTATACCCTTCTACCTTTGCCATACAGGAAACTTGACTTGGGACCCAGGAACCACACCAGCAAAGGCATGCAAATGAGGAACTGTGAGAGGGAGAGAAGGATAAGAAACTTCAACATGTTAGTAAGACAGAGAAAACAGAGCCTAGTGACCTATAAAAGGAAATCTGAGGGTTTTGTTTTTGTTCTATGAAAATCATGTAGAGTCACAGAATTTGACGTAAATGTGGATTGGGCACTCTGATTTAGGGAGACCACTACCTGCCATTGTGCGATTAGTAAGAAGAAGCACCACTTAAGTCAGGAGACCGCTGCCGAGAGAAAGCCTGAGCAGGAGACCGTTCAGAAGAAAGAATCGTAGAACTTGGCTGTGGCTAATTGAGGGCCCAGGGCCGCAGGGAGAGGGTGGCGAGGCTGAACAACCTGCATGGATGGGTGTGCTTGGAGGATGTATAATTCCAGGAGCTCACGATTAGGCTTGGGAAGGTAAGAGAACAATGAATTCAACTTTACTCAATCCAGCTCCTGGATGTGATATTTGGTGAAGTGGAAGAGATTTGGTATGGTGCTTTTGAAACCACAAACATGGATGATACTTTTCAAGAAGTAAATATAACGAGAAGGGAACATAACAAATTTTTGAGGCGTACTACATCTTAAATGGGCAGCAAATGGGTCTCCCCACCAAAAAATGCTGGACCTTATGCAACTCATGTAGGTAAACCAAGAGCGGCATTTCTGCATCCTTGAAAGAGAAAGTCTTAAAAACAAAAAGTATTTCAGAAAATGCCAAATACCACAAAATTCTTATCCCTCTCCATATTCCTCAACCTCGCTGTGCACTCAGTATTTACTAAGATCCTAGAATGTTACAGATACTAGTTTACTCAGTTGTAAAGTCAGTCCACTCCTCAAGAAGATTACAGTTGAACCAGATGGACTGGTTTTAAATAAAATATCCAAGGGAATAGTGAGATGGCTCAAGAGTAAAAGACATTTGGTGCCCAAGCCTGGTGCTCTGATTTGACCCTCAAACCAAGTAAAGCTGAAAGGGGAGAACTAACCACACGAAGCTGTCCTATGACACCCCCCCAAACACACACACACATAACTATGTACATAATGATAAATAAAAAGACTCTACCCACGAGGGTATCAAAGCAGATGCTAAGGCTTATAGCCAGACTTTGGGCAGAGTGCAGTAAAGCTGTGATAGAAAGATCTGGAGGGGACAGGAGCTCCACAAAAAGAGTAACAGAACCAAAAAAATCAGGACCCATGGGTCTATACATTGAGATAACCTTGAACCCCTAGAACCCCTGCACAGATGTAGCCCATGGCAGCTCAGTATCTAAGTAGGTTCCCTAGTAAGGGGAACAGGAACTGTCTCTGACATGGACTCAGTGGCTGGCTCTTTGTTCGCCTCCACCTGAGGGGGAGCAGCCTTACTAGTCCACAGAGGAAGATAATGCAGCCAGTTCTGATGAGACCTGATAGGCTATGATCAAATGGAAGGAGAGGAGGACCTCCCTTATCAGTGGACTTGGAGAGGGACATGGGAGGAGATGAAGGAGGGAGGGTGGAATTGGGAAGGAATGAGGGAGGAGGCTGCAGCTGTGATACAAAGTGAATAAACTGTAATTAATATAAAAAAATTGAAAAGACCGAAGAAATGTGTGTATCATTTTTAAAATATCCTAATTCCATAAAACAGATGTTAAGTGTGGGAGGGCTCCTATATGGCCTTTGCATTGTTAGTTTTGTTGGTATAAAAGAAGTAGGAGGACAAATTATGACCAAACTCTTGTATGTTAGCGATGGATATGAGAAGAGAATGTGAAATAAAGCAATAGAGCTGACTCTTCTGTAACTTCTATGTTAAACAGGAGGACAGTAACAAAACAGGAAACAAAACTGATTCCGTGTTTCTGGTGTGTGTGTGTGTGTGTGTGTGTGTGTGTGTGTGTGTGTGCACTTTTGATTTGCCTTGATTTGGTTTTGTCTTAATGATTTTTTCTTGTTTGTTTGGATTTTCATGTTTTGCTTTTAATTTCTTGCTCTTTTTATAGGGAGAAAGAACATGAAATTGGTTATGTAGGGATGTAGGGAGGTGGGAAGGATCTAGGAATTGGGGGAGAGAAAAGAATACAGTCAAAATATACTATATAAAAATTTTTAGCTAAAAATAAATAAGTGAAATGAATACAAAGGAAAAAGCACATGGACAGCTGTGTGATTTTTAAAACGGAAAAGTCTGGAGCATAATAACAGGCTATATTTGAAGAAAACTCATAGAGAGAAATAACTATAACTATTAAAAGTAAAGACTAATAAATAAAATTTGCTAAACCTAATCAAAATATAAATGTATTGCAGGTAGATTCAAATGAGCTGAAGAGACACTACAGGACTTCTACAAAATTTCAGGTAGGCAACTCACAAACACGTCTACAGCTATTTAAGCAGAACTATTTTCACTGTCAGTGTCATCTTTACAAACATGTCACCTTCTTGTAACAAGCTTCACACAGACCTGATTGTGTTTTGGAACATCAGTAAGTCGTCCTGAAATGTGACCCTCCATGCTTCATACCACATTCATCCCCCTGCAAATGGGGATGTAAATAAATAGAAGCCCAGTTAAGGAAATTCCAGGTTAAACTGCAGTTAGGGCGATTTTATTGTCTACAGATCTCTAGTTTCCAATCATGTGGTGTGGTGGTATCAAGTTGGCAAAGTTATTTCTATTCCTAACTGTCCTTTATGTAAGCAAAGTAAACAAAGTGAAAGTAGCAGGTATTTAGATGACACAGCGTCTTTCTTTTTCAGATTAAAAACATGATCTTATGTCCTATAGTTCTCTCTTAATCTGTCTTCAAACTGAAAAACAGGTGAAGACGGGATCACCTAAGGTTACCTAAAGCCATTTCATGACTCCAGCCTCCCCTAGGACAGTAATTTTAGTCCTTCAAAGTGTTCTAGGAAATGTGTTGCCAGCAGTCACTACCTCTCTCTTTCTCTCTCCCTCTCTCTCTCTCTCTGACACACGCACACACATATACACAAATCAAACTATAGGTCACAAATTACAATATAAAATGACTCAAATCCCATCTGTTTTTTTTTTTTTAATTTCCAAACTAACTTTTTTCACTTTGACATTCATAGCAAATCTATACTGCTTTAGTAAATTGTACAAACATGAAGGGTATTCTTTGTAAAATTCACAGAACACTGAGTGTTTTTGTTGAAATTGGATATATATAAAATCCATTTATGCTTATATGAAACATTGATTTAACTGTAGTCACTTCTTTTGAATTTCCTTAACTCAGGGCTGCCTGTCTTAAAGTATTGCAGTATAGTTAATTTTTATTGCATTTAGTTCTTTTTGGCTAGTGTATGCATACATATACACACCAAGATTCTGTGTGGAGGAGAACTTAGAGGATTCAGCACTCTCCTTTCATCCACCATGTGGCTCAAAGTCAGGTCCTCAGATTTGGTGGCAATAATCTTTACCTGCACCACAAGGAATCATTCTTCAGTGCTGCCCACGGCTAGGTCTTGTCAGGGGCAAGAAGGGAATAGTTTGGGTATAAAACAGGATCCAGATAGGAGTTACCACAGTGTTCAGATGCCACAATGGTATTATGTGGCTAAAGGGATTGATACTGATGATCTGATTTTGTAATATACTCCTGGGTGCAGGAAATATTAAAATGTGAAAGAAAAAACAAAAAAAAAAAAACCAAACCATTACCTGTTGAGCCATCTCACAAGCCGAAGACTACAATTACTTAGGACTTCTGAAATAATATCTTAAAACATTTGAAATAGTATCTTACTGTTTCAACACTAAAATGTTTTACATAGTCCTAGGTACAGAATTTAAAGTCAATCCACGATTAATTCAATTTCCCACAATTCAGTGAGAAATAAAATATCTATGTCTACACAAATCCACAAAGGAAATTTAAAACTGTAAATGCATAATGATTGAGTAAAGACTGCAAAAAATTATGATCCAGTGATGAGTTGAGCAGATTGGAAGAAAGTAAATAAAATTATCATTATCATTTGAGGTGCAAACCACGGTTCTAGGCAAGTCAACAACTCTGTATTCCTGCTTCCTTGTTTAAGATAATATTTTAATAAATGTCCTATACATGTCTCAACTTAGTATGAGAATCAGTGTATAATTAGGAATGATATGTATAATTTCTAAGCCAACACCTTTAAAGAGTCATTTGCTTATAGTAACTAATCTGGCTAATTAATTTTCATTTCTGTTCAAAAGCTGTCGGCTTTGAGATTGTTACTCAGTTTCCTCAACTTTCTACCTCCTATGTGTGGCCTCACGATATGTTCCTAACTTCTCTTCTTCTTCTCAGGATAGGTTAGAATTTTAATGTATTTCTTGATAGGCTGTATAACATGTAATGAAAACAACTATGGAATAACAGTTTTAATGGCAGTCAAGAAAGCATAAGGGACTAGAGAGACAGCTCAGCCAATAGGAGCACGTCTTCCTACCGAGGCTTTCTCCTCCCCGCTGGGGCGGACTGGAACCCCTACGTCCATTTGCTAAAATGAACGCCTTCATCTTTCCGCTTCTCACAGCCTCAGAAAAGCGGCTTGCACATGTATCGGCAGGTACGGGTTCAAATCCAAGCCCAGGGAAGTACACAAACTCCACATAAAGGTGGATATATTATATTTGCTCTTTCAACAGATGGATGTGGCATCGCTGATGCCGTTTGAAGTTCTCTGCATCTTCTTTGGATTTAATCCAATATTTAGAATGAACCGGATATTAAAGGTAAAGAAACTGTATTCAGGTGCCTTTTCCTTCTCTTATGAAAACGTTGAAGCAAGTTTAGATATCATAAGACTAACAGTACTCAAATTTTTCTGAATACTTCTCATTTCTCTGTCTTCATCAGTACATGAAATTTTTTAATGGATGATAGAAAAATACCACTGCTTCTAGTGATGGAAATAACTAATTCCTTCTACTCTATTTTACAAGTATTTTAGATTAATTTATTTTTATTAATTACAGTGTATTCACTTTGTATCCCAGCTATAGGCCCCTCACTAAACCCCTCCCAATCTCACCCTTCCTCCCTCATCTCCTCCTATGACCCTCCCCCAGTCCACTGATAGGGGAGGTCCTCTTCCCCTTCCCTCTGACCCTAGCCTATCAGGTCTCATCAGGACTGGCTGCATTGTCTTCTTCTGTGGCCTGGTAAGACTGCTCCCCACTCAAGGAGAGGTGATCAAAGAGCCAGCCACTGAGTTCATGTCAGAGACAGTCTCTGCTCCCCTTACTAGGAAACCCGCTTCGATATTGAGCTGCCATGGGCTTCATCTGTGCAGGGGTTCTAGGCTATCTCCATGCATGGTCATTGATTGGAGTATCAGTCTCAGAAAAGACCCCTTTGCCCAGATTTTTGGTTCTACAACAGGTATTTCTGTAACCCAAAAGACAAGTGCTTTTGTTCTTCTAAAGACAACTAGAATTACAAATAAATGTTTATAATTTTCATATTTTTTCTCTGCAACCTGTTTTATCAGAGAGTCCCTGAATGTCTATAATATAAGGCTATAAAATCAGAGGGGTCTGTAGGGTCACCTCTACGTTTTTTATTCACTTAAGATTCTATAAGAATAGAAACAATGCAAATAAAATTTTACATCTTTGACTACAACCAAAATGGTCATCAAGATGTGATGGCACTTGGGAGGCTGAGGATTTCCATGAATTTGAAGCAAGTGTGGACTATATATTAATTTTCAGACGAGGCTGGCCTACAACATTAGAATCTGTCAACACACACACACACACACACACACACACACACACAAAGCAGTTAATTTTCTAAGGCCATTAGACACATCTACGTAACAGTTTACTTGGAAAAGACAGTGAAATTTTTTTGTTCTAATATGGAAAGAAGTTCAAGGTAAATTGCTAAGAAAAAAAGCTAGAAACAGAATACTTTTCAGAACAAAACTAATTTATGTAAACCAGAAAAAAATGTCAATTTTCTAAATTTAAGTAAATTGCTAAATATTATAAATATTTTTCATAAAGCTAATTAAAATCAGTTCCCCAATGTGATAAGGAAAATCTGGATAAACAGAGGTAAGAAGAAAGACAAAATTTTGAAGGTATATATTTAATATTGAATTTGGAATACTTCTATATGGTACCTATTTAAAAATATTCTAATACATATTTCATAAACTCAGCTGTGTTTCATAACTTATAGAAATTAGAGGCAAATCTTAGTGAATTTTTACGTATATCTTTAAAAATAGCAGTAGTAAAGATAGTAAAGATACTGACTGCTCTTGCAAAATTTCAATTCCTTGAATCCACAGGCCAGCTAACGGTGGTATGTAACTCCATTTCCTGGGGACATGGTGCTCTTTTCTCTCATCTGAAAACATCAATGTGATGCAGACACACATGCATGCAAAACACACATACACACATACTTTAAAAAAAAAACAAAAATAAATAAATAGTAATTTTTAAAAAGAATACTAATGATAACGTACTTCAAAAGACAACCTCCTTGACTGACATTCAACCAAGGACCATGTATGGATATAACCTAGAACCTCTGCTCAGATGAAGCCTGTGGTAGCTCAGTAACCAATTGGTTTCCCATAATGAGGGGAACAAGAACTATTTCTAACAGGAACTCAGTGACTGGCTCTTTGGCCTTTCTACCCCCCAAGGGAGGAGCAGTCCTGTTAGCCCACAGAGGAGGACTTTGCAGCCAGACCTGAAGATACCTGATAAAACAGGATCAGATGAATGGGGAGGAGGTCCCCCCCATCAGTGGACTTGGAAAGGGGCAGGGTGGAGATGAGGGAGGGAGGGTGGGATTGGGAGGGAAGAGGGAGAGGGATACAGCTGGGATACAGAGTTAAAAAATGTAACCGATAAGAAAAAAATAAAATTAAAAAAAAGACAACCTCCTTAAAAAGGACTCAAAATTTTATGAATTTTTAATTGCTTATCTTTTTTGCATGCAAGAAAAACAACATGATTATCTTTCTAGCATAACCTAGCAACAGTAATAAATCCTACAATAGCAGCCGTTGCTATGACTAACTGAGAATGCACACACTCTGCTAAAACTTTGCTTCCAATATCTATTTTATTCCTACCAACAATTTCATGCTCTCAGTGAGGAAGATGAGGAGCAGCATACTAGGAAAGCCTGTCCTTTCACACTGATGACATAGGCGTTACTTATCTTACCCCAGATTGTTTGCCCTGTATTCCCATATACCCAAGAAAATTCTAGAGACTGCTGGTGGGATTCTGGAATATGAGTGTTAACTGAGGCAGAACACAAAGTTCCAAACAGTATAGCATCCGACCATCATCTCGTCAAACTTTAAATCTCACGGGAAAGTTTCAGGAAACACCTGTTCAAAAATAACTGATTTATAAAAAGACTCTTGTGGATTCTTGTGGATTTGGGAGTTCGCATAGCTTTTTAATAACATCTTATAAATGCTCACTTTTATACCCCATCTCCGAATGCATGTGAGAGAGCGGACTACAACCAGCATTTTAATATCGCATATTACTTGAGTCAACACTGATTTCTTTCCTAGCTGCAGAGTCCTAGCTTTCAGTTATTTATAAAGGTGTTATTTGAATAGACAATTCTCTAGGGTAAATATTATCATGTACCTGTCTCCAGGTTATAAATAAAAAAAAAATGCTATGAACACAAATTTTCTCTATGAATAGAATTAGTTTTAAAACATTGTCCTTTAAGCAAACTTCTAGTAAAAACCGAAAAAACAAGTTATCAAAAAAAAAAATGCAATTAACACAGAATGAGCTTTTGAGAAATATTTTCAGGAATTTGGGGAAAATAATTGGTGTATATTACTAGCTTAAGAGTTATTATTATTATTACATATATTATTTCTAATCCAAAGGTACAGCAGTAACATGTAAATTGGGTGATATTTAGGAAATAGTCACTGAGGACCCCTGTCCATTAGATCAGATCTTCCCTTTCCAAGCACATTTGCTGTATCGATACACACCTGCACACACTCTTTTCAGAGGCTACTTTTTATTATGGTGCTTCATAGATAAGGACCCAGGGTACCAAGTAGAAGATTTTTTTTCAGAGTCACATTAGCAGTAGGATGGGCTGGCATTTAGTTCTGGTATTCATGGTGATTCAATAGTCTTATTCCATGCCTTATTTCCTACAGAAATGAAGGAGGGAGAAGAGGATGGGATAGGAGTTCCTCAGGATGTGAGAACTCAGACAAAACTGAGAATGAAAGAGAACACACAGCATTTATCACTCTGGGCCTGAGTTACCTCACTCAGTAGTGTTTCTAGACCCATTCATTTCCCCGAAAATGTCATGGTTTCATTTTCCCTTACAGCTGAGAAAGTTTCCCTTTGTATTCATCAGCCACATTTGAGAAAGAACCTTAAGGGACACAGCAACTCTCTTTGGATTAGACAACAGGAAACCATTGAACTTCAGCTGACACAGAACATGACAACCCTCTGCCAAGGCTTAGTGGACTTTATATTTTGAAAACTGTTACAGATTTTCTACCTCTTCCCTAAAAACAAAGTTACTGTTAACAATATATTTTTCTTCTTTTGTTTACATTTTGGGAGTATGATCTCAAACTTTGCAAAACAAAGTTTGAAAGAAAGAAACCTGTTATTGATTTTCAACATACATCACAAACAGGTCTGTATCCAAAGGATAGAAATAAAATAGAGCAATAAGCTCTATAAATTTGATACCAGGTTAAAATTATATCTAGAGGAAAATACCATTAAATATGACATGGGTTTTAAAAAACATGAATAAAATAATTTACAGTAACCTCTGTTATACAGTTTTATCTAAATAAACATACAGTTAAGTTACTTTTGGATTTCTTGTGTTTATTTCTTATACAGTACACTTCATTCTTTGAGTTTAATCATCACCTGGAGTCTATAATGAACAAAGCATATGTCTACAGGTGAGTTTCAATGGTAAATTTGGAGAAAGAAAAGAAACTGATGACAGAACATTTTAGAGGGCACTTAGGAAACAATGCTCAAAAACATGAGCCATTTCCTATTTTGATATATAAAAATAAGTGTATGTTCCTAAGCACATTAGGCTATTTCAAGTCAGATTAAAGTAAGGAAGTCATAGTGAGAGAAAGGACCTATCATGTTACAGCTTAAACAATGAAAGATAAGCACACTTGCAAGTCAGCTCTCCGTCCCTCAAGACAATTTACGCCTAGTCTAAATTTCACTCACTTGCCACTCTGAACTTCCTGAGCACAGAGACCTTCAGTCACAGTTCATCACAGCATGAAGTCCTGTGAGCCTTTTAGCTATCCAGGTAAATCAGTGTGGCATATTTTATGGGATTCAAATTGAAGAAGTGACCCTTGAGGCATGTCTTTCATGGAATTGACGCACACCATCTGTGCAAAGAAATGAAGACTTTTTTCACACTCTGCCAAGCCCATTCAAGACTCTGCAGTCAGACAACATGTGATGTCACCTTCGCTTTCTACTGCACAAATGAAAGTTGACACTTGGCAAATCTAAAGCAAGAGGGCTCATTGGAGACAGAGAAAAAGAAAATGTTGGAATCAGCTGCATTCCAGACACAACGTCAGCCCTTACTCTGCACTTACTCTCTCTGACAGGGTCATCCGAACAACTGGCTACTTGCTGTTTCTCCTGCATGTCAATGCCTGTGTTTATTATTGGGCTTCAGACTATGAAGGAATTGGCACAACTAAGTGGGTCTATAATGGTGAAGGAAACGAGTAAGTTCTAATGTTAGAAGAGACTTTCATTCGTTCTTCTTAATTTTAAGTTTTGGTATAAGAATTTTGATAAGCCAGCATTTTTTTAAGTTTTTGTAAGCATATGTTAATTGTACACAATAGTCAGTGTCACTGTGGTATCATTTCATGAGAGTATGTAATGTACTTTAACCATATTCACACTTCAATACCCTTGATTATCCTCTTCCCGCTCCCATTGATCCCTTTCCTCTTCCCAACAGTTCTTCTTCTAGTTTCAGGCGGTGTGTGTGTGTGTGTGTGTGTGTGTGTGTATGAGTGTGAGTGTGTGTGTGCATGTGTTTATGTTTGTGTGTCTGCATGCAAGTGTGCATGCATGTGTACTTATTAGTTTGACTTGGATTATGTACAGGAGCGTGAATAAGAAGTTGTGGACAGATAGGCAGCTTACATCAGTAAAGACATCTGTTAGTCAGTGCTCAGCCAAGGTCAGTACCACCTCTCTGGTCTTAGGATACTTTTAAGTGAAAAGTATAAAATACATGAGAAACTTTCAGAGAATATCTAATACAGAGCAGATGTGTGTGTGTGTCTGTCTGTGTCTGTGTCTGTGTCTGTGTCTGTGTCTGTGTCTGTGTCTGTGTCTGTGACTGTATCTGTATATATGTATCCCAGGTTGACATGAAAAATGTGATTCTTACTAGAAATCATAATCAAAAAAGTTTGGAAGCTTCTGCTTTAGAGAACTGAGCAGTAAGGTAACTTAATAACTACAATGATAATTGTTACTAATGATGAATGTTAATTATTTAGCAAGCAGGTGCAGTAGCTAATTAGTTGATCACTGAAGGGTTTTATGGATTTATGAGTCAGCTATAACCACTACCTAGACTAAATAGAAAATAACAAGACTCATAAATAAAACTTGACAATTAAGCAAGAGTCTCATGAATAAAATAGATCACTTGAAATTGTTCATGCAAAAGAATCAGAATTTAGTCATAACAACTGGTTTATTTAACAACTGGCAAATTTTCCTTTCAGTAGATACAAAGTCCTGGTTTAGTGTAGACTACACTGACCTTCTGTGCCAGTGAAATGACACTGACCACATTAGAAGACAATGTGTTCTCTAGAAAAACGTAAGCCTGAGAATTCTCTTGACGGACAATACATAGCAACCTTGGGATGGAGAGCAAAGAGAATAAAAATATCTCATAAATTATACACGAGACAAAGCAAGTGGGTCATGTGTGGGGGAATATATATATATATATTTAATTTTAACCAACCAATTTTCTAAATATTTTTATAATACAATATAATTACATCATTGCCTCTTTTCCTTTCTTCCCTCCAAACCATCCCATACTCTGCCTTGCTCTTTTCCAAATCATGCTCTCTTTTTCATTAGTTGTTAGAACTGATTTCTTTAAATCATCTATGCGAAGGGCCACTAATTGTGAAACACATACCCACAGAGTAAATATAGCCCTAGAAAGCTTAAAATCAATCCTGTAAATGTATAAAGAAATGAATTTAGAATGTGAGTTGATTTATATATTTGCTTTGATAGAAATAATTTTATGGAAAATTAAGATACCAACTAATCTTAGGTACAGAACACCACAGTGACTAATGTTGAAAGATTCATGATGCATATGTTAGGATGAAACTTACATATTAATTTGTCAGACTTTTCATTTCTCTCAATAATATCTGAATCAGACAACCTACTGGAAAAAAAAGGTTGTTTTTCTCATAGTTTCAGGAGTTTCACCCCATGATAAGTAGCCACATTACAGTGTGTCTGAGCTGAAACAGAACTTCATAACGGGGGATTTCATGTCATGGTATCCATGAAGCAGAAAGAGAACATGCTTACCTATGCTAGTGGGCTTTCTCCTTTTTACTCCTCCAAGACATAGTTTCTCTGTGTAGCCTTGGCAGTCATGGACTTGCTTTGTAGACCAGGCTGACTTCGAACTCACAGTGATCCCCCTGCCTCTGCCTCCCCAAGTGCTGGGATTGAGGGCATGTGCCACTTTTGCCCAGCAGAGTTTTCTCCTCTTTCTCCCTTTATTCTGCCCAGGTTTTCCTTCATGTGATGGTGCCTTGAGCATTAACGAAAGATCCACAGCTTCTTTAATTCTCTCTGAAAATGCCATTCTAAGAAGTGTTCTTTGATTAGTCTACTTGATTCTCAAGTAGACAATTTAATTCCTCATGATAAGTTACAGTATCAACTGTTACAGTAAACTGAAACTTTTTTTTTAATTTTTTGCACATTTTTGTCATGAAAGTGAAATGGTGTAATTTTGTTGTTTTTTTTGGGGGGGTTTTGTTGTTATTTGTTTTGGGGTTTTTGTTTGTTGGTTGGTTGGTTTTGTGTGTGAGAGAGAAAAAGGGAAAGAGGGAGGATCTATGTAGCTCTGGTTGACCTGGAACTTGCTACGTAGACCAGGCTGTCCTTGAACTCTTAAGAGATTTGCCTACCCTTTCTTTCCCAGTTTTAGGATGCAAGGTACATGCCACCATACCCAGATAGTAAAACAATTTTAAGGAAAGATCAGGAATTATATATATTTCCTGATGATTATACATATCGTTATACATCAGAAAAACATATTGCTTTTTAATCACTAATTATGCATTTACCATGAACTTTAAAACTGCATACAGTTTTATTGAAGAGAAATTAAAATGCATATCCAGGTGCAAGAGAAACTAAAGGAAATAGGTTCATAATAATCAGAAGCTTCATATAGCCAAGGTATTTTAAAATAGATGTATAGATGTTTTTGAAAGCTACAGTAAATAAATACAATAAGTATTACTCTGCAATTTGGAGAAATAAATTACATAGACACGAATAACTCTCAAAAAAGTTGGAAATAACCATGCATGGAGATAACCTAGAACCCCTGCACAGATGTAGCCCATGGCAGCTCAGTCTCTAAGAGGGTTCCCTAGTAATGGGAACAGGGACTGTCTCTGACATGAACTCAGTGGTGGGCTCTTTGATCACCTTCCCCCTGAGGGGAGGAGGGCAGCTTTACTAGGCCACAGAGGAAGACATTGCAGCCAGTCCTGATGAGACCTGATAGGTTAGGGTCAGATGGAAGGGGAGGAGGACCTCCACTATCATTGGACTTGGGGAGAGGCATGGGAGAAGATGAGGGAGTCAGGGAGGGCAGGATTGGGGGGGCTGAGGGAGGGGACTATAGCTGGGATACAAAGTGAATAAACTGTAATTAATAAAAAATAAGTAAATTTTTAAAAAGAGTGGGAAATATCTTACATAATGCATACATATTTTGATGTCATTTATATAAACTTGTAGAATAAATGAATGATCCTACTTACAACAGCATCAAATGGAATAAAAACTAAGAGGCCTAACACATATATACTGAAAACTGTAGCATGGAAATGAAAGCAAGTGAAACAGAAACAAATGGAATCACAACAGGGTTCGTGGATTGGATAAGGAACTATTATTCAAATGTGACCCACTCAGAGCAAACCCTGTCAAAATTCCGGTGTATCTTTATCTTACATCATCCACACAACTCAAGTAACTGGATTGAATATACAAATGTGAGAATCCAAACTATGAAACTATTAGAAGCAAGAAGAGCAAAATAGCTCCATGACTTTTCTCAGACAATCATAGGTTATTATAACCCCTCAAATATAAAAGCAAAGGTAGATGCATGTGTTTCTCTCATACTTAATACATTCTACACTAGAAAGAAAACATGGGCTTCTGTTATACTAAAATTTCTACACTAGAAAAAAAAACAATCAACAAAATAAAAATACATCCTACCAACATGGAGAAAATATTTACAAACCATATACCTGATAGTGGGTTAATGCCCCAAATATGAAAAATTTCTACAATTAAAAAGCATACTGCCTCTGACATAATCTGATTGGCCTGCTCTTTGATCACCTCCCTCTGGCGGGGAGCAGCCTTACCAGGCCATAGTAGAGGACAATGCAGCCACTTTTGATGTGAACTGACAGACTAAGATCAGAAAGGAGAGGAGAACCTCCCCTATTAGTGGACTTGGGGAGTGGCATGCAAGCAGAGGGAGGAGGGAGGGTGGGACTGGGAGGGGAGGAGGGAGGGGCTTATGGGGGGATGCAGAATGAATAAAGTGTAATTGATGAAAAATTTAAAAAAAAAGCATACTACTCAGCAATTAAAAACAAGAAAATAATGAAATTTGCAGGCAAATGGTGGGAACTAGAAAAGATCATCCTGAGAGGTGAGGTATCCCAGAAGCAGAAAGACACACATGGTATACACTCACTTATAAGTGAATATTAGACATATAATACAGGATAAAGATACTAAAATCTGTACACCTAAAGAAGCTAAGCAAGAAGAAGGACCCTAAGTAAGATGATCAATCCTCATTCAGAAAGGCAAACAGGATGGACATTGGAAGAGAAAACAGGGAACAGGACAGGAGCCTACCATAAAGGACCTCTGAAAGACTCTACCCAGCAGAGTAGCAAAGCTGATGCTCAGACTCGTAGCCAAACTCTGGGCAGAGTGCAGGGAATCTTATGAAAGAAGGGGTAGATAGAAAGACCTGGAGGGTACAGGAGCTCCACAAGGAGAACAACAGAACTAAAAAGTCTGGGCACAGGGGTCTTTTCTGAGACTGATACTCCTAACAGGACCATGCATGGTAATAACCCCTGCACAGATGTAGCCCATGGCAGCTCAGTATCCAAGTGGGCTTCCTAGTAATGGGAATAAGGGCTGTCTCTGACATGAACTCAGTGGCTGGCTCTTTGATCACCTCTCTGAGAGAGGAGCAGCCTTACCAGGCCACAGAGGAGGACAATGCAGCCAGTCCTGATGAGACCTGGTAGGCTAGGGTCAGATGGAAGGGGAGGAGGACCTCCCCTATCAGTGGACTAGGGGAGGGGCATTAGAGGAGAAGAAAGAGGGAGGGTTGGATTGGTAAGGGATGAGGGATGGGGCTACAACTGCGATACAAAGTGAATGAAGTGCAATTAATAAAAAATTAATATAAAAAAGCAAAGGGTTTTTCGAATGTTTTAAAATTTTTTGAATTGTAGACATTCTAGTGAGCAAGGTCACTTCAGCATAGGCTTGAGTCACACTTTCTGGTTATCAGTGGCTTTGAGGCTTGTCCTTATACTTTTTGGTTACTTGTGCATCTTTCAAGAAATATTTGTGGAGATTATTTGTTCAGCTTTTAATTAGATTGTTTCTTGAGTCCCTTATATATTTACAGAAGCGTAATTCTTATTTTCACATTTCCTTTAAGATCAATATTGAATTCTATCTTATTGTTTTAACTGGGAACTGTGTTTTTTCATGCATTAAAAATTTATAGAGAGTCTATGTTTTAAATCAGCCAGATGGAATTTCCTTGAAAAGATTTATCTGCCTGGAGTGTAGATATTAGAGATGGACACCCTTGACTAATTAAGCTAATCCTAGAAAATCAATATGATGCCATCTAATTAAATTACAAATCTTACCTTTGGTTGGGCATGTCTGGGTGTATAAGACATGTCTGAGAAAAGGATCCAAAAATAAACCACAAAGTATCAGGGCAGAAAATTTCCAATTAACGTAGCATAGTATTTAATATTTAAAAGTTCAAGGCTAATCCTTGAGACACAGAAAAATCAATGCCAACATTTAATATATAACTGTCATTTTAACATCTATAAATAAGGTGAAAGTAGGTAATACTGTGTGTGTTCCTAGTAACACCAAAGTGATGTATAATAGAACTGACCACATAGGAAGAAAATTTATGCCCTTCCCACTTTTGGAAAGTACCAAGTTTGATATGTTTCCTTAGTTTAAAGAAATTCACAGGTTGAAAACCTGTGACCAAAATAAATTAGGCAATAGGATAGTTAAAATTGGGACTCAAAAAGCTGAAGTGCAACCAGTAAATTTACTTTTGCGCTTTGTCTCTTTGACAACAAGCCCACTATAAGTAATTAAAAGCCTTCTGGATATTTATTGAGTTGTGTTTGTGTTGTCATGGCACAATGGTTCTAGACTCTCTAAAAAATGTTAGTAGGATTTTTGTGGTGGTTTTATTGTGGTGGTTAGTCCAATATCTACCAGGTTAAAAACATCTCATATCCTATGTGTCCTTCTTAGTGATTCTGTGGGCTCACAGAGACTGAGGGCTCACAGGGAGCCTGTAAAGGTCTGAGCTTGGTCCTCTGCACATATTTTGGAGTTGTGTAGCTTGGTGTTCTTGTGGGAGTCCTGGTTGTCTGTAACTCTTTTGCCTGCTCTTAAGACCCTTTTTCTCCTACAGGGTTTCCTTGATATGAGGGTATGTACCTAGTTTTATTGTAACTTGACATGCCATATTAGGTTGGTGTCCTTGCTCTTTTCTGAAGAGAAATGGAGGGCAAGAGGAGCTGGAAGAGAGGGGAGATGAGGGAGGACCTGGAAGGAGTGAAAGGAGGAGAAACTGCAGTTGACATGTAATATAAGAGAGAAAAATTTAAAAAAAAAAAAACATATTCTTCAAAACGTTAAATTTGAAAATGATTTACTTATAAGTTTTATTTTATTTACTTATAGATTCTTATTTTATTTTTTCAACACCAACTTGTTTCATTCCTTATAAAACGCCACTTCTTAGTATTTGAAAATGATTACCCTTGTTCAAATACAGTTGGAAAGCTCTAAAGTGTTCCTGCTATGTGTGACACACTAGAACAAGAAATAAAACTTTCTTTTAATTTATTATTAATTATTTTTAGGAGGCATGTATGAATACATACGGAAGTGAGAACACAACTTTTTGGAGTCACTTATCAGGTTGTCAGACTACTACTGAAACAAGGACTTTTCCCCCTGATCAATCTCTTGAGCTTCATCTGCCCAAAATGATTAAAAGTCCTGGGCCAGATGGATTCAGTGCAGAATTCTACCATACCTTCAAAGAAGTGCTAACTCCAATTCTTTCCAAACTATTCCACAAAATAGAAACAGAAGGAACATTACCAAACTCATTCTATGAAGCCACAGTCACCTTGATACCTAAACCACAAAAAAACCCAACAAAAAAGGAGAACTTCAGACCTATCTCTCTAATGAACATTGATGGAAAAATACTCAATAAAATACTTGCAAACTGAATCCAGGAACACATCAAAGATATCATCCACCATGACCAAGTAGGCTTCATCCCAGGCATGCAAGGGTGGTTCAACATATGGAAATCCATCAATGTAATCCACCACATAAACAAACTGAAGGAGAAAAAACTCATGATCATCTCCTTAGATGCCGAAAAAACATTTGACAAAGTCCAACACCATTCATGTTTAAAGTCTTGGAGAGATCAGGGATACCAGGCACATATCTAAACATAATAAAGGCAATATACAGCAAGCCTATAGCCAACATCAAACTTAATGGAGAGAAACTTAAATCAATCCCACTGAAATCAGGGACAAGACAAGGCTGTCCATTGTCCCCATACCTCTTCAACATAGTACTTGAAGTCCTAGCTAGAGCAATAAGACAACTAAAGGAGATCAAGGGGATACAAATCAGAAAGGAAGAGGTCAAAGTATCACTATTCGCAGATGATATGATAGTATACATGAGCGACCCCAAAAATTAATTTAATATTTTAATGTGCTTATAAAGGAGCAGTTTTCCTTATAGGATTCTTGAACATACTTCATTTTGATAGGTTTTATATCCACCCTCCTCTTCCCCATGTCTCTGTCCCCTCTTCCTCATTGAACCCTTTTGTTCACAATATTACTCTTCTAACTTTAGAATCTCATGTGTTCTTTTGTCTTTCCCAATGCTTTCCTCTTGGAGGAAAGGGAGGGGAGGATAGGGAGGGAATGAGGAAGGGTCTACAGCTGGCATACAAAGTGAAGAAACTGTAATTAATATAAAAATTTTAAATTAAAAATATTTTTAAAAAGTAGGAAAATATAGAAAAATTTGAGGATGGCCATTAAAATTTCATTAAAGAAAAAATCATACTTCATTGTATAAGAATTTTTCCACACCTTTCAAAGGATAAAATAATATAAATTTTATGAATATTACATTATTTTCCTATTAAAAGTATTTTGAAGTAATTTAAAATGTGCAAAAAAAAAGACTTTTTTTCATCTCATAGGTTCCTTTCTATTATTGTGGTATTTCCCAACATTTACTCCACCAAATGCACATATTTAACAGTTAGAAGCTAGGATATGCCTAGTAGAGAGAACATAGAGTATTTGTCCAAGTTTGAGTTACTTTTTTATTTAATTTAATATTTTCCAGTTCCACTCATCTTTCATGAAAATACCATAGCTCATTTTTCTTTATGATTGAATAAAATTTAATTGTATGTGATACCTTTTTTATTATCCATTCGGCTACTAGTAGAAATCCAAGCTTATGCCGTTCCCTGCTATGGATTGTGCAGCGGTGAACACGGATGTATAAGCAGCGCCTGTTTCTGTAGCAGGAGTCTAAGTTCTTCAGGATTATGCCCAGGAAGAGTACAACTGGGTCCTTTAGTACTTCTATTTTACAAACAAAATCTTAACTAAGGCACAATTCTGTACAAAAAATTTAATCTACCATGAACACCAGAAAAAAAAAAATCTGAGACCCACTGAATCCAAAGCCCATCTGCAAAGTATTTGAATTTGTTAAGTTATTTTAATTAACTCCTTGGGAATTTTATACAATGTGCCATGATCTTTAATCCTCTGTAACTCTTTTCTCTAATGCCGCACATATCAACCTGACCTCCCTACCACCCCCAATGAAATGTTTAAAAAATAAAAAAGTAAAAGAAAAAAAAAAAAAAACATGGACTCAGATTTGTGTTCCCTATATATTCCTGGGTGTTGGACCATATATGGAAGCACGGTCTGCCTACCAAGACCCACACCCTTAAGCAAAAGCAATTCTTATCCTGAGAAGCCATCTACTGCCCAAAGCTCCTGAATCAGGAGTGAGTCTCATGAATGCCCTCTCACTCCTTGCTAGCTTGATGTAGTGCAGACTTGATCTAGTGCAGGCTTGATCCAGTACAGGTGTTGTGAAGGCAACCACAGCTGCTAAGGGTTGAAGAGCTCAGCAGTCCTGTCATATCCAAAAGACACTGTTTTGCTCTAGTCCTCCAACTTCTGGTTCTTCCAATTCTTTCCCCATTCATATGCAGAAAGTATTTTAAACATACAGCAGGAATGCCTGACCCAGGTTGTGGTTTCAGTGCTAAGTCCTTTTATTTGGTGTACTTCAATTCTGAAGTTCTAGGTAAGTTACCTATTCCATCCAAGAATAGTTTCCTTACTATGAGGAGTTAGTGTTTTTTTTTTCTTTTTACATTTGCATATTAATATAATAAAATATATAGAAAAGATAGTGACTCGATGACTGGCTCTTTGGTCTCCCCACCCCCGAAGGGAGGAGCAGTCCTGTTAGGCCACAGAGGAGGGCTTTGCAGCCAGTCCTGAAGATACCTGATAAAACAGGATCAGATGAATGGGGAGGAGGTCCCCCCCATCAGTGGACTTGGAAAGGGGCACGGTGGAGATGAGGGAGGGAGGGAGGGAGGGACTGGGAGGGAATGAGGGATCGGGACACGGCTGGGATACAGAGTTAATAAAATGTAACTGATAAAAAAATAAAGAAAGAAAGAAAGAAAGAAAGAAAGAAAGAAAGAAAGAAAGAAAGAAAGAAAGAAAGAAAGAAAGAAAAGATAGTGAACATATTTACCTGTTCTATTTTTCATTTGTGGAAACAATAGTATCTAAATTATAAAGCTTATCTCAACAGCATTCTCCACAGGTTGTTAGTTTGTTAACTAAAATGTTTATCACACTCTTGTAGTGGGCTGGAAATACCACAGTGGGCAGGTGGAGTTTCCTTCTCTCATGGGGATGTCCAGTGGCTGTCCCGCTTGTTGGAAAGTGTCTCTACCTGTTGAGCCATTTCATCAGCCCTGGTATGGCAACTTAAAGACAGACTCAAATTATTTGTTATCTCTCTTCTTAATAGAGAGAGTCCAATATATCTTCCAGTTAATTTAAGCTACTTTTAGGGATTTGCTTGACAAATACAACAAGGCGAAAATTTTAAATGTTATGGAGTTTCTGAGTTATAAGATCCTTTTAAACTACATCTTGAGCTATAATCAATCTAGAGGAAGCAGCTGCTATTAAGAAATCCATGAATTTTTCTATTATGGTTTGATTTTATCTTCTTATGGTGTGTGTGTATATGTGTGTGTGTGTGTGTGTGTGTGTGTGTGTACATGAGCCTGCATGTGTATCTGAATGTGTTTCTATTTTTCATGGGTTTGTTTTGGGTTTTTTGTTTTGTGTTGTGTTGTTTTTTCTCTGTCTGTTTGGTTTGTTTTATTCTGGTTTGTTTGTTGATCTGTTAGTTTCTAAAATGATAACAAAAAAAAAAGGTATGCAGTTGCATGGATGGGAAAGGGGGGGGAGATTTCCAAGGAGATGAGAGGAAAGTGTATGGGAATTTTTTTTCAATGTTAAAAAAGGTCCATGTACCTTGAAACAGGCCTCGTATGAGGCAGCCCAGTCTAGTCACATTTGGAATATAAGTAGAACAGTACCGTGCCATCCCCAACCACACCAGCACTGGCTTAGACATTTAGGAGAAGAAGATACCTAGGGCATTCCAAGAAGATATCGCAAGGAGAAGAGCATAGACACTCAGCCAAGAGTAAGACTCAAGGGATAAATCAGCTGACCTAAAACACATCTTTCCAGATTCACTCCATCTGAAAGCTTATTCACTGTGGAACACAGACCGCTCATCTCTGCTAAGTTTTGTATAAATCTCTCACCCAAAAAAAAGAAGCCAGATAAGACAGACCTACCAAATTTTGGGAATTGCTGGTAAATACCCTCCTTGTATTTAAATATTTAGTCACATCCTAGTGTTTGTTGAGAATGTCACAGTAGTACACACAGTGCCTGCTAGTGCCTGCACACATAAACTATGTTTGAGTAAAATGGTGGTACAGTGATATCTAAAGGGAATTCTATGCATCTTTTTTTACAGGTATCTGAGATGTTATTATTGGGCAGTTCGAACTTTAATTACTATCGGGGGCCTTCCAGAGCCACAGACTTCATTTGAAATTGTTTTTCAACTCGTGAACTTTTTTTCTGGAGTCTTTGTTTTCTCTAGCTTAATTGGTCAGGTAAGCTAGCTGACAGTGGATCCCTGGGTACAAAGTATGTTCATTTTTAAAATGCTAATATGATGAAAGGACTTAATTCCAAAGAGCCATTCACACCCAATCCGAGTCATTTAGACTTCATGAACACCAGCCAATCCCAATCAGTGTCTTGTAGCCTCCATGGACACCAATCAATCCCAATCGAGGTCACATAGCCACAATAGGAATTCCCCTTTCTGACTTTAAAAAGTGCCTTTGCGCTCCCCTTGGGGGTCACTGCCATTTTGAAGGTGGTGACCCCCAGCATGCTGGAAATCTCTGCAGAAGAAACGCTATGCATCTACATACTACTTGAGCCTGGTTCATTCCTTCAAGAAATTCTGGACCCTAACCAAGGGAGGGATCCAAGATGGTGGCACAGATAACACACTGTGTCTGATCAGCAGGGCAGCAGTGACTGCACAGCTACCAACAAACTGAACTGCAGGCCCCAAAACAACAGCAACTGTGTTTCCCAAGTGAGAGTAAACCCCATGATGAGGGAAACAATAAGGTCCAACCTCAGGTCATCCAGCTAATCTCTGGAAAAGTCCCTGGGTTCCTAGAAGTACAGGGTCTGCACCATCTAGCCACTGCGCCTACATGCTGTGCTCACCAGCCAGTGAATACCTTCTGGGACCAGGCACAAAGCTCCAACCTCAGGCCTCCTGACCTCTGGGAGCCATGGGAACAGCCATAGAGGTTGCTTCAAAGTTCAGTCCATCTTTGGTGGGAGACTAACCAAACCTCTGGACCCACTGGTTCTTCAAGATGGCTGTGCCCAGCAAACACAGTGTCTGAACACCTACAACTCATTAACCTCAGAGCAAGAAAGCCAGTGGTAGCGCAGCTGTCTCTAGGACTTTCCCTGGTGAGAGAAGAGACTCTGGGCTTTTGAGGAATCCAGTTAGGCCACAGGATCATACACCTGAGGAAAGCCTTGGCAATTCCCTAAAAGCCACCTGCCAGTCAGAGACAATAACCACCAGTCTGAGGAGGGCTCCTGTAGGAAGAGCCAGCTTCCTGCTCAGGGCTCTTCCCGCACTGCCTTCCCACCCAGAACTACAGCTGGCATCAAAAACTACCAGACAACACCTGAGACAACCAGATCGGTAAAGTCAGCATAAAAAGACAACCAACATAACCCAAAGCAATATGACATCTCCAGAACCTAGTTTTACAAAGGCAGTCAGCTCTGGATACCCTAACACAACTGAAATGACCTTAAATGAACTTAACACAATAAAATGACCTTAAATCTATGCTTATGAAGATGGTAACAGAGGAAATGAATAAAATCTATAAAGAAATACAGAAAGATGCAGTCATATTGAGACCATTAAAGAGGCCTGAAGAGTGGCAATGAAATACTCAGTGAAATACAGGAAAATAAAAACAATGAAGTGAAGGAAACCAATAAAACTGTTTAAGATCTGAAGGTGAAAATGAAACAATAAAGAAAACACAAACTGAGGCAATCCTGGAAAGAGAAAACTTAGAAAAGAAAACATGAACTACAAAAGTAAACATCTCCAATAGAAGATAAAAGATGGAGGAAAGAATCTCAGGTGTAGAAGAATGGAAGAAATTGATGGGTCTGTTAAAGAAAATATTAAATCAAAAATTTCCTGACACAAAACATCCAAGAAATCAAGGAAACCATGAAAAAGATGAAACCTAAGAATAATAGAAATAGAGGAAAAAGAAGATTCCTGTCTCCAAGGCCCAGAAAATATTTTCAACAAAATCATAGAATTTTTTTTTTCAATTTGAAAAAGAGATACCTATTAGCATACAAGAGGCCCATAGAAAACCTAGTAGATTAAACCAGAAAACAAAATCCTTCTGCCTCTTTTAATAATCAAAACACTAAATGTTCAGAACAAAGAAAAAATACTAACATCTTCAAGGGAAAAAAGGCCAAGTAACATATAATGGCAAACCCAACAGAAACACCCCTGACATCTCAACAGAGACTATGAAAGCCAGAATGCCCTGGACAGATGTTATGCAAACCCTAAGAGAACACAGCTTTTACCCCAGACTACTGTATCCAGCAAAACTCTCAATGATCATAGATGGAGAAAACAAGATACTCAGTAACAAAAACAAACTTAAATAGTGCCTGTCCACAAATTCAGCCTTACAGAAGGTACTAAAAGGAAAAATCCAACTGAAGAAGGCTAACTATATCCAGGAAAACGCAGAAAATAAATAACTTCACTACAGCAAAATTAAAAATAGACAAGCACACAAACACACTACCACAACCAACATGAAAATAAAAGGAAGTGACACTCACTGGTCATTAATCTCTCTCAACATCAGTGGATTCAACTCTCCAATAAAAAGACACAGACTAGCAGAATGGATGTGTAAACAGGACCCAACATTCTGCTGCATCCAAGAAACACACCCCAGACACAAAGATAGACATTACCAGAGAGAAAAGGACTGGAAGAAGGTTTTCCAAGCAAACGGACCCAAGAAGCAAGCAGGAATAGCGATCCTAATATCTAATAAAATGGACTTTCAACCAAAATTAATCAAGAGAGATGAGTAAAGACACTTCATACTCATCAAAAGAAAATTCCACCAAGATGACATCTCAATTCTGAACATCTATGCCCCAAATAAAAGTGTGTCCACATTTGTAAAAGAAATATTGAGAATTTTTCCTGCGCTGCAAATCTGTCTAAACAATTGTCGAGCTATATTTTAGGTAATTGGACTGGAGAATTCGATACTACGATGGAACAGCTGAGAGTGGCCATTGTCACAGTAAATTCTACCGGAGTGGACGCAGGACTAGCCACAGGATTATCAACATGGATTGCTGCAGCCATGAATCATCTGAAGGAATGGGTGGGCATGGGAGTGTTAGCAGGCCTTCTGGTGTTGGTCTCCTTGGTTTGCCTGTGGTATATATGCAAGATTAGAGTCTCACAACAGTGTGATGCAGCCATGATCATTCAGGCCTTTACAGCCATTGAAGCAGGACATTCTCCCCAAGCATGGTTGGATACCATAAAAAGCTAAAATGATACGCTCAGGATGCGAGGCTAAGCACTGCACTCAGGGTCAGCCGCTTTGGACCCAGAGAAGAGCATGTCTGATTGCATGCGGGTTGATGCCCCAGGTCCCGCCTCTGAGAAAAAGGTATTGGACGGGTCTGATGCTCTTTGGGTGGATGACACCTAAATGAACATCTGTACAAAGTCTCAATTTATTTCTAATATCAGAGATCAGACCTCTACTCTTGCCTGATGCATCTAAAACAAAAAGGGGGAACTGTAGAGAGCTGCGGAATGCTATGCCTTAAAGATGGAGCTGGTTTCCGCCTTCCACCTTCCCGATGGTGAGTGCTCTCTGTCACGAACAAATCCACATTTGGCTAAGGCCGAGGATCTGGCTTGCTTCCATGTATGTGGACCTATCTGCATTGCCCCCGTGGCACGCCTGGGTTGGCTACCCAGAGGCTATTTAAGCTATGGGCTGGCTTTCCCCGGGGTCCGAGGATTGTTCAATGTTCCTGAATAAACTGCATTGAAAAAAAAAAAAAGAAATATTAATAAAGCTTAAACTACACTTCGATTCCCACACACTAATAGTGTGAAACATCAACACCCCACTCTCTTCAAAGGACAGAACAACAAAACAGAGAAATACTGACACCAACAGATGTCATGCATCAAATGGACCTAGCAGACATCTACAAAACTTTTCACCCAAACACACACACACACACACACACACACACACACACACACAAAATATACCTTCTTCTCAGCATTCTACAGAATCTTCTCCAAAACTGACTATATAGTAGGTCACAAAGCAAGCCTCAACAGATTCAAGAAATTGAAATAATACCTTGTATCCTTTCAGATCACAATGTACTAAAGTTGAACTTCAACAAATATTTTTTTTAAAAAGCCTGCACACATGGAAACTGGACAACTTACTCAATGACAACTGGGTCCAGAAAGAAATAAAGAAAGAAATTAGAGACTTCCTAAAATCCAATGAAAATGAAGGCACAACCTACCCAAACTTATGGGACAATGAAAGCAGTGCTAAGAGGAAAGTTCATAGCACTAAGTGCCTTCATAAGAAAAGTGCAGACATCCCATACAAGCAAACTTAATGGCACAACTTAAAGCCCTAGAAAGACAGAAGGAAGGAAGGAAGGAAGGAAGGAAGGAAGGAAGGAAGGAAGGAAGGAAGGAAGGAAGGAAGGAAAAAAGAAAGAAAGGAAGGAAGGAAGGAAGGAAGAAAGGAAGGAAGGAAGGAAGGAAGGAAGGAAGGAAGGAAGGAAGGAAGGAAGGAAGGAAGGAAGGAAGACAAAAGAAGATACAACCAAGAGGAGTAGATGGCTGGAAATAATCAAACTCAGGGCTGAAATCAATAAATTAAAAACAAAGAAAACAATTCAAAGAAATAAGGAAATGAAGAGCTGGTTCTTTAAGAAAATCAACAAGATAGACAAACCCTTAGCCAAACTAAATGGCAGAGAGACACTATCCAAATCAACAAAATCAGAAATTAAAAAGTAGACATAACAATAGACCCTGAGGAAATCCAAAGAATAATTCAGGCTTACTTCAAAAGCCAATACACCACAAATTTTAAAAATCTAAATGAAATGTACAATTTTTTGATAGATCCCACTTACCAAAGTTAAATCAAGATCAGGTAAATAATTTAATTTGGGAATCCTAAAGAAATAGAAGCAGTCATCAAGGCATTTTTGGTTGCTCCCCAAAATGCCTTGGGAGCAACCAAAAAATGCTGTATGGGTTCTGTGCAGAATTCTACCAGACCTTCAAGGAAGAGCTAATACCAATATTCTTCAAACTATTCCACAAAATAGAAATGGAAGGAACATCGCCAAACTTGTTCTATGAGGCCACAGTCACCTTGATTCCTAAAAGACACAAAGACCCAACAAAGAGAATTTCAGACCAATTTCTCTTATGAACATTGACCCAAAAATACTCAATAAAATGCTCTCAAAGTGAATCCAAGAACTCATCTAAGATGTCATCCACCATGACCAAGTAGGCTTCATCCCAGACATGCAGGGGTGGTTCAATATACTAAAATCTGTCAATGTAATACACCATATAAACAAACTGAAATTTAAAAAAAATGTGATCATCTCCTAAGATGCCACACCATGAAGATGAGAATGTTGAAGAAAATAAGGAATTACTAGCCTATAGCTAGGTAATCATTAGGGTTAGCTAATTTACATAATTTCTTTTATCTTAATTGATGTTTTATTCACCTAACAAGGTAAAATAGCTAAAGAAAATGTGTATCTTTTTAAAAATGTGTTTATTTTACATCCTGATTATAGCCCCCCTACTCTCCTCCAAGGCCCCTACACACACACACACACACACACACACACACACACACACACATTCTCCTCACTCCTCCTCCTTAGAGAAGGGGGAGGTCCCCCATGGGTACCAATCTGCCCTGGCACATTAAGTCGCTGCAGAACTAGGTGCGTCCTCACTAGTCTGAGTAATTTCATCAAGCTTTGAGATGTAGGTCTATTGGTCTGGCGCCTAGTACTATCATGTAGGACAGGAAAATAGTGTCTTAAGTGTGGAAGCCTATATGAGGGCTACATAAATGGCAGGAATTATGGATTAGTTCATCTGAGTTATGAATAGCACTCCTAGGAGAGTTGGTCACTATCTCTCAGAAATTGACCATAGCTGGGAGGAGCAAGCAAGGCTGTAGGTCAGCAAGCATCCAAATGCAAACACATAAACATACAGAGAAGTGGTTAACGTCTATGCACAGGGGCATGTCAACTTTGGCTTAGAGATGTTAAATTGGAAAGACAACTCCACTGAAAACACACTTAGGTATTAGAAAATGAGCATCAGGAAGGTAAAAATTGTAAATGCAAATTATCACATCAACGGATGGAGAAATTTACTAATGGTTGAAATATGAAACCAGTTGGAGAAATTTTCAATTTAAATTTAAATAAGGTGGAACAGAAAAAAAACATACTTTATGTCATAATGTATCATAATATCTATGGAGATACATTCATGTGTTCTCACTTTTACCGATGAAGAGACTCTAGCTTACAGAGATTCAGAAGTTGCCCAGGGTGCGGTGGCACAACCCTCAACACTACAGTGTGGGAGGCAGAGGTGAGTGGATCCCTGTGAACTTGAGGCCAGCCTGCCCTACACAGTGAGTTCCAGAGTAACATAGTGAGACCCTGTCTCCAACAGGAGAGAGAGATGAAGAGGCATTGCAATTCATACTTTAATTCATACTGTCTTCAAATAAAACAATATGTGATGAAATGGATAGTCAAAGTAATACCTAGTGAGCCCTTGGTGTGTGCAAAGGAATTTTCAAAAGGCTAGAAAATGATGTCTCCTATAATCTCAGCACTTGGGAAGCAGAAGCAAGAGGAGGGGGAGTTCAAGGCCAGCCCAGTCTACATAGCAAGTTCCATCTCAGCCTTGACTACATTACTAGACTCTGTCTCAAAAATCAATAGAGAAAGATGAAAATGATGTCTGACCAGCATGAGTGCGGTGCTTTCCCTGGACAGCCACAGCTGCATCTCTTGAGAAAGTCTGAACTTGGGCTCTAGACCTACTGTAGAACAGCATGCAACTTCAAAGACTATTTGGTGATTCTTAGGCATGTGAAAAATCTACTAAGTATGCTGCACCTGCCTTGCAGCGGGATTTGAAGATCCAACCAGAGCATGCAACACCTGAAACTGTGGTCCCGAACGAGGTACAAGAGAAGATTAAGGCTGGAGATGAAGCTTAAGGATTGTGCCTTAAGCTCTCAGAGTAATTAAAAGATACTAGGAAGGAAGCCAGACAAAAACAAAAGCAAGAGAACCTGAAACAAAATTGCCCTTACTCAAAAATCTGTCTGTATGGTCATAACCAGTGATTATACCTCAGAGTTAACCATCATTTTTTTATTCCTGAATTCTAGTCTCTGATACAACTCACAAAATCTGGCATTTTATAAGTCTCCAAACATCATAGGCTTTGCTAGACTGGACTCATTGCGGAATATGTATTGTCTTCAATTCCTATATCAATGAAAGCCAAAACTGCTGAAGGATAATACAAAAAAAAAAAAAAATTCGGATGAATAAACTACAAATCCTTGGGCCCTCAAAACCATTCAATAATACTTAACGTTGTCCTTGATTCCCACCTAACACCCGTGTTAAATCTCTCAACACAGCTTCTGGATGTACCATATGTGACACCCCTAGAAACCTGAATAATGCTCTTTGTAGAACGCAAACATGGAAAGATATCTAGGAATTGAGGCTGTAGAAGAATATTTGAAGAGCTGTTGAAGAGCAAGAGTCTCTGAAAGATGGACATAAAAGGACAGTTGGTCTGTACAGCTCTTAGCAAATACTTTTAAAAAGTAGTAGACTCTGTTAGCTCTAAAACTGTAAATTGAGGAAGCCATCACAGTGAAAGGTATTTGAGCTATACTTTAAAAAAATAAGTAGGGTTTTTTTTTTTTTCCATAAGCAGAAAAAGCTTCAGAGCTACTAGAATGGAAGCGCAAAGTATTCGTGTGAAACTGAGGCCTGGCTTTCCTCCTATATAATAAACCCACAGTCAAAGCAAATTTACAACCACTTGCTTCTCTCTACGTGAGAGGAAAAGCCAGGCAATATATCTTCTTTGTGCTGAGAACTTAAAGATCAGCTTTTAACCTAGAGTGGGTTTTTATGGCTGAGTTATAAACATCCGAGAACTAAGCCTGACAGTTCCTTAAGGATTGTCACAGCAGCAGACAACGCTTCAGTAATTTCAGCACATTTCAACTTCTGCTGAATACTGTGCCTTGAGCATGATAAGATTTGATTTTTATCTGTCTAAACAACACAAAAGGAAGAACAGAGGCTGAAATTGCATGATGAGTTGAGCCTATAGAGTCAGCCACCCTATCTGATCTGTGAAAGGTACTTTCTCAGCGAGACGCGTCAAAATCGACTAGCCGTTCTGCAGGATAATTGCTCAACTCTCATTACACTTCCCTTACATCTGTGCAGGGATTATAGTTGCTTTAAAATGTCAACTATCATTTGCACAGTAATTTATAAGTATGTAAAGATTATGTGCAGTCACCTGCATTATAAGACCAAAGCCTCACAAAAAAATCTCACGTGACTGGTCTAATGGGCCTTGTTATTGTCAGTGAGATAATCTGGTTTCCAACATTTTATTAGGACCTGATGTCGGTGTGTTAAAATCAAGCAATCAGGGCAATAGACAGGGCTATTGTGTAAGGACAAGCAAGTCAGATGCTATTTCTCTCTTGGGTGTGAATGACCATGTTTATGGTTTCAGATGCGTGATGTAATTGGGGCAGCAACAGCCAATCAGAACAACTTCCACATCTGCATGGACCATATCACTGCCCACATGAAAAAATACTCTATTCCTCAGAGCGTGCAGCATCGAGTTCGGACTTGGCTGGAATATACATGGAGCTCTCAAAGAATATTAGGTGAGCCTGGGAAACAGAGGTTTACACTCCTGTAACCTTATCACATAATAAAAATTATGTAAGATAAAAGAGAAGATCTTTGGGTTTGAATACCAGGTTGGAAACCAAAGGATCTCTCCGGTATTAATTTAATATGAATGAATTTTTCTTAAATACAGAGCCATATTCCAAGGAAAATCTTGGAAGGGAAGTGTTAAATTTTACTTGGTGCCTACACACACACACAAATTGGGGAAATTTGATGTCATTGACCCCTTTTCAGAGGCAAGGAAACAGCAGAGGCTCTACTGCAAAATTTGACCAAGAACTCATAACTGGAACTGAGCCCTGAATCTGTTCTCCAAGCTCTTGTTATATCTGTGACAGCCCCTCTCCCTGGGAGCCCAGTGTGCAGAGAAAAGCACAAGCTTTCAGGCCATTTTCATCTCACAGCATGGTTTGCAGTTAGTTCTAAGAGACCATTATGTAGCAACATTGTCTGTTCTGCAACAACAGCAGTGGAGCTCAAAAACAGTTTTACTAAAGCATATAAAGTAAGTTATGGGCTAGCTGACAACAAATTCAATTTTTAGTTTTTCCTATAAAAATAAGAATTAATATTACCGAGAAGGCAACAAAATGCTACATCCTTTGGTGAAAGAAAAAAAACAAAAACAAAAAACACAAGATTCTGAAATCACAGTTTTTCCTAATAGAAAAAAGTGTCTTCTCTTCCTGGTTGTAGGAGTTGCCTTCAGCCATCTGCCACTGGTAAGAGACCACAGACTCCCAGAATGCTCAGAGCACTGTGCTCTCTCTTTTTGGTATCTGTGGCCACTGGTGGGAGCAACTCTATTGAAAGAAACTGCAAAGAGTGGCTGGCTCCTGGTAGCAGCTACAGATCCTGGTTCAGCTCTGGCTTAGTGGATCGCTAGAGACAAATAACCCTCAGAAAGAAGAAACCATGCTTTAAAGACTAACTTATTTTATTTGTACGTGTGAGGATCTGCATGCGTTTTATTGTTGTTTTGGTTTGGTTTTGGTTTTGGTTTTTTTCACTTCATGCATGCTTTGTGCATACAGAGGCTAAAAAATGGCATCAAATCCCCTACAACTGGAGTTACAGCTGGTTGTAAACCGATGTATGGGTACTGGGAACTGAACCCAGGTCCTCTGCAAAAGCATCAAGTCCTCTTTACTGCTAATCCCTCTCTCCAGCCCCCAAACTATCTTCTTATATGAAAGATGGCTATGTTTATGATCTGTGTGTAATCAAATCAAGAGTATAGCATAACAATTGTTTCTTACTTGAGTAGATATAAGAAAACACCTTATATAAATAAAACTAAATATAGTGGCATATGAATGAAATTCCAGTACTTTGAAGACAGAGTCAAGTGAATCTCTGTGAGTTGAAGGATAGCTAGTCCACATTGCAAGTTCTGTGCCAGCCAGGGCTATTTAGTGAGACTCTGTCTCAAAGAATGCAAATAACTATTTAAAAAAAAATACCTAAGATAATGCAACTTCATGAACCCTGAGCATGCTTGACATTAAGAATGAACACTTTTGTTTATGAAGTATTTTGTTAGTCTGAAGGTTCAACATTTAATTCATAAGTAGAAAAAAGTCATAATGCATTCAGATTCATTACTGAGTTAATAAACAACTAAATAACAATAATTTAAATTTACTCGCTTGGCACATTTCTTCATTAGAGTATATTCCCAGTTGAGATGCCCCTAATTATGCTTAAACTAGCAAGTCAGTTACAACCTCTCTGAGCTTAAATTCTTTTGTTCTTTTGTCTGCAAAGTAGAAATGTACTCCTGGTCTTAGTATTGTTATAAAGGTTGAATAAGATAATGGACATGACACTCCTCCATCTGCCTTCAAACACTACCCACCACTCAACATCAGCTGCCATCCTTAGGCTGGGAGGCTGGCAGAAACAAGAACTAGATCCCTTTCCATCTCGCCCTGTTCACTAACTCTTGTCTCATGGGCATTAAATTTAATATCTTGAAGTTTTAAAAAACAAGATTCTGGAAATATTCACTGTGCTATTTATAGTTAAAATCCTTCTTTGCTCTCATGAGCAAAATAGCACCGTTGTGATGTATGAAGGGCTGGATATGGTGGCATTGCCTATATTCTGGCATTTGAGAAGCCCCAGTAGAAAAATTGCTGTGTGTTCAAAGCCAACCTGGGCTACACTGCAAGACCTCGTCTCTCAAAACAAGAGAGGGACACAACTGAAACCTCAGTGCAATAAAGATAGAGGAGGGGGCTCACCAGAACCTACTGGCCACCCAGCCTAGACAGTGAGTTCCAAAGTCAGGGAGAGCCTCTGTCTCAAAACTCAGAGTGGAGAGTAATCAAGGAAGATACCAGATGTGCACACACACACACAGACACACAGAAAGAGAGAGAGAGATATACACAGCCTTAATGGTAGGTATGTAGATCTAATATTTATAATAAAGACACTGAGTTTTAGGATATATTTATTTATAAAACATTTGCATTTTGTTGTCTTCATTTTTAATTTTTTTTTTTACTTACTCTCTGGTGAATTGTTCTACTAATGATTCCACTGTGGGACTGATATATTTATTTTTACAAAGATGAGTCCAAGTTGCTTGAGAACCTGCCAACAGCAATGCAGTTATCTCTCGCCATTGACACAAACTTCAGCATCATCAACAAAGTGGAGTTGTTCAAGGCAAGTGCTTTTATACTTAATAGAAAGATGCCACATCAGCTTCTCCATAAAACTCTAAGTTCTCATTTTATTGGGAAATTTGTGACTGTTTTCCTCATCTTTCCATCTTTCTTTCATTTTACTAATTTACTTGTTTTGTGTGTGCATGTGGAAGACTTCGAAGAACACACATGTGTCAAGGTGTGTATGCGGGGATTGGAGGGAACATTACAGAAGTTCTCAGAGGTCAACCTGAGGTGAACAGACTTGGCAGCAGGTGCCTATCCCTGCTGAGCCATCTCCCTGACCCTGCCTTCTGTTTTAACAAAGTCAAACTAGCTTGGACAATTTACAAGAATCAAGAAAAGATTATGGGTCCATGCTCAACAGAAAACTTGCTCTTTAGAAGCATCTCTCTTCTAATTAGTGTCAAGAAAGCAGATTTCTTCAGACAAGTTCTTCAGACTCCTCTTGCATAAATTTAAATTTAATTAAACTCCACTGTTCTATCTTCACTGACACATGCATTGCCTTCCATTTATGAATGTGCCTTGGCGAGGTATGATGAGTCAAGTTACCAGATCAGCTCTGCATTGGCCTACACATGTAGCAGTTACTAATGCTTTAGGCTTAGCTTTCTTTAAGGCAAAGTTTTGCAATATAGCATAGATCAGCCTAGAATCTGCACTAGTAAAAAGAAATCAACTTTAGTATGGTTTGAATGATGGTGTCATCGTCCCAATTCCTGTATTCAGAGATATGGCCAAGACTAGTGACTGAGTCATAAAAATTCTATCTTCTTACTATATGTCTTTATCTAGGGAGACATGAATGTTTATTTACTTCACAGAGAGCAATGATGACAAAATAATTCTGCCCAAGTGTAGCTTAGTAAACCAGTGAATGTGTAGGATTTGCTCTCAGAAGCATAGGTAAGGAGCTACCAATGAATAACTCTAAGTCATGACAGGAAAGCCCACCAGCATCAATGATGACTCACGAAACTGCATCTCTGAAGTTCCCAGATCAACTTGCAAGCAACTCCTTCTCCCCAGCAACTACTTACTGCTTAGATAACCTTGCAGGTGGGTCTTGTGAAGCTGATAACTTTCTGAGCTTCCTGTTCCTGGGTCTTTTAAGTTCTGTGAGCTTCATAAGTTTCATTACATTCTTCTGAGTACCATCCTTACTCAAGGATGGACTGTCTGAGTTCAGAGGAAATAGCTACACATCTCCTGAATATGAACGCACAAACAGACTAAAGTACGTTAGTTTGGAGTGATAAAACTCCTACATGGAAATGTCATGTCAACAATTTGATTTTCAAGTATTGTGTTCCTGGGAAAGGCTCAAGTTAGAGCAATAATTTAGACCTATCCATCCATATGTTGTGTTTTTTTAAGCCTTGGTATCAGTGTGAACACTGAATTCTAACAAAGACAGAAATATATATAATCCAGGAAGAAGCACATACCTTGAAAGATATAATTACCACCACTGGCGTGAAGATGAAAAAACAGAAGTGTGTGATGCATTGTTAGGCAGAGTGCCTCCAAATCCTGCACCAACCACTGACTGACTCTGGATGCTTCTAGATGCAGGACAAATCCAAGTACTTTTGATCATGTTCTGATCTAAATGTCCACAAGGATTTTGGCAAAGTTATAAGAGGTGTGATAATATTCATGTTGGCAGATGATACAAAGCAGGAAAGAATAATATTAATTGTGCTGATTATAAATTTTTAAATTAAACATTCTTAGACAATGATCAAAACTAAAATTAACTAGTAGGAAAATAAACTATTTAAAAGAATGCTAGTTCTCTAAGAATTCTTTCTAGACCTAGGAACTTTATTGACTTAAAACTCTGTGTGAATAACAAAGTTATAGATGAGATTTCTCTAAATTTTTTACCTAATATATGTTCTTATTACTTAACTTACATGAAGTGATATATCATGTTGTGAATAAATTTTAAAAGTGACACTGAATTTTAATATTTTTCCAGCTAACTAGGAGAGCAAGGATTGAGTAGTAGGATAACTGACCAAACAGAAATCTGATCAACAATTGCTTCTAGAAGAGAGCTAGGAATGGAGATATTAAACAGGAGTGTGTCTATAGTACACAGCACAGCCCTGACACAGAAAGGCTATGACATCTCTCTCCCTCCCCGTCATATTTAAGCATATAAAATTGTTGTAGGAAAACTACTTAGAGTTGGTTCTATGTAAAAAACTCAACGAATATTACCCTAAGCAGCACAATTATTTTCTGGATCGGAATAGGATGGTTGTTGTTGACATAGCATCTCACTATGCAACCCTTCTTGTCTGGAACTCAATACATAGAACAGGCTAACCTTGATCTCACTGAGATCCAGGGGAGTGTTTCTTTTAATCTGTTAGTACTCTTTCTACGATGAATAGAAATGGACTCTGCCGTGTTGTGTAGAGATTTCCTCTGAGATAAAACATGTCATCTTAGAAGGAAAATCATTAAAACCCACAATGTTCTAAGAGGAGATGAAACACTGCATCCTTCAGGGTGACTCTTTGTGGCCCAGGATGTTCTAAATGATGGCTGCTCAATGCTCACAAAGTAAATAACTAAAAAGCTTCAGGAATTGTTTTAAATTGACCAAATGCTCTAGGCCCCTCATTCCTCAAGCTCACATAGCAGTCAGGACTGCTAAGAGCCATATCTCTAACCATCTGAGAAGTTTTCAAGACACTGAGACAAGCGGATCTGCTGAGAAAAGACAAAGACCCACCAAATGTCCTAGAAGGACTCTCTCCAACCTCTTCAGATGCCTGCAGCTGTGCGGTATGCTTCAGGTTTCCAGGTTTCATGAGTTGTTGCTCATGCTGCTGTGGGCTTTGGTGATGGAGCTGTCTCAGCATCTGCTTTGATAGTCTGTAGGGCAGAGCCTTTCAGAGGTCCTCTGTGTCAGGAGCCTGACTTGTTCCCTCTTTTCTCCTTCTTCTGATGTCCATCCTCTTAGCCTTTCTGGATAGAGATTGAGCATTTTAGCAAGAGTCCTCCCTTTTGATCAGTTTCCTTAGGTGTACAGATTTTAGTAGGTTTATCCTATATTATATGTCTATATGAGTAAGTATATACTGTGTGTGTCTTGTTGCTTCTGGGATAGCTCACTCGGGATGATCTTTTCCAGATCCCACCATTTACTTGCAAACTCCACAAGGAGAGCAACAGAACCAAAAAATCTGAGCACAGGGGTCTTTCTTGAGACTGCTATTCCAACCAAGGACTATGTATGCATGGAGATAACCTAAGACCCCTGCACAGATGTAGCCCATGGCAGTTCAGTATCCAAGTGGGTTCCATTGTAATAGGAACAGGGACTGTCTCTGACATGAACTGATTGGCCTGCTCTTTAATTACCTCCCCCTGAGGGGGAAGCAGCAATACCAGGCCACAGAAGAAGACAATGCAGCCACTCCTGATGAGACCTAATTGACTAGGATCAGAAAGAAGGGAAAGAAGACCTCCCCTATCAGTGGACTTGGGGAGGGGCATGCATGCAGAGGGTGGAGGAAGGGAGGGATTGGGACAGGAGAAGGGAGGGAACCACAGGGGGGATATAAAGTAAATAAAGTGTAATTAATAAAGAATTAAAAAATAAAAAAAGAATTCTGTGGGGGCCAGAGAGATGGCTCAGAGGTTAAGAGCACTGTCTGTTCTTCCAAAGTTCCTGAGTTCAACTCCCAGCAACCACATGATAGCTCACAACCATCTATAATGAGGTGCCCTCTTCTTTCCTGCAGGCACAAATGCAGACAGAATACTGTATAAATAATAAATAAATGCATCTTAAAAATAAAAAAACAACAAAAAGAGAATTATCTCTTCAGATCTGTACCCCATTTTTTAATTAAATTATTTGGGTTTTTTGATATTTAGTACTTGAGTTCCTTATATATTTTGTGTATTACTCTTCTTTCAGATATGAAGTTGGAAAAATCTTTTCCCATTATGTAGGCTGCCACTTTGTCTAATTGATGGTATCCTTTGCCTTACAGAAGCTTCTCAGTCTTAGGGCCTGTGCTATCAATGTTCTCAACAGAAAACCATTTCCTGTGCCAATGGGTTAAAGCTATTCCCTGCTTTCTTTTCTATCAGGTTCAGTGTACCTGCTTTATGTTGAGGTCTTTTAGCCACAAGGCCTTGAGTTTTGTACAGGGTGATAAATATGGTTCTATTTGCATTCTTCTACATGCAGTCATCCAGTTGGACCAGAAACATTGTCAAAGATGCTGCCTTTTTTTCCAGTGCATATTTCTGGCTTCTTTATCACAAATCAGGTGTCCATAAGTGTGTGGATTTATGTCTGGGTCTACAGCTTGATTTCATTAATTAATGTATCTGGTCTGTTTCTATGCCAATACAGTGCAGTTTTTGTTAATATAGCTCTGTGGTACAACTTGAAATCAAGGACGGTGATAACTTCAGCAGTTCTTTTATTGTTCAGAGTTGTTACAGCTATTGTGGTTTTTTGTTTGTTTGTTTGCTTGTTTGTTTTTAGTTTAGTTTTGTTTCTGCTTCTCCATATGAAGTTGTCAGCTGCTCTGTCAAGGTCTGTAAAGAATTGTGTTGGGATTTCATTGGAAACTGCAGCTGTAGTATTACCCTGGTGGAATTTTTTGTTACTTAGGTATATTATCATATCATCTACAAATAGCAATACGTTGGCTTCTTTCTTTCCAATTTGTATTCCCACTGGTCTCCTTCAGTTGTCCTATTGCTCAAGCTAATACTTCAAGTGCTATATTAAGTAGATGTGGAAAGATTGAATAACCTTGTTTTGTTTCTCATATAATAGAATTGTTTTAATTTTCTCTCTATTTAATTTGATGTTGGCTACAGGCTAACTGTAAATTGCCTTTGTTATGTTTAGGTATGTCCACTGTATCCCTAATCTCTACAGGAATTTGATCATGAAGGGGTGTTGAATTTTGGCAAAGGACTTTTTGTAGCTAATGAGATAATTATGTGGGGTTTTTTTACATTTTATTTTATTTTTTACAATTTATTCACCGTATATCCCAGTTGTAGCCCCCTTCCTCATCTCCTCCCTGTCCCACCCTCTCTCCCTTTTCTCTTCCCATCCCCCTCCCCTAGTCAACTGTAAGGGGGAGTCCTCCTCTCCTACTCTCTGACCCTAGCCTATCAAGTCTCACCAAAACTACATGGATCCCTGCCCTCTGTGGGCTGGCAAGGTCACCCCAAAAGGGAGAAGTGATCAAAGAGCAAGCGATTGAGTTCATGTCAGAGACAACCTCTGTTCCCCTTACTGGGAGACCCACATGGAGACTGAGCTGCCTATCTGCTATATTTGAGCAGGGGGTCTAGGTCCTCTCCACACATAGTCCTTGGTTGATTCATCAGTCTCTGCAGGGCCCCTGGGCCCAGATCAGATTTTTTGTCTTTGTGGGTCTCTTTGTGGAGTTTTTATCCTTTCTGGGTCCTTCTACCTCCCTCTCCATGCCCTCCTTCTTCCATAAGACTCCCTGCACTCTGCCCATAGTCTGACTGTGAGTCTCTGCATCTGCTCAATCCCCTGCTGGGCAGAGTCTTTCAGAAGACATCTGTGGTAGGCTCCTGTTACTGTTCCCTCTCTTCCAGGGCTTCCATGTCAATCCTGTTTGCATTTTGAATGAAAATTAAGCATCCTTGTTGTTTAGTTTCTTTACATCTGTAGATTTTAGTATGTTTATCCTATATTATATGGCTAATATCTGTTTAAAAGAAAATGTAAAAAAAATTAAAAAAGTAAAAAATAAATAAATAAATTAAAAAAAAAAAAAAGAAAAGAAAATGTATACTATGAGTGTCTTTCTGGTTCTGGGTTACCTAACTCAGGATGATCCTTTCTAGTTCCCACCATTTGCCTGCAAATTTCATGATTTCCTTGTTTTTAATAGCCGAATAGTATTTCTTTGTGTAAATGTACCACAATTTCAGTATCTATTCCTCCATTGAGGGACATCTGGGTTGTTTCTAGATTCTGGCTATTACGAATAAAGCTGATTTGAACACAGTTGAGCAAATGTCCTCGTTGTGTGGTAGAGCATCTTTCGGGTATATACCCAGGATGGTATAGCTGAGTTTTGAGGTAGCGCTATTTCTAATTTTCTGAGAAAGTGCCAGATTGATTTCCAAAGTGGTTTTACAAGTTTTGTTGTTTTTTTTTTTTCAGTTTGTTCATATGGTAAGTTACATTAGATCTATGTTCATAAGGGAAATACTCTTTCTTTGTTGAGTTTTTATGTGGTTTGGATATCAGGTAACTGTGGGCCCATAGAGTAATTTGTTCCTTCTGTTTCCATTTTTGTGAAATAATTTGAGGAGTATTGCTATTAACTCTTCTCTGAAATTCTGGTAAAATTCTGCAATAAAGCCATCTGTCCCTGGGCTTTGTTGTTGTTGTCTAGTATCCATAAGTTTTTAAGCTTCCTGTTGTTTCTCTTGGTGGAATACAGATTTAAGTTATAGTGGTGATAGGATGCAGGGAGATATTTCAGTTTTACATCTTTTGAGATTATTGATAGCTATTAAAATGGCTATACCAGCTTGCTTTTTAGGCCAATTTGCTTGGCATATCTTTTCTCATCCTGAGGTAATGTCTCTTCTTGATGTTGAAGTGTCCTTTTTTAAAAATTAATTTATTTATTCACTTTACATCCAGAATACACCCCTTCCCTCCTCTCCTCCCAGTCTCACTTCCCCCCCTTCTCCTCAGAAAAGGAAAGTCCCCCCTCAATAACCCACTCCAGCAAATCACATATGTGCATATGGGCAGGGGAGGGAAGTCACAGGGCTGGGAGCGAGATGGGGAAGGGCATCACCGAGGCAAGTTGGAGACCTGCCACTGGGTAGGCTTCTGGGAAAATATAAGGGTGACTCTTGCTGAGACTTCTAGTAACAGGAGTCATGGAGACCGAAGTGGCCACTTCATAGTCAGGCAGGATTTCTATTGGAGGGTGGAGGACACCGACCCATCCACAAAACCTTCGACCCAAAAATTTACCTGCCTACAAGATGTGCAGGGATAAAGATGGGGTAAAGATGGGGTAAAGATTGAGGGAATGGCCAACCAATGATTGCCCCAACCTGAGACCCACCCTATAGGAGAGAGCCAACCCTGACACTATTGATACTCCACTATGCTTGCAGGCAGGAGCCTAGCATGACTGTCCTCTGAGAGGCTCTACCCAACAGCAGTTCAAAACAGATTCTGAGACCCACAACCAAACATTAGGTGGAGCTGAGGAGACTTATGGAAGGGTTGGGGGAAGAATAAAGGGATCCAAAGGGGACAAGAACTACACAAGAAGGCCAACACAGTCAACTAACCTAGGCCTATGGAGGCTACAGAGACTGAAGCACCAACTAAAGATCAGACATGGACTAGACCTAAGCCCCCAACATATACATAACTGATGGGTAGCTTGATCTTCATGTGGGTCCCCCTAGCAAGAGGAGCAGTAGCTATCTCTGACATGGCCTCAACTGTTTGCCTTTAGATCACTGGCCCCCAGCTGGGCTGCCTTGGTCTGGCCTCAGTGGAAGAGGTGTCCTTTTTAGATGTAGGAGAAGGAGGAATCCTATTTTCTAATCCACTCTGTTAGTCTGTATCATATTATTGTGCAGTTGAGACCATTGATACTGTGATATCAATAAACATTGATATCTGTTCCTGTTATTTTGATGGTGGTAGTGATGGTGGTGATGGTGGTGGTATGGGATGTGTGTGTGTGTGTGTGTGTGTGTGTGTGTGTGTTTTCCTTCTTTTGGTTTTGCTGGTGTGAAATTATTTATTTCCTGTGTTTTCATGGATGTAGTTAAATATCCTAAAGTTGGAGTTTTCATTCTAGCATCTTCTGTGGGGCTGGATTTGTAGATAAATATTTTTAAATTTGATTTTTATCATGGATTATCTTATTTTCCCCAGCCATGGTGATTGAAAGTTTTGCTGGGCATAGTAGTCTGGGTTGGCAACTGTGGTCTTTTATTGTCTTCAGTATATTTGTCCAGGTCCTTCTGGCTTTTACAGACTCCATTGAGAAGTCAGGTATAATTCTAATAGGTTATTAGAATTAATAACATAATAAATTAAATTCTAGTAAGAATTTATGTTACTTGGTCATTTTCTTTTGCAGCTTTAGGATTCTTTTCTGTTCTGTATGTTTTTTGTTTTGATTATTATGTGGCAAGGGACTTTCTTGTGCCATCTATTGTTCCCCATGCTTCTTTTACCTTCAGAGGCACCTCTTTCTTTAGGGTAGGAAAATTTTTCTTCTATGCTTTTGTTGAAAACATTTTCTGGGTCTTTGAGCTGAGATTCTTCTCTTTCCTTTATACCTATTATTTTTAGGGTTAGTCTTTTCATAATATCACAAATTTCATGAATGTTTTGTGTCAAGAATATTTCAGATTTAACATTTTCTTTGATCAGTGTATCCACGTCTTCTGATGTAACTTGAGTGCCCAAGAGTCTCTCTTCCATGCCATATATTCTGTTGGTGAAGCTTGCCTCTGCAGTTCTTGTTTGAGTTCCTCAATTTTTTTCATTTCCAGAATTCCATCAGTTTGTGTTTTCTTTATTGCTTCTATTTCCATTTTCAGGTCTTGAACAGTTTTATTCATTTCCTTCAACTGCTTGTTTATGTTTTCTTGGCTTTCTTTAAGGTATTCATTCATTTTCTCTAATTGTTTGTTTGCTTTATTCATTTCCTCCAATTGTTTTCTGTGCTTTCCTGGGTTTTTTTAGTGGATGTATTCATTTCCTGTTTAAAGACTTCTATCTTCTTCATATAGTTGGCTGTAAGGTCTTTTTCTTGTGCTTCAGCTATGTTGAAATATTCAGGTTGGCTCTGGTAGAACAGCCAGGCTCTAGTAGGCACATATTGACAGTGTTTTTACCCTGGCTTCTAGGCACCTGGATTTGGGACGATTATAGGTCAGGGTGCACATTTCTGGATTTGACTTGGTTGGGTAAGCGTTTTGTGCGTTGGTTTCTGTTTTCTCTCTAGATTTTCTGAGAGTGCGGTGGCTGTGTGTTGCCTGGTTTTCTGGTTTGTTCAGCTGGTGTGCTCACAGAGAATGTCTGCTGGTGCTGGAGCTTGGGAAGCAGCCACAAATTTGGGAAGCAATGTTACAAGGGGATGGTCTGTGGGACATGGGGAATATGGACAGTGGGGGTGGGAGACTGCAGCTGGTGATCTTCTATTGCAGCATTAGGAATGAGGCTGGGGGACTGGGTCTAGGCAAACAGAGCTGATGAGCAAGACTGTGGGTAGCCTACCTGGTTTTCTGTGGGGTATGGCCCGTTACTAACTAAGACACTCCTAAAGAAAGCTTAGGCAGTATCTCTACTTAGGGAGAAGTGAGCAATGTAGCCCTGGACTCCAAGCAGGGCAGAAGAGCTTGAGCGTGGGTTCTTTACAGCACAGACGGACTTAACCACTGTGGATGGTACACTTTGCTCCCCCACCAACCTTATCGTAGTAACTGATAGGCCAATGAGTGTATTGGTCTGCCTCTGTCGCTGAGACCAAATACCTGGGATGATCAGCTTAAAAGAAGAAAAGGTTTATTTCTGTCTCTTGGTTTCAGTAGTGAGTGGTCATTTGACCCTGTTGTTTTGGGCCTGTGTCAGTACAGCACAAGATGGTGGAAGGACTTGGGAAGGAGGATGGTAGCTAGAAAGCATAGAGAAGAAGAGTGAGGAATTGGGTCCCAATATCGCCATCAAGGACACATCCTAAAGAATCTAATTTCCTCCTACTAGGCCCTAATTCCTAAATGGTCCAACAACTTCCATCTCTCTGGAACACTACCATCTGGGGACCGGCTTTTAATCTGTGAGCCTTGAAATGCATTTCCAGTGGCAGTGGCAGCCATCTAGAAGCTTCATTAGTGAGAGCACTGAATCGATTTTTCCTCAGCGTTTTTCTCACTTAGACTTAGCGTATCAGTCACACATTTTTCTATTTGATCAGTGCATACCTATAATCCCAGCATTGGTAAGGTAAAGACATAAAGTGAAGGAGTTAAGGCCAGCTTCAGCTACATAGTAAGTAAATCTGAGGCTGACTGAATACACAAGACTCTGTCTCAAAAATAAATAAACAAGCAAATAAACAAATACCCAAAATATTATGCACTTGTTCCCTCTTATAGCAGGTAGAAAAAAATTTAACTCGCAGAAGTTTCTAAAACTTTGCTTCAATTTGAGTTAGTAGTTTGCTACTTTGACATGAAACTATTGGTTTTCAAATAGCTTAATGATGAATTGTCACATTAGTTTTTTCGTATTAAAATGACTCCTTGAAGATTCTTTGTTATTTCAAGCCCAAGAATGATTATTAAACTCATCAAGACTGAGTCATTCCTGTTATATTGGCTAATTAATATTCACTCTTTTGTGATGGCTTGTTATTCTTATTTTTATTTCTTAAATGTATATATTTTTATCAGATTAAGCGAGGGAAATCACACTTTGCCTTGGCCATGAAATTACCAGAAATGGAATGAAGTTTAATAAAAGTTCTGCCCTGCCATCTAGTGGCTAGCATTAAAATCTCATTCCTAAAACACCAAAATGAGCCCCACTACCCAACAGAGAAAGCTTGGAAACCTCAAAAAACACCAAAATTGCAAGGTGAGTATCTACTACTTGTCAATCAAAGAAAACAAGAAATTTTCTGATCATTTGTTACTCTGGAAAAAGTGCAGACCCCATCCCATACAGAATACTGTTCTGTGACATGACTGACTGGCTTCCACAGTGGGAAAGATCGGGAGGAATCATTGGCGTGTGAGTGACAGGTCAGGCCAGGGAGAGAATGGGAAGGGCAAAGTGACGCCTACACTTATGCTCAGATCCCAGCAGCGGGGGCCAATCCAGACATGCTGTCGTGTGTTGCCTCAGCAGGGCCCGAAATCTGAGTGTTATAGTAAGGTTGTGTAACACTGTCACAGATTTTGTTTTTGCAGCAGGAATGTCAGTCCTGAGGTGCTATTACTAGGCTTTTGTCAAAGCCTTTTTTATTGAATGTGTTTATTTATTCACTTTACAACATGTTTGAAGCCCCTCCCTCCTCTCTTTCTGGCCCCACCCTCCCTCCTTCTTCCCCCTTTCTCCCCTCCTTCTCCTCAGAAAAGCAACTCATCCCACCACCACCCCACCACCCCACCCCAAAGCACCAACTAAAGAGCAGTAAGCTTTTAACTTAGATGAATCCCAGTCCTTCACATCCTGAGTAGTTTCTCTGAGTAAGGCAGAAGCCAGGCAGCAGGCAGCAGGCAGCAGGCAGCAGGCAGCAGGCAGCACACACCTAACCTGCGCCCTTACTGTCTGCTCATTAGTATCTGTAGGGTGAGGAGATTCTAAACTAATGTAACATAATGTATGTGTGTGCCGTAGTGATGTTGTACCATTGCTGAGAAGCAGAACTGCTGCAATCACAAGGGAACGTTGACACTGCTAAAGGCAAGTTCTCTGCAGGGTCCTGCTGAGACCTTCTCACTTGGACCATATAACTTTCCTGGAAGAACATGTGCCTATATGCCTAAAATTATGACAGTTCTCGAAGAAACATGGTGGAGAAACCTTCTACTAGTGTTTGCAAACACTGAGTCTATGACTAGGTCTGATGGGATTTAAGACTCAGTACTAATGATCTGTGAATTTCCTTTTTTAATGAGAACAAAGCATTTCCCTTTACAGTAAGCAAAACCAAGTTGGTAAAAGCAAGGAAGACCATTGCTTATTTTTAAGAGTCAGATAAATTCACAGTGAATTATAAATCACTGTTAATCTCTTAAGGTCTGTTTCAAAAAAACGCACAAAAAAGGCGAGTGAGCCTAGAAATAGAAATAGATATGTCCCCAAAATGTGTCCCCTAAAAATTTAGGGGAACTAAAGATGAACTTTATCAACTTCACAATTGTGTTCCACGCTTGTAGATGTTAAAAATGAGTTTCCTGGAACCAACACGTATCAGTTATGTTATGTTTTGAATAAAAATGGAACTTCCTGCAACTGAGTTCAGAATTCCAGAATCTTTACACAAATACACAATTCAAACTTTAGGCAGCACTAATTTCTCGTTGTCTCTAATGAAACTACTTCTGCCCATTTCACTTCATGCAGCAGCCCATATTCATTCAGGGTCTAGCCTGTCCAGGATAGCAGAGGCACATTGACTTTAGAGACCTCGGGAGGGGGTGCTTGCTGTGTGAGTGACCTGTGAGAGGGATGAAGAAACTTTCTGAGCTTCCAAGCCTTTCTCTAAAACACAGCATTAACTCCTAGCCTCCTAGGGGAGTCGTAAGAGTTAAACAGACAAACAAAATAGTAAAATTTAATATAATCATGTATTTCTGCAGCAGTCCTGTTTATATTTTAGCAGTCACTTTCTTCTCACTCTTTATAGAAGAGGAGCAAATCCTGCATACTTGGTATTAATCTGTACACTGGGCAACTCAGGTCTTACACACTGCCAGGGGTGGGTGTGCCGCTATCTCTGAGAAAGGCGTCTCTTTGGAGTCTGAGTGTGAGAATATGGCTCTGCAGCAGGCAGGCTGGTTCAGTTCCTCTGCTTTCTCCCATGAACCGTGGCATATCTGAACCACATCCTTCACTGGCAACCAGGTCAATGTGGAAAAGGGGCAGGTAGTCTTGAATTGCCTAGTAGGCATTGTTTGACAAATTCAGCCAGTACAGCCATGCTGGAAACCTTGTGCAATAACGGAAATGGGGAACCAAATCTGATAACTCAGTGTTGGGGGGAATGATATAGCAGCAGCATTCATGATTCCATAATACCCACCGCTCTGTAGAGATGCTGCAGGGAGACCTAAGAGACGTTATTTGCCTGGCATGACAACAAAGAGATGACAAAGAGGACCGAAAGAAGCTCCAGGGGAGGTCAGGACGCCTGTACTCCTTCCCTAGGGTGCAGGGTATAGACAATGTCAGCCACAGAGAGGCTACCACTTTCTTGTACTGCCCCCCCCAAAAAAAATAAGGGTTAAAAATAAAATTACCACATGTGCTTGTTAGCTTTTTTCAGTTGACACAGGCTAGACTCATCTGAGAAGAGGGAACCTCACAATGCAGAAAACGCCTCCAACAGATTGGCATGGAGAAAAATCTATAAGGGGGGGGTTAACTAATGGTTGATGGGTTCAGCCACCTGGGGCCAGTGACATCGCTGGTATGATGGTTTAAATAATAGTCCCCATAGGCTCGTGAACTTGAATGCTTAGTCCTTAGGGAGGGGCACTATGTTAAAAGAATTAGGAGGTGTGGCCCTGTTGGAGGAAGTCCTCTTTCTCTCTCTCTCTCTCTCTCTCTCTCTCTCTCTCTCTCTCTCTCACACACACACACACACACACACACACACACATACACAGGCACACACAGCAGGAGATTAGTTAGTCATGCTCCTCACTATGACGATAATGGAGTAAATGTCTCCAACTATAAGCAAGCCTCACAATTAATTAATTTATTTTATACAGTTTCTTGGTCATGATGTCTCTTCATACCTGGGCAGGTGTTCCAGGGTAATTAATACAAGGAAGCAAACTGCAGGGAGCGAGTCAGTATGCAGTGTTCCTCCATGATCAGTCCATGATCATGTTTCTCCTTCAGTCCCTGCTCTGGGTTCCTGCCCTGCTTGAGCTCTTGACTTGGCTTTCCCCAGTGATAGACTGTGATTATAAAAAAATGTAAGCTAAATAATCCCTTTTCTTCCTCCCTTGCTTTTACTCATGATCTTTATCACAGCAACAGAACTCTACAGCATTCCACAGCAGTGGAATTAGGAGTCCGTTTCCAAACTTGGGTTCACCGAGAAGCACCTAATCCTTGTGATATTTAGAGTCAGGTGCACTGAACATTTGACTTAGAGAGGCCTTACCCCATTTGCTAGTCAACAACACACTGAAATAAACCCATGCAAAAATCCACTGCAGGGAAGGCAGAAATTATAAAGTATTAAGTGAGTAACAGTATCCAGAGATGCACAGAAGAAAAATCCCACTTAAAAAAAAAGTTTTATGATTTTAAAGGCCACAGGAAACATGTTCTTGTTTCCTCTTTCCTCTAATTCCATGGAAACCATACTGAGATTTCAGTGACATTTCTTACAGACTTTACAAACACTCTAGTTCTAACCTGAAATTATCAATAGTTAAAAACAAGAATGCACAAACTGTCAATGCCTATTTTGACCTCTGGAGGGGTAAATGTACGTGTCTTGGATATATTGTGTATGTACTTATTAATTCAAGAGATTTTTTTAAATCTCTGGATAGTATTTTTTCAACCGTACAGCAAATCCCTATGCTATTGAAAATTTGAGTAGTTTGTCACTGGCAAGGAAAGGCAGCTGCTTTATGAATGCATAGGTAACCAACTTCCTACAAGCTACGTCTAATTCGACTCATGATCATAGATAAAGATTTTGTACAGCTGCCAAATTTGTCAAATAACCTAAATAAAACTGAATTTGAGCAGGAAGGGAGAAAGAAAAAGAGAGAGAGAGTCACAGAACAGTGGCTCCTCTCTGAATTTCTACGTTCTGGAAATATCCTATCAAAGAAAGTCACTCAAAAAAAAAGGGGGAAAAAAGGTTAATCCAAGATGCAATTCCTTCTAACCATAAAATAATGGAGTGGGTAAATGTGCATGTCACAAAGCCTAACGGCCTGAAGTTCTATCTCCAGAGCACATGTGGCAGAACATTGAGCTGGCAAGTTGTTCTCTGATCTCCACACAACTGTGTGCACACACAGATAGATGATAAATAGGTAGGTAGGTACATAGTTAGGTAGATAGATAGATAGATAGATAGATAGATAGATAGATAGATAGATAGATGATAGATACATAGAGAGAAAATAAATGCATGTGGAAAATAATTTATGTAGAAAAGAAGTGTAGTAGTTCTCTAACACATCAGAAATAGAATGACTTCACCAGGCATCATTTCCCTAAGCCGAAATTTACATGGGCAGGGTTGAACCCTAAGCCACAGCTGCCAGACCCAGGTGCTTGACCATAAAACAGCCTCTCAGAGACAGCATGGCTTGGTTGGTAAAGCAAATTGTAAATGCTTACTATCCTTAGCTTTTATGTTGCGTTTGCATGATCTAATTCGAGTTCTGTCCAAAAGTGTTAATAGAAGTCATATTTCAAATAGTCCAAATGTTCTTCCCTGGGAAAACCTAAGCAAGACCTTGAAAACTATTGGTGTCAGTGCTGAGTGCCTTCCTGCTGAGGAGAGTACTAATTGTCTGCTTATCTATTTTAGGGCTTATCTCCTAGGCTGGTCTAACAGCTTTCCATTGATTTGTTCTCCTTTATTAGTGCTTTCTGTCAGTGAGCTCAGCTGATGGCTAGAGGAGAAATAGTAAAATGTATGTCTCAACAGAGAGAGAAAGTCTCACTTTTATTAACATTTTAAATAAGAACAATTATTGGAGTCCCATCTGTTATCCTCACAGCCAGTATCCCTTCTTCTTCCCAAGAAGATAAATATTTTAAGATATGTTTATAAAAATAATTTTATAATTTTATTTATCATACATGAATCATAGATATATTGGTTTATATCTTTATTTTTCATATTAAAATAGTATATTTAATATATTCTCTATCTTGTTTTTGTGGAAACCATATTATTTGAATAACAATATATAAACATATGTGTGGTCTAGCTCAACCCTTTTTTATACTCAAGCCTACAAATACATGACATTTTATCTGCATTACTTCATCCACATTGTGTTGGGGCCTTTCTAGTCAATAACAAAAACAACAGTCCCCGTTCATCAGTAGAGGAAATAGTCTGTGACCTTAAGCAGATACTTAAAAATGCTACAACTAATGCCTTTTCCAAGGTGCGTAAGTACTTGTTACACACAGCTGCTGCAAGTTTTACAGTTTGAAGTGCAACAGAAAACAAACCACGAGTTTGTTTTCCCCTTTTCACATTTTTGTGGATAAAACAATTCATTCTTATCATAACTGCAAGAAAACTCAGTGATTATTGTTATTATTTATTTATTTCCTTGAGTAAAGGCCTCCCCCCTGTTACGTAAAGGATCATGTCATGGCTTTTTGTTGGGATAGCCAAGTTTCCAGTGCTGTTTGTCTTACATTTTGGAACCACAGTTAAGTAATATAAGAACCAAATGAGCATAACCATCAGCACAGCACAACAGTCAGTTAGCTAAGATGGCTGCTCGGTAACTAATGTGTAGGTAGCATGTATGCACTGACTAGGCTGGAGCAAAAGAATGATTCATGTTCTGAGCAAAATTCAGGTACATAGCTCATGACTTCTTCTCACTACTCAGAGTGATGCTCAACTTAAAACCAATGTTCATTTCTAGATTTCTTCATTTGCTATTTTCACAATAGACAATGACAGACCACAGCCAATTACTATCTAGTAAGGGTGTATGGAAGAGAAGACTACTGTAGCGCACATTGTTGTGATTACCTCAGGTTTAATGTTGGAGTATGTGTCCCTAGAGAGCAAGTACAAACGCTGATGGGCTCCCATGGAAGTGACTGTGGATGTTTATTGTGTGTATTTCCTAAGATGTGCCTTTATTCTGAAGGAAAGCCTAATGCCTATGTATCCAAGTAAAACCATACCCCTCTCTCATGGAAAACTTGACTGTATAAATCCCCTTGCAACTCCATCTGTCCTGTGACTATTTTATTGCTACCAATACCATACACAGAGAGAGACAGAGACAGAGAGACAGAGAGAAATAGACAGACAGAAAGACAGAAAGAGACAGAGACACACACATAGAGACAGAGAGATACACACATACACATACCTGGAAAGAAGTTAGCTTGAGGTCTATTTATCATATGAAGCATTGAGTAGGCAGCACAAAAAGATAACTTTTCCTATCACAGCAGGCCTGGAATATTCCAACATAGCTGAAGTATGCGCATGCACACACACAAAAGAAAAGAAAAGAAAATGTTAAAACATCCTTTATGAACATTGTAGAGGTCCTTAAAGGAGAAATTAATATATCCATTAAAATAATAAAGGAAAACACAAACTATAAGAAAATAGATAAAACTGTTCAAGACCCAAAAATGGAAATAGAAGCAATGAAAAAAACACAAACTGAGGAAATTCTGGAAATGAAAAATTTAGGAACTTGAACAGGAATTACAGAGGCAAGCTTCACCAACAAAATACACAGCACTGAAGAAAGAATTTCATCCATTTAAGATATTATAGAGGAAACAGATACATTGGTCAAAGAAAATATTAAACCTAAAACACTCCTGGCTGAAACACTGGGAAACTTGAAAAGACCATAAATAAGAAGTATAAGTGTAGAGGAAGGAGAAGAATCCCAGCCCATAGGCCCAGAAAATGTTTTCAACAAAATCGTAGAAGAAAATATTCCTAACCCAAAGAAAGAGATCCTAATGAAGGAAAAGCATACAGAACACCAAATAAATTGGACCAAAAAACAAAGTCCTCCCACCACATAATAATCAAAACACTAAACATACAGAGCAAAGAAAGCATATTAAAACTTCAAGAGAAAAAGGCTAAGTAAAGTACAAGGGCAAACTCATTAGAATTATTCCCAGCATCTCAATGGAGACTCTAAAAGCTAAAAAGACCTGGACAGATGGATTACACCAAATTGAAGAGCATAAAAGAAATAAATAATTTTCTCAATAGGACCACTTGCCAAAGTTAAATAAAGACCAGATAAACAATGTAAGTAGACATATAACCCCCAGTGAAATAAAAGCAGTCTCCTAATAAAAAATAAAAATAAAAATAAAAAGCCTAGGCCCAGGTGGTCTTGGTGAAAAATTCCACCAGAATTTCAAAGAAGAGTTAATAGCAATACTCCTTAAATAATTCCACAAAAATAGAAACATAAAATACATTGCCCAATTCCTTTTATGGGTATTGGTTACCCTGACACTTAAACCAGATAAAGACTCAACGAAAGAAAGAAAGAAAGAAAGAAAGAAAGAAAGAAAGAAAGAAAGAAAGAAAGAAAGAAAAACAGTCCAAATTCCCTTTTGAACACTAATGCAAAAATACTCAATAAAATATTCACAAACTATATCCAAGAAAAATAAAAAATTTCATCACCATAACCAAGTAGGCTTTATCCCATAGATGCAGACAGGGGTCAATGTACAAATTTCAGTAAGTGTAATCTACCATATGAACAAAAAAAGAAAAAGAAAACACATGATCAAGGCCTTTGACAAATTCCAACAATGCTCCATGATAAAAATCCTGGAGAAGTTAGAGGTATGAGCCACATACCTAACATAATGAAGGCAATATACAACAAGCCTATAGCCAACATCAAATTAAATGGAGAGAAAAATCGAAACAGTTCCACCACAATCAGAGAGAAGGCAGGGTGATCCAACTCTCTCCATATCTACTCAATACAGTACTTGAAGTTTTATCTAGAGCAATAAGACAACTGAAGAAGGCGAAGGAGATAAAAATTGGAAAGGACAAACTCAAAGTATCATTATTCACAGATTATATGATAGTATACACAAGTGACCCTAAAAGTTCTACCAGGGAAATCCTACAACTAATAAAGACTTTTAGCAAAGTGGTAAGGTACAGTATTAACTTTAAAAAAATTCAGTAGCTGTTGGTGTTCTGTTCAGGAAGTTGTCTCCTGTGCCAATGAGTTCATGGTTCTTCCCCCCTTTTTTTCTAACAGGTTTAGTGTGTCTGGTTTTATATTGAGGTCTTTGATCCACTTGGACTTTAGTTTTGTGCAGGATGATAAGTATGGATCTATTTGTATTTTTCTACATGTAGACATCCAGTTAGACCAGCACCATTTGTTGAAGATGCTATCTTTTTTTTCCATTGTATGGATTTAGCATCTTTGTCAAAAATCAGGTATTCATATGTCTGTAGGGTTATTTCTGGGTCTTCTATTCAATTACATTGATCCACTACTCTGTTTCTATTCCAGTACCATGAAATTTTTATGACTGTTGTTCTATAGTACAGTACAGTACAGTACAGATCAGGGATGGAGATATCTCCAGATGATCTTTTATTTTGTTTATTGTTTTAGCGATTCTGGGTTTCTTGTTATTCCACATGAAGTTGAGAATTTTTCTTTCAAAGTCTGTAAAGAATTATGCTGGTAACTTGATGGGAATTGCATTGAATATGTAAATTACTTCCTGAACAGAAAAACCACAGTACAGGCTCTAACATCAACAATCAAAAAATGGGACCTCATGAAACTGAAAAGCTTCTGTAAAACAAAGGACACTGTTGTCAGAACAAAATGACAGCCTACGGACTGGGTAAGGATCTTCACCAACCCTAGATCTGACAGAGGGCTAATATCCAGAATATATAAAGAACTCAAGAAGTTAAAAAGCAACAAATCAAGTATTCCAATTAAAAATTGGAGTTCAGAGGTAAGCAGAGAATTCTCAATAGAGGAATTATCAAATGGGAGAAAAATACTTAAAGAAATGATCAGCATCTTTAGTTATCAGGGAAATGCAAATCAAAACAACCCTGTGATTTCATCTTACACCTATCAGAATGGCCAAGATCAAAAACTCAAGTGACAACACATGCTGGAGAGGATGTGGAGAAAGGGGAACCTTCCTCCATTGCTGCTGGGAATGTAAATTTGTACAACCATTTTGGAAATCAATCTAGTTCTTTCTCAGAAAATTAGAAATAGTGCTACCTCAAGATCCAGTTTTACCACTCCTAGGCACAATCCAAAATATGCTCAAATATACAACAAGGATATTTGCTTAGTCATGTTCATAGCAGCTTTTTTTTTTTTTTTTTTTTTTTTTTGGTAATAGCCATAATCTAGAAACAACCCAAATATCCTTCAACTGAGGGATGGATACAGAAATTGTGGTACATTTACACAAAGGAATACTACTCAGCTTTTAAAAATAAGGAAATCATGAAATTTGCAGGCAAATGGTAGGAACTAGAAAACATCATCCTTAGTGAGGTATCCCAGAAGCGGAAAGACACAAATGGTATATACTCATTTATAATTGGATATTAGACATATAATATAGAATAATCATACTAAAATATATACACCCAAAGAAGCTAAGCAAGAAGGAGGATCCTGGGTAAGAGGATCAATCCTCACTCAGAATGGCAAACAGTATGGACATTGGAAGAGGGAGAAAACAGGTAACAGGACAGAAGTCTACCACAGAGGGCTGTTGAAAGACTCTACCCAGCAAGGTATCAAAGCAGATGCTGAGACTCATAGTCAAACTTTGGGCAGAGTGCAGGAAATCTTATGAAAGAAGGGGGAGATAGAAAGACCTAGAGCAGACAGGAACTTCACAAGGAGAGCAACAGAACCAAAAAATTTGGGCACAGTGGTCTTCTCTGAGACTGATACTCCTATCAAGAACTGTGCATGGAGATAACCTAAAACCCCTGAACAGATGTAGCCCGTGGAAGCTCAGTATTCAAGTGGGTTTCCTAGTAAAGAGAACAGGGGCTGTCTTTGACATGAACTCAGTGGCTGGCTCTCTGATCACCTCCCCCTGAGGGGTGGGCAGCTTTACCAGGCCACAGAGGAAAACAATGTAGCCAGTCCTGATAAGACCTGATAGGCTAGGGTCAGATGGAAGGGGATGAGAACCTCTAATCAGTGGATTGGGAGAGGGGCATGAGAGGATAAGAGAGAGGGAGGGAGGGCATGAGTGCAAGGAAATGAGGGAGGGGGCTACAGCTGTGATACTAATTGAATAAACTGTAATAAATAAATAAAAATTCAGTAGTCCTTCTATACATAAATTACAAACAGACTGAAAAAGAAATCAGGAAACAACATCTTTCACAATAGCCTCAAGTAATATAAAAAATCTTGGGGTAACTCTAACCAAGCAAGTGAAACACTTGTATAAAGTCCTGCTTCTGATGTCTATCGCATTTGACAGGGAACAGGACAGGAGCCGACCACAGAAGGCCTCTGAAAGACTCTACTGATTGAGGTATCAAAGCAGAGGCTGAGACTCATAGCCAAACTTTGGGCAGAGTACAGGGAATCTTAGGAAAGAAGACGGAGATACTAAGACCTGAAGGGGACAGAAACTCCAAAAGGAGACCAACAGAGACATAAAAACTGAGCCCTGGGGCCCCTGAAGAGAATGATTCCCCAACCAAAGACAATGCATGAAGAGGACCTAAAACCCCAGTTCAGATGTAGCCCATAGACTTGCTCTCCAAGTGGGGTCCCTAGTAAGGGGTGCAGGGACTTTCTCTGCTATGAACCCAATGGCAGGCTCTCTTATCACCACCACCCCCAGGGGGGTGCAGCCTTGCCAGGCCACAGAGGAAGACAATGCAACCAGTCCTGATGAGATCTCATAGGCTAGGGTCAAATAGAAGGGGAGGAGGACCTCCCCTATCAGTGGACTAGGGGAGAGGCATCAGAAGAGAAGAGGGAGAAAGGGTGGGTTTGGGAGGAGATGGGGGAGGGGGCCACATCTGGGATACAAATTGAATAAATTGTAATAAATGATAATAATAAATAAATAAAATTTCAAGTCATTGAAGAAAACAATTGAAGAAGATATCAGAAGATGGAAAAATTTCCATTCTCATGGATCGATAGAATTAGCACAGTAAAAAATGCCCATCCTATCAAAAGCAATCTACAAATTCAATATAATCCCCATCAAAATTTCAATACAATTCTTTACAGACAATTGAAAGGACAATTATCTACTTCGTATGTAAAAACAAAAATCCAAGAATAGGAAAAAACAAATCTTAACAATAAAAAACTGCTGGAAATACCACCATCCCCGACTTCAAGTTTTACTGCAGAATTATAGTAATAAAAAACAAATGTAAATGTTGTTTTTATTACCTCAGATGTGGGATGAGAAACATACCTCTGCAAATATTCAGCTTGGGCTGAGCCCAGAGCATTTCTTTCTCTGTTCTAGCTATCCCTAGGCCTAAGCCTAGAAGCTTCTAGCTTCTGTACAATCTAGTCTTCTGCAAAGCTGGACCTTGAAGGCTTTAACTTCCAGCCTCTGTCGGCTAACCTAAACCTAGAATGTTCCAGCCTCCCAGATTTACTACTGAATAAGCTCATCCTTCTTAGTTCTTCCTGGACTCTGGCTGGTTGGGTCAACTCAACTGTTCTGGTTCAAAATTCCTATCCAAGCTGACTAATTCAAACTGGCTTCTCTCAGCTTCTGACTGAATTACTGTGCTTGAAAAAACCTGACTCTGAATTCCCCAAACTGAACTTCACTGACTGCATGAACTGAACAGAACTCAACTGCATTCACCTGAACTGTACCCAACTCAACCCTCTCTTCTCCTGCACTGCTGTTATTGTAACCTCTCTTTCCTATCTGTTCTCATGAGAGTTGGGCATATCCTATCTCTGACTCATTCTGACATATCTTTTTCTGAGTCATCACTTTATCTGCTCCTCAATTATATGTCATCATTTGGGATTAAAGGTGTGTGTAAAAGGTGTGACTGTATTCCAGCCAGAGTGATTAAAGGTGTGTACTAAGGGTATATGTGTATATATATATTTCGAGCAGATCACAGACCTAGGACTTTGGATGTAATTCCTTGACAGTGTAGCCATGTTGATGGATTAAAATTTCTCTATGACCACATGTATTGGCATAAAAAAGCAGACACATGATTAATGGAATAGAGTTGAAGACCCAGACATAAATTTATACCCACTGGACACCTGAATTTTTTCTTAAGAAGCCAGAAAATACATACTGGGGGGAAAGGGCAGCATCTTCAACAAACGGTGCTTGTCAACCTGAATGTGTGCACTAGAAGAAGCAAATAGAGCCATATTGATCACCCGCCACAAAATCCAAGTCAAAGCGGATCAAAGACCCCAACGTAGATCCAGATACACCGAACCTCACAGAAGAGATAGTGAGGAATAAAGATGAACACATTGACACAGGAAATAACTTTCTGAACAGAACTCTGGTAGCACAGGCACAGAGAACAATAATTAATAAATTGGGCCTCATGAAACTTGAAAGATTCTTTAAGGCAAAGGATACCATTAATCAGAAAGATATCAGACTAAAAATTGGAGGGAAATTTACCTACTACACATCTGATAGAGGACTAATATATAAAACATATAAAGAACTCAAAAAACTAGACATCAAAAAACAAAATAATCAAATTAAAATGGGGAAGAGTTGTAAACAGAATTCTCAACAGAGGAATCTCAAAGGGCTTAGAAACACTTGAAAAACTGTTCAATGTCCTTAGCTATCAGGGAAATACAAGTAAAAACTACTTGAAGATTCAGGCTTTTAGCTAACAAAATGGTGAAGATCAATAACACAAGTCACAGCTCATGCTGACAAGGTTGTGGAGTAAGGGGAACATACATTCATTGCTGGTGGGAGTGCTAACTTGTACAACCGATATGGTAATCAACATGGTGATTCCTCAGAAAATTGGCACTCAATTTATCTCAAGATCCAGGTATACTACTCTTGGGCATATACCCAAAGGACACTCCATCTTACCTGACAAGGACACTTGCTCAGTCATAAAGTCATTGTGACATAAAGTCATTGTGACTTTATTCATAATAACCAGACATTTAAAATGACCTAGATATCTTTCAAAAGAAGAATGAATAAAGAAAAAGTAGATTTACACAGTGTAGCATTATGTAGCTGCTTTAAAAAATTACTTCATGAAATTTCCAGACAAATGGATGGAACTAGAAAAAAAAAACATCCTGAGTGAGGTAAAACAGACACAGAAAGATAGATATCATAGGTGTTCACTTACAAGTGAACATTATAAACCATTAAATAAATGATACTTAAGCTACAATCCGTAGCTGCAGAGAGGATAGGGAAATAGGAGGAGTCTCGGAGGCCTTATGATCTCCCTGGGAAGAGGAACTAGAATAGACCTTATATGTGGACTGGGGAGGGGTGGAGATGGGATCAGGAGAGATCAATGGCAGAGAGATGGAATGGAGAGATGGAGTGCAGGGTCATTGGGGGTCACTGTGGAATTCTAGTACAGTGGAGACTCGCTAGAACCTATGATTGTGTTCCTAATGAGGACTCCTGGAAATAAGGGAGACAGTGTCTCACCAGCCTCCTCAGGCAAGTAGAGAGACTTGGTTCTGTTCAACTGGGTTGTTGGCCAAAGGGGGCCATAAAAATCCCCAAACAACCCAGGTGATGTTAAGACAAAGGATTGCTCTCCATAAACGGACATCAGGGCCCCATTGCCAAAGACAACATCCATATCCCTCACTGAACATGGAGAAGTTGATTTAGAGCCTACATGGAACCTTCATCCCTAGGTTCTAGTATCTTTGGTGTGGGAAGATACTCTGCAGGCTACTGAAAGAGAAACATGGACACCAGCTCAGCAACAAAATCTTTACCCTACAACCTGTCCTGCCTACAAAATACACTAGAGCAATGTTGACACAGAAATTGTGGGAATTGGCAACCAATGTCTGATTATGTCTGATTTGACTTAAGGTCCACTCCACGAGAAAGAGCCTATATCCGACAAAGCTTGGGTAACCAAAAAACTAAAGACTAGATACCCAGAGACCTACGAAAGAAAGAAAGAAAGAAAGAAAGAAAGAAAGAAAGGAAGGAAGGAAGGAAGGAAGGAAGGAAGGAAGGAAGGAAGGAAGGAAGGAAGGAAGGAAGGCAGAAAGAAAGACAGAAAGACAGAAAGAGAGAGAGAGGAAGGAAGGAAGGAAGGAAGGAAGGAAGGAAGGAAGGAAGGAAGGGAGAAAGAGAGAGAAAGAAAGAAAGAGAGAGAAAAAAGGGAAAGAAGGAAAGAAAGAGAGAGAGAAATAACAGAGAAATGAAGAAAGAAGAAAGAAATGAAGAAAGAACAAATAAATGAAGAAAGTAAAGAATCAATAAAATGATTCTTAATGATATTCTGTTATACTCATAGATCAGTATCTTTCTTATCCAGTCATCACAGAAAGGCTTCCTCCAGCAGCAAAGGGGATCAGATGCAAAGACCCACGGCTAGACAGCACCTAGAGCAATGGCATAAAGTGGAGGTCTGAATCAAATTCCTCAGGGAATCCTGTGGAATTGGTGGAAAGTTTGTAAGAGCCAGGGGAGCTAAAGGACACCAGGAGAACAAGGCCCTCGGAATCAACTAAGCAAGGGACATTTGAGCTCACAGAAACTGAAGCAGCAACCACAGGGCCTACAGCTATTAGCTCAGTACTTGTATTGGACTCCTGACTGAGAACAAGTGGGTCTCTGACTTTTGTGCATGCTCTTAGGACTTTTCTTCTCCTGTTGGGTTGCAGTGTCCAACTTTAATATGATAGTTTTTCCTTTTCCTTTCCCTTATTGTATTTTATTTTGTCATGTTTGGCGTTCTCTCTTAAAACCTGTTCTTTTCTAATAAGAGAAAGAAAGGAGCAGATAAAGGAGGGAGAGGAGGTGGGAAAGAACTGTGGGGGATAGAGGGAGGGGGACGTATAATAATACATTGTATGAAAAAAGATTCTTTTTTAATTTAATTTTATTTTATTAATTACACTTTATTCCCAAATAAGATTTCCCCCCATAAGCCCCTTCCTCCTCCCCTCCCAATCCCACCCTTCCTCCCCCTTCTTCACGCATGCCCCTCCCCGAGTCCACTGATAGAGGAGGTCCTCCTCTCCTTCCTCTGACCCTAGTCTATCAGATTACATCAGGATTGGCTGCATTGTCATCTTCTGTGGCCTGGTAAGACTGCTCTCCCCTCAGGAGGAGGTGATCAAAGAGCAAGCCAATCAGATTGTGTCGGAGGCAGTCCCTCTTCCTATTACTATGTAACCCATTTAGACACTAAACGCTCAATCCCCATCCCGAAAGGCAAAGAGGATGGACATCAGAAGAAGAAGAAAGCAGGAAACAACCTAGGAACGTGCCACAGAGGGCCTCTGAAAGACTCTGCCCTGCAGAAAAAAGATTCTTAAAATCTATCTTCAATTTAAAAAATAGTCCCAATTCGTAGAGGCTAGAGAGCTTAGTTGGGTTAGGCATGTAGGTTGTTTTTATAGTCATCCAATAGGCAAGAAGTCACCAAAAGGTAGCTATGTGAAGCACATAATCCCACCCACCTCTTTAAGTATTTTCCTACCTTTAAGAAGATTATACTTATGTTGGAAATGAAAGACATATATAAGTTTAAAGTATGAAATAATATAAAAATTACTAAATAATGTTTTACAAAAGAAAGCTGTTTATCAAATACTGTAAATTATGTTAAACCAAACAGGCCATGGGCATAATCATTAATAACTTTCATTAGTAAAACACCATGTAAATTTTTATGAGTACTTGTTTTATAACCATTTTATAGTTTAGCAGATTAGAGCATGAATGAATAACAACAGGTAGTAAAGACATGATTTACTGTAACTACTTCTTTATCAAGTTATAAGCTCATGATATGGCTATCTTCCTTCCTAGGTCAAGGCAAGTCCATATCTGTTGTAAGATAGCATTTGTAGATGATGACAGCTGTCTGTTAACTATTTATTTTTATTGCTTTTAAAATAATTTACAATGTTTGCCTTTAGCTATGTCTGTAAAATTATTGTTCTCCTTATCTAGGGCTGTGACACACAAATGATTTACGACCTGCTGCTAAGACTGAAATCCACTATTTATTTACCTGGTGACTTTGTCTGCAAAAGGGTAAGTGCATACTATTTTCAAATGCACAGTTAATGATGCACTGGACCAATCAGGACACAGGTCATGATGTATTTAAATAAAATCTGTCCAGAGTGACTACCGTATTATAAAACACACTATGACACATACTTAATTCTACAAAACAACAATCTATGTTTGGTGTTCAAAATGGAAAAAGATAATATAGGTTCAATTGCGTAGGGTACAGAATAGATATGTAGGTGGCCCAAAAAGTTCTTTGTGTAAATGCAAATTACCAATAAGAATACACCATCAAATTTAAATATTTTAAGTGAAGGATAAAATGTAGAATTGATAGGTCTTGCTTTTTCTATGTCATCAACATGCTATCTGTTACTTCTCTTTGTCTAGTTAGTTAATAGATAATCAATGACAAATTTTTAAATCTTCATTGTGAATTTAATGACTACAAAAGTATTACTTTTACTATTTTTTTAAAAAAGAAAACATATAAACCGCAAACAAGGAAATTTTACCATGAAGAAATAAGAACTATTCATATATTGTGCCTGTCTTTCTATACAGATTAATGGGTCTCATGATGTAGCCCTGGCTGGCCTGGAACCCAGGCTACCCTGAAACTCATAGAGATTTGCTTCTCAGGTGTTGAGATTAAGGTGTGTGTCACCACACCAGACTCTCAAACATGATTAAGAATATGTCTATAAGCCCAGCTTTCAGGAGGATCACAAAGTCAAGGTCAGCAGGAGCTACATAAGGAAGTAGTTCTAGGGCACCTAATTTACACAGTAAATTCTTGAAAGAGAGAGATAGAATGATATCTTGAATATTATATCTAAAGAAATTAAGTCAACGATGAAGCTAATAATAAAAATTTAAAAATAGAACATAAAATTATGTGTACATGTGATGTTAAAGTAGATGTAAAATGACTATGAGAACAAAGGACACCAACAGGCAAGGTAGAAAAAGATGGAAGGTAGAGGGTTGTGGTAGGGTATACTCAATATGCAATATATGCTTCTGTGGATGTTTTACAAAACAAATAAAAAATAAAGGAAGATGTACAATGCAAAGCAATGGAAACGACCTGAGGCCTTGGGGAGGTCACAAGTGAGTGCAGAGGAGAAGCACTTGCTTCAGTCCAGATGTGGAATAAAAGGCAGGTTATAAGCTGACCTAAGGCAAGGGCAGCAGCCAGGAGACTTCAGTGTTACCTGCATATGGCAAAAAACCTAGCTTGAGCCAAGACAGAGAGGAAGAAATTGCACCTGCAGCAGAATGTAGAGAAAGCAATAAGCAGTTTTGAGTGCTGTGGAACAGGTACTATAATGGGTACCGAGCAGAAAACAAAGGTCCTGTCCTCCAGGAGTTTACAGTCTAGTGCTGAAGTGTCAGCATCAAATGCACTTAGAAGTCTGGGTTCCACACCTAGACCTTCAGCTACTACTGATGAAGCCAACATGTTAGCATTTAAAGAGAACCCTTTTCTGAAATACATCCGTGAGAAAGGTAGACCTGATGAAAGGTAAAGAAAACAGAACTTAAATAAATGCACAACTGTAAAATGTGATGTTATTTAGGTAGAAACAGAAGTTGTTAGAGGCAAACAGGGTCCTAAAGGAACTTACTTATTTGGATGTTGGGAGAGAAAAGTTGTCAGTTTGTCAATTATGACCTTTGTAAAAATCTAAAGATAAATAGTCCTTTAGTTGAAAAAAAGAAAAAGAAAAAAAGAAATCGATAAGTTAATATTTTTTGTGAGAAGTTTCAGCAATGATCCAAGAGGCAAGGCAGAGCCTGTCACATTCAAGGAATGGAGGCAAATGAGTGACCAAAATAGTGGGAAAAGACAAAATCAAATGAGGGGTGAAATACTTCAAATGCATCAGATGAAGACACCAGCTCATCGGTGGACTCAATGAGTTGAAAAAAGATGAAATGGAAAGTGAATGTTTTGCAACTGGAATATAATGAAAACTGGCTTTAAAAGCTCAAGGCACGGTGTGAGAGAGAAGGCTGTCGCTGAAGACACGAGTGTGAAAGACATCTGTGAGGATTAATGAACATGGGCAGCTGATAAGGAGCTATGAATGATAAAAGAGGATTCCGGCACACTGTAAACCAACCATGTACGTTCCACACAAACTCATCCCCATAAAACAAGGCTGACTGAAAGTGAAATGAAACCATATTCATTAACATGGAGAAAGGAAAAACAAAAGAAACTGTGCAAGAGTTCCTGAGGGGGCAGTGGTGCACTGGAATGGTACAGATTTAACGCACTAAAATGCATTCCAGTTGTGACTGAAGTCGTTGGTTATTGAAAAAACACACAGAAACTTAGCACTTGTACCTCAAAGCAGTGCAAAATTGCTTAAGGAAGTGTGAGGTGCAGGGATGTGGCTTTCTCCTTTCCAATGTAATCATCATACTGATTTATCCGATAATAAAGAGATAAAGAGTAACATAGAGATGAGGAAAAGAATGACATAGGTAGAGGAAGAGGAGGTAGAAGGCAGAATTCAAGTTATTGCTCTTTGATTTTGCTTCAGTTTTTAGGTTTGCTTTTATTTCTAAGTGAATATTTCACAGTGCTAGATATTGACAGAGAAGGAAAGCTGTTACTTGACCAAACTTTAGATAGCTGAATTAAATTTAATATCTATTTACTATTTCCCCAGAGACTTGCAGAGAAGGTGAAAGAAAGGCAAGTCATGTTCAATTAGAGGTTACCTAAATAACTGAAGCAACGGCAGAGTTTGGGTATGATATTCTAAATTGCTTTGGGGAAGCTTGTGGTCCTTTCAGACTGCGTGCGAGTTTTCTCAGATGCCGTGCTGCCGTACAGAAAACACCCACGTGGCTTCTCAAGGCTTGGATTTCTGGGACTTAATTTCCAAAGATTTGCATGCAATGTTTTTGCAGTGGGGTTTGGGAGTCTCCCCTCCAAAGGAGCTCTTCATGATGCTAAGGGTCCAGGAACCACACCGAGTACCATCTCTCTTCTCTGATGAAGCGCCCTGGGTGTCATGGTGCCCCCCCACTAGCCTCAGAAAGAGCTGACACAAGAATCCTACTATTTTTGACATACACACTCACTCAGAGTTACCTTGCACTACCTGAAGTACTTACCTTTTAACACTTTTTTCCAAATTTGCACATGAAACAGTCATAAGTTAGGTTCAATCTTGCTCTGTACTTGCTGTCAGCCTCTATTCTCTTGAAGTGATGTCTACCTCGTCTAACTGCTAATTAAGCTAGCAGAAAAGGCTTAAATTGACCCCAAAATATGCAAGAGGTAATGGAAGTTTGGGGTCGTTGATTATGCCTGATCTCCTTGGGAAATTATCAAAATGATCATTAAGAAATAATTAGAAGTGCTGAACTGTATTTAAGTAGCCATCATGCACATCTACTTACAGCCAGTTGTAACAGCATTCCATTTCCTTGAAATTACTTCATGCAAAAATAAAAAGTTAAAAATAGGAATATTACCCTGGCCTAATGATCACTTTCTAGAGTGAAAAGAACACTAATTTTCAAATGACTTACTTTATTTTTAACTTATTCATGTTATTTCATTTGTTACTAAAATATCAGTCTTGATACTGTATTCATTTAGATGCAGTGCATCTGCATGTCAGGTGATGACGGTGTTGTCATTGTAATGCTGTCACTTGCCAGCCTTGTATTTCTGCCTTGAGACACTTACCTTACTTAGCTTCTATCTCCAACTTTAAAAAAAAAAAGGAAATAAAAGACATCTTTCTCTGGGATTTTTGCAAGAATTAAGTGAAGTACTATGTACAAAATACTTTTTGTATAAAAAGTCCTACACTCTGTGGGAACATATACGAGATTTAAAATAAGGAGATATGTATCTGCTATCTTGAAAACTTTTTAAGATTTATTTTTATTTATGTATATATGTGTGTTTCACTGTGAATATACACTACATGCTTACGGATGCTCCAGGAGACCAAAAGAAGACATTAGAGCCCCTGGAGCTGAGTTAGAGGGAGGTGTAAGCCACCTGGTGTGGGTGCTAGGAATGAACTACTGAGCCATTTCTCCAGACCCATATTTTCATCAATTTCCCAAGTACTGCACAAAAGCAAAATATTATTGGCATTGATATCATAAAAAAATAGCTATAGTAAAACCCATATACATTGCAATTTCTGCTTCAACCTATAATTCATATAAGTATATGTTTAGTATAAGAATTTCAGTTTCTCAGATATGAATTAGGAGGTGAAATCTCATAATTGTATATTCCAACCTGATGGATAATTGTAAACCATTTGCTGTTCAGGAAAATAACCCTAGGTATCAAAAGAACTTCCAGAGACAGTCAAATACTATTTCCTCCATTCATAAATGAATGTCATTTTATTTTATCATAATCAGATCTGAATATCCATAAAGCCTCATGTGTACAAAATAGTGTCACTAGTCAGTAACTATGCAAACATCCAAAGAGGTAAATTGTTAGTTGTTGCTCTAGCCTTGAGACTCCTCAAATACAATCAAGAACTTAATGAAAGCAACTGCACTCTATCCATAATGGTGGAGAACTCCCCCTTTTCAGTGGTCTAGGGGAAGGGGATTGGGGGAGAAAGAGGGAGTGTGGGAGTTGGGGGAGTCGAGGGATGGGGTTTCAATTGTGATTATAATGAAAAAAATGTGAAGAAAAGTGAAAAAAAAAGAAAGAAAGAAAGAAACAACTGCGTTGACATGGTCTTTCAATGTGGAATAAGAGCTTCAGGGTGTCCTTTCTCCTGAATCATACCTCAGTGACATAAGCAGAAGGTAAGTTTGACTCTGAATGGTTGACACACACACTCTCTTGCTACACAAAGTATCTTCTTTAGATGAGAGCAGTGGAGACCGAAATCGGAAGACTCAGCCATCCATGTGATCAGTTACTTTCTCCACCCATGCCCACTTCTGAGCTAAGACACTGACCAGTGTGCCTCCTCATGTGACATGTGATGGCTTACAGGGCTCACGTGATGGAAAGTACTGTCTTCCCAGTCATTTTGGTCCATGAGACATGTCTATCCAACACCTCGAACAACCCAGGCCTTAAAATAAATTACTTTTACAGTGATATTCCCTACTTTCTTGATTTGTATTTGCTCTTCTAGAAGAGGTTAGATTTCTTCAGTCGGGTATATATATATATATATTACAATTTCCTTTTCTCATATGGCATTTAGGGAGAAATTGGAAAAGAAATGTACATCATCAAGCATGGAGAAGTCCAAGTTCTTGGAGGCCCTGATGGTGCTCAAGTTCTGGTTACCCTAAAAGCTGGGGCAGTGTTCGGAGAAATCAGGTAACTGAAGACACCTTGTAAATATCTAAACCTATTCATTGTCAAGAAAGGACAACCTTAGGTTATAAAATATGTAAATTTCTACTCAAGTTTTTTGAATGTCTGATGCTCTGCTGAGTACGCTGGTATTAAGGATGATCACATTTCTTTCACTTTTTATCCCTTCCCTCAAAAGAAGAGAAAAGAAGAGAGCAGGTTGACATGTTCTTTAGTACTAGAAACTAGGGCAGTGCCTGTTGAATTAGCATGCACATCTGTAAATGAATAGAGAGAAGAAAAAGAAGGAGTTACTTAATTATTACAAGACTTTTGTTAGCCTAAAAAAGGGATTTTGAATAGGTTAGTAATATGATCATGAATGGGGGACCAAGCTGCCTCAGTCTAAACCCTAGTTTATTCACTTGTTATCATTGTTCCTTATTTGACCCTACTCTTCTTCAGTTCCGTCATCTTAATAATTAGAATTACAATAGTGTATATCATAGAGGTTGGTAAATTAGGTTAATTTGTTTTAAATATCTTGTGGCTCTCTTCTAATTTTTATTCAATAAGTATCAACTATTGTTATGATTATTTCCTACAGGCCAAGTGAATGTAAGAATAGAAAGAATAGAATAGAACAGGGCAATCTCCAAAAGCAAGAATATAAACAGCAAATTTGGACACAATGTGAGCTAACACTTTCATACATTATTGCATTTAAATTTATTCTTTGTTCTTCCAAAACTTTATTTACTATGTGCCTAGCACATGCTAGATTTGAAATATCACTCAGGACTCTAGGAATGCACTCTAAAAAAATAGACAATTTATTGCCCTTCATTAAGCTTATAGTTGAGCAGGAAGAAAACTGAGAATAGTTACACAATTAACAGTATGTATGTGATATGTTATGAATGTACAAGATTGTAAGACACTGATAAGCGATGCTACTGTAGATTCAGTAGTTGAAGATGAACACTCACTATAAAATAGTTGCACTGAGCTTTAAGGCAGTAAACAAATATGGAGTCTTTTAGAAATAAGCAAAAACCTAAACATAGAACAAACTCTTCTGGTCTAGGAGCAGGTAAATCATGACAGCTAGTAAACAGTGAAGAAGGAAGGGAGTGTTAGGAAGATGAGGCCAAAGACTGAACAAGGACCAGGTTGGTCAATGCCTTTTAGAGCATGGTAATAAAGTTCTACTTTACTCTCCCATCTGAGTACTAACCAGGTTGACCATGCCTAGTTTCCAGTACTAGACAAGTTCAGACAGATTCCAAGCAGTATGCATATACGCGTATTTAATTATTCTTGATAGCGATGGATATCAGTCAAGGCTTTAAGGCAAAGAATTGCAGAATCTGTATGACTTTAAAACACTACTCCAATAGATTTGTGGAAAAGACACAAGTGAGGGGTGAGAATGCAACAGAAGAAACCAATTACACATAAGCTACAGTGAAGCCAGCATAAGATGAATGGTGCCTTGAACTACAAAGCTGATATTTAAAGGCAAAGAAGCACACACTGACAAGTGTTTTCATTATTTTACATTGAAAAATTATTTCAAATTACCAAATATCTTTTAACTGTTTTCAAATTTTATTATTTTATGGGCAGTATTTTACCTGTATGTATGTCTGTGTGATGGTGTTGATCCCTGGCACTGGAGTTATAAACAGTTATGAGCTGCCATGTGGAAATTGAACACAGGTCCTCTGAAAGAGCAGTCAGTGCTCTTAGCCTCTGAGCCATCTCTCCAGCCCCAATTACCAAGTATCTGAACCAGAATAAAAGCCGCCATGAGTGACAAAAGCAACACACCAACCCAAGTCGTCACAGTTGTGTCCAGTGATGAGGCCACAGAAGACATTTGATTAATCTGACTTCAGAGCAGTTAAGAAGTTGCCTGAGTTTCAGAGATACGGACACTTTCAGGTGACCTCATCTTAACTAAAGGGTTTCCTCAGTGTTGAAGCATACCAGTTTTCTGTTGATAATACTGCTTTGCTTTTAAATCTCTTCCTCTTTCTTAGCAACTAGATGGGGGCCTCGTTGACCTGCACTTGAGCAGCGGTAGAAAAACTTCTGCAGTCCTAGTCTGTTTCCTGTTACTTCCTTACAGGAAGTGCTTTCAAAACTTATCTAATATTTCTGTGATTTAATAATCACTCATTATCGAGGCTATAGAATAGACAACAAATATAATCTGAAACATTACAAAAATTAATTAGCTGACCTTCCCAAAGGCTGTATGCTGTTAAAAGTAAAGCTTATAAATACTAGTACATTAATTGCTGGTGGTGTCATCACAGGAGGAAATACCCTAAGAATAGACTTCAGCCGTTGCTGACGTAGCACTAAAGTAACCCTGTGTCCCTGACGGCAGAACTTAAGTAAGTCACCTCTCCCGTTTGACCTGAAACAGTAAGGCAGTCGTTCTCTAGGCCTGCAATAGTCTCCCTAATTCAAACAAGGAACAGATCTTTGCCTTACTTCACTTCTTGGCTGTGGCTGGGGGAAAAAAAAAGATGTGTCTGCCTTTCCCAGATGTTCATGGACTTCACATTTGTCCTCCCAGCCTAGACTCCAATCATTTCTTCCAGACAGAGGCATATCTGCCAAATATCCAGACACTGGAAAGATCTTGTAATTGTGTTTACTACTCAGAAATGCTGTGACCTTTGTTAAAATGAATTAAATCTAGCATTGCCGCATAGCTTTTTACAGACTTCTTTTTTCTTAGGAAAACATAAGAAAGGGGTGAAGAACTTTCAAAGGCCTTATACATTAATGCAAAAGTACACAGCTAAAATATAGATTTACAGCCTGTCATAAAGAAAACCCAGACCACAGTCCCAATTAACATGCAAAAAGTACTAACACTTTATTCTAAGAGAGAGAGTAAGGTCTGCCTGTTCTGACTCCATTCTTATCCTCACAACTGTGGGTACTCATACTTCGTACCCCTCATACTTCAAGAACTGATTTCAAATGCCATCTTTCCACCATCCCAAAACAGATAGTAGCTCCTTGTTCTTTGCTTCTATGGTATTTCATGCATTATATTGTAACACTTACTACTAATTTATAGATAGTTTGCTTATAGATGTTTTTCAAGAGACTATACTGTTAAAATGTAAGAACTAAACTATTCATCTGTACATTACCAGCATCTACATGTAAACCATACAGTAATAATAGTTTTTATTTATAGCCTGCCTATATTAAAAATAATTTCAGCTCCAATCAAGTGATTAAATGTTCAACTATGAGATTACTCACAGGAGAATATGTAATACAAGTGCCACAAAGGGGCCAGTATGTCTTTCAGATCTGGCAAGTAGTTGAGGCTAGTCTGTGTGTTAACTAATCCTTCACTATAACAGTAGCAGGGGTAATTACCTTATAACAACAAAAGGTTTGCTTGTGCTCATGGTTTGGGAGATCTGTTCCATGGTCAATTAGCCCATGTTGAGACAGCATAGCATGTTAGGACCATCTGGCAAAGGAATGCTGTTTACTTCATGGCCAAGGTTAAAAAAAAAGAAAAGAAAAGAAAGCAGGAGTGAAGGAAGAAAAACAAGAGTTAGAATCCCGCCATCTCCGTCAAAGACATAGCCCTAATAATCTGAAGAGATACTGCTGCCTCCTAAAACTTCTACAGCCACCCCATAATGATCCCCTGGAAGCCAAGTCTTTCTTGTGTGGATTTCTGAGGAACATTTAGGATCAAAACTACCAAGGGCTGAAGACAGAATGTTCACTGCTCTTCAGCAGAGTATGGCAACATTCACGTGTGTAAATGTTAGTCCTGCAGTCCCTACTGGGAAGTAGAAAAAGCATTAGTCATCTGGCAGTTATAATAGGGAAAGGGTGGCCTCCCTAAGGGATGGCCATGTGCTAATCTTCAAAATCTGTGTGTCCTTATTTGTAAAAAGGGTATTTGAGGGTATCCTAGAGACAAGAAGCTTGTTTTTCCCAGATTTTCTGGAGCTGTAGACAGACGAAGCTGACATGGACATTGGAGAGCAAGCGTTCTGAAAGAGCAGCAAATACTCTTGACCATTGAGCCATCTCTATAGTCCCAAGTCAGACCTAGACTTGTTATTAAAACAGCCTGACTTTTTCCCTAATATCTATTAGCATATATGTGTGATACAGTGACAGTGATATAATTAGCATCACTGTAGTTTCATGCAGGAAGAGACCCTTTGACTTGAACTTAGTTCTCATCTTGGAATTTAACTGTTATGATTAAATATCATGTGTGTGTTCTCACACGCGCATGTGTGTGTGCCCCTGCATGAGTGCGTGTGCACGAAATGACACAGACACGAGTATGTAAGTGCATGCACCTGTGTGTGCTCAAACAGAACCAAGAATGGGACATTAAGTATCTTCCTTGGTCACTTTCCACCTGACTGCCTTGACACAGGGTCTTTAACTGACCCAGAGGGACTAGGCTAGTTGGCTTTCAGGTTCTACAATTCTCTGCACTTCAGACCTGGGTTACAGTCACTCCCAGCCTTGCCTGGTTTTTGATTTGTTTGGTTTTTAATGTGGATGCTGGGGATTTGAACTCAAGTTCTTATATTTTCAGAATAAGCCATCTTCTCAGGCCAATTCACTTTATGGATCCTAACCATGACAAAAATCCACTGAGCCAAATGAATGCTATCATTAAGTGAAAAAATATAGTGACTTTGTTTTGAAAAGAAAAGTACTTTTAAAATTAAAAGCTTTGTACAAATAAACTCTTATTCACTGTGATTCCAAAGAAACAGTCTAATGTACTCTCATTTGAAAGCGATTTCTTTCCAAAGCATGCTTGTGAAGTGTTTCTTTGACACTCGGGGAGAGATTAACACGCAGGTCTTGAGGTAATGAGTGCATGTTATTCTACTTCTCTGCACTCCCCCTTAGATCTTTACCCACATTCTTCATTGTTCACCCATTTGTCTGTGGCCAATTTGACTCTGAAACCAAGGCCTGGTAGAAGAATAACTGAACCAGATAGCTGACAGCTGTGAAATATAAACTCTCCAACTTTGTTAAAAAAAATCAAGTGTACAGAAGTTCTTCAAATATTAAAAAAGAAAATCTAGGCTATGATGTGCTTGCCACTTAGCACGTCCTTGTGAATATCAAAGTATCTGTAAAGAGCAAGACGCCCAGGCAGAGGTGAGACCCCGGAGCTTCCTCTGATGTTTGCTCGCTCACCAGCAAAAGTTTTGTGAGAATTTATTCTTGGTCGAGTTGGAAAGTTCTCAGGGAACAAAGTGTTTCCTGACAAGACTGACAAAGTCCCAAGAAAAGTCCACAGAGGTGATCTGAGCTCCTTTCCCCAAATGTAGCCCAGCTGGAAATTTGCTTAATGAGAACAAATATTTGAAGTTTTAACCTCTCAACAATGGAGATGATGCTTTCTCACAGATGACATTTAGAATTAGTTTTATTTCTATTGTAGGAAATAATTCTACATGAGGAAATACATTTAAAACTAGAAACATCTTTATTTTAGAATCTATTTCCTGTAGTTATCAAAGCATTAATGTCTCTGAGTTATGTAAAAGAGCTGACTAAATTTACACCATGCCAAGACTTGTGGGTAAGTCTTGTCTGAAAGTGCTCTTTTTCCTCCACCAAATGCAGCCACAGTGATACATAACTACCTTACAGGAATGTAGAGTATTGATGGGATTAGCACACAAAAACAGCTTACAGAGCGCCGTGGCTCACCATAAGCATTGGCTAACATTAACTAGGAACACTGCTGTCATCAGGTTCTGTTAGCTAGTCCAACTGTCTTCATATGCACTCACTCTTCTATCTAGCTGCAAATAGCTTGAGGGCAGTGTTAATCATCTTTGTAACGTTGCAACCAGCTCATTATGGTGTGTGTCATGTCTACATATTCTTTTTTTTTCATATTCTTAATTTATATATTTTTCCTTTCAACTTACACAAAGAGTTCTGTATCCTTTCCTGAAGAATTGCATAGAAAAGAATAATTATTTATATCTGATCTCAAACACATACCACAACCTACTTGTTGAAGCTCAAAAGTGCGTTGGGTGTGTAGTTCAGAGGTAGAGCACTTGACTATCATACTCAGGTTCCTGGAGTCAATCAATGGAACTGCACTAATAAACAGATAAGCCCATCAAAGGAAGGTAATGCTTGAGGATTCTTAGGTTTCAAAATATTCTAAATGGTTTCATGGACAATTGCAGAGCAACATGAAGGGATCTGGGTTTCTGCAGCCCACCACACTGATTGACTGCTCCACCTAGCACAGCACTCTGACTGAACTGTGTTTGAAAACAATATACAGCTAGCACTGATGGTCCACCCTATTCTCTCCCTTGCAGCTACTTGGAGAATATGGCTCCCCCGCTGCCTCTTAGAGTGGCCTTTTTATTAAGTCCTTCAGGAGAAAGCTCTACCTATCTTAAAAATAATATTTTAATAGTATGAACAGCTAAATGCAAAACTTTAAATACCCTGTAGCAAAGTTTAACTTTTGTATAAATTTCACCTGTTCCCATTGTTTTCCTTGCGTTGCCACATTCAGCACCTGCTCTTTTGTTCTCTGTTGTCCCCTGTGAGAGTGCTTCTAAATATAGGAACTCTGCTAGAGAGAACTCTCTAGTTGCACACTGCACAAATTCTGGGGTCCCCAACCACATTGTACGTTGGATATTCAGCACACAATTTATAAGTTTATGTGCGGTGGCACTGATGCAAAGCTTAAAATAAAGCTTGACCAGGGACTATCTGCATATTATAGATCTTCAAGAAAAAATACTTGTGCACACACACATATGCACAATATATATGCCAAAGCTTCTTGAACTTTTTCCATTCATGACCTTTTTAGTCATGTGACTTCTTTATGTGACCAAATGTATGTAGGTATACAAAATATATATACAAGTCAAATGTTTACTGGTAATCATAAAAAATTATTTGTTTATTGAGAGGGTCTCACTATGTAGCCCTGGCAGTCATAGAATTCTCTTTGTTGACGACGTTGGTCTCACTATGTAGCCCTGGCAGTCATAGAATTCTCTTTGTTGACGACGTTGGCCTCAAACTCAGTATATCCACTTGCTTTTTCCTACTGAGTGTTAAGATTACAGGCATGCTCTATCATTTTCACAGTCAAGAATTTTAAAGAAATACAAACAAAAATATTGTTGGGATGCAAGTGAATATATTTATAATTAGTACATTATTTCATCATCTTTTGGGTTATCTGCAATTATACTTTTCTATAAAAATGCCTTGAGAAATACAAAATTAAGTAAAACTACATTTAAATAATGAGGTATAAAAAATAAATAAATAAATAATGAGGTATGTTTCTATGTTTATGACTTTGGTCTAAGTATTAAATTTCCCTGGGTCTTGTTTTCCTCATGTTAATATAATAAAATATCACCTGCGGTAAAGCAAATAATTTTTGGTCATACAGATTGTTGTGGTACAAGAATTGTCAGACAAACCACTTGAACACCAGTCTCAGTGATGTGTGGATAGATTATTGAATGAACTACCCCAAGACTGACCAAGTCAGAGACACAGTGATCTCAAGAGCCAAACTGTGATGCCAGTCTGTTTCAAAGGCAAGTTTTTATATGAAAAACTGTAACCAGGTAACCAGGTGTAGGAAGTGAAGGGGGAGCAGCATTACATCACTGTGACTAGCTAAACAGTCGATTTTGGTCTGAGAACATTATATATAGGTAGATAGACAAAGGATTTTAAACTTTTTGGCTAGGATATAGGCTTGGGGACATTCCAGTTCCCCACCTTCCTTGGAGAAAGTAACAGGAAAATGTTGCTGTCTTAACTCTAACAGAACATGCATTTATCATGTATTGTTTTATTCTAAGCAGCAACTTTGAACTATTAAATTGTATTCTGGTCTCAGGCAGGCAAAGCCTGAGAACCTGAACTCTATTTAACCTTATATTCAAAATGGAGACATGCAGGTAAAATGGCTTCTGATATACTAAAGGCGACAGCAGGTATTAGCAGAGGAGCTATAGTTACTATAAGAACTAAAGTAGGTCTCAACAGAGGGGCTATAGAGGTTTAGCAGGTTACAACACATATAGTGTTTGCAATTTATTAATGTAAAGGAAAATTTCATACTTGTGTGGTAGGCATTCTTGTCCTTTTTTATTTCTACATAGCATTAGATCCTAGCTGAATATTTGATACCATCACACAGAAAACATCTACACTGTTTTCAGAGTTGATGGATATTGTAATTTTATATTCATCAATGCATGAGAGTGCAGATTTATAGCAATACATAACACAAAATGACAGAACTGTGTTTATGAATATTTCAGGAATTCTTAAAAAGTCTGTCCTAATCCTATCCTAAAATTTATTTAACAGCTTTTCTGCAATGAAAGCAGTAACTTTTAAATCAACATTCCCATTCAATTCAAAGACAGCACTAATTTGATTCTTAGATACTGAGTAGAAAACTATTTGGGTCTTTGTCTTCTATTTTTAAATCCTTATGTCTTGATAGGTGTATAAAACTTCATGTGAACTGTTAAAACATGCCAATTCATAATATTCCATTGTTTTAAATCTTTCCGACATGTTTCTGGCAAGGGCTTGTCAGTGTTGCCTGGCATGACCAGTGAAGTCATGTGAGTTACATTGTGTGTTTGATTTTGAATTAATTGGTGTTGTGTGATCAGAAAACTCCTGTTGCCAAAATTCCTCAACCACTCAATTCAGTCATGCAAGGGAACACAGGGCCACAGCCCACAGCTTGCGATGCAAGGACCGGATGTGGACATATTCACATATGATGTAATGATGAATTCTAGTCTGCTTTTCATAATTGTAAAATAACCAAATCTGGACAACTTCCAAGGGACAGAAATTCATCTGGCTCTCATGTCTCTGAAGTTCTTCCCAAGCAGCGACATCTGCCGAGAACTTCTTGAGTCTTAGGTGGCCAATGTGTGACACGGTGACAGAGCAAGCATATTAGAGCTTTTTAGAAAGCATCTTTTTTCTTCTTTCCTTTTTTGAGACAAGCTCTCACTACATCACGCTGGCTAACCTTGAACTCACTGTGTAGAACAGGCTTCTTTGGAACTCACAGTGCTCTATCTGCCTCAGTTTCTCTAGGGCTAGGGTTAAAGGGTGTGGCACCATCCCCTGCTGGAAGTTCTGCATTTTAACAAGGTCCTGCCTTTTTGAGCTAATTAGCTCACAAAGCCTCCACTTTCAAATATTATTGATGGATATAATACATGAATGTCAGGAAATGTTTTCACACAACAGGTGTGTGTGTGTGTGTGTCCAATTTGGTAGCTAACTTCTACATGGACAGGTTCTCTGGATCCACACATTCTCCCTGCTATGTTCATAGAACTACTTCAGTTCCAGACCCAGTTCTGAGTGTCTACTCACATATCACAAACTAGAGTTAAGAATTCATTAAAAAGTCTTGCCTAGTTGAGGCTTTTTCACAACTAAATATCACAAGACCCCCAAAAGCTGTTCCTTTAAGGATAATTAGTTTCCTGTGGCAGATAAAAAGAGGTCTCTGTTTTCAGCAAAAATGATTAGTATTGTGTGCATAAAGGGGTCTGTGAAATGGTGATTTGGTTCCTAATCCTGCAGTCTCTTCACATAATGATATCCAGCTCTTCTTCTCCCACCCACTGTCTGTGAGTGGGGCTAAATAGTTTCATGAATGAACAGAAAATCAAGAGTCCTCACAGTATCTAAGGTCACATCAATGACTGGGTCCAGGATTAGAATGGATTTATTTCCTATTACATTATTTTCTATTACTATTATTTAAAAAGAAGGATGAGCTTCTTTTTAACCTGGAGACATTTAACTGTGGCATCAGCTATTTGTCTTCAGGCATGGGGTCTTTGGGAAACTCTATACCGGTGGATATTGAGGGAGGGGCCTTCATTCTAAGCAATTTAATGAGTAGAACTTTCCACCCATGGAATGCTGGGGAAGCATTTTATGGATAAGAAGGGGGTGGGGGAGATGCTATTTTAAACATTGCTGAGAGAGTTTGGGCAAAATCCATCTGGCAGACAGAGTCTTTCTTCCGTTCAGAAACTCATCAAGCACTCCAAACATGCAACCTGTAGGCAAGTTTAATTAAAGCTTGAGAAATCTCAAAATAGTCTGACATTTAACTATGTTCTTTCCGTTCTCATACACTTTGGCATGCACACGAGGGTCTCTGGGCTTCAGATTAAGCTCCCTAATGACATCCTACCCTGTCTAACTACTCGATTACTCTGTATTCAAAACCACAGGAGTGTGAATGAAACTACCTCATCCAGCCCAGTGTCCTTTCACCTAATAGACAAGCAGGAAGGCAGAGAGAAATGTGGGTGGATGAGTTAGTAAAGAAAAATGATTGTGATAGATGGTAGCCAGGTAGGTAGGTGGATGGAGCACACGCACATACATGCATAACATGCTTCATAGATGAGTAAAATTTGTTTTCTTTGTCTTCTCTGGTATTGATTGAAGTAAGCATGCATTAACACAGTCACACTGAAAGATTCTAAATTTGTACATTCTGTCTTGGAGGAGGGGTTTAATTTTTTCAGTGGTTCAGAGAGCCATGGCCTTCCTTTCTCAAAACCCCCAGCTTCAATTTTAGGTGGAGGTAAGTGCCCAACATTGTGGTATGTCCTCTTCTTCATCTGCTTCTTTTCTTTCTGCTCTGGGGTGTGTTTCTTGCTTTGCTTTTGGCTTCCTTCCTTCCTTCCTTCCTTCCTTCCTTCCTTCCTTCCTTCCTCCCTCCCTCCCTCCCTCCCTCCTTTCCTTCCTTTCTTACCTTGCAGTCCAGGCTGACTGGACTTTATGATCCTTCTGCCTCAGCTCCCCAGATGCTTAGATTATAGGCTGAGCCCAAGTACCCAATCCAGTTCAGCTTCAGTTGAGCATTTCTTATGATTCATTTTTCTCTCCTTTCTTAGCAAAATAACTATTCTTAGGCAAATATAATGGCGCACACCTACAGTCCCAGCTATGAAATATGGGGTAGTGCAGGAGGATCATAGTCTTTAAGCCAGACACAGCTACCCAGTGATGTCCAATCTCAAAATAAAAGCACCAACAAACTTTTAACAGTAATTTCATCCCTAAAAATTTTTGTGTACATGTTAAGCTAGGTCTAGGCCTGCCTTCAGGTAATGCTTCAAGTGTAGAGTACACTTTATCACAGTTCCTCTCTGTCCGACCTATGACACTATCATTTACTTGCCCATATTCTGTTCACACACACACACACACACATGCACATATCACTTAAACAATCACCTCCTAGATAAGATTTATTCTTTGTCTTTGGTTTCCTGTAGTTTAACTATGACATGCTAGGAGTAGTAGAGGGGTATTCGTTAATTCATTTGCTTATATTTAATCATTTCTTTTCCTTTTATTGTTTAAACAGTTCATATATGCACATAATTTGCCTTGCCCAAATCAACCTCCATTCTGTCCCCTCCCCTTTACCCCTCCCCCTATTCCCCTCTCAGCTTCATGTGCTATGTTAAACCTACTGAGTCCACTACCTGCATGAATATGGGGCCATCTGCTGGAGACTGAGCAACCTGTCAGAGACCACGTACCTGAAGAAAATGGACTCTCCCTCCACCACTAGCCATCAGTTGCTCATCTAAGTGTGAGGACCATCCACATTGAGATTCTTGCTAATGTATCCATCGAGTCATGGCCACTGTATGTTCATGTGTGCAATAGTCATGCTATGTCCTCCAAATACTGTTTCACTAAAAACATTCACTACATCTGCCTCTTAGACTGTCTTCCCCATCTTAATCCCAGGGAACACACCTAAACCATGTGTGTGTGTGTGTGTGTGTGTGTGTGTGTGTGTGGTTGTGTACACCATAGTTTCTTATTCTCTGCACATTGATCAGTTGTGAATGTCTGTATTAATAGCCATCTTCTGCAGAAGAGAGCTTCTCTAATGAGGATAAGAGATGCACTAATTATTTATCCTTTTTGGTGTTATCCAGTCTCTCAGCTTCTGTGGTTTGGTATTCAGTTTTGGAAAGTTCTTGAATATTATGCCTGAAATATGTTTTCTCTCCTGTCTTCTCCCTCCTTCTAGTATTCTAGTTTTATGTATGTCTCATATTTCAACGTGATCTCTAGTTCTTCGTTTCTCTAGTTCAGTTCTGCTTATTCCTCTGCATGTCTGTCTGGAAAGGTTTTATTAATCCATCTTAAAGCTCATTGACTCTTTCCCAGGCCAATATGTTGCAGAGTTCCTTACAAGTATTCTACATCTCTGTTACAGCATCTTTGAGTTCTTCCATTTCTTTTAGATTCTTAGAATTTTCATTGTTTATATTACTAACTTGTTCTTACATGACCCCTTTTTATTATACTCCTTATGGTATTAATCATCATTTTTAAAATTCTCCATGAATTCTAAAACCTGTGTCATGTCATCTTGTCTGTTTCTTATATGTGCTTTGCTATGTGATTTGTAATTGTTTCAATTGTTTTTGTTGAAAGCTAGAAATAATATAACAGGAAGTGAGGTAGACGCGCCTTTGGCATCACGTTTTTGGCTGCTCTGACAAGGAGCTGTACTATACATGGTTGTCAGAACTGTAGGTGGCAAGAGCCTCACATTCCTCTTGAGCTTACCCCCACAATGACCACACTTCCATAGGATTCTTATTCAGAGAAATCTGTTAATCTGTCATCTGTTTCCATTGGAATTCACCAGTACTAATAGGAATCCTGTTGGGATAAGGTACAGAGGGAAGAAAATAATCTAAATTAGGATTACCTCTCCGTTTTCTGCAGTAAGTATGAGTTATGGCCTTAAAGAACTTGTTTTCCATCCCCTACATAAAACAAGAAGGCTAGAAGGGCTGCACTGGGGAAAATTCTCCTTCCTCAGGAAAAAAGGTTCTGGCAAGGTATTTTCCCCTAAATTAGAGGCCAGATGAACACTAAACATGAATGGTTGTAATCACTGATATTTATTTAAAAATATTTTAAAGTATAATCCTCAGTAGAAAAAGTATGCAATACAGACATCTTCCCAAATCCCTTGGGAAGAGAGCCTTTCAAATGCTTGAAATGGGTCATTACATCTTTAATATAAATGCTGTCTTCAGTGTCCAGAGAGCTTAAAATAAAATGTTGTCTTAGTTTTGCTTCCTGTTGCTGTGATATATACCTTGACAATAACACCTAAGGACAAAATGTTGTATTTGATTCGAAATTCCACATAACAGCCCACTATTACAGGGAATTGAAAGTGATTGAAGCTTACAGTAACTATTCATATCAAATCCATAGTCAAGAACAGAAAGCAATAAACACATGCTTGCATGTGAGTGTTCAGCTCTTTTTTCACTCTCTTTTTTTTTGGGGGGGATATCTTTATTTTATTTTTTTACAATTTATTCACTTTGTATCCCAGTTGTAGCCCCCTCCCTCATCTCCTCCTGGTCCCACCCTCCCTCCTTCTTCCTCTCCTATCCCTCTTTCCAAGTCCACTGATAGTGGAGGTCCTCTTCCTCTACTGTCCGAAATAGCCTATCAGGTCCCATTAGGACTGTCTGGATCCTCTTCCTCGGTCTGGCTCGGTCTCCCCACCAAGGACAAGTGATCAAGGAGCAGGCAGAAGGGAAAACATGATAGACACCAGAAGTGGTAAAAGAGAGAAAACAGGACGGGAGCCTACCACAGATCTCCTCTAAAAGACTCCACCTAGCAGGGGATCAAAGCAGATGCAGAGAGATTCACAGCCAAACTTTGGACAGAGTTCAAGGAGTCTTATGGATGAAGGGGAGATAGAAAGACCTGGAGGGGACAGGAGCCACATACAAGGAGACCAACAGAGCCAAAAAAGCTGGGCCAAAGGGGGACTGCAGAGACTGATACATCAACCAAAGACCATGTATAGAGAGGAACTAGACCCCCTGCCCAAATGTTGACCATGACAGCTCAGTCTCCATGTGGGAAAGAGACAGTCTCTTTCTCCACAATTCGTACCATCCAGGATCCGCTCCTCAGAGCATGAGGCCGCCCACACTGGGCAAGTCCTCTGACCTCTATTAACATAGCGATGATATTTCATCAGCAGGCAATGTCTCGTTGACTTCCTTTTCCAGGGATTCTAGATTGTGTCACGTGGACAGTAACAAATGAACGCTGGAGTAAAGGCATCAAACACAGTATTTGCTGAAGATTCTGTATTTCCCATTGGGAAGAACTTACTATGTTGACCGAAAGTCAACGTCTTACACATTTTCCTTGTGGTATCAGATTTTAAATGTATAACTGAATGATTAAATTTGCAGTTTTGTTTGAGACTTAAAAGGAAAATCAAGGGGAGGTGAGCAACACTGCTGACTGAGGGCCTGCTTTTCATATCTCGCAGCCTTCTGGCAAAAGGAGGAGGCAACCGCCGAACGGCTGACGTGGCAGCCCACGGGTTTGCCCACCTTTTAACTCTGGACAAAAAGACTCTCCAAGAAATTCTGGTGCATTATCCAGCTTCTAAAAATCTCCTCATGATGAAAGCCAGGTATGACCTTTAAAGCCCCAACAGGAGTGCACATGGTGGTTCACGCTTCGAGGCATTCCCGGCACTTGCAAGGCTGAGGCCAGAGGATTGGACCAAGTCCCAGGCCAGATAGAACTACAGAGTTAGATGCTATATGGGGGGATAAAGGTGGACAACGTTGGTTTTACCGGATAAAACCTAAGATGAGGATGATTGCGTTACAGGCAGTGAGTTAAAACTTTCCTCATGTGATACACCCCATACTGAAAGTGAGTGCCCTCTGAAAATTCATGGGCAGAGGAAGTTACCATTTTTCCAGGAGCTATCACAGGACTACTCAAAACAGCGTTCTCCTTCCTCCAGAGTCCTTTTGAGCCATAAAGGGAAGACCACACAAGCAATCCCTCCAAGAACAGCGCCTGGCTTTCTTTTCCCACCAAAAGAAGAGACGCCCAAAATGCTCAAAGCTCTCCTGGGAAAAAAAGGAAAAGCAGACCTCAGAAGACTCCTCAAAGGAAAGCGAGAACAAACCGCTCAGGTAACGGTAACAAGGCTGACAGAGAACAGTGAATGGGGGTTAGCGGCAGGAGTGGGAGTGCTGCCTGGCTGCTATCCAGGTCAGCTGTAGTTTTCTATGTTATTCCTACTGATCCATGAGCATGAAAGATCTTTCCACCTTCTAATATCCTCTTCAATTTCTTTCTTCAGAGACTTGAAGTTCTTGTCATATAAGTCTTTCACTTGCTTGGTTATATTTACACAAAGATAGTTTATATTATTTTCCACAAATATTTAATCAACATCTAACAAAATGTTTAAAGACAAAATTAACCCTACATATTTCGTAAAGCCATTTGGGTCATCAACAGTCCTAGTCAACAAATTTGGATTAGATGACAATGAAATGTGGTGCAAACTGTTGATCGACATTCAGATTTACACTGCACTACCTGATAATTTGTAGGAATGTGAAACCATACTGGTTTTCTCCTTTTGTTATTTCTGGAATTATTATTATTATTACTGATGCTCATAATAAATCTGTGTAAACAGATATTGAGAAATAAAACAAGTATTCACTCTTTCTAAAGTTAGTTGTCATGCTGTCTCCAACACTGTTAGAAATGGGTAGCCATGAACCTTTCAGAAAAGAAGGAAAACAAATATTACAAAATCATAAAATTTTAAGATTTCAAAACTAGCATCTTTGTCTTCTATACATAAAACTGTGGTGAATATTAAGAGCACAATGTAAACTAAACATCTCATAGCAATCTAAAGATAACAATTTATACAAGAAACACATAAACGAATGATGTAAATTTTCTACAGATAATACTAATAAATAGAGCTAGTTTAAAACCAATAGCTTGGGGCTGGAGAGACGGCTCGTGGTAAATGCATCTGCTTCTAAGCCTTCCAACCTGAGTTCAATCTAGAACCCACAAGGTGGAAGAGAAAATCCACATCATCCACTTGTAGTCCAACAACTTGTACAAACAACAACAACAAGTGTGAAACAATAGGCCAAATACCCCCCTCTCCCGCCACTTCCCTTTGCGCCTCCTCGTACTTCCTCCTTCCACCTTTAACCTCTGCCTCATGCTCCTTCCCTATTAATTAACAACAACAAGTGTGAAACAATAGGTCAAATACCCATGAGACTGAGAAGATAAAATAAGAAAAGAGATTTGAGTTTCTCCTGAGGTTCTGCCAAGATTGGGAAAGATACCAGACTTTCTACTGTATATTGTATATGTACATTTTTAAATTAAACATTTAAAATATCATGTCCATAAAATAAACATAATATACAAACATTTAAATCCAGAAAACTTGGTAAGGAATGACAGTGAGCAGCAAGACAGACATGATTCCTATATTCACTCGTTCAGATTGTATTTGTTTATGGTAGCCCCACTATCTTGATTATGGTTTCAAAACACTAATTCTTTATCATGCCTTCTTCTAGAAAAAAGGTGAAAATTCCAAAGGAAGAATGGGGGAAGGAAAAGAGCCATCAGAAAAAAAACACTGGACAGGTCCAAATGCAGAGTAAGTTCTATCATAGAGGAGGAAATGTCCCACTTGATTGAAAAGGCAGTTTTGCCCAGAGGACCTGCCTATCAACCATTCATCAGCAGCATGGTTCCTGCTATTGAGCCTGGGGAAGAGATTCTGACTATCGAAGTCAAAGAAAAGGATGAGCAATAAGTGTTTAGTTGTGTTTAGATGTAACCTAGCTCATTCTCAAAGACATTCCCAGGAACTGTAGCTTAAATTAGTCACTGGGACCCTTGGAAACTCCAGTGAAGTCCTAAGCTTCACTTCTAGGACTTTTTATTCATCAATAAGATGTTTAAAAATCATCCTATTTTCCACTGTTATCAGCTTTGAGCAACTGCTATTTCTTTTAAATGTCTGTAATAAATATGTTTTCTCTTCTTTCCTGATGATATCTCCTTGCTCTACTTTGATAAATTTGATTTTAATGTTACTGTGGTTTACTGTCCCTTCTGCCTACATTTTTTGTGGTGTGTAATTTCTGGCATAGCACTGTTAATATTGGCCAAATGTTCATGGGAGACTCATCTTACCTCTTATGGATGGTGGAAAGGTGAGACTTTTTAAATAAAATAGGTTATAAATCAAGCAGCTTCTATTGAAACAAGGAGAGTGAGTCACTAAATATAGCAGCTGACATTGGCAGAGATGATGTCATACAACCTTCTGAATGAGAACTCTGATTTTCATCCAAGGGCAAAGCCAGTTAGCTATATTAACAAACCATAGAAACAAAAGTCCAGATCCAAAACTAAGTTCCCTCACTCTAACAACCATGCCTCAACCTCTCAGAGACTCACCTAAATGACTTGCAATGTCTTCTACAAACCTTTAGAGCCTCATTTCACTGACTACTGTACCCTTCTCAATCAGCCCATTTCAAGAAGGACAACGTGAGCCCTCCAAAATTACAACTTAACAAAACAGTGGGGTATTCACCTGTCTATCCAGAATAAGGGCCCACACAGATGGCACACGAGATACAATATGAGTCCCCATTAACTGTTATGAAAAGAAGTCTCCCTCCCTCATGGAGGCACAGTCAGTTCTTTTGAACTTTGAGAAATTGTCACTTGGACTTTATGTTTCCTTAGCAGATTATTTTGGCTTGCGTGTGTCACTAGCCTCACACATGCTATTTTACACAGCAAAAACAATTGGCAGCATCACATTGCAACAAAATCAGTTTGCAGCAACATGCTGGAAAAAAGTGGACCATTCATTGTTCAAATAAGTCTTAATGTTCCCCCTTTATACTACCTTAGAGGGCATTGCTCTTACTCTGCTGGCCCAGTGGAGGCAGAATGTAGTCAGACTGTCTCCATTTTGATACAGGCTAATGTGACTGACATTTTCCAGAATCTTCCTTAAGCATTTGTTTCATTCAAAAGGTACCGGACTGAAATCTCTTGTTGTTTTAAGCTTTACTACAAAGTGATAAGATTAAGAATGCATCCTGAACATATCAGGTTTACAGGTCCTGACAATTTTGGGGATCTACATGTATATCAGTTTATAAAACTTTCAGGTTAATTAGGTGCACTCCAGGAAGTTGTCCCGAGGCTTCAGTTAGCACTAAGACAATTACCAAAACTGCACTCTGGAAAGAAGCCAAACCTGCTAGGCTTGAAAGTAGTAATACACAAAATATTCATTCTAATGTATGCTATTTAGATATAATGTTGAGTTCTATTCTTCCAAGTCCCAGGAGAAGGCTATTTATTGTAATAGCATTTTGTGAAGAGAGTTTTAATGAATTACATTTGTTCAAAACTGTACAACATGGATGCATTTAACATGCACGGTGAAATTTAAAAAAATTTTTAAAGGTGTCATTTGATAGAGTTGCCATTTAAGTTTTACAAAAGATTGGCTGATACTTCCTAGAATTTAAAGGAGTATGAACAAATTTTTAAATAACAGTTAATATTATGAACAAAAGGTCCTGGAAAGAGGCTATGCCCATAAAAGCTAAATGGCTTGTGGAAATTCAATGATTATGGAAAGGTTGGAATGTTGCACACTGAGATCTTAATTACATTTCTTGAGCTACCTTTAGCCTCCTTAATATCTGTTCATTACTCAATTCTGGGTATGACCTAATGTCCTTGTGAGTATTATGGAAATCCCTTTGGAATGTACAAACAGGCTGGCTCTTTGCTTCCAAAATCCAAAAGCCAATAATGTCATTTGATAGTGTCTGGTACCTTCAACAGAGATTTTCCTTGTATGTTGTAATCAGGGAACCCTACATACTCATCAATATATGTAAAAAGTGTGTTGATTTACAACTTTCTTTTTTTATGTCACTTTAAAAACTTCATAAATTGCTGCCACCTTGGAAAATGGGATTTGAGGTGACCTATATCTTTGGCCTGGGACCTCATATTTGCCTCCAGAATAAATCATCTCTTACCCTTTTGACACAAGACTTGAGTTTTTGTATTGACAGTATGTAGGCGTTAGGGTATATAAAAGTGATTCTGAAACCATAAAGAAAGTCTGATAAGAAAATAAACAAAAGAACAAGATGGTGAACTTGCACAGACTCTCACTCTTTGACCTTTACAAATGAAAATTCAAATAACCCATTGTAATTTATGCTTTTCTTCTGACCACACCTTTAATCCCAGCACTTGGGGGCAAAGACTGGTAGATCTCTGATTTTGAGGTTAGCCTGGTCTACAGAGCAAGGACCAGGACAGCCAGGGCTGTTACACAGAGAAACTTTTCTTGACCCTTACCCAAAAGTTACAAGCCCAGAAAACAGCACTCCACAGCGTCCCTGGTCCAGCTCTTACGTGCTTTCTAGTCTGTCTTCTCTGATACTCTCTAAGCCGCGGAAGGGATGGCATAGACACCTCATTTAGGTGTGAACATTCAACAGTCATTGATTCTCAGAATTCTGATCAAAGATGAGCATAATAATCTGTTACGGTAATTTTTATAAAACTGTGTTTGTTCCTCAGTTTTTCTCGTAAGCCAGCTATCACACAAATAATTGAGACTGTAATTTTTTAATAATGAGAAGCATTAATAATGAGCTGTGTTACTCTATTCTTAACCCTCTAGGCTATTTGGCTTCCTCCCAGAGTACAACCCAGAGATACTTGCACTTTATAGCTTCGCTTACTGAGCTCTCTCTTCCGGTTTCTCTTGGACCTCTGCTCATGGCTGAATCCCCAACTTCCTCCTCTAACTCCTTCTCCCCGGCTGGCAGGAAGTCCAGCCCTATTCTCTGGCCAGCTCAGTGATTGGCTATAAGTTGCTTTATTGGCATATCAGGGAACAGTTGGGGAAAAATGTTTACACAACATTGAGGCAGGAGATTCTCAGAATAAGGATTACAACCAGACATGGGGGAAACAGGGCATTCAAATTACACAGTAACCTTATGCCTACAATAATCAGAGAGTGGTTGGTTACCACCCTAACAGACCTGCCCTGGTTGCACCAGTGGGCATACCTTTCCTGGACAGTTGATAGTGTAGCATGCACAGTTCACAAGTGAGTAATACTGGCAATGGGAATTCTACTCCAGGAGCCTGCTTAGTAATTTCAGACACTATGCCAGTTAGCTGTCAGAGAAGAAGCTTCTATTTCAGTTCCCACCTGATTTTACTGAATCTGCCTTGGGATTCAGCCACCAAAATCTGTGCAAGGAATTTAGACTTTAAGAAACCATGGACTGGAGGCTGGAAAGATGGCTCAGTGGTTGAGAGCACTGGCTGCTCTTTTGGCAAACCCAGGTTCAGTCTCCAGCACCCACATGGCAACTGTCTGTAACAGTTCCAGGGCATTCGACACCCTCACACGGACATACATGCAGGCAAAACACCAATGCATGTAAAATAAAAATAAATTATTTTTTTTAAATAAAGAAACAATGGACTAAGCTGGGCATGGTGGCACATGCTTTTAATCTCAGCACTCGAGAGGCAGAAGCAGGTGGATTTCTGAGTTCCACACCACCCTGACCTTCAGAGTGAGTTCCAGGACAGCCAGGACCAAATAGAGAGATCCTTTCTCAAAAAACCAAACCAACCAAATAAACAAAAGCCCTGGGTTTGATCCTTAGCATGGAATAAACAGGGTATTGGGCATACCTGTAATCACAGCACTTGAGAGTCTCAGGCAGGAAGTTCAGGAGTTCAAGGTCATGAGTCCCTGTGTTCAACAAAACAAAACAAAACAAAACAAAACAAAACAAAAAACAATGGACCTCAACTATATACCATTATAAAGACTTCACCTTACACCCATCAAAATGGCTTAGATCAAAAACTCAAATAATAACACATGCTGGAGAGGATGTGGAAAAAGGGGAACCCTCCTCCACTGCTGGTGGGAATGTAAACTTGTACAACCACTTTGGAAATCGATCTGGTATTTTCTCAGACAATTAGGAATAGCGCTACCTCAAGACCCAGCTATACCACTCCTAGGCATATATGCAAAATATACTTAAGTATACAACAAGGACATTTGCTCAACCATGTTTGTAGCAGTTTTATTTGTAATAGCCAGAAGCTGGAAACAACCTAGATGCCCCTCAATGGAGAAATGGATACAGAACTTGTGGTACATTTTTATTATTTTAAGGTTTTATTTTTTCTTATACTTTTGTGAAAAGATTTCTGGGATTCAAGAAGATTGGATTAATTCTATTTCCCCAACATTGACTACTCTTCCCCTTATTTCTGCTCCTTTAATGACTAGCCTCTTCTATTTCTTGACCATCCCCTCTCCCTAGAATATTTCTCTCTCCTCATTTCTTCACAACACATTCTGTTAAGTTTTTGTGTGTGTGTGTGTGTATGTGTGTGTGTGTGTGTGTATGCCAAGTGCATGTAAATGACCATGGAGGTCAGAAGAGAGTGTCAAATGTCCTGAAACTGGAATTATAGGCTGGTGTGATGTAGATGATAGCAACAGAACCCATTGCAAGAACAGCACATGCTCTTAGTTGCTGAGCCATATCTCCAGCCTCTATACATTTTCCCTTTACTTTCGATACAAATGTTTATTTCAGCAAGCAATTTCCATTTATTTGCAGAAGTTACTTCCATGCTCTTTGCTCAAACTTTCAAGCAATAATTACCTCCTATATTGTGCTCATCTGCAGCCCTTAAAGACTTAGTGTTACCTGTAAACTGTTCTCTAGCCTTTGACAGTGCCATCTCAAAGCTAGGGATGTAGTTCAGTAGCTGAGTGTTTCTCTAGCATGGATAAGGCCCTGGCTTCAATTCCCAGAGCACTGTAAAAAATCTTCACTCTGCCTTATGTTGCCATGTCTTTAAACACTTTGGGTGATTCATCCATCCCATCTGGGCTTAACTTAGTGAATTGACAAGGACAGGCTGAACAAGGACCATTTCAGAGGAGAGTGCTTCTTTTTCTAATCCAGGCAGTTTCTCATTTATTTTCCAAAAGGTTGGTCTTCGCTTGGCAGGTATATAGGGAACCAAAGACCCAAAGAAAGCAGAGGTGAGAACAGTCTAAAGCCTACGTTAATCCCTCTACCACATTCTAGGGTAGTAAATCACCAGTGTAGATGCAAACAGTTGAAAAAGAGTAACTACTTCCTAATAGGAGGACTGAAGAGCCACGTTGCAAAACAACTTGAAGGACTGAGAGGATTGTGAGCATTTTTGCCATTTATCACTCTGACACAGATGTCATAAAATACAGAATCCCTCCCTATCTGATGAACAGTTTCAGGTAGAGACATGCCAGTGCCCCATCTGAGACAGCTCTAATTTCATAGGCTTATTGATGATATTCAAAGTTAGTTTATGTCCTGTATTCTTGTTTGATAACTCTTGCAACTGTATACACAGACTGTGTTGAAAAATGAAGAAACTCTTCTTTCTCTTAAGAGTGAAAAGAACTTTCTACTAGAAATTGCTTTATAGTATACCTCACAAAAGTTGGGTTAAATGGGCTCAAAGCTGTAAGATCTAAAGGCAGGAGTAACATGAACCCTGCTCTGTAGTCTAGGGACCACTTCTGGCTTAATACTGATTTTAAATAATCCTAAATTAATACATAACACATTGATTCATGTTAGCTATATGTTAGATAAAAAACTGCTACCCAGAACTCGAATAAGGAGAATCTGAATTTTCTATAATCTGAGCCTGTTCTATATCGGCAATAATTCTGTTGTCTTCCTAGGAGAATTCTTTGTAAATCTTTAGCAGCTATTAATCACTACTCCACTCTGTAATTGATTATATCTAATCAAACCAAGACACCTGAGACTCACGTTTTAAGCACCTTATCTATAACACTGTAGTAAAATTTGATGCTTTCCCCTATGAAATTTTATGACTAGCTATTTTTTTCATACTGTAGCTTTCGTGACTGGAACAGATGGTACAAAGGTCAAATAAATGAGCACCATTAAGCAATACTACCTGACATTTCTCGACAATAACTCCCTGGGATGAGGAAAGAGTGCAGAGCTGGGGAGGTCACAGCCCCTCTCTCTGTCTCTTCCCACCTGCAGTCATCTGCTCATTGTATGTGGCTACTTTAAAAACGTCTGAGAACTCACCTTGTTGGCAATTGTAGGGATGCAGAAGTAAGCATGTGTGCCCCTACGGGTAATTAACCAGACTGGCGATGCAGTTCTTCAAGTCCAGCCTGAAATACATTTACCTGTGGCTGCCTCTAGACTCAGAAACTTGAAAGGAAATTCGGATTCCTATTCGCATTCCTCATCTGATGGAATCTGGAATCCTGTATCCTGGGATGGAGAGGAGTATGGTAGACTCGAAGGACAAAGGTACCCATTTGTTTTTCCTAACATAACGACCAGGGACTGATAAAAAGTAGCTGATTTTAAAACGACCTTTTCTAGTAAACAAATATATTTCTTGGGGTCAAACAGAAATGAAGCTTGCTCTGCTATGAGTTTTTTTCAGTTTGCCCCACAGAAAGGAACTAACCATAGTTCTCACCAAAACATAGGACTATATGAAAGCAACAATATAGTTTTAAATTTGTTAAATTTTAAGAGTAAAGAGATTTAGTTCTGACATTTTGACAATTACAGCACACACGCATCTCTTTATTCTAACAGTGCCCAATCTGTTTGCCTACTGTCCTTTGACACTGAAAGCCTCTCCTGTTTTTTCTACACTGTAATACCCTATGCAACCCTCCCCCCTCCCCCCACCCACTGATCAAATGCCAAATGCCTATTTGGCTGCCTCTCTCACCCCTTCCCACTGCTTTTGTATTCCTGCACTGAGAGTTTGTTTGGAGATTCCAGAAGGAAGGGTTTAAGGTCATACACTCTGTGCAGGGGAAGATCCTTTTCTACCAGGGGAGGTCATCCTCTTCTGGCAGGACACACAGAGAATGTTGAGGGAGGATGGGGAAATTTACTTACCCAGTGATCAATGGACTGACAAGTGTCACAGCCAGATCACCTTCACATTAGGCTCCTTCTACTGAATGAGAAAATGTTTAAGTCGTTGGGTTTCCTGAAAACTATTGGCTCCTATCATTGATTATGTATGAGTCCCTCCCCCCATTTTTTTTTTCTCATGTCTCTGTCTGTCTTGAGACAGGTTCTTGTTATGTAGTCCCTGCTGTCCTGACAGGAGACTGAACAAGTTTGGAGGGGACAGACAGCCCAGAGCACTAAATGGACAGAGCAAAAGTTGGTATATGCAGTGTTCAGAACACTTCTATCAATTTGTTAACATACCTTTACTTTAATTTTAACTTTAATTTGTGAAAACCAGGTCTCAGTGAAAGAATACTGAAGGCAATGGGAAGGTATGGGAGGGTTACATGGGTGCCTGGCATTTCATCTAGGGGTGGAAGTTTGCATAGGGTGTTATAATCTGGAAAAAGCAAGAGAGGCTTTTAGGAAGTTATCTGTGTCAAAGGCACACTGTGCGTGAGGTAGGGAAGTCTCTGCAAATATCAGGGCTGGCAGAGTAACAGAAAGGAAATCTGGTTCAGCATGACTCAATAGTAGGTCTTGGTTCAAACTTCCAGAGTCTTACACTGTATTTTACAAATATGTAAGCACAGCACAATTTTGGGGAAAAGTTTCCTTATAATAATACAATCCTTGTGTACAAAAAAGCTTAAGACATGATTATAGTGAAACTTTGTACAAAGGAATGGGAGGGAAAGTAGGTTGGTATTGAAATCGGAATACTAAACCTAAAAATAAGATATATATATATATATATATATGGGTGTTTGGGAATGGAGGGCGGATTTGGAGACATAGCTTGGTGGTTAAAAGTGTGTACAGCTCTTGCTGGGACCTGAATTTAGTTCTAGCACCCATATCATGCAGCTTGTAACAGAGCACAACTCCAGCTCAAGGGCCCTTTCTAGCCTCCTTGGGCACTTTCATTCGTGTGAACATATTCACAGGCAAAAACACACACATATATACACCATTTTAAAATAAAGAGAGGTATGTTATACTATAAAATATTTTAGGCTGAACTATAGGGAAAGAGTGAATATACTAGACGAACAGATACTGTACAGTAACTTATAATTAACACTTCAACTTGGAGACCTTAAAAAGGAGGAAAAGCTGTCTCAGAGCAGAAGGGACTGCTAGGTCACACTATCAGTGGTAGAAAATCAGAAAGAGGAGAGAGAGCAGTACTTGACTGAGCTGCAGATGATGTAACGTAATGTTCTTTATGAAAGACAGGTTTTAATTAGGACTGAAAAATGGAAAGTTCAGAAAAATATCAGTGTAAGGATTTTGCTAACAAATGACTAAGTTCCCGAGAGAGCAGGGGGTTGGGACACTAGAGAGAAGTGGGATTATTGTAGATCTTAAGTTAGGGTAAGAATATCAGCTGTGGAGAGGAGTCACACGGAGGTGGGTAGAGGGTAGACGTTGATGATCTGAGACTTGTGTGAGGGGATGTGTCCACAGTCGGGATGGAGTAAAGGATGGTCATGTCTCCCAGAGGCCATTTGTGGCTCTTTATAAGTGCCTGAAGGTATGAAACAAATAAACAACAAAAACCCACCTTACCCCTACCACAGTGGACCTCACCCACTTATTTCTGCTTTGTTATCACATACCTCCATTTTCTTATTAGATCATAAGCTTTGGAGACGATCAGAATCTTACTTTAAAAAGTTCTTTTGTTGATTGCCAGTAGAGCTACTCAGTAACTATCAATGGAAAAGGAAATTGAGTACTTTCTATAGGATGGTGGTTTAAATAAAAATGACCCTCATAAGCATGTCTGTATATATACTTGGTCTTTAGTTTGGGGAAATATTTGGGAAAAATTAGGAGGTGTGGCCTTGTTAATATGTCACCAGGGGCTGGGCTTTGAGGTTTCAGAAGCCCATGCCATTTTCAGTTAGCTCTCCCTGTTTTACACCTTTACGCCTGTAAATCAGTATGCAAGCTTTCACCTATCACTCCGTGCCTGACCACGAGCCCTAATAAGCATTTTCTTTTATAAACTGCCTTGGTCATGGTGTCTATTCACAGCAATAGAGAAGTAACTAAGATAGGTATGATGGTTGAAGAAAACAGATTATTTCCTATCCATTCTTCTTCCCGAAAGCTGCTGAGAGCTCCTTTTGTCCTAGAATTCTGAGTCCGGCTCTGAAGACCAGGTGCTGTTTCTACACCTCATGCCTGTGCGTCTGTTAATGATCAAAGATCCACCTCTCCAAGCCCAAGCAGTACAAAGTCAAGCTTCTGCTTGTCATGTCTTACTCATCATGTCTCTGGGGAATATTTCCAAGATAACTGTGACTTTTCTGGGGAATTTGGCAAAACAGTGATGATTAGTAACAAATGACATGGTAATGACCTTATCATAAACAATACTGGTAGTTCTAGATAGAGATCTGCGAAATTACCAGGTGTGTGCCTGCCTCTGAGCCATTGAAGGAACTGATAAGATGGGCCCAACAGACACAGGCTTGCAGCAACACAAATCTGGAAACAGACCCAGAACCAAGTACATGATCTTACGGTCAAGTCACACCAGAAGATGACTCTGCTAAGTCCCTAGCTTATGTGTCACTGTGGCTGAAATGAGTCTGACAACACAGTTCTCTAGAACGCCTGGGCTTGTGTCAGTGACTAACGTGTAAGGCCCTCTAAGTCTTTCAAACCTGAAGCCTATTCAACACTATCCTGTTACCATTGCCCTAGGACCAAGCCCTCTGTCTGCCCAGGATGAACCCACCAGTCACTCCCCTTCTCTCCACACTGTTCTTGATTACCTTTTCTCATACCTTATTTTAACAAAAGCATTTTTTTTTGCATTTTTAAAACACTTAGCTTCATACTTGCTGCTTAACCATTTTTTTATCAGTTACCCTTCCGTTCTTAGCCCTCTTGAAGGTGTACCTCAGTTGCTGTAGTAGTGGTTCCTGATACAAAGAATGATTTTAACCCAGTCTCTCCTATGTTCTCTTCCCTCCTTCCCTGTTATGACACAGCAGGGGCCCTTCTAGATTCCTGCATCATTTCTTCAACTTCCCAGTCTGCTTATTTATAAGTTACTCAATCTGTAGTGTTTTCTTAATGGCACCCAAATTAACTAATTTTCTATTTATTTCTAGCTTTTCTGTTATTTTTCTTTCTTTGTTCATGAGTGTATGAACAAGCGTGTGCAGGATACACAGGTCAGAGGAGGAGACCAAGTATCCTTCTCTGTTGCTTGTTCCACTGAGCGAGGACCTCTCACTGAACCTGGAGCTTACCAGCTCTGAGGTACACTAATAGCTAGCAAGCCCTTATCCATTCCCTCCAATGCTGATGCAAAAACATGCTTGGCTTTCTACATTAGTACAGGGGTCTGAGCTCTAGGTTCCAAGCTTAGTAAGTGATGAGCCAATGAGCCATTTCTCCAGCTTCATTTTCTATTGGTACAATGTAGAGAAATAACAATAAAAACAAAACACAGCCATGTTACATCAAGAAGTGACTTTATTCAAAGGGAACTCATACTGAAGATACATTTAGCATAAATTTATTAGTAAGTTATGCACACACTGTGACAACCACAACACAAATGCTCAGTTTCCAACCAGCTGCTAGCTTACATCACCTTCATGAAAAATAGACTAGAGCTCACTCTTGAAGAAGCTTTCTAGGAAACAAAGGAAATGGAAAGGGCAAAGCATGTCAAAATGCAGCACAAGCATCAATGAGGCCCTGGATCTGCTCAGGAAAAGCTGACTGTGCCTATGGTGAACACTTGTGCGTGTGTGTGTGTGTGCGTGTGTGCATGTGTGTATGCATGTGAGAAATCGTACATCTACACACAGCATGGTCACATACACATGTAGTTCAGAAGAATGAAGGTCAATTTGATGATTTTTATTTTGGAGGTATTTTAAGAATGAATGGCACTTGCTCAAATAGTGGCACAACAAGAAATAAATATTTGGATACTAAACACTATAAAACAGCATGGAATGAAGTTGAGTGCTAAAACTAAGAATCTTACAAAATGGTAATCTAGACGTTGGGAATGCTTTTATTTCAAACTGCTTTTATTTCAAAATGCTTTTATTTCAAACTGCAGAAAGGTATGGATGACTTTAATCTGCCAGAATCATATCTCTCACAAATCTAGAAAACCTGATCATGATGATTCATTAAGTCAGAATGTTAACCACCAAATGGCAGAAGCAAGATGGCTGCCAGATGAAGAAGAGCCTGCATCTGAGCACCCTCTGGGGCTGAGCCAGCCCAGAAAGCCCTGCTTCAGAGCGTCTCCTACCATTTAATATACAGAGATTCTGTTAGCCATTTCCGTGCAGGCTCCCTTTGTATGCAAAAGAGTCCTGAAAACCACTGCGACACCTTCCCGAGCACAGAGAGCTGAAACTGATATGTGAAACAATAACGAGAGAAGAGAAAAGGGGGAAAAATCAATATTCATGTCCTCTATTGATAACTGAATTGTTACTAATGAGTCATGCTACAGAGCCCAGGTTCTTGAACTGTGGGCCATGGCCCCGTAAGCCACCATGAAACTACTGGAAAAGCCAGACAACAGTAAAAGGTCGCTAATGCACAATGGTCAAAAACTAATCCAAAATCAAAAGGGTAGTGAGGATGTTTCTGGCAGGGCCTGCCCATTGGTATCACTCAACTTCACTGCAGCCTTGGTTCTGAAGACACAGCTGGGGCATTCTGCCCTACACAGCTGCCATGCCATGTGACAACACACACCACCTGAAAACCGCAGCTCAGACTCAAGGCTGCGTTATGTATGATGAAGCACCGTGAGTTCACCTTACATACTAGGCTTTAGCATGGGTGCACAGTCACAGAAAACAAAGACTTCAATACTTCCCAGCCATTCTGATCAAGTCAATATCCAATCACTATATCTCCAGATTGTACTATGCTACAAAGTTTGATTTTAAAAATTGTCAACTTAAGCTTCATAGACAAATCTTTTTTTCCCTTTGTTTCTGTAGGCAGGGTTTCTCTGCATACCCTGGGCTATCCTGGAACTCTCTAGACTAGGCTGGTCTCAAACTTAGAGATCCATCTGCCTTTGTCTCCCAAGTGCTAGGGTTAAAGATAGGTGCCACCACCAAACAGCTCATACAAAAATCTTTTAATTTAACAAGATTTAAATCTTTGGCTTAGGATAAGGACAGAACTCCCAACTTCTGAAACACCCTTAAACATATTTATGATATTTTGTACTATGTGTTTATTGAAAGGGGGTTCTAATCATTGACAATTATAAAATCAAAATATCAAACAAATCGGAAGCACACCAAAGATGTTCTTTGTACAGTAATATCAAATTTTTAGTTCTTTGTACAGTAATACCAAATTTTTAGCTGAGATCTAATTCTTACGTAAAAACAAAGAAGCATATTCACCTGTGTAGGCAAATATGCTTTCACGTTTAAAAATGGTAACATTTTATGTCTAACAAAAACAGTTAAGTACATTTGTTGTCTGTGTGTGTACATGCAGGTGTGTGCAGGTGTTCAAGGGGGACGGAGGAGAGAATGAGATCTCCTGTTAGAGCTGACTGGAGCTCTGGGACCCAACAGGTCCTCTGCAAGAGCAGTATGTGCTGCCAACCCAGAGCGACCTCTCCAGGCCCCTACATTAAATTTCAGTTGATTTACATGCAATGCATCATTTCATTTCTTAAATACATATAAAATTAGGGTAGCATACGAATTTCTTGGGAGAACAGACTCAAAAATAAATTTAAGAACTCCTGCTGCAGAGGTGCACTGCTTCAGGCGACAGCACATCCCCAGATGCCAGCTACCCATGGAGGAAGGAGGCAACCGCCCCTGGGCCAGGCAAACAAAACAAGTGGATCTCCCCTGAGCCAGATCTCAGCAGTAAGCGCTTCCTGCAGAGAGCAAAGCCACAGGCAGTGGTGGAGACTCAGGAACACTGACAGAATGGCTGAGTGGTGCTGTGGACATCCGCTTAAGGATATATTCTAAATGTTAAATTGTTAGTGATAATTGGCCACTACACAGAAAGTATTTGATATTAAGATCATCGGGCTAATGTTACAGAATCTATTCCAAAAATGTGTGCTCATTAAGCAAAGGGTAAAGTTAAGATAATTCTATTCTTCAAAACAAGCCTAAGTCCACTCTGTCTAAATGTAGCAGTTAGAAAAGGGTTTGCATGGTTTTTTTTTTTTCTTTTTTCTTAATTTTATATCAGGTTTTAAACTTAACAGAATACATTCTGGACTTACAAAATAGTACATTATTGAAATGAAAAATGAAATTTTGATTAATAAATAACTGGAATATAAGCTTAAAGAAAACAAAAATACAATTTTTAAAAGGCAAAAATATCTAAATAAATCTATACAAATCAATGTACAGGACCTTAGCAAGAAAAGAATAAAAATGAGCTCTCCCAATTATGTTACTAATTAAAAGAAGTAGATTTCTCAATTATTTATTCATTTATTTTAAATATATGCTCGGTGTGTGGCCGGCTGGCCTGGACCTCACGGAGGAGGCGAGCTGTCTTGTAGCGACCGTCTGCCTCCTAAGTGCTGGGATGATAGGCCACCATTGCCTGGCCTGCAACTGTGAATTTTCATCTGAAATGTTTGGTCCTCAAAGCTCTAGTGAACAGAGCAGTCCTAGTTAGTCACCTTACACTGATCTAATCCTGCAGCCTCTGGGATGACTTATTTGTACAGCCACAGAAGCTGAGGGGCTTGTTCACTCAGTGAAGCAAAGGCCAAGCCTGACCATGTCATGTGGAATGATTCCCAGAGAAAAGAAAAGATTTCAAAAGGCAAATAAAAATGTTTTGTCTACAAGGATCTTTCTATTGGTTGATTGTACATTTTAAAAACTGAGTAAGCTCATCGCTCTGCATAAAGGCCCACATGAAAATAGAGTTTTATACACTGCAGCACAGCAGCATGGAAAGGTACAGAATACAGAGTCACAGGCACAATTTCACTACTGTCTGACTAAGGCGCTCCCTCAGTCACAAGTACAGACACTCCCACAAACAGTATAGCAACCTGCACAGCACACCATCCTGTACTTCTTCACTTGTTCTACTGGCAACATTTAAAAAAATGGCATTTTCATTGTAGAAAGTGGACGACAAATCACCAAACCCCACTTTTCCCACACTTAATTCAATGCCAAACAGCACTCTTGAAATCTCTGTAAATCACTAACAATCACCGAATTCACTGAGCAGAAATGGAATTGCTACTGTCCTCTTCACAAAGTATAAAATGTATGCTTTAAGCAAAATATGTACAAAAACCTGGCTTTATATCAGAAATGCTGGGGATGAGAAGCACAGAAGGCAGACACATCATTCTGTGAAAGAGATGCCATTGCTCCATAGTTTCTGAATTCTGCTCCTTCTATTTCACAGCTGGGTTTTTGGGAGGAAGGAGTTTGTATGTGTTGAAGTAGCCCACCACCTGCTGGGGAATCTCTGCCAAGACACACTGAGCAAGTGCTTCTTTGGGAGCCTTGAGGAAAAGCAAAACCACGGTTACTATTACAGCCGGGACACCTGCTGGCCTGCTTCTGCGTCTCATTCGTCTCGTGTAGTGAAAGCTGGCCCTGAACTCGCTTTGCAGTCAAGATATAAAAATGCCAAAGCTAGGGGCGTGGAGAGATGGCTCAGAGGTTAAAAGCACTGTCTGATATAATATAGGATAAACATACTAAAATCTGTACACCTAAAGAAGTTAAGCAAGAAGGACGACCCTGACTAAGATGATCAGTCCTCACTCAGAAAGGCAAACAGGAAGAGGGAGAAAACAGGGAACAGGACAGGAGCCTAACATGGAGGCCTCTGAAACAGTATCAAAGCAGATGCTGTAGCTCATAGCCAAACTCTGGGCAGAGTGTGGGGAATCTTATGAAAGAAGGGGGAGATAGAAAGACCTGCAGGGAATAGGAGCTCCACAAGGAGAGCAACAAAACCAAAAAATCTGGGCACAGGGGTCTTCTCTGAGACTGATACTCCAACCAAGGACCATGCATGGAGATAACCTAGAACCACTGCACAGATGCAGCCCATGGCAGCTCAGCCTCCAAGTGGGGGGGTTCCCTAGTAATAGGAACAGTGACTGTCTCTGACATGAACTCAATGGCTGGCTCTTTGATCACCTTCCCCTGAAGGGGGAGCAGCCTTAACAGGCCACAGAGGAAGACAATGTAGCCAGTCCTGATGAGACCTGATAGGCTAGGGTCAGATGGAAGGGGAGGAGGACCTCCCCTCTCAGTGGACTTAGACAGGCTCATGGGAGGAGATGAGGAAAGGAGGGTGGGAATGGGAGGGATGAGGGAGGGGGCTACAGCTGGGATACAATGTGAATAAACTGTAATTAATATAAAAAATAAAAATTTAAAAAAGTTTTGTGCTCATCCAGAGGTCCCAAGTTCAATTCCCAGCAACCACATGATGGCTTATAACCATCTAGAATGAGATCTGGCATCCTTTTCTGGCAAGCAGGTGTACATGCAGACAAAACACTGTATATATAATAAATAAATCTTAAAAAAACATTTTAAAAATGCAAATCTGAACTCTCATGCAAAAGCAACAGCATCTACAAGATCTTTGTTTACATCAGAAAAAAAGGTACTCACATTCTGGAACTGCCTAAAAGGCACAAACTGAACAATATCTCTTATGGCCACCTCGCCAGATGCGGAGCGAAGACTTTTGCCATCACTATCTAGAAACTCCATGGCACTGAAGTCAGTTCCACCAACTCCCACAATGATGATAGACATAGGCAGCTTGGCAGCATTGACGATAGCCTGTCTGGTTTCATCAAGGTCCGTGATCACGCCATCCGTGACGATCAAGAGCACGAAATATTGCTGCCAACAAAGAAACACATCTACTGAGCAGGTCCAGGTCAAACAGTGCGAGGAATGATCTAGGTTAATGAGTCACCTGCCTCTCTCACGCATTTTGCCAGCCTGTATTTTAGGATACCATCTGCATAAAATACCCTGCAATTCTTGATGACAAGGATCCACTCCAATAAATGAACTTTCTTAAGAGCACCACAGAAGAAAATACAAAGAAGACATCTAAATGTCAAAGAGAAACCTTTCAAGCAAGCAGAGGAAGAAATACTCATTTAACTGAACCCCAAAACATGTCAAAGCTTGGAGCAAGACAGCAAATGGGAACTTCATTCCTGACAGATTAAAAACTTCTGAAGAAGGATTATCTGCCCAGCTAAAACACATGCTTTAAAAAATGTTGTCTTTTTTGATGAAACTTTACAAAGTACTAAAATGTCACATAAAGTTGTGATTTCATTTGGGGGGGAGAGGGAGGTCTAGTTAAACCTCAGACAGGATTAAGATTTTTCACAGTAACTTACAGGTATATAAGTGTTTTCTCTGACCCAGGTGCTATGTACTTTCTATGAGTTGTCTTGTTTAACTTTCTCAACATTGAGGGGGCTCCTCACAATGTCTGTCCGTACTTCTGAGTATATTACAGCTTGAGAGATTTGGTACCCAAGATCTGTCTAATAATGGTCAGTTAGCTCAAATCTCTGTAGCACAGTAAGTAGTAAGTAATACAACTTGGGTAACTGATAAAGACATTCAAAGACCTTCACACGAAGTATGTTTCTACAAGTTAGGAATAGCCTTTTGTTTTGTTTTGTTTTAAGCCAGAGAAAATATTTGTAAAAGCAAGCACTATTTTGTTTTAGTGATAATTAATAGCAACAGATGCTGCTCCCAAACCAATGCTGAATATATCGTCACTTCTTATTCTTGACGAAATATCTTGACAAACTCAACAAACAATAATAGGGCAAGCAGGAGGATGCCCCAACCGACCCTTCCTGACCCTGAGCCTAACACACTTACAGAGGCTGTCTGCTGCTGTGAGGCTGAGGCTGCAAACCTGGCCACTTGGTTTATAATCGGAGAGAAATTAGTTGGTCCATAGAGTTTTATCTGAGGAAGACAGGTCCGATAAGCTTCTATAATGCCTTGGATTCCTAGATCAAAAAAGAAAAGAAGCAGAATTTAAAATCCTCAAATACAATTTGTTAACCCACAGCACTGGAAAACAGTTATATACTTATGAGTTCTGGTGAGTAACGGCTGTTATCCCAGCTCTGAGGAGACTGAAGTGGAAGCCCCAAACCACCTAGACTATAATGATTCCATATCACAAACATAAAACAAAAGAAAACAACAACAGAACCAAAACAAAACAAAAAATGCTTTGACTAGGGAGAAGTTCCACATTCAAGGGCTCTTCATTATCAAAAGCTACAAACACAGCCTCTCTCAACAGAACGCATGCATTCTCATCTCAGATATGACTGCTATATTTATGCTTAATTTTGATGTGTTTTTGCTGAGAAAAGGTGCAGCATCTTACAATTGATGAGCAGAAAGAAAAACTTACTGCTGAAAGGAAACACTCATTTCCACATGTGATCCAAGTTCTGTAATAACATATGGTTATGAAGCTGATTAATTCTAATCAATTAGGTGATGCAAGTAGGTACTTAGTGGACAGGATTAGTTCTAAATATCTACACATAGGCAGTTTTCGGAATTTTGCGATGGGAACTGTAAACAGCTCATGAGGTATTAGCATTGGACCTGCCAGTCTTGTTAATAGCAAGTTGGCCAAGAGACTTGGGAAGTGGCAGATCCACAGGCCCAGGACTCGGTAAACTGAGGTAGGAAGATGCTAAGTTCACAGCCTGGGCTATATGGCAAGCCTATATTTCATAAAATAAATAAATAAACAAAAATGAAATATGGAGCCAGGCACGGTGATGCTGGCCTACAATCCCAGCACTAAGCGAGGCAGAGGCAGGAGGATCTTTTGTGAGTTTGAGGCCAGACTGGTCTACAAAGCAAAAGGCTACACAGAGAAACCCTATCTTGAAAAACCAAAGAAATAAAGAAACAAACAAACAAGCAAACATGGAAAACAGTTGTGCTCTAACTACAAGGTCAAACGAGTAAGGACCAAATATGCCAGTGGGAGTCACTTAGGTGTAGACATTTCTGTGAAAACAGCATGGCCTGCTGAGCGGACTAGTGTCCCTGCTGAAAAGCAGTGCACACAAACGCCTACCCTAGGTATGTGTGTTGATTCTGTCCTCAGTGAGTTTAGGGTGGAGGCAAATGCTGGACGTCTCAAAGAATTGCCTGCAGTGTGTTCTGAAACCGCAGAAACTTTGCTATGGTGCCTTTTCAGGACAGTGTGTTTTCTTACTTTAGCCCATCTATTTGCTTAGCGGGTGGTATGAATTGTGTGCCACACACAAGTGCGTGTAGAGGTATGTGCACTGTGCATGCCACACTGAAAGCAGCACAAGGCTTCGGTGTCCGCTGACCTCCACCTTCTACCTTAACACAGGATCTCATCATTTTGGTTAGGCTGGCTAGCCACTGAACTCTCAAGATCTGCCCGTCTCTGCTCTCCAGTGGGGTTACAGGACTACGCAGCCAGGCCTAGCTTTGTAGATGGGCGCTGGGGACTTGAAACAGGTAACTCATGTTTGGATAGCAAGTGTTCTTACTCACTAACTTACCCCCCTAGCCCTGCAAAAAACTTTTCAACCCAAACAGGTCTCTTGCTTTAGATCAACAAGGACAAAAAGGGAATACCAATTCTCTCCTCTTAATATTTGAGTTCCAAGAAACTCCTTTCGCCCTTTCAGTCATACTGAACTTAGAAATAAGCAGCCTTGAGCAACCTTGAGAACAATTCACACAGAGATGTGATTTTACATGTAATCACTGTAACAGTGTGATACCGTAATTAGGGGTTAGTCTAGCAGTAACGGCAATAATATTAACCATGGCTAGCAACATCACTAATTGCAATGAAACACACTGTAGAAAAGCTGAGCATATAACTTCAGCAACAATAATTGTGGTTTGAATAAGAATGACCCCCTTAGGCTCATAGAGTTGAATGCTTGGACACCAGAGAGTGGCACTATCAGAAAGGATTAGGAGGTATGATTTTATGGGAACAAGTATGTCTCTGTGGGCTATGAGGTTTCAGAAGCCCAGGCCAAGTCCTGAGTCTCTTCCTCCTGCTTGCCAACCCTAATGTAGAATTCCTAGCCACTTCCCTTTTCCTGCTACCTCTGGATGATGGAGAACTCTCAGCTACCATGTCTACCTAAGAGCCACCAAGCTCCCCCCCATGCTCCTCACCCTAACTAAATGCCTTCTAAGAGTTGTCATGGCCATGATGTCTCTTTACAGCATTAGAACACTGATGAAGTTGAAGTCTTTCTTTCATTTGTATTAGTATGCTTGCTTTGTGCTCTGACGGTTTTAACAATCTAATCTCTTCACAATATACAGTCTAACTCCTCACCTAAAACTTAGTTACAATGAAATCCTTCCTTGCATTAAAGCAACAAGTGGAATGTTATTTCTAGGCAACTAGACTCAATGATGTCTTTTTAAAAATTTAACTTTGGTGTCTTAAAAATAAGGCTTTACTTTTTCTGTATAACATTTCTTGATCTACACTGTTTTTCTAGACTATAAACCAAAAATGAAAAGGCTATGTGTCTGATGAGCAGACCAAGGACAGGTTCACACTACTTAGAAAGTAGGAAACTTCTAAAATGCGTTGTCAGATATGTATCTGGGCCGTGTCCCACCTACTGAGAGTATACTGTGCAAGCAGCAAGAAGCTTGAAGCGTGGCTCTTCTGAGGAGAAACACAGCTTCTCCAAAAGCTTCCTACAGAGTCGTTAATGCTGAACTACTCATTTCATTGAGATTTATTCATAGTCAATTTACACGTGAAAATGTCTTTATCTTTATGATGATTTTTATTGACATATTCCCAAGATGGTGAATGGTTTTGTTCTACTAAGATTCTTAAAATACAAGGGTTTGCTTTTCGTCATCATACTGATTCACCCCATAATTATCTTTATCACTGTAGTCACCAACCTAGGGTGATTTTCTTATGATACACAACAGAAAGTTAAATGTGTCACAAAACTGATGTTTGGAAACGACATAGAGTTCTAACCAGCAGGAAAATGACAAGAATGAGTGAGGCTCTCTTTATGTTTGGCTTTACTTACCATTACAATAGGGGTTCGAGGGGTTAAAGTTTATTGGAAATTCATGAGACACCTGCCAAAAGAAAAAAGGGCTGCTGAGGCCTGTTTGCTAGTTGAGAATAAAGCTTAAAAAAAGAGCTTTCTTCTTCTTACCTGCCACTGAGGAGGCACCTGAGCTCCAAAGCCGAAAGCTGGAAACATCTTATCTCTAAAACAAACAAACAAACAAACAAAGGAACAACAAAAAAAGTTAACCAATTTTTGCTAAAAAATAAACTTTATTCACAATAAAATAGCATGAGCTTATATTTAAAAGAAATTCAAAGTTATAGAAAATCACAAACAAAAAATTACCTCACACTCCCTAAATGTCAATGCTAACACTGGAAAACTCTCATTTTAAATGTTTTTCTGTGCATTAATGGAGGAAATATGTATACGGATTTGTGTGTGTGTGTGTGTGTGTGTGTGTGTGTGTGTGTGTGTCATGCATGTGTGACACTCACCTTTATCTCAACCTATGAAAAGCCAGAGGAAGATGCACAGTATCTTCCTCTATCCCTCTCCCCTCAGTGCCTTGAAAGAGGGCCCCGCTGAACTGGAAGGCTGCAGTTCCGCCCATCTGCCTGTCTTTGTGCCCTCGGTGTGGTTACAGGAGTGTGTAGCCACATCTGGCTTCTCAGATGAGTGTCAGATCCTCACAGTTTCACAGCAGACCTTACCACTGATCATATCCCTATAGCCCTTTATAAACCTTTTATGAAATAAAATCTACAGGGTGAGAGATGGCTCAGTGGTTTAGAGTACTTGTTCTTCCAGAGGCCTGGGTTTAATTCCAAGCACCCATCTGGTGGCTAGAACCATCTGAAAATCAAGTTCCAGGGAATCTGATACCTTTACTGATGTCCACAGGCTCCTGAACACCTGTGCTGCACATACATCATACACACACTAACGCATACCTATACACATTAAATACATAAATTAAATAAAACTTACGGCTCATAACCTACTACTTTCTATTTAAACCTTGTGCGTTGTCCCCCCCCCCCTTGCGGCAAAAATACCCCACATTTCCTTTTCCATTTAAGCAAGACTTTTAGACACTAAATTCTGGCCTCAAATGATAGTTATTTATAGCACTTACTTATGTCACAATGTGAATATTTATATATTTGACTATAGAAACAATGTGCAAAAGCCAGATATTATAAAACTCTGAAGTTTCTCCAAGAAAAGATATGTGCATCTGGAGCCTGTGGTTTATGCACCCAGAGAGTGGACCTGAACGTATATATGAGAGTTGGTACTGAGCAGCTCAGGGCTTGGGAGTTCTCCCAGAGACACTGATGAATGGCGGCACCACTGATGCACTGTTTTCTACTGAACAGTCTCTGTGTGTTCACTCTTAGTAATTATACTATGTACTTACATGTGCAGGGGTTACATGCTTGTTACAACATGCATTAACGAGTTTAAGTTAGCCTGGGTGACTCCATTTTGAAATGAGAAGCCATGTTGACTGGGAGCTGAACTCAGGTACCAGGAAATATCACAGAATGTGCACTTGGCAGAAAACAAAGTTAACTCTCCTAGCAACAGCCTCCAGGAAATATAACAGAATAAATGCTTCATAGAAAATAGAGACAGTCTCCCTGGCAATAATCAATGAGAATTGGTTGAGAATCGGGTGGAAAAATTCTCCCCAACGTTTCAGATATAGTTTAGAAAAATAACCATTGTGATTATGTGCTTCAGAGAAGGTCACCTCTCCCTGCTAAACTTTACCCAATCCTATAACACCAAGGCTTGTGCCCTTCTGCTTGCTGCCATGGAAACCCCCTACTCACAGACTTTCCCTTTAAAAACCCTGCTCACTCAGGGCTCAGAGTCCCACTTTTCTACTGCTGTGTCAGTGAGACTTGGGTCCCGAGTTCAATCACTCTCGTAATAAAGCTCTCTTTTGCTATTGCATCCAGTCCGTCTCCTGGTGGTCTCCGAGGGTCCCGTGAACCTGGCATTACAGTATGTAGAGATCAGAGGGAAACCTGAGGGTTGTCAGGCTTGGTAGCAGGCACCTTTACCTGTGCAACCATGTCACTTATTCTGTATTAATGACTAATGTTTGGGGTTTACTTTCCATTAAAGGTAGAACCCATGTCTGTAGTCTGTTGGTAGTCTGTCTCTAACACTGTTTATAAACTCTTACAGATTTTTTTTTTAAATTCTTTTAATACCCAAAAGGGACATGGGTTTTTTCCAATAGTGATTATAGGCGCACAGGACCATATTAAGCTTTTATGTGGGTACTGGAGATCTGAATTCAGATTCTCTTCCTCCACGCTCCCCTTACATGGGTTTTACTATTAAGGGATGAGAATACACACAAATTCTTCCAAGAGGATTTCCTTTGTTGTCTTACCAGCCGTGCACACTGCAAATTGTAAGCCAATCATATACTTTTTTCTCCTAAGACTTTTCAAGTTTTCTCTCGGTATTACATCTCGTTCCTCTGAAAAGTGCTCTGGAGTTGCCTAAAGCAAAAACAGCTGCTTCCCATTCACAGCATTCCCTCCTTTGTTAGCTGACACTTGAGATTACGACTTCCCCTCCTGTTCCAGGAGCCAGCTGAGGTCAGGTGGCCGGCTAGGTTTTAGCCCACGGAGAAGGGAACAGAAGGATTCAGCAACATCTGAATCAATCGTGGCTCTAAGAAGGAATACACAGGCGTTCCTGGGCTTCTTTCTGCTCTTCCTGCTATCTAAACAGCAGTAGAGATCTTGTCTCCAAAATAAGATAAGCTATAAACTGAGAACGGCAAACAACACTAAAAAGTCATAAACCTAGTGCTATTTTGTAAGGCTGGTTAGTTTAGGAGTATCTTTTTCAGGTTTATAATATTTGTGGTTTATCATACTTTACAGGTATGAATCATGGATTCAAATTCAAGTCTTTGTGTCTTCAGACAGGATCTCACTCTGTAGCCCTGGCTGTCCTGGAATTCACAGATCCGCCTGCCTACCTCCCGAGTGCTAGGATTAAAGGTGTGTGCAGCTAAACCCAGCTTCTAGTTCCCTTCTTTATAAAATGTTGCCATTACTATCCTTCCTTTTAGATGTTGTTCTCACTAAATTCACACATGTGTACATGCAGGCTACTTCTTGCCTACATGATTGGCTCAAATGGTCAAGGACAGTTCTATACTTGAGCTTGGAAGTAAGTTTTAAAAGGTGCAAAAGCAGGGCTGAGAGATGTCTCAGAGGTTAAGCCCACTTACTGCTCTTGCAGAGGACCAAGGTTTGGTTCCCAGCACCTACACTCTTCATAATGCCTGTTCCAGATTTTCTGACCTCCACAGGCACCAGACACACACACACAGTACACACACAGAGACAAAACACTCATACACATAAAAGAAAATAAGTAAATCTTTTCAAATAAATTCTTTAAAAAGTTAAAAACAAGAGCAAAAACAAAACAAAGGAAAGGAAAATAACCCACTAAAGCAAATTCCCTTTTCCTTTCTCCCCACCTTCCTTCCTTCCTTCCTTTAGAGAAGGCTGGGGTGATTCTGGCTCCTTATTCTCTAGAGAACTATAAGACTTTGTCAGCATTCTATTACAGTTCTGATTTAAACTCATTCATTTTGGAAAAAAATTCATTTTACATTATTACTATAAGACCTGTCTTTCTATTTAAATATGATTTATTAGTTCTTCAGTACAATTTTTTCAGTTTGTCTTACTAAAAAATACAAGATATTTTATACAATTTTTATTCCATTATTATGACATTTACTGTGACCTTTATTCATTGTAATTGTTAGGGAATATAATTTAATTAGCTTAATTTGACAATATAATTTTGTTGTTGTTGGCTATTAAGAAATTGATTTTTTTCTTATTCTGCATTTGTCCCTTTTTCTGAACTGTGGATACTTTCTAATTTTTTAAAATTCATTCATTTAGGATTAAATTTGTTCATTACATGTTTTTAAGAATTCATGTGTGAAATTACCCTGGCCTGGTACCATTTTCAGGGGTGGCTCTTTGATAATCAGTCGATTGCCATCTATGGCACATCCTCTACTTGGACTAATACAATGGTCTCTGGCATTTAAGAAAGCTATTATTATTATTATTATTATTATTATTAATATTAATTATATCCTTGGGCCTGAGAATTGGTCCCAGGATTTTGCACAAGATAGGTACTGGCTCTACCACTCAGAATACACTAGGTCCCCAAATGTACTCAAAATCTAACTATTAAAAAATTCATTCAATAACAAGAAACCCAGAAGAGCTAAAACCTTCAATCAAGATATACAATGAATAAATTGTGAAGAAAAAAAACTTTTTAAAAAACCAATCTGGATTAATTTACATTTAGTCATAACTAAATTAAAGTATAAGTGACTTTCAAAATAGGAACTAAAAATCAAATTCTCAAATATATTATGACCTATTAATGGGAATACATTTACTAAAGTGGGCAGAATTTTATCTCAAATCTGATTAAATACTGATGAAAGCCTGTGCAAATAAATAAATAAATAACAAAAAAAAACAAAAAAACCCTCATAAATGGTTTTATTACATATTAATTAAAAATTTTATCACAATAAAAGAAAATCCATTCAAATATTTTGCAGCAATTAGGTTAAGACGCTCTTCAGCTTTGTCAAAAGTTCCAATTAAAAAATTACTTTCAGCAGAATGTGGTGATGAACTTCCTTAATTCTAGCATTTGGGAGGCAGAAGTAGACAGAGCTCTGGGATTTCCAGGTCAGGTTGGTGTACATACTGAGTTTTAAGCCAGGGACAGTCAGAGCGAAACCCTTCCTCAGAATGAATAAACACAACTTCATTATCAAGAAGGACATGATTATATGTTAAGAAACAATATTACTGTTTACAAGATTATATCATTGAGATTTCAATCATATAGACAACTTATTCTAATGATTAAAACTCCAAAGAAATCACATCAAACAATTGAATCTTCCTGAGTTTTGACCACCATTAAATGGTGAAGCTATACACAACACATTATAACTAATCACAGCAAAAGTGAAGAGATAGATCAAATGGAAACAAAAGAGATAAATAAAAAGATAAATCTGAGAAAGAACACTGTCCTACCATCCTCATCCTCCCACCTCTACTATAACGCCAGCTGATGAAACAGGAAGTGCCCTTTCTACGGAATTATGAAATGTGTACTTTACTGTTTTCAAAGTCATACTCACGCATCATAATCTTGAATTACCAGTCCCACAGACCAGATGGCAGTCAGATACTCATTTACACCAGTAGGGCTGATGTAATGCAGGGAGTCTGGAGAACGGGGGTCTCCATTGGAGCCAGTGAAGTCTATTCCCACCTACCAAGAAATGACAGCAGTTCTTACTAGAGAGAGGGCAGGGCTATCTGCGCATGAGGTCCAAGGAAACTTCAGAAGACAAGACCCAAATCATCGCAGAACCTGCGACCGTCTCTAACAATACCCACAACACTTCTACAAATAACTGAACAGTCCTCACCATGACAACAACCCGTTCTTCTCTAGACTGAAGAATCACAACAAATCATTCATTGTTATGTATGACCCGTATTTAGGGTTGTTTCTATGTTTGTTTTCTAGTCCTTAAATTTATGCATATCTGTTTTCTCCAAAGAGGGAGAGATGGTTCATCAACTCATTAACTAAGTCAAAACTTCTATGATGGATCTAGATGAGGAAGTCATGTTAAACAGACTGTATAAACTTCGTTACAAAGTCAACTTGGCAGTAAAAACAAATGCTGGAAACGGAGTGGGGGAAGGCAGCATCTAACAGCCTATGTTAGAAAACTCCGTGTTACTTACAATAAAATTCAGCTGGCACCCTCCCATGATGTAGTCAAGGAATGTGCACTCTACAGTAATCTAAAAACAAAAACACACTGTTAAAACCAAACTCTCCACTACACAAGAGAAACAAACAGCTCCTTGGCATATGCATTTCAGAGTTTGTAAGCCGAATTGCACAACCATAAACACATGGAAATCAACCTCACATTTGAGCATACAGAACTCCTACCCTCAAAGTCAGGACTCGCTCATACAAATTGCACTACAGCTGAAGTAGAGCAATATTACGCGCTCGCCAGGTGAGGTCGCTCCTGAGAATTCACCAGTTAATGATTTTGAGGGAGTGAAAGACATTTTCTTCAGGTGTCACCACTGCTAAGCTACTTATGTTCCTAATCCAGTTCACTGAGTCTCCCTCTCTCTGTGGGTGTGTGTGTGTGTCTCTCTCACACACATGGAGGGGGGATAGGCATGAAAAAGAAGGCTAGTTGGGAAAAGGGAAGAACAATAGAGTGGAAAAACAAGAGAGGGTAATGGGGGAAGGTAAATACGTACAAAATGCATTACATACATATGTGAGAACGTCATAATAAAAGCAATTATGTCAAAGCAATATATGCAAATAAAACATCAAAAATTCATATGACTAAAAACAAAAAGATTTGAATATCAATTTCAGAAGAGGAAACATAGTCACTATAATAAGTCTGATATACTGACAGTTTTAACAAGCATTTAGTAATCAAGATTTAAAAGAATTAGCTGGGTGCAGTGATACAGGCCTGTAACCCCAGCATTCAGGGAGGCAAAGGCAAGAGAATCTCTGTGAGTTTGAGGCCAGCCTGATCTACAAAGATAGTCCAGGACAGCCAGGGCTACAGAGAAAAACCCTGTCTCAAAAAAGAAAAAAAGAAAAAGACAAAACAAAACATGCTTTCAGTGGGAGAAACTTGGCTTTTCCCCACTGTTTATAACAGCTTACAAAGAAACTACACCCAGGACACATGTACTTGCTCAGCCCATTTCCAAACTCAATTTCCTAAGACGACAGAAAACATTATCAGTGTTTATCTTTGCCAGTAAGTGGCCGGCGGGCACATGCTGCTCTCCGGTTGGTTCCCAGCACCCACGCGGATGCTCACAACCATCTCAACTCCAGATCCAGGACACCGAACCCCCTCTTTGTCCTCCACAGACACTGCACACGTTTGCACATATCACACAGTACACACACTCATACACAGGCAAGACAATCTATACATAAATTTTAAAATATTCTTAAAAAGTTGTCAAAACTTGGAAGCAGAGTTACTTGGAAGATTTCTTTTCTTTTTCATTTTAAAGAGTTTATTTATTCATTTTTTATGAGTGTTCTACCTGCATGTACACCTGCGTGCCAGAAGAGGACAGCAGATCCCAGGATAGATGGTCGTGAGGCACCACGAGATTGCTGGGAACTGAACTGAGGACCACTAGAAGAGCACAGTGCTTTAACCGCAGAGCCACCTCCCAGCACCAGAAGGTTTCTTTACTACTTCAAATCCTATTCTTTCCCCAGAGATTGTCAGATGCTCATGTGACTCCAGCTGCTTACAATAAGTACTTATCTGATAAACAACCGCACTGATACAAGAACTCAGAAAGCGAACTCGTTACAAAAGGCCAACTGACCTCACAATGCTTTACAACGACAACACCTGAATTCTTGTAGCTTTTTTTCTTTTGTCTCTTTTTTTCATTTATGCATTCATATTCAACCTATGGGAAGAGAAGAGGAAATGGTAATTATTTTTACTAGCAATAGTCAAATTACTAAAATGATTTTAAATAAACAACTTTTTCCCTTAAAATCAAATCTTAAGAGAAAACTAAATGTTAACATCAGTAACACAAAACAAGAACATGCTAAGAAAAAAAACACAAACAGAATAAGAGAAATAAAGCCCAATCCTGTAACCAAAAAAAACTTAAACTTTTAGTATAAACATAAACTTGACAAGAATGATAATCTCTTGGCATGAATCTTTAGCCAAAAGATACACTCCACACAGCGTGTGTTAGGCTTCTGTCGTTTACGTGGAAATGTAACAGGCCACAGATCTTACCACAACTGACTCCATGATGAAAGTAGCATTAAGGCCATAAAACTTAGCACACAGACACTATCAGCCAAATTGAAAAAAAAAAAAAAAAAAAAAAAAAAAGACCTAATCCATCCAAGTCCATACTTCTCAGAAAGTTGTAAATGTACTAACTTTGCCTTTGGGCTTCTATAGTTCGGCTTCTTTCTAACAGTTCTTGTTAATTGAAGTGCGTCAACCCAAGATACAGCTTTTTGTTGTTGTTGTTTTCTGTTTGTTTGTTTTGTTTTATTTTTTTTTTGTCTGTGTGTGTGTGTGCTTAAAAGCTCACTCTAAGAAAGGCTCAGGGCTACCCTGGGATCTAGAGCACCAGTGAAGCCACAAGATGTCTAATAAAGACTTAAAGCCATGTCTGATCAGCTTTCTCTGGCAGATACACCACAACAGAAAACCTTCTCAGATTTCAGAATCATTGATTACCCCATGTTTCTTCATAGATCTGTGCAGCAGTGACTCTTGGGCTTACCCCTGTGTTTCAGTGTTGTAGAGTTGTAAGTGGAGAAGTCCTTCCATGGAAGCGCAGGAAGGGTACACATGTAAGTCACAGGACTTCTGCCCTGCTGAGCCAGCCGCTGGGACTCATACCTACTGCTGAGGCTGACCCGGCTGCTTTCTGTATCTGGGCAAAGCACTGTTTCATACTGGACTATGATGCTTTGTCTTCCAGGATACAAGAGGAAAAGCTACTTCTGCTCCTAGAGATGGTCTTTGCTTTCCTTCCTGTAGTTTGGAATCCTCACCTATTGCTGGTCACCATTACGTGGTGTCCACTCAGTAACACACATATCCCATGTAGGAATTTTGGACATTATTAAACAAAATTCATAAAGTTTTAAGGCCTTATGTAATATACAAGATTGTATTATATAAACTAATTGCTAAACCAAAGAAAAACATAAAATGATAAACAACTATACATATTATTCAGTTGCAAAGATGTAATTTTTAATCAATTTATTTATTTATTCATTCACTTTACATCCTGATCGTAGGCCCTCCCTCCTCTCCTCCCTTGCCCATTCTCCCTCCCACTTCCCCTATTCCTCCTCCCCTACTACTCAGATAAGGGAGCCTCCCCTCAGGGATACAAGGCCCAAACCTAATCATAATAAAGGCAATCTATATCAAGCTGATAGCCCGCATCAAATTAAATGGAGAGAAACACAAAGCAGTTCCATTAAAATCAGGGACAAGACGAGGATGCCCACGTTCTGTCCACATCTATTCAACATAGTAATGGGAGACCTAGTTATAGCAGTAAGACAACTAAAGGAGATAAAGGGGATACAAAATGCAAAGGTATAACTTACAGGTGAGTTTCTGGAAGCTTGTTTGAGTTTTGTCATGGTGGTTTGAAATGTTCCAATGAGATCATGTGATCCATCGTTGTCATAATCATAACACTCTACCTGGAATCAAATTAAAAAATACAAAAATAAATATAGTTTTATTAAAAGGTACTGGCTGCAATTACATGACTCTTAGTTAAAATAAGCAAAAAAATGTCACTATCAGAGTCTCATTCGAGGAGCAGGACCTAACGAACTAGAGAAGTGATGCTGAAGCATGCTCAAACCAGATATATCCCAAGAACGGGCTCTGAATCATGGAAGATGAAAACCACAAATATATACTCCATTCACACAAGAAGCAGTTCCCAGATCCTCTACTGGTCTCTCTGTAGATGCTAATAAAAGGCTAAATGCAGTTATTTCTAATCTTTCATTTGCTTTGCTTAATTATCACTGTATAAAAGTTAGAAGCTAGTATCCTAGCAGCTAAAAACAATACAGATAAGTCCTGGATAATTTAGTTACTAGAAACATATCTCAGCAGTTGCAACCAAAGGAGGCTGGGCTTGTAATTAGGAGTTAGACATAGATTTGCTCTGAAGATTGGAAATCTTACAACACAAGGGAAAACTCTAGGGCAGCAACAGTCAGTTCACTGAAGTAGCCATGCTAGGTTGCTCTGAGCAGGGTGTTTGGGGCATTGGTTTGTTTGTTTATCTTTCTTTTGTTTGTGTGTTAGATGGCAGATTGAAGAAAAAGTAAATATTCACCAGAATGCTAGAACTCTCCCATGGGAAAATAAGGTTTCTGAACTAATATTAATCTGATATATTCAAGGCAAGCTGAAAAATAGATTCCATAGATGTGAGCTTCTAATAAAATATTTTCACTAGCTCAGTATCCAAGTGGGTTCCCTAGTAAGGGGAACAGGGACTATTTTTGACATGAACTCAATGGCTGGCTCTCTGACCTCCCCCCTCCCCTGAGGAAAGAGCAGCCTTGCTAGGCCACAGAGGAGGACACTGCAGCCAGTCCTGATGAGACCTGATAAGCTAGGGTCAGATGGAAGGGGAGGAGGACTGGACTTGGAAAGGGGCAGGGAGGAGATGAGGGGGCAGGGAGGAGATGAGGGGGCAGGGAGGAGATGAGGGGGCAGGGAGGAGATGAGGGAGGGAGGGTGGGATTGGGAGGGAATGAGGGAGCGGGCTACAGCTGAGATAAAAAGTTAATAAACTGTAACTAATATTTAAAAAATAAAATAAAAAATATTTTCATCATACTATATAATTTCAACACATCATTTCATTAACGTGAATATTTGATATATACATAGCACACACACATTCTTTAAATAGACCTGGGAGGTACACAGAACAGAAGAGAAATGCTATTATTCCCATTTTGCAGAAATGAAGCTTGAAGAAATCAAGTACCAACAGACGGTGCATCTTGTGTGATGAGCAGCAGGGACCAAGTAAAATCTGACAAAGACTCTTCTGGAGACCAAATCAGAAGCTGCTTTTTTGATTTGTGGGGGTGTTTTTTTTTGGGGGGGGGTAGTTTTTTTATTTTTGGTTGATTGGTTGGTTGATTTTTTTTTGAGCCAGGGTTTCTCTATGTAGCCCTAGCTGTTGTGGAGCTTCCTCTGTTGACCAGGTTGGTGTCAAACTCAGAGATCCGCCTGCTGCTGCCTCCTGAGTGCTGGGCAAAGCGTAGGCTTTTAACAAGAAACAATTTGCATTGGTCACAGTGAGAGCTCCACCAGGCTTCCAGCCTTCATTTGGATGTAGTGACCATCAAGGCACAATACTCAGGAATCTTACATGTTCGCTTGGCAGAATGACTGCTTTTCATAACTGGATGTCTTAGTTAGGATTTCTATTGCTGTAATTAAACACCAGGGCCAAAAATCAACGTGGGGAGGAAAGGGTTATTTCTACTTCCACATCACTGTTCAACATCAAAGGACAGGAACTCAATCAAGGCAGAAACCTGGAGCCAGGACCAGGGGTGGCACCCACCACAGAGCCCTACCACATCACTCATCAACCAACCAGCCTTGGCCACAGGCTGATTCAATAGGGCATTTTCTCAAGTGAGTCCCTCTTCCAAAATGACTTTAGTTTGTGTTAAGCGCACATAAAAGTAGCCAGTCCACTGAAAGTCTTTCAATCAATCAATCAATCAATCAATCATCAAAACAGGAACTTTCAAGGGTTGCGATGTGCCTTGTTTAAGGAAATGACTTATAGATATTTCTGCCCATGACTAAGTCTGACACTTTGACTCCTGCCCTATATATTCAATACCCAATCTTGAACCAAGGGCCTTTATCTGACTAACGTGTCAAGGGGGTTAAAAATAGATAATTGATTTTTTTTTCCCTGAAGGAAGAAAAGTTTCAAGAAGTAAAAAAGCAACTCATTTTAATGCTTAAATGAAATCACTTTTAGCAGATATTTTTAAATTATCGTGAAATAAAACTTTACGTTTTAGATTCCATGGAAAGAACATCAATTTATTATGGAAGCCAAATAAAATCATAGTATGGTCAAGATTTAGTTAGACTGTAAGTAAGGACTACAATGTTCAAAAATAAGTTTATACCAAAAAAAACAAAAGAAAATTTTATAGCAATTAAAGCTTTAAGAAATAGAAAATACATCTTTACACTCTGAGGTCTGATTACTCACTACAGGAAATAAATGGAAAAGATGCTTCTTGTCTTTTCAAAGGCAGACACATCTTTAATGCTGGAAAATGTTAAGACCAAGGTTGAGGTAGGAGGATTTGTACCATCTTTCATTTGTTTGTTTTCTTTCTTTCTTTTCTTTTTCCTTCTTTCTTTCCTTCCTTCCCTCTTTTTCTTTTTCTTTCCTTTCTTCCTTCCTTCCTTCCTTCCTTCCTTCCTTCCTTCCTCTTTTTTCAAGAATTTAAATACCAGTACTATTCACTGTTTAAGCAATAGTATCTGAAGAATTTGTGAAATGTAAATGTACTCATATATACATAAGAGTATATGTATATATGTAAAAAACTGTACACACCACACAATACATTCCCATTTTAGGCAAGGTGGGAGCATGCATATTGCTCTTATTTTCATCTTTTAAAAATAATACATGCTAGAGTGACAACACAGTGAAGGAAACACAGAAGATTCTGACTTTATTCTCTGCTCTGTAATTCTGTACCATGCCTTTAAGTAATTTCCAAATAGTACATGAACTGTAGAAGTGTAACTATCTGATATTACAAAAAAATACAGAACTAGAGAACTAAAGTGAGCAATGATGTGGAAAACAAACTGTGTATAACTAAAAGCAAACTGAGAGACTTAATAATGGAAGACATTTATCAGAAAAAAACTCAGAAAATCAGTTTACTTACTATATCAAATTGGCCCTGCAAGCATGCCACTGTGAGTAAAAATGTTTTAGAAACATGGTTTTGTTATTAATTTGTCAGAAACAATCAGTCAAGGCATAGACTTCTACCCTCTCTAAATTTGTTTTACTGCTTCTATAACATGTGTTACATAATTAGTATATTTATATATTTATACTATACCTAAATTTTCAAGGCTCTTTGACACAACATACAAATCACATTTACCACTGATTTTTTTTAAAGTTATCTATAAACCAGGGACAAATTGCCCAAAGCTCAGAAATTAAGTGGCTTCCATCGGTGCTACTCTTTCATTGGGTTACAACACTTTCACTTTCAATATTCTATTTTTGCCCTCTTGTATGGTAGGAATTACTACCTACTTTTAAACAAAGAGCTTAGTTGACCTGCTCAACATCCATTACTTGGTTAAGGAGCTCAATCAAAATTTAAGCTATATTCTGTCTCCAAACCATATGCTGTTTCCTATCATCTTTCCGCTTTTACTATTTACTTTCTGCTTTTACTTTTATAAGAAACACCAACAAAATCCTCATCTGTTTAGCTGTAAATGTAAGACAGTCTTCTATAAGGAGTTGTGTTCCAACAGCTCTATGGCTGAGGAGACAGCTCAGTCAAGAGCACCTGAGTTTGCTCATCAGACAGAACTCACTTACAGAAAGGTGTGTTACAGAAAACACACACACGCAGTGGTTTAAGTCCGTGTGTGCTCACCAGTTGGTAGGTTGGGATTTTGTTTTTGTTTGATAAATATCAACAAATAAAAACATTTAAAATAACTGTAGAGAGTTGATCTGCTTCTCTTCAATCCAGCAATGCCTGCACTGTTCTGCATAATGATAGGAAGACTCTGAGATCTCAGAATAGCTAACATCTGCTTTTATTTTCAAAGGATTCATGGTAGACAAAGAATGTAGTCGATGTTCATATTTGCCTAGCAAATACTAACATTACTAAAAATAAGACATATTTGAATTGGATGTTTTATTTTTTTAAAAACAGGCTAAAACAAAAATTATGCTGTACCTTTAACAATTAACTCAACATTAGACAACATAGTCAAATATGCATGCCTATAATGTAATTTACTTTAAAAAATACCAACTTCCTATTAACTTTAGAATATAGGCAATCATGTATGCATCTGTAGAAGTTACACACAGTGTCTGAGCTGTTATGGTGTAACTTGAGTTTTTGACTTCACAAGGATATAAAGGTGTCACCATTCAGTAGACACTGCATGGGTTTTGAATTTTAATCTTTCCCTGTGCTAGAAACATGCGATTATTCTCTTATAATGTTGGACAGTGGCAGCAAGCTAAACCTTCCAGTCAGCCACAGGATCACCATGGTACATACCAATACTTAATTGTGAACTGGTAATTTGGTAAGGTAGGCATATTAAATGCATTTTAAACATCCTTTGTTCCCTCTCATACTCCCTTTTCCTCCCATCTTTGCTTTCTCCCTCTCTTCTCTCTCTCTCTCTCTCTCTCTCTCTCTCTCTCTCTTTCTTTCTCTCTCCCTGGAAACAAACACAGGGCCTCAACATCACTAAGCAATTTTCTAACCAAACTACAACTCTAGCCTAACTTAGGAAGAGTTCTATTTATAATGAGTTTATCAGGACATAAACCCATAGCAGACTACAGAGTACATGTGTAATAATGTCAAATTACCTTAATGGTTTTGTCCATATCTCCATAGCACAGAGAGTTCAGGGAGATTTTAAAAGGCTTCCACATTGGATTCAGGTTGTTTTTTATAACCTGTAAAGAATAAAGGCTCCATTAGAACATGCAGTTATCAGTATCTTGCTCTTGCCTTTCCTAGCTTCTTTCCACATTTTCACCACTCATTCCTCAACTTCTCCCTCAACTATTTTCAAGAAAAACTAATAAAATAATAGTTTACAATCATATGATAAGTATAATACATTGCCCAATTGTAGTACGTTTTACAGAAAGACGAAAGCTGTTTATGAAATAAATAATAACAATGTATACTTAGAAATAGTAACTTGTGGATGCTTGGGAACCAAGCGTTTCATTGTAGTCCAAAGGAGAAAAAATAAGATAAGAATGAAACTTGTGGGGCCTGTGGGGTCTGGGCCGCTCTTCCATAGGACCCACATGGTGGCTCCCAACCATCGGTAACTCCTGTTCCAGGGCACCCAATACCCTCTTCTGACCTCCATGGGCACTGCACACACATGGGGAACAGGTATACATGCATGTAAAACTCAGACATTTGAAAAATTAAAAGATAAACCTTGCTCTGTTGAACATGAATTAAAAAATTAAATCTAAATGTTTAATTTTCAATATTACACAGGCATACAAAAATATTTCTTAGTTATGACCATTGAAAAAGACAGAAAAGTATGACACCCTGTTATAGATTAATACATCCAGCACTCAGATCTTGGTGTCAAAATACTTTGTACACTGAAATTTATTTCAGAGAAATAAATGGTTCCTTTTAACTCTGAAAGAGAAGAAAATAAAAGTAAATTCTATCAGTGCTGAAAAAACCCAGGATCCATTTGAAGACACTCTCCCTCAGCAAATCTGGATTTGAGCTGTACAAATAATATTAATGTATAATGACAATCTGTTGAGTTTACAATGATAAAGAAGAGTGTTTGCTAATGTAGGTACGAGGGCAGCAGTGGATTAAACAAGAGGTCTCCCACAGTCAAGGGCACTCGAATACTTATTTCCCTGTTGGTAGTAGTTTAGGTAGGTTTGGCAGGTGTGGCCTGGCTAAATGAAGTATGTCACTGGGGGTTGGCTTTGACACACAGCGTTGCCTGTTCATTCTCTCTGCTTCCTGCTTGTGGTTCAAATGCAAGCTCTCAGCTTCAGCTCCAGTGGCCACATCTCTACTCTCTCATAATGATCTCTTATCTCTCAGAAACTGTAAACCCAAATAAACCCTTCCTTAAAAGAGCTGCTTTCAACGTGGGTATTTTATTACAGGACTAGAAAAGTAATCAAGATAGTGGTAATCTGAGGAAAACAAAAATCACTATTTTATAGCCCCCAATAAAATTGATTTAAGCAAGGATCATCAATGGTTGATGAAACCATTGGGCAAAACCCTAAGGAAAAGTACTTCCTGCAGTCTCAAAGTTTACATCATACACAACTTATGCATTGCAAATAGAAGACATAGACTTTATGATTCTCAGGTCTTTGGGTCAGCAGCTTAAACAAATTGCCTGATGTTATCAGTACTGTGCAGTTTGAGCACCACCGTGATGGAATATATGGAGTGTTCTCGACATAATGTTTGATGTGGATCTAGTTGTGAAAAAATACAAGAATCCATGCTAGTCTCAACAACGCAAGCCATTCCATGGCATGAAAGCAAAGGCAGGTAAAAGGAAGAAGTGCATACCTAGAAGTCTAATAAAAAAGTAAAACATGAGCCTTCAGAGGAACCCGCACAAAATGCAACCTATATAAATTGTATTCGACACTGACGAGATCTGAGCATAAATGGTACATAGAATTACATTATTAAATCAATGGTAATTTCCTTATGCTATAACATGCCCTTATTCTTTTGAGACGGGGTCTCACGATGTAGGCCCGCCTGGCCTGGAACCTACTATGTAGACAAAGCAAGTTCACGCTCTGTCTCTAGAGTGTTGAGAGTAAAGGTATGTATCTTGACTCCTGGCCACCTTCATTCCTGAAAACTGCCTGATGTAACATTTACAGGGAAGTTAGATGCCTGTAGTTTACATTAGGATGGTTTTCCAAAAGAAAATGTTGGCTTCACAAGTTTGTGTGTTTTGTGTGTGTGTGTGTGTGTGAGAGAGAGAAAGAGAGAGAAAGAGAGAGAGAGAGAGAGAGAGAGAGAGAGACAGAGAAAGAGAGAAGCAAGAAATTTAGTATTCTTTTAAGCTAAATAAGCACAGCAGTGCCTCTTTTTAAAAGAAAAAAGTCACTGAATGAGCATATTGCTTTATCTCTGACTGCATATAAATCTGAATATCTTCAGATCCAGGATTGGTGGTAAACGCCTTTAATACCAGCACTTGGAAGGCAGAGGCAGGTGGAACTTCTATGAGTTCGAGGCCAGCCTGGTCTTCAAAGAGTCCAGACCAGCCAGGGCTCTGTAAACACTGTCTTAAAAAACAACAACAACAACAACAATCAATCAATCAATCAATCAATTTCTGTGAGTTTGAGGTCAACCTGGTTACACAAGTATGTCCCAGGACAGCCAGGGTTCTATAGAAAGACTGTCTCAAAAATAAATAAATAAAATAAAGATATACATAATGCCGAAGAAAACTACCATTCTACTTTTAGATTCAAGAACGTACCTCTGTTCGGTGAACCATCAGCCAGTGACCGTCTGAAGCCTGCTTGTGAAACTCCAAGTATGGATCTGACTTTCCAAACAGATCCTACATTTAAGCAAACAGCATTCATCATCTTAAACCCTGTACGAACACACCTTATACGTGTTACATATATATATATGTCTATACAACCACATAGGTTCAACTTGATAGTATAGATACACTGGTTGCAAATATCAATCCCATTATTTCTATCACTAACTTAAAAATGTGCAGAAGTCTACTGGGGAGACCTATTCAAAGATATTTGTAATGAATAATCCTGTGTATAAAAGACAGGGTACAGAGTACTTAAAATATGTTGATAAGATGTATTTGGCTTGATGTTGGCATTTGAACTTTCCATTCACATGGTATTAAGTACATAAATGATATTTCACACATCAGCCATACCAACTCTATGACAGTTGAGGCAGTCAGCCATGGGAAAAATGACTGGAAATTTTAATAATTTTCTAATGTCACATATCACATTCATTGATAGTTTTGGGCTTTCAGTTTGTATCTCATCCTGCCATGTCTGACTCCCTTTTACCAACACTAAGCATGTTTTCTTCACAGAGGAGCAGAGGTAGATACAAAGTCTAGAGTAGAAATCAACAAATTCTCTCTGTAACTCAGCACCGTATTCCTATACAAGGCTTAGGCACAGTGGGGTCACAAAAGCACGAATTCCTTGTCCTTAGGACGTGCAGATAAAACACTGGCATGACGTACAAACTATTCCACGAGGATAAATTCAGTCATATAGTGGATGATTACACTTTGCTTAATTATCTTCACTTTGAAACAAATGTATTGCTAAGTTCATATTACTTAGAGTTTTGGAAGCAGAATGGCACTTAATACCTCACATAATACATGTAGCTTTGTCACTGTACTGAAGGCTTAGGTAGTCGTGCAGTAGCCTCAGATTTAATTAAGACCTAAGATACAGCTGGAGAGATGGCCCAGTGGTTAAGAGCGCCCGTGGCTCTTTAGACATCCCTGGTTCGGTTCCCAGCACCCACATCACACAGTTCAAACCACCTATAACTCCAGTTCCAGGGGATCTAACTCCCTTTTAGGGCATCTGTGGATATCAGGCATACACAAAGTATATGCACTCAATACATACACATAAAAATGCACAAAATAAAATATTTTTCTTTAAAGACCTATTATAGGACCATTTCTCTGTTGAACAAATTTAATGTCAAACAAATAACATGTTTGGTACACTAAAAATAATACAAAGACTATAGGGAACTTTTTTTAACCTTATCTCTAAAATCTTAAGTAAATGAAATAAGAATTTTGTGCTCTCGTTTTATAAAACTGGTAAGAATCTTAACAGATAAGTTAACTCTGGAAAAACATATTACATGCTTGTGACTTATCTAAAAATAATTTCATGGGCAAGATAAAGCATGCTTATTAGCATTTTAGAGGTCAAAAAGCAGTCCTAGTTTGAAAGTTCAGTATGGTATCCATGTTAATAGCAATGTAAGAGGGAAACGTTTTTGACTGACTCCGAGGATATGTGACCATGAAAAACAGGGTGAAAGTGTTATGTGTCAGAACATAGTCCAAGAATGGAGTCGTGCGGAGGAACTGAGTGCTTGTGAGAAAACACCAAGGAAGCAAGACTTGTGACCTCAGTGTCCTCCAAACCACAGAACAGTGTTTGGAATGTGTTTTCATGCTCCTCCCAGGTATGCAGGCGTGAGTTTACTTCAGCCATTGTCACTCAGGCACCTCTACAGAAAATCATGTTTTTGCCACAGGTGGCTTGTCCTTGTGATTGAAAGCCTCACTTACGTGATTCTTTAGTTTTGTTTTGTTTTCTGTTTTTTTGAGACAGGGTGTCTCTGTGTAGGCTTGGCTGTCCTAGACTCACTTTGTAGACCTGCCTGTCCTGGAACTCGCAGTGATCCACCTGTGTCTGCCTCCCAAAGTGAGGAGGCATTATAAGCATGCGCTATCGCGCCCAGCTACTTACGTGATTCTTAAAGAACCCTCAGAATATAAATTGTCCGATGCTTTGAATAAAGCTGCCTATTGCCCGAGGCTTCAGCCCACCTCATTTTTAGGTCTCACACTCTCAGACTCACACTGCTAACTGGAGCGGTGTGTACCTGCTAAACTAGATGCACTTAAGGGTTGGAGTAAATAACATAGTACAAACCCAAATAAAATTATGTAAATACATAAAGAATACATACAAACGCACAAGTACGTGAATGTGTGAACACCTATGTCCGTATGCGCACACATTTGTGAACCTCTGTGTATATATGCATTACACACGAGCGAAATTTTAGGATTTTCATCAAATTAATATCAATAAATTATTAAATGCAATATTTATCATCACTAATTACAATTGCTTAATTACAATTGTTAATAGATATTTAAAAATTATTAATTTATAATCATGTGATTGATTTATTGTTAATTTATAATTATCAATATTACTGCTAAATTAACAAATGAATTCATATCAATAACATAAATAAAAATATAAATATTTAAGAATACTGTTTACAGGAAAGAAATAAGAGCAGGGCAGAATAGAAAGAGAAGCTAAATCTCTTGGGTATACTTTCTTTTATCAATTTAGATGTGAAACCACGGGATCTAGTTATTTCTTCAGAGCCAGAAGGCTCACTATGCAGCCCAGAGGGCCTCAAACTTGTAATATTGCCATCTGTGTTTCCCTAATGCCAATTCTGCAAGGATGGCTACATTATAGTGTAATGATGCTATTTATGTGTGTGCTGAGGAAGAGTAAACCAGAACCATACAGACTAGGCATGCACGTGACCACTGAACCATACACCCAATTTTTACATAATTTTAAGTAAAAAAAAAAAAATTTAAAGCAATTCCTAATATCAAGTGCAAAAGGAAATTATGTGTCACTGTGAGAGATTAATCATTTTATTAAAATGCAAGAGTTTAACTCTACAACCTCAGTGAAATACATATGCCTTAGTTCAAATTGCAGTATAAATAACATTATTTATATCAGGTATAAGTAACTATCAGGAATTAAGAAAAATAGTAACTATTAGGATTGCAACCAGATGCGGGGTACAGAAACCAGCATTTGGATCACAGTAACCTTGTGCCTATAAGTTATCTCTGTATCTGTATACCAAAAAGGCCGAGAATCAAACCCTGAGTGATGACAACAGCAAATGGCGAGCACCTCCCCCCAGTCCACTCCCACATACACTACCATGGAGATGAGACCAGACTCCTTTTAACCTGTCAGTCTAGGACAAAATTCAGAGAAAACTGACCCGACAGCATGTCGTGTGCAGAAACAGAGCAAGAGGACTGTCTGAAGATACCTATTTGATACCTATTTGTGCCAATGGTCTCAACCTAAGGCTGGGGTTGGGATAATTTGAATATCAACTAAAACTCACCCATTGCAGTTAGCAGTTATTAATGTTTAAATCCATGAATTTATAGCTATTTAAAGACTAAAATAAAACAAAAAAAAGTACTTTACGTAGTCACATCTAGAAGATCCTACAGAACCAATTTATTCAGAAAAAAAGATGTATACAAAGGGTATCCAAAACTTTGTTTCTCATGTATAGAACATACAGGGCTAGAGAGATGGTTCACTCAGCACTTAAGTGTACTTGTTGCTCTTGCAGAGGACCCCGGTTCAATTTCCAGCACTCACGCAGTAACCATCCACAACCCCAGTTCCTGGGGGTCTGAACACCTCCAAAGGCTTCATGCACACACATGGTGCACACACATACACATAAGCAAAACACTCACATGTTGTAAAAAAAAAAAAAAATCTAATCACACACCCCTCAAATAAAAAGAGAAATATTCAGATTGGGGGAAAATGTCTCTCTATATAAATATTCTTACAAGGAAATGAAGCTCTGACAGAGTAGGAATATCACTTTCAGTGACCTGTAAGAATATAATATATGGAGGTAACTGTTATCAATAATCATTAAAATCATGAAAATACATAACTCAGTATTAAGACCCTAATGGAGTTACAAAGCACAACTGATGAAATTGTCTTGGCAACAATTTAAAATACCATCAGATCAGCTTACTGAAATCAGGAAACCAAGAATAAAGCATAAGAAATGATGGCACAGGGATTTATTTAGCTATGTGCTGAAATGTACAAACTTCTATAGGAGAAAGGAATTTGTTTCCTACCTACACAAATAGACAGATGAATGAATGTGGGGTGGGAGAGGAAGAAAGGACAGAGTAAGGGATAGATGGCAAGAAAGACATAACAAAGAAGAATTTATAGATCAAAAATTGTCTTAAGAGGTGTTTTAGTTTGGTTGTAAGTCTCTGCATCTGCTTCAATCCCCTGCTGGGTGGAATCTTTTAGAAGACGTCTGTGGTAGGCTCCAGTCCTGTTTTCTCTCTTCTACCACTTCTGCTGTCTATCTTTTCCCCTTCTGAATGAGAATTAAGCATCTTTCCTAGGGTCCTCCTTGTCATTAAGGTTCTTTAGAGCTGTAGATTTTAGTATGTTTATCCTATATAATATAGCTAATATCCACTTACAGAAACTTTGAACACAGCATAGGGAGTCTTAAGGAAGAAGGGGGATATAAAAAGACCTGGAGGGAGGAGGCACACAAGGAGACAAACAAAGCCAAAAAAAATAAAAATAAAACCCAGGGACCAGGGGGTACTGAAGAGGCAGAGACTGATGCAAAACCATTCATAGAGAAGACCTGCGCAGATGTAGCCCATAGACAGCTCAGTCTCCATGTGGGTTCTGACATGAACTCAGTTGCCTGCTCCTTGATCACTTCCCTGTGATGGCAGCCCAGCCAGCCCACAGAGGAAGACGATCCAGGCAGTCCTGCTGGGACCTGATAGGCTGGGGTCAGACAGTAGGGGAGGAAGAATTCCCCAAAAAGTAGACTAGGAAAGAAGGATAGGAAAGGAAGAGGGAGGGAGGGTAGGACCAGGAGGAGCTGAGGGAGGGGACTACATCTGGGATACAAAGTGAATAAACTGTAAAAAATAACAATAATAATAATAATTTAAAAATTAAAAAGAGGTATTTGAAGTCATTACACTTCAAAGGGTCTTTAGAAACATGCCAAAATATTTGTGTGCAAAATGACATGCTATCTAGGAAGAGGTAAAGTGGATACAGACAAACAAAATTCACCATGAATCACAACTGTGAGAGATGGATGGAAGAACACGGTATTTCTTACATGGCTTTGTTTGTTGAGGTTTTTTGTTGTTGTTTTGTTTGGAGATAGGGTAGCTCTGTCACTATGTAGTATTGGCTGGGCTGGAACTTACATTGTAGACCAGGCTGGCCTGAACTCATAGAGATCTTGCCTCTGCTTCCCAAGTGCTGGGAATTAAGGTGTGCATCACCATGTATGGCAATACAGTATTTCTAAAGTATGTGTGTTAATTTTTACAGCCTCCGGAAACTAGTCCTAAGATACTTTCAAATTAGCTCCTAAGGTAAACGACAATGGTGAAGAACACTGTGCACTGTTGTGTATTCAGGTGCTGAAATGCGTAGGGACGAACTGATTTATATTTAAGAAACCACAGGCTTCTTGCTTTTGCCCTAAAGGTTATTAAAATACTTTCCTGAAAGGGGAGGCGGTCCTCCCCAAGCAGTGGACTTGGAAAGGGGCAGGGAGGAGATGAGGGAGGGAGGGTGGGATGGGAAGGGAATAAGGGAGTGGGATACAGCTGGGATACAGAGTTAATAAAATGTAACTAATAATAAAAAAATTAAATTAAAAAATACTTTCTTGAACTTTACTGTAACATTAATGCTTGTATTCTTTCAATCTTGAATTGCAACTTCATGAAAAAGCTGAAGGGAAATAGGTACTGTTTAAGAACACCTTGGAGAAGGAGTGAGGGGGGAGAAAAAAGGGAGGGAAGGAGGGAGAGCGCAAATGCTGTGCTCAGATGAACACTTCATGCTAATTGCATCCTTAGTGCCTCAAAAAGGACTCAGTGCTGAGAAAAGGGTGATAGCTTCGTACAATATACAAAATCTACCTACCTTATTATCCAGTTTTCTGGCTTCCATTTCAAATAGGACCACTCTGTTATCCTTTATTTCTTCTGCTGAAATCTATGTAGACAAAGCAAGTGAAAAAAAAAAAAAAAACAAACAAACTGAATATTCGTAAACTAAGCATTTTCTTTTTATTTTATTTTATTTGCCCAGGGGATGGAATCCAGAATGTGGCACAAGTTAGGCAAGCACCTGACCATTGTGGTTCCTGAGTAAGCCATGTTTTAAGTGTGCACGTAGCAGGGGTGAAGAAGGCAGAGCTTACTACAAATGTTTGTAAACACATCCACAATGGATATGGTCAGGAATGTTCAAAAGTAAAGGTAATGAACAGAAAAAAAAAATGTTGGTTCTCTAAACTAAATATTCCTATTCCACAGAAAAATCAAAGACTGAAGGCTATTCTTTACACAAAACCAGCTACAAATCTACGCACATTGAGAACTCTAGCTGAAATATGAGCCCAGTGTCTTTCACCCAGTGTAATTGCAGGAATCACTCTGCCCTCAGCCAGATCCCAGGCTAGTCTCAGAATTGCTCCTCCCTGTGGAAATCCTTAGTAAAAAGCAAAAGACTAATATGATCTGAAGTGAAGCCACAGCATCTTAACTATTGATAAAGTTCTCTGCAGCAAAAGCCAACTCTCCCCACAGTCTAAATATTCTTGTGCTTGTGAAATAAGATAGAGACAAACTGCTGCTGAGATAAATGTACTTGACAATTGTCACAACCAGGCTTCCACATCACAGAAAACTAGTTAGAATACTATCACTGCTGAAGGAAACCCTACAAGGTATTCAAAAGCTTATTATCATATAACTACAAATCTAAAGTACGATAAAGCATATATATTCACTTGCTCATAGGTAGTCATGAGCAATGGAAAACTTGGGTATGAGGATATGCAGCAGATGAAAGCACAGCAAGCATGATAAAGAGTTTCTATGAATTTTTGTTTGGTTTTTGTTGTTGTTTTGTATTTTGAGACAGAGCGTCACTATTGAACTCTGGCTAATTAGGAGCTCACTGCACAGACCAGGCTGGCCCTGAATTTTTGGTGATTCTCTTGCCTCAGGCAAAAATAACAGGAATGCAACAGAATACACCACCAATGCCAAGCTAAGAGTTTATAGGACTCATGGCCATGTTATAATACCCATTTAGAAGAAGATCCATCATGGAAAGATTCTGTGGTGGTAAGAGGACCATGTTTACTTTGCAGAGAGACAAACTAACTCATTCAGATTACTAGACTTTTCCTCTCTAACTTAGGATCTGATGAATTCATGGAAGAGGTGCCCTCAGCCTTGACAGACAATGTAAACAGCTTAAGAATGGCATTCCTACAATTCATTTTTTGTCTTTTGTTAGCATGATAGTGTCCATTATTGATGACAGAACAGGATGAATAGAATGCAATGTTCAAGGTCAACAATCAAGCACAGCTATAACTTATTTGCTTGTGTGACGTATTATTAGGCTTAACAGACTATTTCTTGAGGTGAAAGATCATCTTCTCTTACCGTAATACTCCCTTTCCCTGCAGGTTTGCCATTCTTGAGCATCAGTGGTCGAGTTAGCTTCTTACTGGAAACAATCTGTCAAAAGCAGAAAGTGATGCTTCATCTTGTGAGTCACTGGACCTCATACTTAAAAGCTGAATATAAAGCTCACTTAGAGTGACATTAAAACTGTACCCCTTAAAGACATTTAAAATGCATTTCCACATTTAAAACACATTTGAAAGATTTCTAAGAACTTTACTCTGGCAGATAGTTTCTGTATACACATTAGGTTGTTCACTTATTAGTTATAACTTTAGCTCCTTCCTCAAAATGGGAAAAAGGAAGTCCAGAATTCATCTCTTATACAAAACAATGAGCTGAAACTCCCCTGTATTAAAGGTGGGCCTCAAAACAGTCAATAAATGTGATCCAGTTTCCTAACTGGCACAGAACTTTGATATGTAGCTTTCAGAAAAATATCACATTGCTTAAAATGATGCAGTATGTCTAGGCTCTTTGAAACTGCTGTCTGTTTAACTTATTTGAGTTTTGGCCACATTATTATTTTTTTCTGAAATTAATAAATATGCCTACTCATGAACAACATAACTGATTAGTTCCATACTGCCCTTGAGATATAGAAACCATTGGGACTACTAAGTCATTCAAAACTGAGACATAAACTCCGCACAGCAACTCTGAAAAGTGTATCTCACTGAAAAAAAAATTTCTCTAATTTCCTGTGTTTTTCTCAATTTAGGAATCTGATCTTAATCTTTCTTCATAAATCAGAGTTAGGAGCAAAAGGACAAACCTGTACCGGTGAATATGCTCATCATATACTACGACAGAAAACAAGACAATTAAATAATAAAGTGACACAATAGACAATGCTAGCTCAGGAGAGGGCTCTAAGATGCCTAAAGAGGTGTATGGTAGAAAGGAGATTTAAAGCTACACAGTTAAGGAAGTGGCGCAGGGAAAAGGGCAGTGCTGGGAAATCAGGACCAGGAGTTGTCTAGCTTGTCAGAACACCAGGATATTTGACTTGACACTAGACTCTCAGAAGCAAAAACAGTGGGGATGTTTTTTCATTCTTTTCCTTTTTTCCTTTTCTTGAGACATGGTGAATAACTACCAACATGTTGGGATCTAGAATTGTCTCACAGACACACCTCTGCGTAAGGCAGATTAAAATCTTGACAGGGATTGGGAAGTGTGGCTTTGTTAGAGCAAGTTTGTCTCTAGGGGTGGGCTTTTGGGTTTTTAATGCTCAAGCCAGGCCAACTGTCTCTCTATTCCTGCTGCCCATGAATCCCAATGAAGAACTCTCAGCTACTGTGTCTGCCTGCGTGCCACCATGCTTCCTATCCATCTGAACTACATGCTTTCCTTTAGAAGAGTTGCTGTGGCCGTGATGTCTCTTCACAGCAATAGAACAGTGACTAAGACACAACGTGTGACAAAACCACTCAACTCCAGTTTAACATCTCTACGAAACAGCTGGGTGTGATGGCACACACGAGTAGCCACAGCGCTCTGGAGGCAGTGGTTGGAGAGCTACTGTAAGTTTAAGGAAAAACTGGGCTACACAATTGAGGCCAACCATTGATAAGTAGTGACATGCTATCTCAAGAAGAAACAAAATGTTCAGACAAGATAGATGGTGACAAGAACCCAATGCTCACTTGTCCCAGAGTGACTTCGCATTCTCCCAAGAAGTCATCATCACTCAGCTCCACGGTTTGGTTGTCTATGTCATAAAGTCCAAACTTCAATTTCTGAACCACTTCAAAGTAGTAATCAATAACAAATGTCTTAGAAAATTTGGGATTCAAAGAATTCTTAATTCTTTCCGTCCGGCCAACCTATAATATCCCCCCCAAAAAAAACAAAAACCAAAAGATTTCTCAGATCCAAGAAATACTTAGATTTTTAACATCTTTATGTACTATTACACATAAGCATAAAACTAAAGAAAATTTCTCATCTTAAAATTTATGTATGTCAACCTGGAGAGGACAGGAGTTCCACAAGGACCAAATATATCTGGGCTCAGGGGTCTTTTATGAGACTGTTTCTCCAAACAAGGACCCTGTATAGATGCGACCTAGAGCCCCTGCTCAGATGTAGCCCTTGGTAGCTCAGTATCCAAGTAGGTACCCTAATAAGGGAAACAGGGACTGTTTCTGACATGATCTCAATGGCGGGCTCTTTGACCCCCCCCACCCCCCGGGGAGGAGCAGCCTTGCTAGGCCACAGAGGAGGACTTTGCAGCCAGTCTTGAAGACACCTGATAAACCAGTATCAGATGTAAGGGGAGGAGGTTCTCCCTTATCAGTAGACTTGGAAAGAGGTAGGTAGGAAACGAGGGATGGAGGATGGAATTGGGAGGGAAAGAGGGAGTAGGATACAGCAGGGATACAAAGTTAAACTATAACTAATATTAAAAAAATAAAAATTAAAAAAAATTATGTATGTGTGGGGCACACAAGCACTATGATACATACGTGAAGGTCAGAAGACAATTTGCAGAGGTTATGTGACAACTGAAAACTCAGTTCTCTCCTTCCCATCTCTGAGAATCACACTTAAATTGTTTGGTTTTGGCATCTAGCCACTGAGCCATCTCACTGGCCTATTTATTCATCACTTATCTCTTAGGAATTTCTTTATGTGCATGAGGAATTAATTGTGTGATCAAGAATAAATTTTTCCAAAAACCTTTGCACCGAGAGATAAGCTGGTACAGTGCTGTTGTTAATGTGACAGGTGATTCCCTGCGGGGACTTGTACGTGGGACAAGGCTACAGTGCCTGCAAACGTCGGGTGTCGGACTGCCTTGAACTGGAGCTGCAAGTGGCTGATCCCCATGTCTTCTGGAAGCTCCTAACCTCTAAGCTGTCTCTCCAGTCCTGTAGTATTATTTTTAATATTTTAAAATAAACTCTTCATATTGTCGAAAAGAAATGTAGACCACGTTTCACCCAAATTATTTAGTATTACCTCATACCACTGTTGACCGCTCGTGTTAAAAAACAACACACATAAAGGGTCCGACTTGGATGTTACATCTTTATCCAGAAGACTGTCACAGGAAACATTTAGTTCCACCTTTGTGACACACTGGGCAGCCATGTCTTGAGCTGTGGGAGAACCAAGGAAAAGCATTATCTTTAAGAAGCACACTGTAATCGAGACAGCTGAAGTGGACACTCACTGAGCAGTTACACTAGCGTGGGAGAGCTCTTTGAGCCTCCTGGGGCTTCGGTCTTTAGTAGCTAAGTCCAGTGATACCTTATTCTTCCAAGTAAAACATGCTCACACTTTAGCAGTAAAATGCACTTTCAAGACAGCATTTAATGTGCACTAATCCTCTGCTGACTTTCTGTTCTACAACATGTGTTGGTAAACCGTCCTGCTTGATTTAGAGCTGACTCTGATAACAAGCTCTCAAACTCACGTATACTTATCAAGTGTCCCCTGAGACCCTGGGACAGGCTAACCCCTCACCTGTGTTAGGGAGAAAGGAGAAAAGTAAATGGCCAAAGGTATTAAACATTCCACCCTTACAAACAGCTAGAAGGCAAACGTTTACCAACAGAGTTACTGTGAGAAAGAGAAGCCAAAGCGTCCTACTTGGAGATGCTCTTCCTGGGTTTTCAGCTGGGAACTCCAGCAAGACAGCTTCTTAGTGTGTCCCTCCTCATTCCTGTTGTAGATGCCCTGTTTGACGATGCTTTACTTTGTCTGCTCTTTCTATCTATGCAGTTTAAGCTGCAACTGGGCATCATCTCTAGGTGTTTCCAAGAATATTCCACAAGCATCACTCAGTGAGTTACTGTGGCTGCCTTGCCATGGCTTTCAATGAAACCCCAGTTAGCCTAACTTCACAGACCTCCTTTCTCTAACCACCAAACCATACCTCAACAGGACTGGGGGTGGGGTAGAACACTTGATGGCCTGGTCTCTTGTAAGTGTGCATAGCCTGTTTGTTGGCACATGCCTTTAATCCCAGCACTCCTCAGACAAAGGCAGGCCTGAGTTCCAGGAGAGCCATGGCTTTCTGTAGAGAAACCCTGCCTTGAAAAAAATCTAGAAAAAAAAAGGGAAGGGGGCGGGGAGAGTGAGGTGCTTCCCTCCTTGGAACCACAGGTGTCATGGTATCACCAAGAGGAGGAACTGAGCCCTATGCTGGCCACTTGGTGTCACCAGAGGCAGCTGTCTAGCATGAAACAGGAGTTCATGGTGGCAGTGCTGGACTGGAAAGCATTTCCTCCCAAATGTCCTTTGCATTTGGAGTGCTCAATGCTCTCCACTTTGGGAATTTAGCTGAGCTTCTACACCAACAGAAATAAGTCCCCGCAGCATCATGATTAATATTTAAAATAGAAGCTTTTATGAGCTGTGTAAAATGCTTCTTCCAGCTCAAGAAAAAAAGATTAGAAGATCCTTTGGCAATTTCAAAGTAACTCATTAATCACTCTCTGTATGAATGTTCATGTGGATGTGTGTGTCAGTGAGGATGCATTTGGAGGTGAAAGATCAACGTCGAGTGCCTCCACTGAACAGTGTTTCAGTTTGGATAGGCTAGCCAGCCAGTAAGCTCTGTCCAGCCCCTTCCCCAACAGCTAGGCTCACAGACACTTGTTCATATGGGTGATGGACACAGGAGCCAAACTCGAGTTCCTAAGCTTGAGAAACAAGCACTTCATTGTACGGACTGAGGAGCCAAGCTTCCAGCTCCATTATTAAATTTCTAAAGACAGCAACAACCTTCAATTCATGTTAAAAATCAAAACTAGCATATAGGGCTCCTAAATTTATGGTCACAAAGAATAATGAGGTTGGTCTTCACCTGAGAACTTAAGTGACAGTTCCCCCAAATCTCCAATATGCTTCCTACCTTCTGCCCAGGGAAGCAATTAAAACCACTACATCCTTTACAAAATTGTATTCAGCTTTGGTCTGTGTTTTGTTTGGTTTCCTGTCATTTTAACATGCATCAGGACAGTTCAGCACTACAGTAGGTATTAATAGTGTACACAGAGGAGACAAAGTGCAGGGAGAAACTGCAGAAGCTGATGGAGGGCAGTTGACAGTGCAAGGCAGACATACACTGCCCGGGCTTGGAAGGATCCAATTTGAACAGAAGTAGCAGATAACATAAACACAGGAAAAAGCAAGCCATCAGAAGGCAGAGAGGACCCCAAAGTATGTGACATCAAACTGAACTAACCAGAGAAAAACAGACCTGAGAGGAGAGTGGACAGGATCAGAGGGTCTAACAGAACAGAGTGCTAAATGGATGATCAAAATTTTGTAGTTCAATGTTAGAGAGCACGTCTAGCACTCTGCTAACACAGTAAGTTTCCTTTCACCTTTACCTTAATTTGTGAATTAAGGTAAGGTGGAGGCAAGCTTGAAAATAAAACACAAGAGGAAAAGGAAAGAAAAGTTAAGAAAAGAAAAAAGAGGCACAACACAAAAACAGTAAATTTGAGGATTTCTCCATCCTAGAAGTCTGCTCTGTTGACAACAGGGCCTGGTCCTAAATCCATTAACTAGACCATTAGCCAGTAACTCCTCCTCCTCCCACTAAGAAGCCAGGTTTAAGTTAAGGGTGTCATCGAGATTTTCATACATACCTGCTCACGTTTAACCTGAGAATCTCAAGGCTCAGGCAGCCAGCTGGCAGCCAGTGTTCTGTAAACCTACAGCCCTCACCTGTGCCCTGACATGCAGGGGCACATTCTCTCCTTTTTTATCTATTACTTTTCTACTACCTGCAGCATCCATTATCCCCCATTTCATAAGCACATGTCACACGCTCTGAAATACTCTAAGGCTTACTGTGTGACTAAGGCTACATCCTTATCACTTTCCTCATCTATAACCTAAACAATTGTCCCATGACCGAATGAGTTACTATATTTAGAAAGTATACAAATGTTTACTATTATTATTTCAGCTCCATTTGCCTCCATGCAGTGTAATCCTCTCTAATCGTGCACTTCTTATTTTGTGTTATATTCCATGATGATTTTCCTAATTATGTCAAATACATTAAACTGGCCCCTGCCCTGAACTGCTGCTGCTCTCATAGTAACAGATCGGTACAGTATTATAACACAGTATCAATTTTTGAGAGTTGGGTGTGGTGGTACACACTTGTCTATTTCTGTAATATTCAGGAGGCTAAGAAAGGCAAATCACAAGTACAAGGCCAGGCGAGGCTACATCAAGATAGACTGTTTAAAAAACAAATCAAGTACAAACGAATACACACCTGAGTAAACATGGCACCTAGATCCAGCCATGTAACCACATGTAAACCACACTTCAACTCCCTAAGCCTCAGTTTCCACACAGAAATAAACTAAATCTGGAATATGCCAAACATACTGCTTTTTATCTCACAAAATCTATGGAAAAAACGTTATCATGCTTTTTTTTTGCATAAGGTAGTTTTGGAGTCTTGTAAGCTGCATGCTCACAAACAGAATGGGTGTGAGTGGTAAAGATCAGCATGTGCCAAGCACAGAAAGTTCTCGACCAACAACCCCCCAAATTTATGTTTCTATAGATGTTTCTAAAGATCTCAACCAAGAATACAAATATTTATGCACAAAGTCGTTCTCACAACAGAGGCACTGCATATCAGTAGAACATTATTTTTTTCTCTCCTGAACATGCTGAAACAGGAGCTACACAAACATGCTGGCATAGCACTCCCCTTTTAGTGCCCTGCTGACAATAACATCACTGCAGTGTGGCCAGGAAGCAGATTCCCTCTCAAGTAGCACTCTCACCACCTCCCACATGAGTCAGACTGCTGGCATCTGATGCTCTTTACGTAACATTTACCTCCAGAAACCCATTATACTGAATGGCAAATGCAAAACACTAAATAAGCATTTGGGTCTAGAACTTTGCCAATATGAGCATTCATGCAGATACCATAATGGAAGAACATTAACAAATGTTCTGCACTCTTTGAGGATAGAAAATCGGTCATTTTTTTCTGCAATAAATGACCAATCAGAAGAATATTTGAGCAACTAAAGAAGATTCTACATGTTTTCTTCCTAAACAGGATCATAGAAAAAAAAAAAAAAACTTAGGGTGAGGCATTTGGCTAACACCATCTGTAAGCATACTGAACAGCAACCGTTCTCCCCAAATCTTAGCCTTTGGAACAAGATAACACACACTCTGCAACTCGAGTGAAAATTAAGACATGAAGTGTAGCCGGAGACGAAATCTGATGTACACGACCATTCCTATGTTCTGCTGAAATCCTTCTGTTCGTCACTGCCTTGAACAAACAGTTTAAAAGGAGGAAAAATTTATTTTGATTATGTAATTTTTCCCATTTGCCAGTCAGTCCTAATGAATTTCTAGGTAAAAGAGAGATTGCTATCAGAGTTCTTTTCTAGGAGGTGAGTGGGAAAGAATAAACATGCTATTAGACTAAAAGAAGCAAAGATTCAGGTCTCTGGTCCCTGAGGCCTGTTGCCCTGGCAGCACACATGGTGCCAAGTGGTTGGGGACCTCAGTAGACTGGAAGCAGAGAGAATAAGGTTCTACCCCTTTATTACGCCTGAGTCCCAAGCCCTTGGGCACTGCCATCTACATTCAGGATGGATCTTGCACCTTGCTGATCCTCTCTGGAAATGTCCTCAAGCACACCAGTACGCTAGAATATCCTAGACATTCTTAGTACGCTGAGTTTGACGGCAGCCTGGGCTCAAAAGTCCCCAAACCAATCAGCCACCAAGCAAAAAAACAGAAACAAACAACAACAAAAAATGAACTCCTTTAAAAACACAGATGAGACTGAGACAAGGTGGAGACCTGCAACAGGGTAGGCTACAGGGAAGATATGGAGATGTTCGCAGCTGAGCCCCCTAGCAACTCGGAGGGCGCCAGCCTTGAGGAGGCCACCTTCCAGCCAGGCAGGACCTACAGTGGTGAGAGGGAACACCAATCCACCTACAAAACCTTCAAACCAAAATTTACCCTACCTACAAGATGGGCAAAGATAAAGACACAGACTGACAGAATGACCAAATAAGACTTGGCCCAACCTGACAGCCACCCCACGGGAGAGAGCCAATCCCTGACACCATTAAGGATACTCTGCATTTACAGACAGGAGACTTAACTGTTCTCTGAGAGATCCCCTGCCCCAGCAGCTGATTAAATCAGACGCTGAGACTCACAGCCAAGCATCAGGCAGAGCTCAGGGAGTTCTGTAGAAAATTCCAAGGTGGGGGATGGGAAGAAGAGAAGGAACCAGAGGATAAAGAATGCTGCAAGAAGACCACAGAGTCAACTGGCTTAGACGCATGGCGGCTTACAGAGACAGAACCAACAACCAAACAACATGCATGACTGGGCCTAGGCCCCCTGCATTATGCGTAACTGATGGGCAGCTTGATCTTCATGTGGATCCCTGAGTAAGCCGAGAGGTGCTGTCTAAGAAAAGGACTCTGTTGCCTGCTTTCAGTCACGTCCCCCTAGCTGGGCTGCCTGGCCTGGCCTTAGTGGGTGAGAAAGGAACTCAGTCCTGATGCAACTTGATAGGCTGTGGTAGGCTGGATGTGGGGGTGGGTGTCCCTTTTCTGAACACAAGGGGCAGGGGATACGGTGAAGAGGGTGGGAGGGAAGGAAAGAGGAGGGAGGGGATGATGAGCGGGATGTAAAGTAAACGTATAAATTAAAAATAAATTTTAAACAGAGTAGATGAGGGATGGGGGTGTAGTGCCGTCGGCAGGTTGCTTACTGCCTCTCATGCGCGGGGCACTAAGTTTAGTTCCCAGCGCTGCATAAAGTGGCCAGCACCTGTAATCCAGCACTCAGGAAGTGGATCAGAACTACAAGGATGTCCTTGGTCATATAGAGAATTCGAGGTCAGCCTAGGCTAAGTAATAAACACACATACACACACACCCCTAATGCTTACCATAAGGTTACTAACCTAATAAATACAAAGACCAAAGCCACAACCCAGATGTTTATTTCCTCATAACAAAATGCTTCCAGGGCATTAAAGGGTCTCTAATTAATACTTGCTTAGTGTAATATAATTTGATTCTGTAATTGTTAGCACATCAAATAAAATATTTATCGTAACACAAATGAAGAGTGAAACAGGATCTTAAAAATTATAACACTGTAACTGGGCTTCCTGGTCTAGCCAGGGAGAGAACCTGTGTCTGTAAAGCCCAGGCAGATGGCACCTGAGGAAAAAGGCCAGAAGCTGACTGCTGGCTTCTATCCACACCATGCACGAGCACCTTCACATACAAGAGCATGCACACAAACATACGTACACATGTACATATCTCCCTTTAAGACATGAATTAATGAGTGTATAAATCCCTCAGGAGGCAGACTCTGTGAGTTTGAGGTCTGCCTGGTCTGGTCGACTTAGTGAGTTCTAGGATGGCCAGAGCCACATAGTGAGACCTTGTCTGAAAAAAACAAACAAACAAAAAACCCAAAATATAATTCAAGTGTAAACCCATTCAGGGACCCTGAATAAAACACACACCAACAATGCAAGGCAGCTTTACTTCAATATAAAGCAGAATAATCAGCTGTTGATAATAGGAGGTAAAGACGCAGTAAGGCTACGGGCCAGCTTCGCAGCAGAAGCGAGGATAATGCACTCAGGATCTACTGAGACTAAAGTCCTTTACGATTCTCCTTCTCTCCAAGCTCTCTACGAATTTTCCACCTGCCTCATGAACTATGTTTTCACTCTACACACATGCTTTTCAAATATGGCTCCCTGTCTTCCCTTCTTAGCTGGGTATGCGGACCATTTTGCTGGATAAGATCAGCATTTCATTTACACATGGTGCCTCACTAGTTCATAGTGAATGTTAGAATAGTTCATTTGGCCTGATGGTCTTACAAGCCAGGATCCCAGCACTCAGAAGGCTGAAGCAGGAGGAAGTTAAGTGCAGGCCAGCCTCGGTTTTACCCCAAAACAAACAAACAAACTCCGTAAGTTTAAAGCTAAAACAGCCAGTATTTTCACTGTCAAAATTTGAAAGTTTATAGCATTCACGGTGTCACTCGATAATAGAACATGTGCTGGCTTACCCAACATAAAAAATGATTACATATTGAACAAAAAACTGTTATGTTTATACATTTTCTGATGTCAAGAATAGTCATTTCATGACTGAACACCATACACAGCACCGCTGTTTCTTAGCTTTCTGGGAAGTCCTTTTATATTTCCCAAACATTAATATTAAAAAACATTCTTATTCATTCAATACCAGTTCAACAAATTCCTGTGGATCACCTGCCCTATGTCAGGCACTATTCCAGTTGTTGGGAACCAACACTGGCCAAAACTTGTATTAATGTGATTACACAATAGAAAAGCAAATGAGCTAATTAAAATTGACAGCATGCTACATGGTAGTAAATGCTGAGGAGGAAAGTGAAGCAGGAAAACTTTTATACATTATATATTTTACAACTTTCTTTTGACAATACCATCAGAATTTTTTTTTCAGTTTCACTTCTTAAAAAAAAAAAATCCCAACCCAGGTGGCAGTGGTGCAAGCTTTAATGCCAGCACTAGGGAGACAGAAGCAAAGCAGGAGGATTTCTGTGAGTTTGAGGGGGAAGCCTGGTATACAGAGAGTTCCAGAACCCAAGGCTACACAGAGAAACTCTGTTTTGTTTTTGTTTTTTTTTTTAAAAAAAAAAAAAGAAAAGAAAAGAAAAACCGGGTACAGTAGCACACACCTGTAATCCCAGCATTCTGGGAGGCAGAGGCAGGTGGATCTCTGAGGCCAGCCTGCCTCTTCCTACAAAGTGAATCCGGGACAGCCAAGCCAATGCTACAAAGAGAAACCCTGTCTTGAAAGGAAACAAACAAAGACAAAGACAAAAAAAACAACAACAAACAAACAAACAAACAAAAAAGAAGATTCCTAACCAGATGGAAATGAACTTGCAGTCCTTTTCACATTTGCAAATATGAATACGTAGTGATTATCATCTTAATTTTTTAAAGGAATTGTAAAACAAAAACTTCAGGATTTTAAGTACTTGGGTGTGGGTGCACATATGGTAATGCCAGCACTTGGGAGTTGGGAGGCAGGAGCTGAAGTTCATCCTTTTCTACACTGCTATTTCCACCAGGCAACATAATACTCTATCTACAAAAAAAAAAAAAAAAAAAAAAAAAGAAAAAAGAAAAGGCCAGGGCTACATAGAAATATCTTGTCTCAATAAAAAAGAAAGACAGACAGACAGAAAGAAAGAAAGAAAGAATAAGGAAAGAGCAAAAGAAAAAAACTAAAGTAGTATGATGACACTATAAACTGCACCGACATTATTGCTTTGGTAATTTTTACAGGAAACAGACATAATACAGCCATTGCATAAGATGGTTTCAAAATGGTTTCCTAAACTGACTGTGTAATATTCCTTCCTCATAGAAAAATTGTATTAACATGCTATCGATCTAATACAAATTGGTAAGTGTGACCACGGTACTGACTGTTCAGTTTTGCCTCCTTTAGAAAGTCTGTGTATGGCCCAACCCTTGAGCCAGGGCTCTAATTATCTTTCATGTATTTTTAAAGGTTATGATTCCATTTAGTTAAGCTGTTATAAATGAAACGAATGGAAACCTCTCCAAAAAAGAATCCCAGTATCCTACTCCCAGTCTTCTTCAGATACATGTATATCAGCACATAACTTAGTCATAGCTATAGTTTATACAGTTATCAGAGTCTTATCAAAATGTATACATAATAAGTTCAGTTGGTTATCAGTATGAAAAACTTAATGTTAAATAAAATCTATGATAAGTGGTCCTCTTGTTAACAAATCTTTCACAAGTCTTCTACCGCAGTCATTTAGGTTTTAACCTAGTAAGCAGTACCTACAAGACAAATTTAAGAACATTAAAAACCAAAACACAAAACACTAGAAAGAAGTTAGACTGTAAGATAAAGGTAACATAAAGGACTTGCCAGAAATAGTTTGGATTCCTCAAGAGACTGAGAACTAACGGAAGAGGTATTGATTCTTGCTAAAAGAGGCAGGGAGAGGGTGCTTAGAGGAAGAATAGTGGCTTGCTATGAAAGCTTAAAGGCCAAAATGTCACTAAGTCATGTTCACATCCAACATTACCTTTCTTAACTTGGTTGCCAAGCATACTTAAATCACTGGAAGAAATTTTGGGAAAAAAGGTATTTTAACAATAATAAGTAAAATCCAGGGACAGCAACAAAAGATGACAAGAAACGCCATGTACAAAAAAAAGTGTAAGTTCTTGACAAGGCATCAGAACAGTATGAGCTGAGTGTCTGAGCAGGCGCAGGCACAGAAGACATTCACTGTAAAGAATGTCCAGATATTTTATTTAATTTTATTCATTTATATCAGTGTTGAAGGACTGAGTCCAAGGCCTCCAGCTTGCTAGACAAGTTCCCTTACACTGAACTACATCACCAGCCCCATAAAATTCCTCAAAAGTAACTGATGGCTTTCTTGTTTTCTTTTCTTGACGGGATTTCTCTGCGTAGCCCTGGCTGTCCTGGAACTTGCTCTGTAGACCATGCTGGCCTCCAATTCACAGGCCATCCTCCTCTGCCTCCTAAGTGATGGGATTAAAGCTGTTATTTTAGAAATCACTGTCTATAAATGCTCATAGTTGTAAGTAAAAGTAGAAGAGATGTCCAATTAGCAACTTGCCTTTCGAGCTGATGAATTATTCTGCTCCCCAGTTCTAAAACCTCAGCTTTGAGGGCAATATTAGAGAAGAGATTCTGAAAGAGAATACTTCACTCCCTTTCTGTGCCAGAAATCTTTTAATCTGTGAAAGCCTGAGACTCAGCTTTAGCTCATTAAGAGAGATGTATGCCCAATCCTGGAGACAGGGCTCGAAATTTTCAACATGGCCTTGGGTGTATTTTCCAATTTATTAGCCTAAAGCTTCTGCCTTTTTAAAGAATTCTCTCTCTCTCTCACACACACACAGGCCTCGAAAAGTAGATTAATCTAGATAACCCATTAGTGTCATTACTTCTACCGTCATACGCCGTCTGTTCTCAGTTCCCTTTTCCTAAGCTTTGCTGTTTCCCTCTTGGCCTGATCAGGTCTTAATTGGATAAGACTGGTACTCAGAGCTGAAATCTAACAAGATGCACTCGAGTGCATATAGGTTATTATTTACGAACCTGACATTACCCTGACACAGTAACTCTATGACAAAGCAGTGCTAAATCTGTTTTACAAACACACCTTAAAGGATTAGGTATCCCACCCAAAATTTAGACAGCTAACATCAGAACATTCCCCCTTAACTAGACAGATAATCACGGCCTTACTTGGAAAATAATGCTTGTTTATTTTTGTAAATCTTACACTGTAAAACCATACAGACCTGAATCAAAACCTAATGCTACCACTTCACAGGAGTCTAGTTACGTGAGTTAAATTAATCCCAGTTTCCTGAAAAATAGAAAAGATGATCGCAGCATTGAGCTTGCAGAGAGCGAACAGGCACTGTCTGGCACAGCGGCTGGGATCACTGCAGTTCCCTGCTGTATTTAACCCCGCTCTACCCTCTACCTGATTATTCTGGGGCGACCGCAGTTAACAGAGACAAAAGTGCGAGAGCACCGCCAGGTGTGTCGGGTCCCGCACTAACAGCCACTTTGCTGCGCCAAGTTTCTCACCGAGAAACACTACCCTTCCTCCACGCCCCGCGTGCAGTGAGCCCGAAGCTCGGGCCACTTTCGAAGCCAGAGGAAGTGCAGGGGCTGCTAGGTCTTCACGCAGTCCTTGCAGTATCACCTTTCCCCACACCACAAAGCGTTTCCACCGCAGCTCCCCTACCCGACCGGTTCGTCTAGTTCCCACTCTTTCCCCGCGGAGCGGGCCGAGATTTCGCGGCAGCTAACCCTTCGTCCACCCCACCCCGTCCTTCCCCGCGGGGCCCGGGGGCCGCCGGCACGCCGTCCAGGTGCGCGAGCTGCAGGCCCAGCAGGCGCTCGCGGCCCCAGGATGACCCCAAGCCCCAGAGGCCGCGACCCAGCCCGCGCCGCTCGGGGACCCCTGGCGTGGGCACCGAGACCACCCCCAGGGTGGGCCCCGGGACCCCTGAGGGTAGGCACCGGGAGCACCCCAGGGTGGGCACCGGAAGCCTGCGGAGCACTTCCAGCTCCCGGGCCCGGCGGGCCGAGCCGGCCCTAAGTCTCTCCGCCGGGACCAGCCCGCTTCCCCCGGAGGCTGCGAGCTCGGGCTGAGCCACCCAGCCCCAGAGCTGGGAAGAGTCGCGCACTCACGTGAGATGTCGCTGGTGAAGTGCAGCCAGGGTGGAGACGCAGCAGACAGTACCGCAAGGTGGCCAGCACAGAAGTGGCCTCACTGGAACCTGGGGGCTGGCCCGCGGGGGGCGGGGCGAGGGCGGAGCTTGTGGGCGGGACTAAAGTGAAGTTTTGTTTTTGGAAGTGAGCATGCTCCCCAGCCCATTTTCTCTCCAGTTTTCTTTGCTGCGCCTCTGCCCGCTGCCGTTTTAAGACTTCTTGCAAAACCCATGGTTGACTTTAGGCATTACAATACCAGATCTGGGTGGCTCGCAGGTTAAGAGTGCTTGTTGCTCTTGTAGGGTTCCCAGTTTGCGACTGACAAACATCTGGAACTCCTGTTACAGAGGATCTGACCTCCAAGGCCAGCAGGCCTCTGTATATGTACATGCAGGCAAAACACAAATAACCGTCCAGCAGTTATCATTAAAGAAGTTAGAAAGAAAAGAGTCAGGGAGTGTCTACAAGGAAACTGTTTCTGGGGAGTTTTCAATACGAACTCAGAGCAGTTTTGACAGCATGTAAAAGCTCGTTAGACAAGAATCTCAGCATGGAGAGGGGCAATGGGCATGAGGTCTCACTCTTAGCCGAGGCACTATATTGGCAACTGATTGATGGCTGCTGGGAGAAGGAGTTAGTTTTCTTCACGGGGATTGCCCCTGGTAGGCCAACCATTCTTCCCTTTAGTCTATTCTCAATACAGAAGGACACAACATAAAATGGAAATTAGATCTGACCTATTCTTATAAAGAAAACATTCAAAAATTCTTACAATGTCAAAGAGAAACTACACTGCCGGCTACCCACCTTATCACTGATCTTTATCTCTTACTTCCTCTTCTTTGTTTGCTGGTCTTGAAAATTTCCATTTGCCTTTCCAGAGCAGGATTTTGCATGTCTCTTTACACAAAATGCTTTTGTCCCTAAAGATATTTCATGACTTGCTTTTTTGAGTATTAATTCAAAAGTTCCGAGTGAGGTCTTCTCTGGGCATTATCCAATTTAGGATTGTAATGTTTGTCTGAGGTATTTATTGCTCAGTTACCAAGCACTGAATACCTAGCATGAACAGAGCTCTGTGTTCCATTTAACACCAAAACAGAAAAAAAAAAAAAGAAATAAAATAAAATGCAATGCCTAACAGAAATATATCTATAGCCTTTCTCCCTCATCTTCTTATCACCATCCCTGGGGTGTGGAAGCTAAAGAACAAGAGACCAAACCAGGAGCCCGAGGCCAGGAGTGAGCCAGAAGACCAAGAGAGAAGTGTAGCAAAAATGGCCGAGTTATAAAAGGAAGAGAAGCTGGGGGAGTAGGGGCAGGCCTGTCACCGGGCTGGAGAGTTCAGGGCAGGGAGTTAGACATGGCAGCCATGCTGACCCTATAATAGGTAGTGAGGACCTAGCTGCCAGCATCTGCTTTGATATGTTAAATAGGCACTATGTTAAATAGCCATTTGTCTGGGGTTTGGGACCAAACATTACATACACATGATACATACTTATTGGATGAATAGAAAAATTGGGTCACATCCTGTTATAACTGAAAAAAATCAGAATCATTGAGATTACAGTATAATGAATGTACATGTTACCAATTCCTCCAAAATATGCTCCAGACAAACAAATAATCACAAAAGTAAAAGTAAAATTATGAATTAATAAATGAAAATACATTTAGGAGGAATAAAGAGAAGTTTCTCTGAGGAAGTGACATCATACCAAGAATGGAAAGAGAGATTGAAACTAGCCTGGTAAAAAATAGCTTGGTCATATGGAGAAAGAAAGAAGGTATGTGGTAGTGAAATATGAAGGAATACTGGCAGAGAAAATATCATGTAGTAAAGTGTGCAGCTCATTTGTAGGATAAAAAAGATGGTCGGCCTGGAACTTACTGAGATACATGTGATGTGTAGGAGGCGAAGAGGAGTCAGGGGCTGAAGCCAAAGAGACAGGTAAACATGCCTGCAGAGGTGGCTCAGTGGTCAAGAGCACTGGTTGCTCTACCACAGGTTCTGTGTTCAATTCCTAGCACACACATGGTGGCTCATGACCATCTATACTGGGATCTGATGGCACCTTCTGGTGTGCAGATGTACATGAAGACAGAGCACTCATACACATAAAAGTACCTAAACAAGTAAATAAATACGAAAAAGATATGTTGGTATAATGGTCTTTTAAAATGTATATGCCTTACCCTTGTTAATTCAAATGCTGATTTCCCCACCCCCAACTCTCTGGTTTCAATCTGGATATTGCATTGTGATACTCACTATAAGCATCCTGTCTCAACTCTTGTGTAAACAGGACACAAATAAAGCAACTAGATACAATGTTGTGCAATGGGAGGAGCCAGAGGACAGGAAAGAGGGGAGGAGCTAGAGAACAGGAAGGGGTGAGAAGGGAGCATAACCAGACCTAAGATTTCACAAAAAAAAAGTATAATGTGGGAAATCTAAATGTTAGGAAACTGAGAGCTTGGAGGTTTAGGAGGGAGTAAATATTGCCCAGCATTGTGTTCTAGGTTAACTAAAAACCCAGTCTCTGTGTGGTGATTTGGTTTTACAGCTGCTGAGGATTAACAGCAGCATTACCAGAAGTTAAACCCATAGTAAATTTTAAAATCCGATTACAACAAAGATAGCAGATGGTATAACATTCTCTGTGTGCCAGGACAGTACACCAATAACAAATTTAAGAAGGGGAATACATTTCTAATCTACCTTTTATTTCTCTTCATTAACAGGGCTAGGATCAAACCCAAGGCCTCTTACATATTAGCACTCTACCAACAAGCTACATTACCAGCTCTTTAAAGCTACTTCATTGCATACTAGGGCTCACATGTGCAAGGTCCTGGGTTCAAGACCATGTACACAAAATAATCCTAGCTGCCAATAGGAGGACAAAATCATATCAAGAGCCTCAGTATGCAAAGTGATGGAAAGGATATATCACATAACGTATCTGCCAAAAAAGCAAAAAACAAAGTGCATGACCAGAGTTGACTCCAGGAAGACAGACAGGGCAAGACATTGGACATATGGTCTCCTTCAGGCAAGGCAAAGCACTCTACCAACAGCTATGTCCATAGTCTCCAAAGTAATGGTGCCCAACCGTGGAAGAGCAAGGAAGGTTGTCAGACAAATTTAAGGTGCTGAGCTAAACCTGAATTTCATGTAAACGAGCTTTTCAGCACAAGTATGTCTAATGAAATCTATTATCGGTGAGGGTGAGGCTGTGCATGCAGCTAGAGAACTTTCCCAACATGCACGAGGCTCTGGGCTTACTTACAACACCACACACAGAAACAGAATTCACTGTAGCTGAGATATCGAAAGTAGGATTTCAGGATGCTCCTCATATCCGGTGGTATATGAACATACTATTTAGCACTACTGAAGCAGCCTGCAGTAATGATATGTCAAAGTGGTTCCTTCTGCGGAAATGACTACAATCCAGCAGAAGGTAAGAGAGCTATACATATTTTTAATAAAATGTAGCTTTATCATTTATTTAAGATATGAAAGTTGACAAAATTCTACCTATTTATTAAGTAGGGCATGATGTTGTGGCATGCATACACAAGTATACTATTACCAAAAAATTACAGTCGATCTTTGAGACAACTAGAGACCAATACAATATAGTCTGGAATAATAACTAGAATGTAAGGGCTGAAGAGCTTGCTCAGCAAGTACCCCTTGTAACTCCAGAGATTCCATGTCCAGAGATTCTCCTCTCTCTCTCCACCCTGCAAAAATCAAACCAAAGCAAACAGGATGTGTCTTGTAGAGCCCCACAGTTTAGTGCTTGCAGGCATACTTCCCCATTCTCACTGACATGAACATGATATAATAGCAAGAGTAATGTCTAATGTCTCTGCTGCTGGGAACTTTGTTTTGGACACCAATTCTATCACTTTTCTCATGGGCATGAGTGATTAAATGAGATAATGATTAAAGGACAAGAAAGGTCCTAGCACTGCAAAGCACCTTTAGCAAATGGGCATCTAAACAATTTAAGGCAAAAAAAAAAAAAAAAAAAAAAAAGTAAGCTAAATTAAGATTTCAGTTTTTGCTAGCTCTAGGATATAAACTGTCTTTTTCTTTATGAGTCCCTACCCAGCAATCTGAGCCAATCTGGGATAGCTATCTGAGTTTTTGAAATGCAGGGTCTAACAGTTGTATCTTGTCGTTCAGGCTAGATAGGAATTCACAGAGTAGCCCAGGCTGTCCTTAAAATCAAGATAACAATGCTGAGATTACAACAATCAACTTTTGTTTGTTTGTTTTTAATTTTTTTCGAGACAGGGTCTCTTAGGTTCTAGACTAGCACCCAACTTTTTATATAGTTGAAGATGACCTGGAACTCTTGATTATGAGTCCACCTCTCCAACGCTGGTATTATAGGCATGTGCTAACACTCCAGTCTTAATGCATGCTGGGAATTGAACCCAGGACTTCACTCAGTCTAGGGAAGCAGTCTGAACTCTGGCTACGGTAGGATTCCTCCTCGGGTAGGGCTTTGCTGTCTTTCTGTTAGCACCTCGAGCCAGTAGATTTCTTTTCCACTCTCGTTCTTCTGTGAGACAATTGATTTGTTTTTCTTTTATTTTAACTAATTAATTAATTTTGTTTTTTCGAGACAGGGTTTCTTTGCGTAGCCTTGGCTGTCCTGGAAGTCACTCTGTAGATCTACCTGGCTGGCCCCGAACTCACAGATCCACCCGCCTCTGCCTCCCAAGCGCTGGGATGAAAGGCGTGCACCACCACCGCCAGGCTTGTGCTACTGTCAGGAACGGTTGATTATGCTGGAGGACTTTAACCGAGACACCACAAGAGGGCAGCAAGGTATTGATAAAAGCCAACGCCAGAATGATTTTTGGATGCTACTTTAATCACACAAATCACACATATCTAAGAATTGCATAGCACATTATACATCTTATGGGGAATACAACCTGGCCACAGGTACGGCTCTAAAACGTTGTCTCAGGAATCGGTGTTTAGGTGTCTTCTAGGTCCCAGAACTTCTCGGTTCCGGCCGGACCTCAGAAGCTTCTTCTGATGACTTGATAAGCCTCGAAGCTTCTCTGCTCTGGCCAGGCCTCAGAGGCGAAGGAAGCTTCGGTTGCTCGGGAGCCGCCTTCCAGGGCCGGCTTGTTAAGGTGGTCTGGGATTTTCAAACAGCCGTTGGGGAATAGGCTGGTTATTGGCAGTATCACGGCTTACTCACCAGAGTCTAGCCAGCCGTACCTGCGTGGGCTCAGGCTGCGGTTTTTATACATTTTTCAGGGCATAGTTTTGGCTTATCCCTCGTTCACACGCTGCTAATCGTCTGGCATTACCTAATTTCATTACCTGGTGCCTTAAGGGCGTTACTTTAATTTCTATACTTTATTCTAGAACATCGCTTGGCCTACTACTCTCTCACACACACAACAGCTGCTAACCAGCTGATATTATTTAATTTCACTACTTAATGCCTTAAGGGCGTTACTTAGTTACTGTTACTAAGAATATCTTCTAATCTAACCCTAACAGCTCTGCAGTCTTACAAGCTCTCAGTGCCTTACGGGCATTACCCAGTCCCTATCACCAAAAGGGTCTCTTCCTTTTGCTCCTGACAGCTCTGCTGTCTTACAGGCTCGTTACCGCGACCATCTGATTCCTTCACGTATTTATTTTCGAAAAGGACCTTTGGTGCCAGGATTCGCTTTCCTGTTGAAGACTGGAGAAGTACAGACATAACGCTTTTTAGGAGCAATCCCGCAGTACGTACAAGTTACGGGGTCCAGAGGCGACTTCGCTTGCCCGGGCCTGCCGCGCGCATGCGTGATGCTGGGCTATTTCCGGTCTCTGGTCCGGGGACCGGAAGCTGCCGGCGGGCTTCCGGGACGCTCAGCGTGGGGAGTCCTGCGGCGGCGTCGCTGGGTCTGCTGAGGTGTCCGTCATGGCGCTGCCCTCGCGACTGTGGCGCCTCCTCCCGCTGCTGCGCGGCGCGGCGCCGAGCGTGTGCCAGCCGGCGAGGACCTGGGGCAGCCGCGGGCAGCGTGGCGCCCGGGGATCCCGCGGCTCCGAGGTAACGCGCCGCCCCGGCCCCGCCCCGCCCCGGCCCCGGAGCCTCCGCGCGTCCGGCGACCGCGGCCTGGGGCAGAGCCTGCGTCCCCCCTGCCCTTCGCTTCCGAGAGTGGAACAGGAAGGTTCAGGGACTTCGCCCGTCGCGAAAGTCGCTTTCTCGTTATTACTCAGACAGCGAACCCGGTGGCTCAGTGCTGTAGGGCCAGCCACCAGAGTCCTAGGAAGGAGGATCTCGAGTTCAAGGTCGACTTGGAATATGAAGCCTGTTCAAGGCTAGTACGGGCAAATTAGTGAGTCTCCGCCTCAAAATAAATAGTAAAATAAATAAATAAACGCAATATTTATTAATAAGCCCTGTTTAATAAGCCCTTGCCTAGCACCCGGAGGCAAAAATGTTTGTGATGTAACTGAAATTTTAAATAAATAACAGGTTTTTTTTATTGCAGTAATTATCCTTGAGTTTGTCTTCTATACATCCTAAAGCTGTCGAGAATTTTTTTTTCTTGTTTTTTTATTAGACTGTCCATGACCCTCTTCATTCTTGAAAAGTGATGGCTTCAAATACATGTTTTGTACAACATCTATTATTTATTTATTTATTTTTATGGTTTTTCGCTGTCCTGGACTTGGTTTGTAGATCAGGCTGGCCTGGAACTCCTGGCCTGGAGATCCGCCTGCCTGTGCCTCCTCAAGTGCTGGGATTACAGGTGTGCACCAGCACATTTATTATCCGTGGTTTGTATAGGTCAGGAATCTAGGTATGGCTTAATGGTGTCTATCTTAAGATCTCTCATCAGGTATAGTCAGGCTTTCAACTGTTGAGGTCTTATTTAAAACCCAGGGCTTTGTATTGTTTTGTGGTTGTTTGCTTGCTTCCTTATATGTTTTGAAGGGGCCTCTATAAGTAGCTAAAGCTGTCTTTGAGTTTAATGGTGTAGCCCAGGTGATTTTCTTGTCTTAGCCTTCTGAGTGCTAGTATTCCAGGTGTGAAAGTTAAACCAACAGCCTCCTTCCTTTGCCCGACCCCCTACCCATTTTTAAAATTTAATTTAGGTGTAGGGGTGTTTTGCCTGCATGTGTGTCTGTGTACCAAGTGCGTGCCTACTGCAGGTGGAAGCCAGAAGAGGGGATCCCCCAGAACTGGAGTTACATAGATGGTTGTTAAATAGATGGGTGCTGGGAATTGAACCTGGGTCATCTGGAAGAGCAGCCAGTGCTCTTAACTAATGAGTTCTCTCTCCAGCCTCTTTTGGTTGTTTGTTTTGTTTTGAAAGCTCAGTGTCTGAGGGCAGGAGGAAGAAGTTCTGCTTCCACCCTCCGCTGTGGCAGCAGGCAGATCTTTTCTCCCCAAAGCTGCTGTTGCCAGCAGACATTGCTGCCGACCCTCCCCAGGATGGGCGGGGCATCTAAGAGAATAGCTGAGAGAGGGTCAACTTACCACTTACTCTTAGGAAGTCAAGAGGTCTGTAAATCCACAGGGCATGTAAGGGGAAGTATCACACAGGGATACGTTGCCTTCTGACACCCAGATTCATAAAACCTTATACAGACTTCGCTGCTTCATCCTCTCACCCACTGTGGAAAGAGAAAACTGAGTCTCCAGAGTTGTTGTCTGACCTCTACATCTCTTCTGTACTCACACCACACAATAATAAGTACAAAATTTTAAAACCTCATGAACTATTTTTCGGATTTTACTCTAATGGTCATAGGAAACCAAATAAGGCATTTAAACGAGGAAGTTATTTGAATAGATTTTTACTGAAAAAAATAAGTGTGTGGTCAGAATGAATGTCATTTGAATAGATTTTCACTGAAAAAAATAAGTGTGTGGCAAAAGTGAATGCTAGACAGATTTTGGTGTAGAATAGGTGAGAGACGTGGCTTGAACTTTAGTTGTAAGGAAGTAGATCAATTCAAAGAGTTTTAAGGATACAGAAGTATAGTTTCATGGCAGATGTTACCAAGAGTCAAGTAGAAATTTTTAGTTTCCAGCTGAAGCAGTCTAATGCACAGTGGCACTGCTTAACAAGATGTGACCTCTGAAAGAAATTGGAGGGGTAAAGGGGAAAAGAGTTCTTGTTTTGGACTGTATTAAGAGGGCCAAATTGACATGGACAAGTAAGTAGCTCACTCAGAGATCCCAGCTGTAGATAGAAATTTAGGAACTTTCAGCATATGACTGTTATTGTTTTGTTTTTCAAGACAGGGTCTCTTTGTGGAGCTCTGGTAATCATGGTACTAGCCAGGGAGATGAGCACAGGAGTACCAGGAATTCAAGGCCACCCTTGGCCACATACCTGGGACATAAAAAGTCTTGTGCTAAGGAAGAAAGAAAAGAAAAGGAGGAAAAGAAGAAAAGTTGGAATAGGGAGAGGGTATGCCAGGTTCATAGGTACGATCAATGTTGGTGCAGAGAAAAAAAGAAGAGAAGGACCAAGATTTTTAACATTAGGTCTTAGTAGGCTATTAACCAACAGGTAATGACACAATAGAAAGGAAGTATGTACTGTAATTACTACTGTGATTTATTAAATTACTACTGTAATTTGAGAAAATGCCACATTTGGAATGTTCAATTTTTTTGTGCTGAAGTAATACTCATTTTTCTTAAATAGGGATGCATGACCACTGAGAGACTATATTTTTCATTTTAAATTCCTAAACTGACAATTCATCATCTGAGTTCTTATCACTTTGATTAATGTGAAGCAACCCTTTATTCATCTCTGGAAAAGTAGATGAAAATGATGTTCCTGAACTTAAAAATTAAATACCCAGAACACCTTCATGATACTGATAACTTTAAGAATGTATCCAACAGCTGGAATATGCCACTTTACCTGGTACTTCTACAGTAGCATGTAATGCTTTTCATAATGAGTTTTTTAGAACAAACAAACAAAAAAACCTCCTGAGGAAGCCATAGCGATGACTCAAGGATAAAAGGCAGCTAGCTGATGCCAAGGCCTTTTGAACTGAGTTCAGTCCCCGGGACCGACAGAATGAGAGGAGAAACACATTCCCACAGGTCATCCTCTGACCTATCTCACATGTGCACTCTAGCATGCATCCAAACACATTCACAGAAAGCAAAATGTAATAACAATTCTTAAATAATTCCCTGTATAAATGAAGTATGCTTTCAGATATATTTTCTTCAACATTAATTTTACCAACTTTAGAGACAGCAAATAAAGACATAATCAGTAAATAGAAATTAGAATATTTCTTTCTAACTTTTGCCAAAGTATCTACCTCTTAAATATTAGAATTCCTCTGTGATGGAGATAAGGTCTTCTTTTACAAGGCCTCCTTCTTGGAGTATGATGAATGTTGAGTGATTCTCAAGTTTAAAAGACATCCAAGCTAGAGATAGAATGGGTCAAATATGGCATTTAAAACTGTGAGAAGAAATAAAGTCACAAATATAAAACAGAGGTCTGGGATTAAGCTCTAGATACAGAAAATAAACAGGTAAAGAGATATTAGAAGGAACAATCATGACTCAGGAAGAAACCCAAGGGAATATTTCAAAAACAAAGTGAAACCCCAGTGCTGGGAAAGTACATTACAAAGAGGATAGTTCTGGGTTGATGAGTATTTTATTATCTTGATTATGGTGATGAAAATAGTTTTCCCCAGTTTATACAAGTCCTAAAATTGTACCCTTAAGTATGTAGTTATTATATGTAAAATTTCCAATAAAGCTAATTTTAAAATTTAACATCAGCTCAGGACATGTCATTTTTATTCTTATAAGACATAGTTGGCTGTTAAATGCTGTTGATCTGTCAAAGTCAATGAGAATTTGGAATTGACCACAGTTCTATAGAAGTTAGCATTCTTAAATTGAACTCCCAAAATGCCTCAAATCTCAAGGCATCTTAAGTGCCAGAGAATTGGAAATTCCACACTGACTTCATGGAACAGGTTAAGTTAAATTAAACACAGGCACACTGATAATATTATATAAAATTATTTACAGGCTCTGTGGACAACGTATGTAAAAAGCATAAACTGATTTCATGGGTATACTAGGGTCCTATCTACATGATCTCTCAATATATTTCTACAAAAATCCCGAAGTCTGAGAAACAACATACCATCAACCTGAAACATTTCTGTTGAGCATTTCAGAGAAGAGCTCAGCCTGTAGCAATGCAGCTGCATTTTGGTGCTGCAAACCAGAATGCCATCTGTGCAGTGGTTTGGCTAAAAGCGGATTTGTAGATTGTTCGTGCCTGTCCTTTTGGATCATGAAAGGAGGTGGATCAGTTCAAGGTCAACTTGGAATACCCTGTGTCAACAAAAGAAAAAACTAAAAAGGATAATCTGTGTAGGTTCAAGAGAAAATGGGAACTAGAAAGTAGAAATGGAAAAAGAGAAATTTTTGAAAGAGTTGGAAATGGAGAGATTTTAAATCAAGGGGAAGTATGGATTGTTGTTGTTGTTGTTGTTGTGTTGTTTGTTTCTTTTCAGACCTGAGCCAGAACACTGATCTCATTGAGTACTTTACCACTGAATCACATATCCCACCCAAGATTTTTAGAAGAAAAACATTAGCTGGGACCTTGTAATCCCATCACTCAGAAGACAGAGACAAGAGAATCAGGAGTTTAAGTTCAGCTTGGGCTATATAGCGGGACCCTGTCTCCAAAATGTTGAGAAAAAAACTTACAGGCTGAATTTTAATAAAGAAAGCAAAGTTTGTTTTTATGTTGATCAAATGATTTGACAGAAAGGAGAAAATGATAGTGTGTCAAAAAAAAGAGTGATGGAAAAGGGAAGAGTTGTAGGAGCGATATGTGCTTGTCCTTACAATTGCTCTCAATAATCTGGTCATGATCCTGTCAATTAATTCCAAGTCAGCTTGTGTATTTTGTTGTGTGAGGGTAGGCCTCAGGATGGAACTCAGCAACTCTGTTACTCAGCAATACTTCCTGGTCCTGAGTTCTATGATTATAGGCACATGCTACCATATCAATCTTAAATATGACTACTATTCATCATCTATCTATTCATCATCTGTTGAAAAACTGTGGGGTCTGTTTTCCAACCAAGGACCATGCATGGATATAATCTATAACCCCTGCTCAGACATAGCCTATGGTAGCGCAGTAAGGGAGACAAGAATTATTTCTGACATGAACTCAATGGCTCTTGAGCTGCTCCCCCTTCCCCCCCCACCCCCCGAGGGAGGAGCAGCCTTACTAGATAAGGACATTGCAGCCATCCTGAAGATACCTGAAAAGCTAGGGTCAGATGGAAGGAGAGGAGGTCCTCCCCTATCAGTGGACTCGGGGTGGGGGGGGCAGGGAGGAGATGAGGGAGGGAGGGATGGAGGGGAGGATTGGGAGGGAAAGAGGGAGAAGGTACAGCTGGGATACAAGTGAATGTATAAAATTATTTAAAAAAATATTAAAAAGAAACTGTGGGGTCTTTGGACAGCGTGCTCACTGAGAGCTGTACATAATTTTTATGTGTAGTAGTTATATTTTTCAGCTTGTCTTTATTATTTGTTATGTTTTGTTTTAAAATATTGAATTAATTGAAAAATATATTATTAATATTATTCCGTACAATTTACAGTATCTATGTCTGTAAATGATTTCCATAAAAATGTAAGTAATTTTTGCCATATTCATTTGTTCGTTGATTCATTCATTCATTCATTCATTCATTCATTCATTTTGAGGTTCTGGGTCTTGAACCAGGTGCCTTATGCCTGATGTTCTATCCCTGAGTTACATTTCTAGTCTACAATTGACAAACTACTACTTCCACTACTAAGATATACTGAATGCAAGGTTTGAAATAGCTTTACTAAAGAATTGGTAAACTACTTTTTTAGCTTCTAGCATTCTATTATTTTTTCTTTGGATGTGGGAGGAGATGGCTATGCTTTGCTTGAGATAGCAATTTCCTTACAATTTCCGATTTTTATAATTTTTATATATTGTTTTCTATAGGTGATAGGAAACATAAGACCTTTCAAGAGAGGCCTTTTGTTCTCAGCCTTGTCGTATTTGGGTTTTGAAACCTATCACGTCATTTCTCAGGCTGCTATGGTTCATGCCGCAGCCAAAGGTAAGCATAAGCTAAGGATGTTGAAGATTTTTTGTGGGTGGGTGAGTGTGCACCTCTGTGCGCATTTGCAGAGGCCACAGTGAACTTCATGGCTTTGACTCTCCAACTTTTATTATTATTATTATTATTATTATTATTATTATTATTATTATTTGTTTATATATATGGGTGCCATGTCTACATATATCTGCACAGGGAGAAGAAGGCATCGGATCCCATAGGGGTACTGTTATAAACTCTTGTGATCCACCATGTGGGTACTGGGAATTGAACCCAGGACTTCTGGAGGAACAGTCAGTGCTCTTGACTGCTGAGCCTTCTTTCTGGCTCCTCCTACCTTATTTTTTGAGACTACAGTCACTACACCTGAAGCCCTGCCCCCAGTGCTGGGATTACAGAGGCGATCTGTAATTACACAATCAGCTTTTTATACGGCTGCTGGAGATCTGCACTCAGCTCTCCATGCTTATACTGTCAGCTCTTTACCACGCGAGCCAGCCCCGTTTTTGAGATTGTGTCATTAGCTTATTTTTTAACACATAATGAAACTAATAGTATTATTTGTTCCTCTCTGCCAGTCAGAATGTAGATAATATATGTGAATATATATTTTTATTAAATACAAAATATATTATTTTATTTTGTGTGTGTGTTGGTAGTTTTGCCCACAGCATGGTAGCTGAGGGCAATGGACAACTTTCAGGAATTCTCTCCTCCTACCCTACAGGGCCAGGGGATTGAACTCAAGTTGTCAGTTCTAGTGGGAAGTCCCTTTTATCCAGTGAGCTATTTCACCAGCCCTCTTTTTAGGACTCTTGAGCTAAGAATTTTTGTTTCACATTTTGAAAAGTTTGAAGTGTAGCAAAAGACAATGGATGGCCTACAAAGTATACCCTCTAGAGGTATATATAGCGGAAGTTGGTTAACATCTGCTTTAGAATGACAAAATGATCCTTTATTTCTATAGTACTAAGGTGTTACACTCCCAATATAATAAAGCAGCTATCTTCTAGTTTAGAAATTGGAGAGGGGAATTTTTTTTAATTTATTACAATTTATTCACTTTGTATCTCAGCTGTAGTCCCTTCCTTCATCCCCTTGCAATCCCACCCTTCCTTCCTCATCTCCTCCCATGTCCCTCTCCAAGTCCACTGATCTGGGACATCCTCCTCCCCTTCTATCTGACCCTAGCCTCTCAGGTCTCATCAGGACTGGCTGCATTGTCTTCCTCTGTGGCCTGGTAGGATGGCTCCCCACTCATGAGGAGATGATCAAAGAGCCAGCCACTGAGTTCATGTCAGAGATAGTCTCTGGTCCCATTACCAGGGAACCCACTAGGAGACTGAGCTGCCATGGGCTTACATCTTGCAGGAGTTCTAGGTTATTTCCATGAATGGTCCTTGGTTAGAGAATCACTCTCAGAAAAGACGCCTGTGTCCAGATTTCTTGGTTCTGTTGCTCTTCTTGTGGAGCTCCTGTCCCTTCCAGGTCTTTCTATCTCCCCCTTCTTTCATAAGATTCTCTGCACCCTGCCCGAAGTTTAGCTATGAGTCTCAGCATCTGCTTTGATACCCTGCTTGGTAGAGCCTTTCAGAGGCTCCTGTCCTGTTCCCTATCTTCTCGAGAAGAGAATATTTTATTTACTAACAGAATGCAGCTTGGTATCAATTATCAGATAACTGACCGATAAGTGGGAAAATCCCATTTTATTTCTTCTAGACATAGCTGAGACTAAACGCTTTAAGATTTGCCCATTAAAAATGTGTCTTCTTAAGCCAGTTTATATACTAAGTGGCAAAATTTTTAGTATATAAGAGAAATAACATTTCAATTTATGGATTGATTCTTTTGTAACTCTAAAGGAGAATGTGATTGAGGAAGGGGGGTACTTAATGGTGAATTGATCCTCTTTTAACATTCTGATACAAAACGAGGTTGTTATTATAAATTACTTGGCGGGGCTATGCATGATGATACATGCAGATCTCTGTGAGTACCAGGCCAGCTTGGTCTACATAGCAAGTTCCAGGACAGCCAGAGCTACATACTGAGACCCTGTCTCAAAAACAAAGCAACAACAACAACAACAACAACAACAAAAAAAAGTCAAACAAGCAAACAAAAAAACTGGTTGTCTATATCTTGTCTTTGTTGTTGTTGTTAAACAGTTTAAATTTTATTGACTTCCCAGTTTTTAAATAAAGTTAAAGGTCACATCTCTAAATTGATGTACTATATACAGATCGTGCAGAATGAGTATGAAGAGATTCAAATTAGTCATGCTAAAAAGACTGTCTAGAGTACAGAGCCATCTTCATAAATACATATAAAATTCTTATGAAAACAGAAGAGACTACCAGGTTTTCTGAGACACTTTCCAAAGTTCTTCAAGGCACAGATTATACGCCACTGTGAATACAATTCTAGACTTTAGTTATCTTTTGAAGCTAGTGGATATTATTGGTCTCTCTAAGCTTTTATATAGACAGTGAGATTTTAAATACTGAAAACCATGTTAATTTTTAGAATCATTTTCCTTAGTAGAGACTAGTGATGACTAAGCTTCTGGGAACAAACTTGTATAGGTATTAAATGATCCAAAATGGAAGCTTGAAAGTTAACACTTTGGGACTTAATATGATCTTTTGTCTGCTTTTGAAAATAAAGTGCTTGTATTTGTATTCTTCATATTTTGGAGTAATTATCGACTTGATGTTCATAGGTCTGACATTTCCACCCACGAACCAGAATCTCCTTCAATATATTTAGTTTTAGAATAGTCTTCTGAAGCCGAATCTTTGGGCTATATCAGAGGCACTGTCTGATCTTTAAGAAAATGGATTATTGAAGTTTATATGGTGCACACACCTTCAGTCCTAGCACTCAAGAAGCAGCAGCAGGTGGATCTTTGTGAGTTCAAGGCCAACCTGATCTACTTGCTGACTTCCAGGTTAACCGTGGTTACATAGTGAGACCCTGTCTAAGAGGGAAAATAAAATCTCTATATATTTGTTAAATTAAAAGTACCTTTTCAGGAGATAGGTCTTCTTGAGGCCCATGAGCTTTGTGCCTTTACGGCAGCAGATGTGAAGGTGTCTGGGAAGATCTGCCATTTCTTTCTTCCTCTACCTTCTGAAGGAGCAGTAGGGAGCTGGGGTGTGGGGAGTACACACATATACTGTTAGTGTTGCCGTTGGATGGGGTTGATTGATTTATTCATTTCTCCCCCTTGCAGCACATATATATGTTACTGAATAGCTAAGTCAGCTTTTTTGTTTGTTTGTTTGTTTGTTTTATTATGTCTGTTTTTTGGGGGGGCGGTTGTTTTGTTTTGAAAGAGAGTCTCACTGTTTAGCCCTGGCTGGCCTAGAACTCTGTAGAAGGGCCTGCCCATGCCAAGCTAATTCTGCATTTTTTAAAAAAAATAAATCATCAGGGCATGATAGCGCCCATGTGTAACCCCAGCACTCGGGAGGCAGAAGCAAGCAGATGTCTTTCAGTGTCAGGCCAGCCAATTGACTAGTTAAGTCTCAAAAATACAAAATGGAAAAAAAAAAAAAAAAAAACGAAACAAAAGGTGCATTGAATGATAAAGCATTTACAATGATATGGAAACTTGGGGCAACACAGTGATGGTACTTAGTTTATTAGATGGATATGAATTAACAGGATGCATTGTCTATAAGCTCCTGTGGAATATTCTTTGCATATCATGCATACTTAACCACTGATCTATATCCCTAAGACTCAATTTTAATTCTTTTAAAATTGCACTTTCTGTTCTTACCACAAGGTGGTAGCAAATATGCAGTCTATGGCAAGAATGAAAAAAACAAGAGAGCATCAAAACCATTATTTCTATAAAATGGTCAGACACATTTAAACTGTGAGATCGATTAGATTATTCATAGTATTCTCCTGCAGGTGGACGCTTACTCAAAAACTACTTAGAAGATGAGCTAGTCACAAGTGAGCAACCTAAATGTTCTCCACGTATCACTTTCCTTCTCCGTACTTCTGCAACATTCCTCTTCAGGAATGAATGATCCTACAGATGTTCAGTATTACTTAAGTAATACTCCCTAGTATTTTAAAAGCAGTGCTTTCTGTACTTCTGAGAGACAGAGTTAGTGGTGTGTAAGATTTGCTTGAGATCTGGATGGTGATGTTATATTGATCCTTGCCTGTCAGAATGCATAATTACCATGTATTAAGCCCTGTATGAAAAACATAGAAGTCTGAGCGAAATGTAAGGAGTATTTTGCGTTTGTCCTGATGACTCTGATGTGACTGCAGTTCATTACACAAGAAAAACTAAAAAGCCAAGGTATCGTAGTGTATATATGTGACAAGTTTCACACCAATGGCATTTTTCTTTGAAAAATTTGCAAAAGTGTTATGAATTGATGTGCGTGCATTTAAGTCAAGTTTAGTATTTCATTGTACAGTTGTGTTTCTTACCTCATCTCAGGATATCTATATTGTCATAATTGAGGGTGAAAGTAAACTTAAAAGTTTAGACTGTTGTGTAGAATGTGGTTTCTATGTCTGCATCATAGCTTATTGTTTAATTTTTTCTGGATAGTGCAGAATATTATATAAGATAATAACGAGTTTTCAGATATGTACATGGAGTGTGTGCATGCTCCTGCCTGAGTACTGTGTGTGCCTGCAGTACTGTAATTGCATCATTGCTTAAAAATCACTTACTGTGTAGTTTTCAGAATTCCTTTTTAGAAAACATTACACACATTTTCAAATGCTGTATAGCATGCTATATTACACTGCAATATGTAATAAGGAAGTTGGAGCTAAGTGGGTTGAGAAAAAGAGAAAGCTAGATGGCGCATAGGAACATCTGGGGGGGGGGGGGCTCGTATATATGGACATTTACCCAAGGAGGACAGAAGAAGGCCTCTGACACCCGAGCTGTAGGTGGTTGTGAGCCACCAGACACACTGGGAAGCAAACGCTAGCCATAACCACTGAGCACTCAGTCCCTCTAGTCCCATTACCACCATTTCCTATAGGGCATGATACTTAACTAATTAGCAGCAGCAGCAAGAGGAGTGTGCAGGTTTCTGTGCCATACTGTCCTCATAAGAAATTACTTTTTTCACTGTTTAAAAACTTTATTCATTAAATATAGTGTCTTAAGTCTTCTGAGTTGTAACCCCTGTAGTTTCTGTAGATAGATCACTTACTATAATTGCTTCCTGCTGCAATACTTTCATCTTGATGGTTCAGAATTTCTGATTTAAAGGTAATTTGTCTGGTTTTGTTAACATATATAAAATTGATATTTTTATTTTCACATTATGCTCTTAGAAGTTGAAGAAATACTTGAGCAAGCGGACTACCTGTATGAAAGTGGAGAAACAGAGAAGCTTTATCATCTGCTTACACAGCATAAGGAAAGGTGAGCAGTGTATGATCTGTCTGGGCTTGAGGTTAGCTTCAAACCTTAATGGTTCTTGGTATTTGTGCAACTTTTTCTTCAAAGTATTTCTTAGAGTTCAGTTAATAGTAAATCATCATTTAAATAAATGGCTGAAAAGTCCTCTTTAAGTGTCATTCATTTGTAAAGATTGTTCTTATTCTACTGGAATGCTGAACTATGTTTTTCTATTTTGTTTTGCTTTATAAAATATCACTAAATATAAGCATTTTATTATTATACATATTTCTTGTTTTTTTAAAAAAGGAATTCCTAATTGGTATAAGATTTAAATTAATTTACTGGAGTTTAGAATGGTTCTATGATACTATGGAATGGCAGTTGTGTTTAGAAAGAGTTTTCAAAGAAATACAAATAACTTCTGATTTCTGCTTTTAGTTGTAGATGACATGTTTTGTGTAGAATGTCAGGGGAAGGGATGGAAACCTCAGGTCTCTAAGTCAAATAAGGCTAATGGCATTTCCAGGCATTTACTTCATCCTCCTGATCTGGAAATATTGAGTTGCTTTTTATCTACTCCTGTCAATCGTTTCAAAAGCCACCCTCCCCCCCAGTTCCCATCAACTTTAGTTGATGTGTTTCTATAAAATCAGTTTTTACCTCTTCAGTCTGTCTTCATGAGTTGGCTGTTTTGTCATTTTGCATTACTTCTTTGAAAAGAAAGCTGTGAGGTATAATTATGTACTGTTGATACCTTTAGCTTCAGCATTTTAAAGTGAATGCTATTTTTGTTAACAAAGAAAAATATAAATTCTCCTTAAGCACACACACTTAAAACAAGTAATTCAAGGTTAAAACACTTTTATCGATTGTGATTTTTAATTTGTTGGCCCTCTTTTATTTTATATGATGGTATTTAAAGAGCAGTTCTTCAAGGAGTCCACTGCCCATACTTGATAAATACCATATGGCATCATGGCACTGAAATTTAGGGTTTAGGTTGAGATTGCATTGTATCCAGTCATTCATGCATACACAAGAAAGTAACTAGTACACACCTGTTGTTTGCCAAATGTATTTGCAGCAAAGGATTTGGAGGTTCCGTTTTTATCGTTTATGATGCTTCCATAAAGTAAATGTATTTTATGGTACTGTCCAAACCAGTCAGGAGTTGTATAAAGTACAGTGTCAATAAATCAAGCCTAATGATATATGTTGAGCTTGAGGGCCCGTGTTCAAAGAACTGCAATACGAAAGTATTTTCTAAGTTAATGTTTGCAAATAATTTGGAAAATTTCAAGAGTTTAGCAAATAAGTACTTTGTGAAGGAAAATAATAGTATTGATAATGTTTCTTCTGTGATTCTTGATACATTGTAATTAAGATGAAAGAACTGTCATTAGTGGTGTGAACTTTTAACAGTTTTTCCAGTGTGAAGTAAGATGCTTTTATGTCTTGTCTAAAATTAGTGAAGATGCAGAGCTCCTCTGGCGGTTGGCACGAGCATCACGTGACATAGCACAGCTTAGTAAGACTTCAGAAGAGGAAAGAAAAGTTTTGGTGTATGAAGCCCTAGAGTATGCAAAAAGAGCACTAGAGAAAAATGAGTCAAGCTTTGCTGCTCACAAGGTGAGTTAGTTAATAAACGTGTTATGTGATGAAAGCTGTCTTGGTCTCTACTTACCTGTTACTCATAACCTATGGTAGGAGAAAAAAATGCTCAATTTTAAAGGATTAGAGACAGGATTGATAGAGTTTTGAGTTTGAACAGGCAGCCTAACTCCAATGTATGTTTGATAAATTCCTTTTGTGAAGCATATGAGTGCCTGACTTTAAACAAATGGTAGAAGTTGCCAGTCTTTATTGTATAGTATAGCAAACAGTTGACATAGTAAGTGTAATGCCGAGCATGTTGGTATGACCCTGCAATCTCAGCACGGGGGAAGCAAAAGCAGGAGAATAGGGAGTGCCAGGATAGCGTGGGCCACACTGTTAGACTTTCTCTGAACCAACCCCAAATTGCCCCACATTTTTGTGCTTCATTTTCCTCTCTGTGTTTTTGGCTACACAGCAGTGGAGTACAGCTACGGGAGAAGCGGGAACCAGTGTGATTCCCGTATCTTGACTACTTTTCACTGGTGCACAGCAGGTTTGCAGTAATACAGAGAGACTGGCAGTGAAGCCATTGGCATCTTGGATTAGGACTTTTTTTTTTTCCTTTTAAGACTTAAATTTACCCAGCAGTCAGGCAGAGGTAGGCAGATCTCTGTGAATTCAAGGCCAGCCTGGTCTATAGAGTGAGTTCCAGGACAGCCAGGGCTGTTACACAGAGAAACTCTATCTCGAAAAGCAAAAACAACAAACAACAGACAAACAAAAAAAGTATTAAATTTAAAAACAAATTTTAAAAATATTTACTTATGTGTGTTTTCCATATATGTACATATATATACATATATATGTATATTTGTATACATGTTTAACCATGTGCCTGATGCTTGGTACCCATGGAGGTCAGAAGAGGATAATGGATCCCTTAGATCTGGAGTTAAGGATAGCTGGAAACTACCACATGGGTACTAGAAACAGACCAAGTCCTCTGCAAGAATTGTTTTTACATGCTGAGCTATCTTTACAGCCACTTCTATATGAGTTTTTGTGTGAGCATTTTTGTAGGTGTGTGGTGTTATTTCTGGGTCTTCTATTTGATTCCCTTGATTCACCGTTCTGTTCTATGCCAGTACTATGTGATTTTTATTACTATTGCTCTGTAGTACAGCTTGAGATCAGGGATGGAGATAGCTCTATACAGTCTTTTGTTGTCCAGGATTGATGAAATTGAGAATTTTTCTTTCAAGGTCTATAAAGAATTGTGTTGATATTTTGATGGGAATTGCATTGAATCTGTAGATTGCTTTTGGTAGGATGGCCATTTTAACTATGTTAATCCTACTGATCCGTGAGCATGGGAGATCTTTCCATCTTTTGATGTCTTCTTCAATTTCTTTCTTCAGAGACTTGAAGTTTTTTTCAAACAGGTCTTTTACTTGCTTGGTTAGAGTCAGACCAAGGTACTTTATGTTATTAATGGCTACTGTAAAGGGTGTAGTTTCCATAATTTCTTTCTCGGCCCTTTTGTTTTTCATATACCACACTTTTAAACTACTTTTTCTCTCCCCAATTTCTCTGGCTAGAATCTTACGTACAGTGTTGAGTAATAATGACCAGAATCAATACCTTTGTCTTACACAAAATTTTGAAAGATATGTAATCAACATCTTTTTTTAATGATCTACATTTTAAATTATGTATACATGTATGTGTCTATATGTGGCTATGTAATTGTAAGTGCAGGTGCTCTAGTGTCCTGGTCAGAGGCATTGGATCCTCGTGGAGCTGGAGGGATGAGCAGGTTTAACCTTCCCAGATCAAGTGCTGAGAATCCAGTGCTTAACTGCCGAGCCATGTGCGTAGCCCGATCTCTTTGTTCACTGTGACATTTTTATAGGCACATAAAATTACACTCATGTCCTCTCTTATTGCCACCTATCTTATGTCCTCCCATATCTCTCATTGTCTCCCTTTTACTTCCTTTCGGGGAACTGCATAAGGACATTACACTCTGTGGTTGTGCATATGATACAGAGAGTATACTACAATACAGATCAATACTTTCTTTTGGAGGATTGCATAAAGAGAGAAAGAGACACACAGAAAGAGAAAAAGAGCAGGAAAAGTGGGGAAAGGGGGCTGGCAGAACCAAGGTGTCTGGATTATTTTAATGAAGGGTCTCTGGGAAAGGAGAAGCCCTGGCCCGTGGTAAGGCCAGCCAGCATATGCCAGCCACACCCTGCATCAGATAGAGACCTAACAATCATGTTGCCTTGATTTTTCATATTTCTTTCGTTTCTAATGGAACTTCGACATCTGGTATTAGCTTACTGATTTAAAAACAAAACAAAAGCATATTTTTATCTCCTTTATTCTTTCAGTTAACAACTTTATGATTTTTCTAGGTTGTAGCAAGATATATATAATCTTACTCTCTTTAACTCCCTTGCTTCTCCCGTCCACTCTTCTCATGGCCTGGCTCAGTTTATGGGCAGTTAATTAACTGAATGCATGTGCATCGTCTCCATGCCATCATGTGTCTTAGTGTAGGTGCAGATCTTGTTTCTGCGCTGTCTTGCTTTGCCCTGAGTACTTTTGATGGAGCATAGCCTTTGTCGTGCACTCTTACTGTATTGGTCTCTTTGTGTTGATCTGTATTGGTCTGTATTGTAGTCTACTCTTTGTATCATAGGCACAACCACAGAGTGTAGTCTGTTGATGAGACAGTGGGTCTTAGAACTAGAGAAGTGCCTCAGTTTCTAGGTATTGGACAGGGATGTTAGCAAATTTTGCAATAGTATGCCTTAGTACATAGGACCTTTAAGCACTTACCACTGTTTGTTTTTTTCTTCCGAGGACCTAGTGAGTTTCACTCCCAGTATATGGCTCAGACCAGGTTTCCACTGTGTAGAACACTGCATAGTTCTGAGTGAGGCTTTGCTCTGTAGCTACAAGTGTTCTGGAAGGCTCAGGATCCTTCCATAATATTTGCCCTAGGTTTCCAGAGAGGCTGGTGTAGGGAGGGCATTAAGCATCTAGAGTCTCCTCCCAGTCAGCTCAGCAGGGGAGGTACCATAGTTTTTAAGCATTAAATGTTTCAGGTGGATTGAGTATTTTGTATGTGCTAAGTCTAATTGGTTTTCAATATTCAAATCTGTTTCCCTGCTGTTTTCTATTTCGTTTTTTTTTTTTTTCCTTTTTTTATCCTTTCTTGAAAGTGGGGTATTGAAATACCATTTTTCCCTTATAGTGTCTTATTATCAGTTTTGGATATTTTAGGGTTATGTTCTCTTTTCTTTTTTATACCTGTTATAGTCCATTTTGTCTGTTATCAGTGTAACACTCCATCTCTTTGTAGTGTTGTTTACATGAAGTACTTTTAACCTCTATCCTATGTTTCTTTGAACCTCACTGTTATGTAACATATACTGACTCATGTTTTTAATGCACTCTACTAATTTCTATCCAATATTGGAGAGGAGTTGATTCTACTTTGCTATTTTTGTTTATGTTGTTTGAATTTTTTATATTTATGGCATGTTTGTTTCATGTCATTTTGTTTCTCATTTCTTCTATTAATGTCCATTTTCTTGGAATTAGATTACATGTATGTGTTTAATTTTTATTTATTATACTGTTTATTTTCATTAGAATAATAGCTTATAACAATGTACTTTTGGGCCAGATGTCAATTTCATTAGTATATACAGTTTGGTTCCTATGTATCTTTACTCTGCTTACTTTGAGTAAATTTACTGTCACTTTGTTGACTTAGCCTCTGCAATAACTGTGAGAAATAGAGTTGTGTTATTTAATGTACCCAATAAATGGCATTTTGTTCATCAGCCAAGCCCACTTAAAATAGGCACTCATGGTTGCTGATGAGAAATCTGCTATTAATACTAATGATTCCCTATGGTTGTGGCTACAGGCATGTAACTGTCATTCTTCCTAGCTCTTTCACTCAAAAGTTTGTTTTAGCTCCTTTTTATTATTGATATTTTGTATAGTGAATCCTTATTCTCATACTTTTTTCTGTTTTGTTTTACAAATACTTTATTTTCAAATTTTATGAATGAATGTTTTGCCTATGTGTACTTCTGTACTGTGTATGTGTGTTACCCTGAGGAGGTCAGAGCAGAGTACTAAATTTCTTGGAACTGGAGTTATAGACCATTTTCAGCCCGTACATGGGAGCTGGGAACTGAACCTGGGTCTTCTGAAGAGCATCATGTGCTTTTTACTGCCGAGCCACCCTTCAGCCATGTTTAGTTCCTATTTAAAAACATATTCATCTAGTGTGTTCATGCATACACCTGACCATATCAGTGCCTACCTGTTAGGGCAGTTTCTCTTTCTACCACTTTGTCCTCAGGGATTGAATTCAGTACATCAGGGACTGTTGGTGGCAAGTGTCTTTACTTGCAGAGCCATCTTGATGGCAAGAATAGTATATCCAAGAAACGGGTGGCCATGTCATATGACGTTGCTATGGACTTGTAAGACAGGGCCTTCATGCTGTGGGGGTGCATTTCTCCTGGACCTAGTTTGTTCAGTGTTCTTATCATTAGTGTTAAGTTTTTTCCACAGCTGTTGAAATAGTCATAATTTCTGTCTATTGATGTATCACATAATAATTTATGTACATTGAGTGATCATCTCTGAGAGGAATCCTGATTTGGTGAATATTCTGCTTGGTCACTTATTCATTATTGTAAACAATCCTTAATGTGCTATTGGGCTGGTTGCTAGTATTTTCTTGGATGACTTTTGCACCTATTCACTAAAGATGCTGGGCTCCAACTTTTTTCGTTGTCTTTCTTTGGCTTGATAATATCCATCCAGTTATCTCTTTAACAGAGAGATGTAAAAATGAAGCAATAACTACACTAATACACTAAGAAGTAATGGCTTTTCCTTTGGCAGTTCTGTAAAGCTAATGGCTTGAACTGATTACCTTGCCCTCCTCTAAGCAAGCAGGATGGGTATTCTCCATGCCATGCTGCCTGGAACTGGGGTGACATACACTGGCAGCTTTCTCCCTCTGCCTTCTGCAGTACTCGAGAGAATGCTAAAGTCAGGTGCAGTCATCTTGTCATTCTATTGTTCTAGCTCTTTTAAAGGATTTTGGGTTTCAGCTCTTCAAATTGATATTTCAGTGAGGAAAGAAACCTCCAAAAGTCTTCTCTACTGCCTTCCTGCCCCACCTCCGATAAGTACTAAAATTCCTCTTGGATTGAGTTCTCAAACATACTGACTTACTCAGCCATGTTTGGGGATTTGTTTAAGGTCTGTTAGGCAGAACTAGAGCAGCATCTTAGATTAGCTCTTCCTGCAGTTGAGGCAAAGCCAGATAGGGTGGCTTACAACTAACATTGACACTCCTTGGTGAGGTGGGAGGAAGAGGCAGGAGAATTTCCATAAAGCTAACAGCTGGTAGCCTAAAGTATGAGAACATTGGAAACATGAGATTCTAATCCCCCAAAGAAAACAGTTCCAAGTCCCAATCCATGCCACGGATACATGCCCCATCACCCCCCACACACATACACACACCATAGACATACAAAACAACAACAAAAATTTAAATGGAGAATCACTGCAGATAGTGGACATTTTAGAAATTGAAGTGTATATTGAAATAGAAGACAACAAACTAACATAAATCCTGATATCAGCTCTTGCTAATATAAGCATTAAGAATAGTCTTATATGAGCAGGCTAATCAAGGAGAAAATGTTTCGGGACCACCATGTTTGTTTTGTGTAGTAGGTAATAAATGCATAAAAGACTTTCTGGAAGCCGGAAAGATGGCTAAGGGGTTAGAGCACTTGCAGAGGACCCAGGTTTAGTTTCCAGCATGTGGTAGCTAATAGCTACCGGTAACTACAGTTTTCTAGGGAATCTGACATCCTGTTCTCTTCTCAGAACACTACACACATGGCACATAGACACATGTAGACAAAACAACCATACACATAAAATAAATCCCTTTTTTAAAAGAGAAGCTTTGTATTTGTAGTACAGAGGATTGCACATGATAGGGCAACACTCTGCCACTGAACTAAACCCCGAGCCCCTTAAAAGAGATTATTTTATTCAGTAGCTCTGATACATGGGAGAAGAACTGAGCACCAGGTTTAAAATTCTGTGTAACCCTTCTAGTGAACTGAATTTGTACAAGTAGATAACAGTGGAGACTAGATGATAATAGTCTTTAAGTATGTAGACGTGTGTAACAGCATTATTAAATGTGCCATTTTATTTTCAGTAAACATGTCACAACACAAAGTTTCTATGGAAAGTAGATTTAAATAAATTTATATCTTTTATTGTGTATATTAGGATCCTATAGAAATAGCTCACACACAGGGGAGAAATATTTATAATAAGAAAGTGTTGTATGCCCAAAATTTAAAAGGTCTTTTTGATCATCAAGAAAAATGAGCTCAATTGCTCCAAGTCATCACACATTTTTTTTTTTTAATGCAGACATTTTTTTCCCAACCCTACCCTAAATCTGGTGGCTCTCCATAGCATCTGAGTTTATGAAGTTTAGATATTTTAGATTTCTTTTTGGTAGAGAAACTCAGATTGTCTCAGTTTGGGTCTGTTGTCTGACAGTGGCTATGAAAGTGATACAGAGTTAGCAGTTTGTGCTGTTTCTGTTATAGCAATACAGAGGTTGAGAAGAGAGGTGAGAAGGTAAAATGAGTCATTCATTATAACCTGACCTACCTGTATACTCAGATGTTATTTCTCTAATATAGTGGCATTGTCTTAGTTTCCACCACTTTCTACTTCATGTTATAGGTCTCTGTAAGTGTGTCCTACCTTTTAGTTCCTAGAGGGCCATGTCTGCTTTTATTTTTATCTTTTGTTCTTAATCCATCATTAATAGTAACATTTTGCTAAATGAGAATAACGATTGAGGAGTACTCCGTTAATTTTTTCTTTGTAATAGATGGAATATTTAGAACAGTATTCTCACCTTTTATTTTTTCTAATTTTAGTGGTATGCAATCTGCATTAGTGATGTTGGAGATTATGAAGGAATCAAGGCTAAGATTGCAAATGCCTACATTATCAAGGAACATTTTGAGGTACTGATTTAAGTTGATGAATTTAAGAAGTTAATATTGTTCTAAATGGTTGTGTTAGTTATCGAGAATTGTGTATGGAGGGTGTTATTTACTTGGAGGCCTACTTCTTGGAAGGCCGGATATTAGGGTCTATTAGGATCCTATAGCAATAGCTCACACACAGGGGAGAGATATTTATAATAAGAAAGTGTTGTATGCCCAAAATTTAAACGGTCTTTTTGATCATCAAGAAAAATGAGCTCAATTGCTCCAAGTCATCACACATTTTTTTTTTTTAATGCAGACATTTTTTTCCCAACCCTACCCTAAATCTGGTGGCTCTCCATAGCATCTGAGTTTATGAAGTTTAGATATTTTAGATTTATTGGCATTGCTTGAGTGTGAGTTAGAGGCCCATTGAGGAAACAGACATGTGTTTTTTAAAAGAAGCACAAAACAAACCCCAGTGGGATAGAACAATAATAGTTGATCAATTCTTATAATTTTCTTTTTTTATTCTATTTATTCTTCTTTTTTTTTAAAGGATTTATTTTTATTATTTATACAGTCTTTTGTCTGCAGGCATGCTGCAGGCCAGAAGCAAGCACTAGATCTCAGAGATGGTTGTAAGCCACCATGTGGTTGCTGGGAATTGAACTCAGGACGTCTGGAAGAGCAGCCAGTGCCCTTAACCTCTGAGCCATCTCTCCAGCCCCCTCTTCCAGTTTTCTTAGTCAATTTAATTTATTAGTGCTTCTGCCTGATTTGTATATCTAAGGCCATTTATATGCTTTTCTAATCCAAGTACTGGGAGGTTCAGGATGGCCTCTCATCTATCTTAGTTCCTCTTTACTTGTCCCGTTTAGTAGTCTAGCCAGGCTTCACTACAATATGGGAGATGGCCTTCAAGAATAAATGTTTCAAAAGAAAAATTTCAGTGAGCAAACTTTTTCAAACCATTTGTAGTACAACTGATAACATCCTATAAAAAAATAATTGCTATATGTGACACGTAACTTTAATCACAGTACTTGGAAGCAACGATAGGCACATACGTGTGAGTTCAAGGCTAACCTGGTCTACATAGAAAGTTCCAGGGCAACCAGGGCTAAAAGACCCTGTCTAAAATAATAAGAAGAACATGGCTGAGCCAGTTTCTGTGAAGGTTTTGAATGTTGGTGGTTAAAATATAACAGTCTAAACAACTGACACACCACTCTTAGTAGTAATAATTTAGCTTAAGATTATGCCGTTGTATGTTTTATATTGTTTCAAATTTCTTCCTAATCTGTTTTTAATTACCTTTGTTCAGTGGTGAAAATTACATGAAAATCTATGTCTTTCATTTTCTGTGTGCACATATTTCATAATTCTCACCCAGAGCAAAACTACAACAGAAATGTTCAGCATTTAAAAATCTTTTATTATTTTGTAGATCATCTCCAAACTACACAGGAGCAACAAACACCACAGCTAGGAATGGGCTGGGTGTGCTACACAGTAACTCTTCAGGAGCTTACCGCCAGAAGGCCCAGTCTCTAGCTTATATAACTACTAGAGAAAAATAATATTGGACTAGCAACCAGGACACCGAACTTCTTAAACCAGCAGCATTGCATTTTACAGTTTGTTTACATGTTTACAGTTTGTTTCATATCTTAATATATCTGAATTCAGATTGCACTAGAAAGTTTGTGGTACCCTGTAGTATAAATTGGAAGCTGTAGCCTTTATTTTTCTTTGATAATATGAGTGTTTTTGCCTATCATATGTGTACCACAGCATGCAGTACATGGGAGGTCAGAAGAGGGTGTCAGAACCCCTGGAACTGGAGTTACAGATGGTTACGAGATGCCACATACATACTGGGACTCAAACCCATGTTCTCTGCAAGAGAAGTATGTGTTGTTATCCACTGAGCAGTTCCTCCAGCCCTGGCAGCAAGAATTTTAAATATTTAATCTTTTCAAGTGATATATAAAATGACTGTGTGCCGTATTGATTTTTATTTGCTTGCTTATATTCTTATTTATTTAAGGCAGGATCTCATTATGTAACCCAGACTGGCCTCAAATGTATGGTCTTCCCTAATCAGCCTTATAGATTCTGGGATTTTAGGTATATACCAGCACACCTAGCAATGTACTGGTTTTGGCACCTTAGATTCAGGAAAAGGGAGGTCAAAGAGCCTGACATTGAGTTCATGTCAGAAATAGTCCCTGTTCCCCTTACTTGGAAAAACTAATTGGTTACTGAGCTACCATGGGCAACATCCGAGCAGAGGTTCAAGGTTATATCCATACATGGTCCTTGGTGGAGTGTCAGTCTCAGAAAAGACCCCTGTGCCCAGATATATTTGGTCCTTGTGGAGCTCCTATCCTCTCCAGGTCATACTAACTCCCCTTCTTTCATATGATTCCCTGCACTCTGCCAAAGGTTTGGTTATGAGTCTTAGTATCTGCTTTGATACACTGCTAGGTAGAGTCTTTCAGAGGCTCTCTGCGGTAGGCTCCTGTCCTGTTACTTGTTTTCTCCTACGTCCAATGCCCATCCCATTTGTCTTTCTAAGTGAGGATTGATCATCTTACCCCGGGTCTTCTTTCTTGTTTATCTTCTTTAGGTGTACAGATTTTATTATGTTTATCATATCTTACAGGTCTATATAAGTGAGTATATACCATGTGTGTCTTTTTCCTTCTGGGATACCTCACTCACAATGATCTTTTCTAGATCCCACCATTTGCCAGAAATAACTCTTGTCCCCCTTACTAGGGAACCCACTTGGATACTGAGCTACCGTGGGCTATGTCTGAGCAGGTATTATAGGTTATATCCATGCATGGTCCTTGGTTAGAAAAACAAGTCTCAGAGAAGACCCCTGTGCCCAGATATATTTGGACCTTATGAAACATCTAGCTTTAACCTCTCACCTTTAAAGACATGTAAATACACGGGCCTCCATGAGTACCTGCACATACATGACATTTATTCACAGACACAAAAAAATAGAGTTTTAAAATGTGGGGTTATAATTTTCTTTTTTAACTCATTGCTTCTTTGGTGTTTAGAAAGATTTTCTTATTTCTTAACAGAAAGCAATTGAGCTGAACCCTAAAGATGCTACTTCAATTCACCTTATGGGTATTTGGTAAGAGAATTTCAGCAATATTTCTGTCCTATTTAGTGTGTCTTATTTCACAGGATGTATAAGCATCTTACTTTACAATTTATATGTAATAAAAAATAAGGTATTTAAAAACTATTTAACAGAGTCAAGTATTAAATCATAAAACAGCACTTTAGTATGTGTTGCTAGAAGATAGTAAAACTAGCCAGGCATGATAGTACATGCCTGTAATCCCAGCATTTAGACAATGGCAGAAAGATCAGGAGTTCAAATTCATCTTCACCTACATAGTGAGTTAAAGGCAGCATTGTTCACATGAGACCCTCCCTCAAAACCCTTTCTTGTCACCAGAGAAATAAAAAGTCCAAGAAAACTAAAAAGACTTTAAGATTCTTTTGTAGATGTTTTCTTTTCCTTTCTTGGGAAAGTCCTCATTTACCATGCTAAGTAAAACTGCAGAGGTTGCCACGTTGAAGTCTTTGTATCTTCAAGACATATCAGATTCAGATGTGATTAATCTTAAAAATATGTAATCTTTCTTCAAATTTCCATGTGATATTGTGTCTAGTATGAGAAATTATTCTGCTGGTATGAGGGCATACAAATGATTTAAATATTTGCTGGTGTAAATGTCTTATCAACTCTTCTACAAAAGAAATAAATACTACTTTTCAGATTAAATTACCTACTGAAGATTAATAATTATCAAAGGACAGCCACTTAACCAGTAAGCAAACATGTGATATGATCTATGCCTCAAGGAGTTCAATCCTTGCTCAAGGATCCCAAGTGTTTTTTTTTTTCCTATTTCAGAAAGTTGAAAATGTTTTTGCGTGTTTATCATCTACTTCACTCTTTTTAAAATAGGCATAAATTACGAGCTGTTATTTTTATCCAGGCATAGTGCATTTAGTTTTATTATTTAAAAGAGTCCTGAAATTTCTTATGTCAAAACTAGTAGTAAGCCAGGCATAAGCCACTCAAAAGCAAAAATGAGGCAGAAGGATTAAGAGTTCATGGCTAGCCTGGGGTACATATACCATGATTCTATCTCAAAAAAGAACTTAAAACAAGTTGTAATAGCAATCCTGTATCACTTAGTTGTTCTAAGGGACAAAGAAACAGTGATACTGGCCTGAGCCTGGCACAAAGTGACCACTATGGTTTACATTTAATCACAGAGCAGAGACCACTCTAGAGTCAGGCCAGTCACTAGGGTAATTAATTCAGCATGAATATCAACTGTGTGCCGTATAAAGTTCAATTACTTGAAACTGTATAACAGCATATTCCTTCATACTGTACATTAGGATGTTCGGGTCTCAGTAAAAAGGTGCAATTTGAATGTATAATACCATCTATTCCCTCGTAGGTGCTATACATTTGCTGAAATGCCTTGGTATCAAAGAAGAATTGCTAAAGTGCTGTTTGCAAATCCTCCTAGTTCCACTTATGAGGAGGTAGTATGATGTCCTTTTTAAGTTAGTACTGATTTCTTAACTACAGTACCATTCTACAGTGTCCACACACATGGAGATGTGATTCTGTGAGGGACTTGAGCGAATTTCTAATGATCCAATTCAACAATATCACAAAGGCTTAATACTTACTGTCCAGGACTGGTGAGTGCTTTTTTCTTGTTGTTTAGGTGAGTGGCTGATAATTTTGCTATATTGTCAGCTAAAGTACCTCATGACTAAAATAGACCTCCATTTTCTATTTATAATATATACCACATAGAAGCCAAAAAAGTAGAGAATATAATGATTATTACCCACTAAGTTATAGGAAGAACATATGATAAGAAAAAATTGTGAAAGGCTCTTAATATTTTAAAGGCTGTTTTCTTTTCCTATGAAAATAAAATGCAAAAAGAATTTATATATAAGCTTTAAAGCCTTCCCAGCTACCCCTTGGGTGCTGGGGTGTGAACCAGGCAGGGGTTTACTCCCTTAACTCCCTTCCTAGCCTACTGGATGAAAATCTTGATTTTACTTAGTCACTTAATTTGCAAACTGTGAGGAAACTGGCAATTGAAAAAAAAAATTATCTTAGTATTTCTCCTCTCATAGTAAAGGCTATTTGTTGTTTGTCCCTGGGAATCTATGGTATACAGTTGGATATTCAGGGACCTGATTTCTTTGCCTTCCCAGCCAAAACCAAAACAAAATACATATACACACACACACACACCCTTAACAAAATATAAGCAGTGTATTACAGATTGACTTCACCATTTAATTATATGTAGTTTGTATTAGAAGTGACTGTCATGACGTAAAAGAAAGGCAATAGCTGGAGGTGGTGCTGCATGCCTTTAATCCCAGCACTCAGGGAGGCAGAGGCAGGAAAACTGCTGTGAGTTCAAGGCCAGCCTGGTCTACAAAGTGAGTCCAGGACAACTAAGGCTAGATAGAGAAACCCTGTCTTGAAAAACCAAAAGAGAGAGAGAAGAAAAAGAAATGTAATAGCTGAAGTACATATGATCAGTTTAATTTTGTGCCATGATAGTTTGGTACAACCAGATATTTACTAGAAGTGATCCTCATTATTAAAATCCTAGTCTTTGGTGATTTAATAGTGTTATGTTTAGCCTGTTACTCTCCCTGCTGAACTTATCATTTGTTTTATAATCATTTACTTTCTGACACGTTTAGTAGTAAGAAAAGATCTTAAAATGTGAATGGCTTTTTTGTTTTGTTTTGTTTTTTAAGTAACTGAGTCTAATTCTTTCCATTTTATTTTCACTCTTTGCATTCTTAACAGGCCTTGAGATACTTTCACAGGGCAGAACAAGGTAAAATACGTTTACTTCAGCTATTAACATAATATAGTCTCAGTGTTGACAGTCATAGAACATTTTAAAATCCAGATAAATATGTATTTGTTGTATCTCTCACACTGGAAAATGTAAAACAAATTTAAATAAAAAATTTATGTATATAGGTATTTCATCTGCATATATATCTGGAGTCCTCAGAGACCAGAAGAGGGCATGCCTTTGCGATTGGAATTAACAGTTGTGAGCTATCATGTTGGTGCAGGTCCTTAAACTCTGAGTCCTCTCTCCAGCTTCAAATTTTAACCTATTTTTTAAAAATAGAAATTACACGTAAATTCAGAGTTCCAATTCTGCAGTGTTCCCTTCATTTAATGTAATTCTTTATGAGGAGGCTTTTACAAATTATTTCTAACTTGATATTTTATAGTTAATTCATTACCTAAATGAAAACTATTGAAATCAGGCTAATTGTTGGTGTGTTGCAGAATATTGTATTCTATTGTGAAAGAGTTTAATGTTTTCCTTATTTTGATTTGACAATGGCTACTCCTATGACACTGTTGTTTGCCTGTCCAACGTATTTATGCCCTACTGAGTTGTAACTCAGTAGCACAGTGCTTTGCTACCATGCATAAGACCCTCAGTTCAGGCCCAGGAACTAGAAGCCTAACGATAAGGATGGGACATGTCTGTGACCAAATGTACTATAAAAGCCATTCCAATACCTTTTTGGTTTTGGTTTTGGTTTTTGTTTTGTTTGGTGGGGTAGTTCTCACTATATAGCTCAAGTTGGCATCAAAGTATAAATCCTCCTGCTTCAACTTCCAAACACTGGACTTATAGGCATACGACTCACACGCAGTTCCTTATAACAGAAAACTAAGACACATTCTTTATTAATTTGAGGTCTTATATACATAAACCCAAGCAATTTAGTGATAATTCTGTAAAACTTTAAAAGAACTTTGAATGCTAAATAACACTGTAACTCATGAAGTTTTATTCACTGTTTTATTGATATTTTTTCTGATCACATTTTACATACCATGAATATTAATGTAAGAATGAAATTAAATCAAAGGGGTTTAAAACTACAATGCTAAAGGCAAAAATAGACTTTAAGACATTTAAGGGTTGGCAGTCCTGAATAAAGCTGTGTGCCTCTGCTCATGGAGTTAAATCCTTAGTGATTCCACTCAACACATCACATTTTCTATGAGCAGTAACTTTTTCTCTAGGGTAAAGGTTGCCTAGTTCTAGTCCAGAAGCCTCTCCCATGTTCTGTCGTTCATACCTCCAACATCAGCTTCCTTATTCTGATGTTGTGTAAGGCTGTATGTATGAGGAAGATGCAGTTTTTTTTTCCTTTTTGGGTCATGATTACATTTCCATTGCTTCACTTATGGTACTTGGCCAACTTCATAGATGAGGAAGTAGATACATAAATGAGTGTACTTAACCATAAAACGTTTAAATCAAGAAAATTAAATGACTGAATTTTAAGCAAATGCAGTTAATCATAAATTTTATTCAGGAAAAAGTATGCCTTATTCTTTTATAAACCTTTTATGTGCTAGGCATGTGTTCTATTGCTGAGCTCCCTTCCAGGCCTCAGAAAGCATGCTTGGATTACAGAAAGGCTGGTTATTAGGAGGAAACTAAGTGAAGAGTCAGTGAAGTTAGAGCTGTGTGTGGTGGTGCAGGTCTGTGGTCCCCAGCACTTAGGAGGCTGAGGTACTCTGCCATTGAGGTACATTGAATTAATAAGTTCCAGGTTCACGTGGATGGCACAACAGAATTGTGTCTCAAAAACAAACAAACAAAAGGATTAGTTTATGCTTCACTCATAGGCTTCATAGAAAATTAGTTTTTATTTAACATGTAATTGTACATATCTACGGAGCAGTGGTAATTCAGTATATTCATATAAGATGTGATTATCAAAGCAGTTATCTTCATCTCATGTATTTATCATCTTTATTTTGGGAAATACTGAAGTCTTGTAAGTTTTCTAAAAATATATAGTAAATTGTTACAAACATTTCTCTACTGTGCTGTATTTTATCCAACCTTTCTCTTCCTCTACCCAGCTTCTGATTACCACTAATCTACTCTCAATTCCTAAGCTTTGTTTGCACTTTTCTTTCAATCAAGAATATTCTCAGCTTTTTCTGTTACAATCCCATTCATCTGCCACGATGTTTAACTCTCAATTAGTTGTTTTCTAAGGTGGCTTCTTGTAGCACTTTGAAGGTTATCTCTGGAACAGAATTTAGTTGTGTTCGTGTCTCCCTCTCTGTGCCTAAGTATAGGAGACATTTAGCAAATGTTGGTCAAATTTATAAAAACCATGATTCATCCATGCATTCCCTCACTCACTGAACAGAGGCACTAATTATGTTATTTTTCCTGCATTATTGTAGACAATTGAAATACAGTAATGACAGGTAGTTTAAAAAGAAGATAACTCAAACTTTAACAGCATGAACATACTTCAAAGTGAGGCCTCGGCATAATAAATGTACACAGCCCATAAGTACATTCAGTGCATCATAATTATTTCAGGGTTTTTTTTTTTTTGAGATAAAACATTTGAAAAAATAAAATTGCATTAGTCCAATCATTGTTTAACCACACAGTTTTATTAAAATTTAGACCAAAAACATTAAACCTATAAAAATAAAAATATTTCTCTGGAGCTGACTTTGTTTCTCCTTCTTATATACAGTGGATCCAAACTTCTACAGCAAGAACTTGCTGCTTTTAGGAAAGACATACTTGAAGCTAAACAACAAAAAGCTTGCTGCTTTCTGGCTGGTAAAAGCCAAAGGTTATCCAGCACACACAGAAGAAGATAAACAGGTAAAATGTCTGTAAAGTAAGGCAGATAGGCTTTCACTGAGGCATTAGTAAATAAACGGAGAACTTTAATTTAAAAGCTTATTTGTTTAAATGCATAGTATTGTAGAAAGCACAGGTGCTCGTTTGTAGATGTACCTTTATACTTTATCATGAGAACTCCTTAGTTACTATCACCACATTATAAGTTGCTTGCTACAGTGTAGAACTGATGTACATTTGTAATGTATATCTATCTGATCAGATGTGACTTCTAAAATATCAAAGTCAGCCCAGCCAAACATGTTTACCTAACATGCACCAGGACCTGGTTCAATTTCTGACACTGGGTAATAGGGTTGGGGATGGAGCCTGAAAGGTTAAGTATATGAACTAGAATTCTCTTGGAATCTCATCTGATCATCACTATCAAGATACCTTATTCTTACCATGGCCTGTCTCTGTTATCTTGAAACTCTTAGAAACCTGCCTATTTTATATACTCAAGTTTTATAAGTTATGCTGCACTGTTTATATGTAACATTTATTTTTCCACTTTAGATACAGACAGAAGCTGCTCATTTGCTTACAGGTTTGTGACAAGAAACGAGAACTTTTTGGAGAAGGCAAACCAAGTATTTTGCATTTCACTGATTTATAAAGATGATCTATTAATCATCATAATGACTGTATTGCCCCTCCCCCCCAGTTCTTTTGTGTGTTACTATTTTACAGAATAAATGTAAAAAGAAATTCTGGTTTTCTTCACAAAAAAAAAAAAAGAAAGAAAAAAGGGGGGGGCGGAGAAACTGCTGCATTGTCCCACAAGTGGCAGCAATACATTTCCCTGGTCCAGACAGACATGTTCAGTTGGGAACAACAATAGGAAAAAAATGGTATGCACTATGTAAGTATTGAGCACGTCAGGATGAAAGGTTTTCAAAAGAAGGCTTTAAGAACAGGAGAACACGTGGCATATGAGGAAATGATTTTCATGTTGTAACTCACTAAAGTTGCTATCTTAGAAGATAGAATGGAAGTTAGGTGTTCATGACGTTGAGGGTTTTGGGCATAAAGAACTTAAGTGATGTTTCTTAGAGCCAGCATAAGTAAGGAAAAATCCTACAGGATAATTTTCTTTTTCAAACGTGGTATACCTTCACGGATGGGCTGACTTTGTCACTGACAAGTTGTAATCCTTTATAGAAAGGAAGTACACAGATTTCAGGATAAAAGGAAACTGATATGTTTACCAGGCAGGGTACTCTAACTTGGATCTGCTGTGCCACCATTGTAAAATTATACTCTGCAACAACTGCAGCTTGGATGCCACTGACACTGAACAAATGTGAGGCCATGTATGGGTATGTTTTCCCCAAAGGACATAACGATGGTCATGTTTTAATAGGTTCCAGCAAAATGTGTAGGTATGTGCTGTTCCTGTTTTGCCATGTAAACTTTCAAACAGACACTGGAAGTACATCCAGTCCTTGGACTTTAGGTATTTATGTTTGCTCTATTATATGTGTATATGTATTCACATGTAATGTATTTTTAAACCTCTGAAATTGCACAAATTATCATCCTCTTAAATATCTCAGCTGCTTCTCAGAATAAGTATATCTTCCAGAGCCAATGCAAATACTTCACCACACCTGTCATATCACCTCAGAGCAAGACATACTCACATTTCCTTAACTGTCCAAAAAACCTGCTTTTTGAGACCAGAATTTGATTTACAGCACAGTTGGTTTTAATACAGAAAATTTCTCCCTATCTCTTACAACGTGGACTTTTTGGAGAGGTTAACCCGACTGTTATTTTCAACTCTCCTTCATTCCAGGTAAGCTTCTGAGAATCATGCTCCATCTTGTCCTCCGGGGCTCCAGTTAGTTATATTCAGTCGTCTTTGGCTTTCATATTCATGACTTTGAGATCAACTACTGTCGCATTTCCTAAGTTCATTTCCATTTTCAAGACTTTGTTTTGCTTTTAGGTGAGTTGATTGCTTAAAAACATGATAACTGAGGGGAATTTTTTGTCTTTTTCTTCATTTTTCCCCTCCTGACTTTTGTCAACAGGCACTTCATATCTTCATTGTCTAATTATGAACTTGAGTTACTTTTCATATGCAGTTTATCTAATTTATATTAATACTTTATGCTAAAGAATTTTAATTGTTTACATTAAGATCCAGGTCCTTATACTTCTCAAGTAAGGGCTTTACCAGATGTATATCCCAGGTGCTCCTGTAGATTTATTCTTTAGTATGGCTTTTTCATATAATTTCTCTTATCAGCACAAATTCCTCAAATTATTTCCTAGCACTCACCATGATTTCTGTAAAGTAATTTTTGTGAAATTACTTTATAGAATGTGAGGTATTTTTTTCAGCAATAAAGACTTTTATGGATTGGGAGGATCTACCTTCTGATGCTCTATAGACCTTTGTTTTAAAATAATGAAGATTCACAAGAAATTACATTATGTAGTACAAGGAGGTTCTGAATACCTGTTTTCCTGTTTGCCCTTGGGTAACAGCAACTGTGGTATAATACCAAACCAAGAAATATACTAGTATGATCTGTAGACCTTAATTCAGATTTTATGACTTTTATTATACAGATTTTTATAACTACCACCACAGGGAAGACAGATTTATCTCAGAAACCTAGTGCTCTTTAGTCATACCCAGACACTTTCAGTCCCTCACATTCCTGCCATTCCCTATAACTAATATGTTATATATTTGTTATTTCAAGACTCTTAGGTAATATCTTATAGAATATGACCTTTTGAGATTGTGCCTTTTCAGTTAGTCAGATCCTCCAACAACTAAGTTTAATCAATAGTTTTTCCCTTTAGTGTTAATATTTTATTATGTGAATATACCACTTTATCCATCTGTTGAATTTTTTCTAATTTGTGGCTATTAAAAGTAAAGGCATTTTACATTCATGTCTGTTGTGGCATTTTTTTTCAAGCAAGTTATGGAATCAGTGTAGATATCCAACAAGTGGATAAAGAAAATGTATATATTCACAAACAAGTTCTGTTCAGCCAAGAAAAAAAAAAAAGGCGAAACTAATTCATTTGCAGCCAAAGGATGGAACTGAAGATGATCTTGTTAAACCTACATAAACTCAGATGTACACTGAATGTGGATCCAATTTTTAAAAAATGACATGAAAGTAGACGGCAGATTGCTGGAAAAGGGGAGGGGGAAGGGTGGGCTAGATATGTGTATGCTAGAGCATGTATAAAGGCGTGACAATGAAACCTATTTTGTGTAGTGAATATATGCTAATAAGTAAAGTTTTAAGGCTGTTATAATCTAAGTTTTTATGTATACTCATTCTCCTTGTGGGATAAATGGCTATTCTGTGTAATTTTCTAAGCCTTTGTTTAGACTTCCAGGAGCCTTATTCACATGGTGTCACCTTGGTTCTTGATGTGTACCAAGGATAAGGCCACTACTCAAGAAAGTACACCCCTTAATGGCATTACTTCCCTTTTCTATAAAAATGTCCATTTAATTGTTTTTCTGTGCATTTTAGACCTCATTTTGTTTGAAAAGGTTAATTTCCCCCGTGCACATAAAGTTTGTTGTATTCTACATGCTAAACTAATAGAGAGACAGGCAATGGGTGATTCCTCTCCTTAAATGTGTCTCTTATCTTTGAGGATGTATGAAACCTGAATTCAGAGTTGTTTATTGTTGGTGCAGTGGACAGGGGAACCTAGGCCTCTGAACACAACAGGGGAGAGCTGGGGTCTTTGTGGCTGTTTGGCTGACCTCTTTCCCTGATGTTCAGCAGTGAACCTGTTGTCACTTTTCAATCACAAAAATATTTCCACTGTGGCCTATCAACATCCAGTGTGGATGCTACAGCATGGCTTGTTAGACTTGTTTAAAAAAGCATAATGAAGCTAGAGAGATGGCTCAGTGGTTAAAAAAGCATAATGAAAACAAAGTACCAAGTTAATCACTAGGACCAAGAGAATGGTTCCTGAAAACGACCTAGAATTAATACTAAAAAGAAATACCATCATCATTTTAATTGTATTGTTTGGTTAATTTTGAAGTGGGACTTTTAGAATTTAGGAAATAGCACTTTTAGATTTGTGTTAAATTTCCAGTTGACTTTAAATTTGATTTCTGTGCTCAACAGATTACGAAAAGTAGGGTATGTCACAGGAGAACTTTATTTTACATTTCAACAACTGATTTGTTTTGCTACTTCAGTGTTTCCCAGATTGTGTTATGTGTAATTAAATGTTAGGATGCAATAGCCTACAGTAAACTACATTTGCTTGGCATCAGTTTACTCAGACTGCTGGAGTGCAGCAAGCATGACTGCCTCAGGGAAGGCTAGGCCTTTTTCAGAAAATGAACATGTTATCAGGAGCATCTGCATGGTCTCCCAAGAACCCGTCTCCTATTGTGATGGCTCAGGGCATGGAATTGTAAGAGTTCTCAGAGTCAGGGAAACCAGTTACAGCTCCCTCCTCTGTTGGGGGCTTTCTCAGTTCAGAAGCAGCTTAGTAGTTAGTGTCCTGTTCAACCCCAAACATAAGCAAGGTTTGTCTGCTAATGTTGGACATCCAGTACTTTATTTGGTTTTCAGAACTGGGTGTATAATTGAAATAAGCCTGAGAAAATGTTAATATTTTCATTTTCAATTGCCTAGGAAGTACAGAAAAAAAAAAACAGTATAAAAAAAAAAAAAACCAAAAACAAAAAACCAAATAGATTCTTTCCTGAAGACAGATGACTGAGATGATTCCTAGGTTCAGTTTATGGGTGATGTTGGGAACTGTCACTATAGTAAAGTATCATAATTAGCCTGTCTCTGAGACTCCTTCACCTCCCATTTTCTCTGACTGTGTTTGGTGAGCCTGGTTTAGTGGGTCCAGTTCAAAATAGATGGGAAGGAGAAAAGGCAGGAATGAACCACATCTCTTTTTAAGGTTTTATGTTCGCTACTGAGTAGGTAGACACATCCATATTCTGAAATCTGTGACTGGGAATGAACGGATGGAAGAGCCTGTTGAAGTCTGCAGACTGGTTTTCCCCAGAAAAGTGGTTTGGTCTCGTGGGTTCTCTTACCAATGCAAGGTAACTTAAAAAAAAAAAAAAAGGAACCAGCTCCCTGAAATCCTACCTGAAGGGCACCTTGAACCATATCTTCAAAATGATAGTCTGAAATACCTCCACTGAATGAGAGCCAATACTTTCTGTCATAGCAAGTTTATTATTTTACAGAATAATTTATGCAGGACTTTTTAAGACTGGCCATCCTCTACTATATAACTTATAATATATTAGAATTTTTTAAATCCCGTAAGCTTGAAAATAACCAGATTTTCTGTAATTTGTTCAATTAAGTAGACTACTGCTTTTATTTAATTTTTTGAATTCTGAATAAAACTGAAGAACGTAATCCAAGCATGTAGAAAAATAAAATCTTGGCAAAACTAACCTAGTAGCTAGAAGTTGTAATTCTAAGTGAGTTTCATAGTTACAACATGGTAAGTTAATGAGCTTTGCAGTGCATATTGAAAGGGTAAAAATGGAAATTAACTTTTTATATTAGGAAGCCCAGTTTGCCAAAAGTAGTAATATCATTCACATTAGATATTAATTTTTTCATACATCATGAATGCCCTCAAAATGAAAATCATTGTTATTTGGATAAAACTTATCTATATAAAATGGGGTGCACAAAGAATCTTTAATATACCTCTGAACTTAGGGACAATTTTGATGAATTTGAAAGGAAGGGGATATCCAAACACTAAGAAAAGTTCTTAGTATGAATATTTAAATACTTCTGCAGCTTTCCAGTGCATTTATTTTAATTACATCTCTGATTTCATAAAACTAAACCTTGGGCACAAAAGCAGCAAAGTTCAGTACCTTTTATGTATCCCTAAGTATTAAACTATCAATTTATTATTAATTAAATTTGAAGAACATTACAAGAAGTTTAAAAATGTTAAGTACAGAAATGCCAGATTCTTTTAATTTCCCCAAATAACCAACACCCCAAAATAACACTTAAATAGACTTCTGCTGCTCAGCAAATCAGTTCCAGCTGCTCCTAGATACTAATGTCTATTACATGACTTCTGTGTTTACTGATATAACAATGATGGGGATTTTTTAAAAACTATTCATTCAGAACAACTCAGTAAGTTGAAGTACTTGTCTTCAGAAAAGCCAGCAGCATTTTAAAAATACACTTAAAGTGAGAGTTGGCCTAAGCCCTAAGGTTCCTTCCTGAACAGACATGCAACTAAAACAATCAGATGTCACCTAGAGAGAAGAATATGGAACATTTGCACTTTTCCCCTGGATAACAGAAACAAGGCAAAGCAATTTCAGAGCTTTGTGAATGAACAGTTGCCATGTTTAATACACCTGGTGCTCTATAAAACTAGAGCCACTGTCATAAATGCTTATATAGATATAGACTTCTTAATAAATTCTTTTGCTTGCTTCAAAATTTAAGGATGATCTTTTCCTGGTCAGTCATTTCAAGGGAACAATAAATAAAGTAGAAAATGATGAATGTTTTGCATATTTCTGTGGAAGAACGGAAAACATTTATACTTTGAGAGGTTCAGAAAATTAACTGTACATAACGAACAGCTTATATACACTATCTGTGCAATTTTTCTTGGCTGGGGTATTTAAATGCAAGAGCTCCTCCAAGACAAGAAGCCACATTCATTCTTGTCCAAATCCCTCTGTCTCTTCTATTGCAAAAAGAAGTTTTTCCTTTAGTTGTTCATAACTCTTATATGGTGGTAGATCCAAGCGATTAAAACTGAACAAAAACAAAAACAAAATCAGACGTTTTCAATAAAATAAACTGAAGAGATTTCTAATACAGTATTCTTTTAACAGCACATTAAAGCCTGAACACTATGTACGTAAAAACTTTGCCAAACGGATCCTAACAATGTAATATAGCAATTAGCATATTAACACATCTAAATTCCATAGAGGAATCTATTCAAGGTTAAGACATAAAATATATATTTGCCAAAGAATTTATAATAGAATTATAAATAATATCAGTATGTATAATGACTGGATTTAAAAATGGGTTTCCTTTTGCTATTCCTGTGTGATGGGTGATGAGTCTCCATAACTTTTCTTAGGTTAAGAATTAATTTCAACCATCCATTCATTCATTATTTATTTTCTGAGAAGATATTTTTTTTTGGTGGAAGATGTTCCAGTAGTTGCTAACACAGTGATGAAAACCCTAAGTCCCTTCTTTCATAGAATTCATGTTCTGATAGAGACAGTTAGTGAATAGATACATAGTTTTCTCTCCTTATCTCACCATATTAGAGTCTAATCTACAAGCTGACTATTTTCCAGTTCTTCCAACATCAATTCTAAGACTGAATTATGAAAGTAAAAATACTAAAATACTTAACAACATCCAATTTCTAAAATATGGTACTGACTAGCTGCACTACACTCTCAAGTGCCCGTGCTTTTGGTGGCTTAGTGAAACAGCCAGGAAAGATTCAAGACTTTTCTGTACCTTCACTTACTGTAGATAGATCTCAGCTGTCCTTGCCAAACCCCGTGCAAGTTAAGAAAGCTCATAATTAAGAGTCTAGGAAAAGGTAGCCAATTTCAACGATGGTTATGCAAATCATCATTAACATACTAGGTAAATATATTTATGGTAGCAATTGAGACCATATATTGCTTGCCTTTCATTTTAAACTATAATCCAAGAAAAGACTGTGAACGGTAACTGAGATTAGGGGAAGGGAAAAACAAAAACAAAACACCATCTTTTTTTAGTATATTCCTATTCCAAAACCAACAATCTTTTAGACACTTGGCCAATTTTACTTTCTACTAGTCCCTTTTTTTTTTTTTTACTCTTGGTCATTTCTGTTGTCACCACACCCTTGTATGTACTTCTGTCTCATGTTTTGTTTGTTTGTTTTTTGTTTTTTTGCCCTGCTCACTCACCTTGCATCCACTTAACTTTCTTAACACCCTATTTCGCTTTACATCTCTGCTAAAAATCTGGTGTATCTACAGTAGCTTACACCACACTAAGAACCCTTTACTGCTAAAGCCTCAGGAGATGTAGGAAGCCTGGTATCAACTTATTTCATACTTTCCACACAATACACACTTTTCTCCATCGTCACGTGCTGTCTCTCTTTGGCCTACGCCCCTTCCATATGGACATCTCACCTGTTCACCAACAATCAGCCTAAAGTCTAGAGCCTGTTCTAGGAAGTATGTCTACAGCATCTCAGACAACTCTTTGTTTCTGTTTTAGCCTTTACACCATGACTGACAGTTTTCTCTCTCAGATTAAAATAAGCACTGTATCTCTGAATTATTAGTAAGTATTTAATTTAGTGAATGTTAATAATAGAAGACAAAATATTATTCGAAAATACTCCAAAGAGATTTCGATTTCAAGAAACTGGCCATTTTGTTTGTGCTGCTTCATAAAGCACAGATACAGGTTAATAAAATACACTCACTTTACTGGGCACTTAGTGTGTTAATATCAAAGTACTGTTTTTTAGGTCTGGATTTGAGTCTGATGTACTCAAAATAGACAAAATCAAATTTGCTACTCCATCATTAAAAAGGGAAGAGAATTGCCATGTATTTTCCACGTAACCTGAAAAAAAAAAACCCTGTTGATTGTTAATCTAGGGAAGTTTAAAGCTGCTACCTCACTAAGAAGATGAAAGTAGTAGGACCCATGCCCTATCTTACTGAGAATCATTAAGGTTAATTACATCACAGATGAGATCATGTTTACTTTAGTCATTACAAATTGTATTACAAACCAAAATCTGTGTGATCACCTATTTTTTATCCATATGTTCATCAGAATATTGATTTGTATTTTCCCTTGTTTGAATTAAATCTCAACTCCACCTCACACTTCTTTGGGTCTGAGCCTGTTTCATGGGTGTCAGTGTCATAATTATAGACTTAATTATCTTCATCTCCTGACATAACTGAACTCCAACAACATGTCATTTCTTCTAAAGCCAATGCCTCTTTACTGAGACATTCCCTGTTCAGCTATGTGCCCTTTCTGAATTTCTTAATTTATGTTCTTGGTTGTGTTTCACTCACTTAAGGCTTTGGCTTAGAAGACTTACTTCATAATATTCATATGAGTGCCACGGGCTTCCACTTCTTTACCCCAGACCACTCTCGAGTGATCTGTTGCTCTATTTTCTTTAGTTACTGACCACAGTATGTTATCTTTAATATTGTCACCACTGATGAAGAACATTTCTGAATTAATGTTTTCTGATCATGTCTTTCAAGTTTATTTCAATGAAAACGCAAACCTGTTAAGCTAATACTCTTTACCACCATACCACCAAAATAACACCAAGAGGCTATAAACAACTTACGTAGAGAAAACAGTAATCACTGTTGCGCAATTTTTTAAACTGTTTAAATGGACTCACTAATAAATGTCACCAGCCTTTTAAAGAAGACTAACACTAGCACTCCTCGAAACATTGCATAAAATAGAAAGAGGAGTTAACCAAATTCATTTTATGAAGCTGGTATTACCATAGAACTTAAAGTGGATAATACAATATATATATATGTATGTGTATATATATATATATATATATATGGCATTATCCATGATATAGCAGTTTTCAAGAAATTACTGGTGAATCAAATTCAGAAAACACTAAAAAGATCATTCAGGAATGCAAAAAGATCAAAGCAGGAGAGATGTCTCAACAGTAAAGAGCACTTCCAGAGGACCCAGGTTCATGTCCCAGCACCCACATAGTGACTCACAACCATCTGTAACTCCAGTTCCTAGGGATCCGATGCTTTCTGGCATTCAATGACACAGACATGGAGTACAGACACTCCATACAGGGAAAACACTCATACATAAAATAGGATGAAAACATTCATCATGACTGAGTTAACATTTCAGGAATTCAAGAATGGTACAAAATATGCAAATCTGCCAGCTTTATATTTGAGTAATGACAAAAGGGTGTGTGTGTGTATATATATATATATATATATACACACACACACACATATATGTATGTATATATATGAACAAAAACCTAAATGGTAAAAGCCAAGGAAATGAATCAAATAAACAGATACTTCCCAAACAAAGAAATGGCCAATAAATATGAAAAAAAAAAAAAAAAAGTTCACTGTCCTTAGCTATCAGGGAAACGCACATCAAAACTACATTGAGATTTTGTTATCCCAATCAAAATGCTATCCTGAAGAAAAGGACACATGCTGGTGAAGACGTGAGGAAGACAGCCTTTATGTACTGCTGGTGGACTACCATCCACTATGGAAATTAATATGGAAACTTCTCAAAACTAAAAATAGCATGTCCACATTATGGCACAGTCGTACCACCTCTACGTATATATCTAAATTACTCTAAATTAACACACCACAGTGATCCGTATAGTCTGTCTGAACAGTATCCACACAGGCAAACTATGTTATGAGCCTACAGGTCTCCAAACAGATAGACAAAGAAAATGAGGTGTGTGTGCATACTAACAATTTTATTTTGCTTCAAAGAATGAGGTTATGTCATCTGCAAGAAGAAACTTAAAAAAGAATCATAACTAAGCAAAACTAGACTTAGAAAGACAAATATCACATGTTCTCTTCCATTTATGGGTCCTAGATTATAATACATGTATATGGGACATTAAAGTAGAAGCAAGACTGTGGGTAAAAGACTGTGGGGAAGGTGGGGAGAGGAAGAGGTTGAACTTGGTCAAAGTATACGATGTATTTACATGACAATATCTGTACCAAACCCATCACTATATTCAAGGAATATATGTCAGTAAACTTGAGTGTTAATGTTAGCAAAGACATGTTCAAATAGCAAGATTTAACAAACGTAATATTTAGTGCTTCATAAACACCCACTATAATGTTACAAGTACACATGTTGTTGAAGAGTATCAGGGAATGGCTCAGTGCTCCTACTTTTATTTGCCCTAAAGGCACTAGCAAGTTTTAGCCACTACTGTTTCTTCACATGTAGAAATAACAAGGCAACAAAAAGCCAAATCATGACTTAAGGTGAAAATAGCTTTGAGCTCCTGAAGGAACCACTCATATGGACGCTATTAATTGCGGTGGGGACAATGTAACATTTCCCTGGATTCGCTTTCATCTACTTCTTGTACTCTTAGCTAGATGATTTCACTTAAATCCCAGTATTTGTTATTTGTAGTTCTTTAAACCTTTAATTTCCAAGCTACAATAATAATATGGGCTAAATCATGTTTTTCCAATTATGTTCACATTTTCTGACTCACTAAGTTCCAATTAGATCAATCAATTTGCATTTTCTGATTCACTATGTTCCAGTCACTTGAGACAAATTCCAGTTCTTGATTCAGGAGTTTTGCGTTCTTCAGTGTGTATTCCGAGAATATTCTACTTTTTCCTACAGCACACTATTTACCAAGCTTAAGTTAAACTGCCTTTCCAAGGACTCTGTCTGATCATCTGAGTCCATAGAAGATTCACTCCAGTTGTTACAGCACTCTTTTTCCTTTTAGCTATTTATCTTTTCTGCTCTACAATACTTGATAAAAATGCAAAGAATATATAATGATACTCTAAATAGTCACTGAACCAATGGTCACATTCTCAGGTATTTCTACTAAAGCTGCACCAACTTAATTCTAGCGTACTTAGTGCTTCTGTGTTTCTGCTCACAAAGTTGAAGTTCTGCTTAATGAATACATAGCTATAAAGGCGCTTACCCGCTACCACAACGAAACAAAAAACCAAAACAATAACCACAAACCCTCTCTGGCCTTCACCGTCCTGTTTAAGACTCTTGAACTTACCATGTATGGCTTCTTGGTAACCAGGTGTCTTTGCCAACTTTTTCAATACAAAACTTTTGAGGCCCATTACTTCCTAAATCAGGAACATAAAGATAATTTAACGTTTATCTGGGTGGCCCTTTAAAACTAAGAGAAGCATGTCACATTGTTATATGAGTGATGCAGAGGAGACTGAAAATTTCATATTACTGTCTTCTTTCTCACTGAGCAGCTTTTTGATGCTGCAGACACTGAAGAATTACATCCATAGAGAGAACTACAGTTTCGCTTCCCTAGCAATTAGCCTATAGAATAAAGCAGAAGCCATCTCCTCTTTGATGACACTTTCATTTTATATCACAAATTGTGATGGTTTGAATGAGAATGGCACCCCACAGGCTCATTGATTTATATGTTTAGTCACCAGGGAATGACAGTATTTGAAAGAATTAGGTGTGGCCTTGTCAGAAGATGGGCTTTGAGGTTTCAAAAGCCATTGCTCTTTCTCCTCCTGCTGCCTGTGGATCCAGATGTATAACTCTCAGCTACTCCAGCACCAGGTCTGCCTGAATTCTGGCCATCCTCTCTGCCATGACAATAGACTAAACCTCTGATGCTATAAGCCAGGCCCAATTAAATGCTTTCTTTTATAATAACTGCCATGGTCATGGTTTATCTTCACAGCAGTAGAACAGTGACCAAGACACAAATGCTTTCAGTATCAATGGTGTTTCTTCTTTATGAGTCATCTTATATATAACCCTGAAAAAATAGTCATTACATTTAACTCTACTGTATGTCTAACAGCTATTATCACAAAATTATCTTCAGAGAAACTGCAGTGAATCTGCATTTACCCATGAGCTCCGCAAATCCTCCTAAAGGTAAGCGACAGGTTCCAGTGACAAACTGCAAGAGTCGCATTCTTACTTCATTATCAGTCTCTTTCACAAACTGTATGACAAAATAAAATATACTTTAATATAAAATAATAGCCAACATCTCATCAATAATGAACAATAAACAGGTGAAGATATTATGAAAAAATACTGAAACTGGTTCAAACAATGATGTACTAAAAAAATTTTGTAGTATCACTTTAGGTACACTGTAGATCTCACTTCGGTAAACCCTCACAGCAACACTACAGCAGTCCCCTGTTCTACCTGTCACACAAATGAGAAATAACGAGACGCTTAGAAATGTTTAGTCACTTGGCTACAGTAATGTGTCTGTGGTACACTTGTCTCTCACTGAGGCTTCAGTTGAACTCTGTGCTGTGTGTTTCTCAATTACTTAGATTTCACAACAGTCTTTGAAGCAGCTACCATCAGTAAAATGCAAGAAAACAGAGGCCAGTAGAGTTTCAGTAATTTATTTTTTCAAACTGCTAAAAAGTAGAACATTTGAGCTCTGGTCTGATTGAATTGTAAACCACTGCTAAGCTGTGTCAATCTACAAAAACAAATGCACACTTCCTCATTGCTTTTCTCTGTGGTATTTTCTGCTATTAAACATTTTTCAAACTTTCTGTGCCATTCACTAGTACCTGAAAAAATGAAAGATGTCTCTTCAAACAAGTTTGCTGACAAGTTTTTTTGAAAGAGGAATGTTAATCAGTAACATGGTAAAATAATAGGTACATGGTAATAGGTTAATAGGTACATGGTAAAATAATGAATGGGTAGGTTTGACTATAAAAGAAATCAGCAACTCTAGAGGGGGCAGTTTGAGAACAAAAAGGCTTCTTTCAAATAAGGAATGCACACATGGTAGATAATTTTCATGATGGACTTAACTGGATTAATAAACACCTTGGTGAGACTCAAGCTCTGGGTGTGTGTGAGGTGTTTCCAGAGAGGATTAACTGAAGGAGTAAGGCTCCCCTGAACCTGGGAGGCACCATGCCATTGGTTGAGTCCTACGCTGAAGGGAAGAGGGCCATCTCCGCTCCCTGAGGCACAGCTATGACCAAGCTCCACAGGTCAACGCTGTAGTTGCTCTTACTTGCTTTCCTGCCATGTGTGATGGATGGCACTCTTAAATCTGGTAGTCAAAATCAAGTTTTCTTCCCCCTTTGTTGTCAAGAATTTGACCAGAGCAATGAGAAGGTAGCTAATGTAACAGCTTAGGTAAACATAAGACAAAAATGCTTTGCCAATCCAGACCAAAACTTTTGAATTGAATTGTGCTGAGGCATACAGTCCATTATGGAAACATGACAGCCAGCCCTAACTTGATGGCACTATGTTTTTGCCTGCCCAGAAATGAACTACTCTCTCCTAGTCATTAGAGTGTTCAGACCCAAGATAATAATTTATAAAGGTGCTCTGTGATTACAGAAGAAACTTAATATATGGAGCCAGGCATCCCTTAAGGGCCATTCGATCTTTTGCTCTGGAATGCCTGGGAGATCCTAGTGGCGTGCAGGTGAGATAAGACTAGGATAACAAATAGACTGTGAGGTATTAGACTGTGAGGTATTTAGAGAAGCCTTTCCTTCTCTGAAACCTGTTGACTGCTATGGGAAAGGAATGAAATGGTGTTTTTATTACTATATAGCAGGAAAGTAAGAAATGAGAGAAGTAAAACAATTTTCCCGCCCAGCTGTGGATTCCATGGATAGTTGTAAAACACACCTTAAAACCTCACCTTAATTCCCTGTCCTCACAGCAGGCTGCTTTGGCTCTAAGGCTTCCCTCCTTTTGCTAGCAGTAAGAATAAATTAACCTAAACCGGAATGGAAATCCCAGTGGATTTGAACGTGGCAATCCCATCAAGACATGGGAAACACATTTTCTTACCAGCTCTGATGTAAACCTCACCATTTATCTAAGTCAAACAGTTCAGAAATGTACGTACTCATTTGGGTTTCTATGATCTTCAGTTTCTCAGGTCTTTAGATACACATGTTCAAATGCAAGGACTATAAAGTGTAGGAGAGAGTGTAACGGGAACACCTGTGCACACACTGCTTGACAGTTTCACTTGAAGGCAGACTTACTCCTGTGTAAATATCAGCTTGGCCTCAAACTACTAAGCTTCCTTCCTTCTCTCCCCTCCTCTCCCTGACTTTCAGAGAATGTATTTCATACCCTGTAGCATATACGCACGTAAGTACATGTTGTAGTTTACTCAGTCCTCGACTAGTGCATTTGAGAGCTGTTGGCATACAAAACTCAGCTGCACTAAGTACTTTGATGTATTCCATTCTGTACATGTGGATGAATTTCTTAAGACAGGTTTCCAGAAAGGGCTACACATTAAAATGTTATGCAATAAACTAATGGGATTCATTCTTATGAAAACGTACCTTTGGGAAAATCTTTTCATGATAATATAAAACCCAGCTTTTCAGGTGAATGTAAAAATTAACAGAAGTTAACCATTAAGTTGCTCAGATGCTTAGTAATGTACTTATGGAAAGAATATCCCAGAATTAGAGATTTAAAATCTTCAGTTTATAAAACAAAGCAAAACAAAATGTCTCTTAAAATATACTTAAATTACCAGTATGGTAGACTTGGATGTTCTGAGACATACCTGATGACGGTTTAAACTAACATACCATAGGAACAATTAAATAGTCACTCTTATATTACTGTCTGAGTTATCACAATTCTTCAGCGTAATAGCAACATCAGAAGAATTAAATGGCCACAATGACCTTCTCACTAAGAACACACAGCTGGCTGGATGGGTGGAGGACACTTGTAGCCCACACTGAATGAGCTGGTGTAAGACCAGCCTGCATCAGCTATCCAGGCAGACCCAACAATTCCAAAACCAGCCAAACAAAACCCCAGAGTCCTTCACTTCTAGAAGCATGCAGAATTCATAGAATACCTGTGACAACACTGAAGACTAGTCATACCTCCATCTAGAAAATAGTGAGAGAACTAGAAGGCTTCAAAGTCTCAAAAATAAACTACTTTAAAACAACTTTTTATAAGAAAATATATTCTTCAAATGATTTGTCTCAAAAAAGATAAAACAAATACCTGCCAAAACCAAATAATTTGCTTGCTGTTTCTCGTATAATGTCGATAAACAGTATTTCTCTGCCAGTCTGCCAAGTCAACCTCTTGCATGCCACACAGCATAACCTGGGAAAGGAACACAGTATCAGCCACAGCAAGGACTAAGGAGACTATGGGTTGTTGTTGTTTCTTCATCTTTTTTATTATTTATAGGAGTTTCTAAAAATATATTCTGGGCAGATTAGTTTGTCACAGTAGTTTCTGCCAGTGTGTTGGTGTTTTCCTTCCCCTCCTTCCTGAGGCACAGTCTCACTATGAGGTCCTTGCAGCCTGGAATCCACCATGTATACCAGGCTAGCCTAAAGGCCCAAGTCTGGCAAGTAATGAGTAGTCTTCCCAGTGCTCAGACTGCAGGTGTCTGCCGCCAAGCCTAGCCTTTTATCTTTTTTCCTTAATGATATCTTTTAAAGAACATACTTTCTACTTTTGATGAAGTCGGGCTGTTTTCTTTACTGTATTAAAAATTCTCTGTATAAACATGTTGTATAAACACTGTATGAGCATGTGCAGTGTTTATATAAACATGCATTTCATTTTCCTGGTTAAACACCAAATGGAAGATTTGCTAGGGCATGAAGCATGAGGGAGACATATGTTAAACCTTATCACCTGAGAAATTACCAAAACTACCTAAAGTGGGATTGCATTTAGGCTACTATTCTGTTGTTTAATTTTAGGCTTGCATGTTTACACTTAATATTCATTTAAAGTTAATCTTCATTAACTGAGGCTGATGTAGGAACCAAAGTTAATTTTTGTTCATGTGGATATCCTATTGTTTCAACATTACTTGTTGAATTGGCTTTCCCCTTTCCACTGAAAATAATTTGGCAATACATGTTGACTTGGTTCTAGATTTGTTTATATGCCATAAATAAAATCAAAATCTGTACATCTCTCAAGTATGTCTCTTTAAAACTTATTTTGTCCATTCTAGAGCCTCTGTAGGTCCTCATAATTTGAGTTTCAGCCCATCATTGATTTATATTAAATTCTCCTGGGATGCTAATTGTGTTATTCTTATAGATCAACTGGAACAGAATTGATTATTAACAATGCCAAGCTGTCCAATTCATAACATACCCATGTCTCATTAAGTCTGTAAATTTTCTGAGCAGTGTTTTGGAGTTTTAGTATAGGAGACTTGTATTTAGTGATATTTTTTCACCTTTTCATGACATATTTATGACGAAAGTATTCATCTTAAAAAGAAAGAAAATTCTGAAACATGCTATATTGAAGACATTATGGCTAGTGAAATAAACAATCATAAAACCACAAAAATGATATGATCTCATTTATAGGAGAGTTCAACAGTTAATAAAAATAAAGGAGACATGAAGTTTGATATTTAATGAGTTTCAATTTTATAAGATGGAAGAATTCCCAGACTTGATGTACTATAATGCAGTCATACTTAATATTACTGAATTGCACACTTTAAAAATCATTAAAAAGTTTTTTGATTTTTGTTTGTTTTCTTTTCTTTTCTTAGTTTTTGGAGTCATGGTTTCTCTGTGTAGCCTTGGCTGTCCTAGACCTCACTCTGTAGACCAGGATGGCTTTGAACTCATAGAGAGCCACCTGACTCTGCCTCTCAAGTGTTCAGATTAAAGGGGCACACCACTACTGCCTGGCTAAAACAGTAAATTGTATATGTATTTTCTTCTATATAAACAAATTCACTTCTGATGTATGTCCAAAAACCTTACTTGCATGCAGTTAGGACCACTGGTAATTCATTTAAGAATTCTCATCTTTCAAGTAAGTCAATGCCAAATTAAGATTTCTGAAACTTCCTTAAATTATTAGTAGTGATCAAATCCCTCTTTATGACCTCTAACAATGATTAATGATAATGTCCTTGTAACTCCAGTGTTCCTAAAACATCACAAACCATAAAACACACCCACTGCCATACACGGTTCAAGAAATGAGAAGATTAACACGCGTGGAAACTGTTGTGTAAAACAGTAAAGAAGCCATACGTGGTGGAGCAGTGCTGGCACTAGAGGAGCTGAAGTGGGAGGATCATGATTTCAAGGCCGGGCTGGGCCGAAGTACACCTTGTCTTAAACAAAGGAACAAGCAACAGTGATCATGGAGATGAGAGGTGAGGTGAGAGAGGAATGGGAGAGGAAATACAACCCCCGACCCCATCAGTATTCCCTATAATTAAACAATAAAAGAGCCTAACCTCCAGTTCTTTTTCATCAAAGTACTGTAGCCACTGAAGGGGAACAACTTCATTAAACCCATCAAGGAAAGCTTTGGTCTGCTCTTGTACTCCTCGCGAAAAACGCCATTCTGTCATTAAACTGAAAATAAAGACAGTATTTGAAAATAGGTCATTTATATATAAAATTGACAGAAAACACTAAGAAAGCTTTAGATTCCTTCTCTTTTTCCAAACATACTACCTAAACATATGCTGTATACAATAAGCATATAGTCATACATATATGTTATATTTAGAGTTAACATTTTCCATTAACAAATTAATTCTTTTTTAGGCACTTTTTTTTTGAGATTATAACTTAGTTATAAATTCCCATTCCTTCCCTCCAAAGCTTCCTATAAACCCTTCCCATATTCCATTTAAAGGAAAATCCAGAAGAAATAATAAATTTCTTGACATGTATGATCCACTAAAATTACATGACAAAGATGTAACTTAAATGGATCTAAAAAAAAGTAGTGAGACCAAAACAGTACTAAAGTAAAATGACTCATGCCTGTGTGGACTCACACTTAGAGAACTAACATCAATGTTCCTCATAAGGTATTCCATAAAATAGAAGGAAGTCCATCACACTCATTTTACAAAGATAGTTATTACCTAATATCAAAACTTCGCAAGGACAGGCAAACTGACATATACACAAATGCACACACATATGAGAGACAGACTCGGGAAAGAGACTGGAACTGAGATTATAGGACCGAAATCACACGAGATCTCGGTGGATGGGGAAAAGGCCATCAATAAAGTACAACCCTTCAAGACACAAGCACTGAAGAACCTAGTATCGCATAACAACTTAATGAAGGCTGTATCTGAAAAATCTGTAGGCATTTGCAGTAAATGGAGGAAAACCTCAATGCATTTCTGAGCAGGACAGACAAGGTGCTTACTTAGTATGCTACTGCAGTCTTTGCCAGAGTAATAACACAAGAAAGAAAAGAAAAAGTAGGAGCAAGTTAATGTTATTTCTATTTGTAGACAATATGATTCTGTATATGACAAATGCTAAAGACTCCACAACAAAAACCTCTTAAAACTAATAGACATGTTTAGCAAAGTAACAGGACACAAATCAATAAACATTAATCAGCTATTAATAATTTTTATAGAAGTCAGCTTTTCTATACACCAGTAATGAATATGCCAGAAAGAAATCAGAAAAACAATCACATTCCTAATAGTTAGAAACTAAAGCTTAGGAATAAGTCTAATCAAGAAAGTAAAGGTGGTGAAAATACTAAAACACTGGAGAAGGAATCTGAAGAAGACAGAAGATGGAAGTCACCCATGCTCATGGGACAATACAATTAGCAGCATGAAAATAGCCACACCATCAGAAGCAAGATACAGACTCAATGAAAACCTTGCCCAAATTTCCATGACTTCTATAACACAAATTAGAAAAATGCTCCTAAAATTTGTAGGGAAACATGAAATACCCCAGATAGCCCAGGAATCTACAACAATGATTTCAATTTATACAGAACCACAGTCAGAAAAATAAATGTCAGCTCAAAAAGAGACATGGATTGATTTGATAAAAATACAAGCCCTAGAGTTACACAGCTATTTGACTTTTGTCTAATAAATGTCTTGAAAGATGAGATACAAATGGCTAAAAAAACACATAAAAAACATTCAAAGTACAGAGATTCCACCTCATCCCAGAGTGGCTGCCACAAAGAAAATCACAAATTCTAGCAAAGAAGAGAGAAAAGAGAACCTTATATACTGCCGACGAGTGTAATGTGGGCTTGCTTCTATGATAATTAAAAACAGTTCTACCCTCATGGAAGAGCATACAAACTGTTTATCTTATACCAAACAGCTCAGAAAATAGGCAGACAATTAATATTAGACAGACTGAACAGGTTATATTTAGGAATGTACATGTATATACTCATACACATATAACAATGAAAAGGGAGGCATGAATTTGAAAGACGTCAGGGGAACATGGAAGGGGGTTTAAAGGGAGAGAAGAGAAATAATGTAAATAATATAGTATCCATTTGATAAAAATGGATAAAATTGAAGATTATATGAAGTGAATTCAATCTGACAGGCAAATATTTTATGCTTCGTTTACTTGTGAATCCAAAATTTTATAAAGATATGTAAATCCATTTTTTTCTCTTCAAAGATGTAATTTTGTTTTATGTGTATGAGTATTTAGCCTGCACCATGTGAATGACTGGTGATAGCAGAAGACAGAGAGAGCAGGATCTCCTGGATCTGGAGTTACAAATCATTGTAAGCCACCATGCAGGTTCTGGGAAGCAAACCTGGGGCTTCTATAGAGCAACAAATGCTCTTAACTGCTGAGCCAGTTTTCTAGCTGTCCTGTGTAACATGAAAATAAGAAAGGAACTGGGGAAAAGAGAGGAGAGTAGCAGATGGCAGTAAGGCCAAGAGAAGAAAATGGAAGACTAAATATAGTCTAAGTCCATAGTTATTTGAAATTTCTTTATAAAACCTAGCATTATGAACACTGAATAAATGCCAATAAAACATTTATTATCTACAAGTTAAAAAATGAGAATGTAGGTCAGTTGTGGTAGCAAATGCCTTTAATCCCAGCAAAGGCAAGTGGGATTAAAAAATGCAGTTCGAGGCTAGGTTGGTCTACAGAGTGAGTTCCAGAACAGCCAAGGCTACACAGAAAAACCCTGTCTTTCAACCAAAATAAATAAATAAATAATACATTTTTTTAAAAGAGTAGGAATGCAGCATGGAATGAAATGACAGTGAAAGGATAGTTTCTAAACATGATTCTGCCCATTCCTAGCATAGCTGCAGTCCCTTCATCTATAAATGAAAAGGATGCAGTCTTTGAAAAATACTTTTTAATTAAAATTTTATTATAAAGAACTTAAAATTTTAAAAATTCCCACACCAAAATTAAAGACCCTAATTCTATACATCTCAGTGAACTTCCTTTTTTTTCTTTTTCTTCTTTTTTTTCAAACTGGGAGTGTTTTATGCTTATTTTGTAATTACTTCTAGAGAAGTTACATATTTTAATTGAATCTAAAAGCTTTAAAAAAATTAACTGTTTATTCAGACAGACACCAAACACTCTGCTGAATGTGATATCCATATCCTACCAGGTAAGCTAAAATCTCCAGTTTCTTTTTTTTTTAATTTTATTTATTTTTATTATTAGTTACATTTTATTAACTCCCTCATTCCCTCCCAAACCCTCCCTCCCTCCCTCATCTCCTCCCTGCCCCTTTCCAAGTCCACTGATTGGGGAGGACCTCCTTCCCTTTCATCTGATCCTGTTTTCTTGGGTATCTTCAGAATGGGCTATAAAGTCCTTCTCTGTGGCCTAGCAGGACTGCTCCTCCCTTGGGGGATGGGGAGGTCAAAGAGCCTGACATTTAGTTCCTGTCAGAAATAGTCCCTGTTCCCCTTACTATGGGAAACCAATTGGTTACTGAGCTACCACTGGCTTCATCAGCGCAGAGGTTCTAGGTTATAGCCATACGTGGTCCTTGGTTGAGTGGCAGTCTCAGAAAAGACAACTGTGCCTAGATATATTTGGTCCTTGTGGCGCTCCTATCCTTTCCACATCATACAAACTCCCCCTTCTTTCATATGTTTCCCTGCACTCTGCCAAAGGTTTGGTTATGAGTCTTAGTATCTGCTTTGATACACGGCTAAGGTAGAGTCTCTCAGGGGCCCTCTGAGTCTTAGTATCTGCTTTGATACACTGCTAAGGTAGAGTCTCTCAGGGGCCCTCTGAGGTAGGCTCCTGTCCTGTTACTTGTTCTCTCCTATGTCCAATGCAGATTTATTCGTAATAGCCAGAACCTGGAAACAGCCCAGATGTCCCTCAGTTGAGGAATGGATACAGAAATTGTGATATTTTTACACAATGGAATACTACTCAGCAATCAAAAACGAGGAAATCATGAAATTTTCAGGCAAATGGTGGGATCTAGAAAAGATCATTCTGAGTGAGGTATCCCAGAAGGAGAAAGACGCACATGGTATATACTCACTCATATAGTCCTATAAGATATGATAAACATAATGTAATCTATACACCTAAAGAAGATAAACAAGAAAGAGAACCCAGGGTAAGATGATCAATCCTCACTCAGTGAACTTTCTATACAGACAGAAAAGCAACACTGAAGCTGTGAAGCTTCATGCTAGGTTTTATATTTTCACAATTGAATATATTTGCATACATTTATCCACCATCAAAAAATGAAAAGTTCTTGGCAGAATCAGAACTAGAAAAACAATAATCTTTATATCTTTTTCCATGAATCAAATGTCAGTTACCTATATTCAGTAGGCAATGGTAACATTTCATTACTATCACCTAATTGTTACCCTTTCCTCTTTCCTGTTCTTTCTCCATGTTATACTATGCTGACATGCACTTATGAACACAAACACACACACTTAAGTACATATATTACATTATATGTACTTAACTTATATGTATATAAATGTGGCTAGGCTCCGCACATGAGAGAGAACATACAACTTTTCTTTCTGAGATTTTTGAAGACTGCAAAATCTCTTCCCAGCACCAATGTTCTCATAGCTTTTAATCTGGTCAAAAAGTAGAATGCACATGGGAAAGTGCATAATGACATACATTTTCTTATTTCAAGAAAACTGGGAGTGGGGTGTGGATCTACTTTAGAGAACAAAGATTGGCACTAGCAGAGAAAGCAGCTAATGAGAATTTCCCAAAGGGTTAAAACTAATACAACTAAGGGTGTGTATATAGGAGATTTCTAATTACATTCTGTAAGTTCTAGAGTCTGAGTTTAATTAGCTCTATCAACCTACCCAATATATTCATCTTTGTTTTCTTCAGTCACCAGGATATTGGAACCTCCCAACTTCAGATCATGTGAAGTGACTTTTCCAAGAATCTCCATGTCTACAGAAAAGTACATTTCTAAACCACATTCTTCAATGTTGTTGTCCCTGGATTAAAAAAAAAAATAGTGTGTGAGTGTGCATATAAAAAAAGTATATAAGTGGGTTTCAAGTGGATACCTCTATGAAAAAAAAGTCTTCAAACCTTATCCAGATAAGGGAGTTATAAAATTCAGTATCAATAGATTCCAAATCCTTAATAGTAAGCTTCTTACTTAGCATACGCTTGTAGAATGGTAAAGAGAAACCAGTATCAATAAACTTTCCATGGAATAGTGCCTGTTAAGAAAAATAAAAATAAAACATTATTTAAACTTACAAAATAATAATCTTTAGAGCACAGTGACAAAATAGAAGTCAAGTGACATTAGTAAAAAAATAATCATTTGTAAAAATTGTGAAAATTAAAATATTAAAACAAAGCATAGAATACAAACTAGAATGAAACATTTATTTCACAGGTCAAACAAATGTACAATCAAAACTACAAAAAATGATGATATAAGATTTATTAACAACTTCCCCTACTTTTAAATATATTTTTTAAATAATTAGCTTAATTAGATGCAGAGCTGAAAAGCCCCAAGCACCTCTTGCCATTTCTTTCTTATCTGCAGGACTTCTGTGTCTTCATGCCTTTGTGTAACACCAACATAGGAACAAGCACCAATGAGTTTTGATCCCATGAATATCTAAAACCACTCACTGAACAACTATATTGGTCCTCAGCCCCTTATTCAGTTTATATTCAGTAACAAAGTCACTGAAATTATCCTCTCATATAATTTTGAACCTTTCTCACTGTATTGCTAACAAAATCCCCAGTTTAGACAAAAATCAGCTTAAAACTTACCCTGTCTACGTTGGTAAAACATGCCAAGAGTGCACACACTATTTCCTTACTACATCCAGTTCCCCTGTCTCGGGTCACTAGTCATTGCTGTTCCTCTGGCTTCAAATACTATAGTATACTTACTACACACAGGAAATGGCAACCAGAAGAGCTTTTGTGTAGTCCACCCAATCTGCTCACCATTAGCATCTGAATTCCCATGTTCTTATTACAAATAAGCTCTCTATCATTTCTGTGAGCAATATAGACTTCTCTCTTTTATTCAAGGGCATTGTTCCCATATTCCTTGTATTGTGGACTTTATCAAGTTTTTTGCCCTCAGCTGCATTTGGTCGCACATAGCTATATCCCAGCACACCGGTGGCTCAGGTAGAAGGTTATAAGTCTGAGCTACAGTAACAAAATACTACTCTGTTACCAAATTCTCTATGATACTGCACTACAAACTTCTCTAAAGCCGATGCTTATATTTTCTGTATATATATACACCAATCTTTCCATCCCAACACTCATAAAGACAAAAATTCACAAGGGCAACTACATTGCTCTGAGAAGTTTAAGTGAACTGACTTGGTAATTTCCTTTGGCTAAATAACTACACATGCCACCCCATTTCCCCACATGATGTGAATAAGAAATAAGGCCTTTCACTTTTAAATTTTTATTTATTAGTCCTAAATTTCATACACACACACACATATTATTTCTTTAATCATATTCACATTATCATGTTATTTCCTCCTCCCTCTCCCAATTAACTTTCCATGTTCCCAGTAAATTCTTTCTCTTCTACTTTCATGCTTCTGTCTGTCTGTCTGTCTGTCTATCTCATTCTGTGTGTGTGTGTGTGTGTGTTTAATCGAGGTTGCCTGAAAGAACATAGGTGGAATACTGTAAGTTTGAGAAAGTGAAATTTACTGGTGGTACCCACCACTGAAGAATCTATCACTTCCCCCAGCAACCATGAATTGCTGGTAACTACTCAGGGAGGGTATAGTCTTTTTCAAGATTTTTTAAAAATCTACTTTTTTTGTACACGTGTATGTATGCAGCATATACATGTATGTGGAGGCGCCAGGCTGATGTTCAGAGTCTTCCTAAATTATTCATCACCATATTGAGACAGAATCTCTGAATCAAATCTGAAACTTGCAGTTTCAGCTAATTTACCTAGCCAGCTTCCTCCAAAAATCCATTACTGCCTTTTGGATATTGGAATTATAACTGGGCCACTGCAGATCTGAACTTCAGTCCTTGATCCTGCTTGGCAAGAAATTACCCACTGAACCATCTCCCTACCCCTACAACACTTCTGAACTAAACTATATGTAAATATAATAACTGAGGGTTGGGAACTCACCATTGCAATAAAGCGACCAATAAAGCAGAAGTATGAAAGATGATCAGGATTTATAGTTGATGCTGGATTTATCTGTAAACAATAGTTATTCTTGCCTGCATACTCAAATAAGCAATACATTGGGTTCAAAACTTCATGGGAAAGCAAGAAAAACCATTCTCTATAAGAAAATAAGTCAAAATTATTTTTAGTATTCATAGATATGTGGATTTTTAAGAGGTGTTAAATAGATCCATAGATAAATAAGTCTGTGCACTCACACATACATGCATTCACGTGCACGCACACACGCACACACACGCACACGCACACACACACACACACACACACACACACACACATCTACTTATACTTACTAGCCCTCCTCCATTTATATTTTATGGCCTGGCCTTCCATTCCAAGCTCCTGCTGGCCCTGTGCTGGCAAACTGCAAGCTCTGTCTCTCACAGGGAGAGACAGTGGTGCATATTCTTTTCTACATCGCACTTTATACGGCGTCTTTCTTCAAGTTTAAGTCAGCCTTATGGAGTACACCTTTTCTCAATTCACACTTCACTCCAATTTCAGCAATTTTTGAAGCAATTTCAGAAGATAGTGTATATCTGTTATTTCATTCATTGTGCAATAACATTCTGAATATATTTTATGCACATAACCTCAAAGATCAAAGCCATGTCCATATATTTTTAGTATTCTTAACTCTTAAAAGGCATTTTATAATATCTATTTAAGAAGCTTTTTTTTTTCTTGTTTTGGGTTGTTTTATTTTATTGATTCTAGGTATGGAAACCAGGTTTCAAGCATGTTAAGCCACGGGTCAAACCACTGAGCTAAGCATTTGGTGGTGACACTGCAGTACATAACTGCGCTGTGTAAGACAGTAAAACATTTGTCTTGTTTTTTGAGGTAAGGTCTTACTTTATAGCTCAGGCTAGTCTGGAACTTGACATGGGGCCAGGCTGGCTTTGAATCTGCAGTAGTCCTCCTGCCTCAGGTTCCTAATGGCTGGCATAGCTGGCTTTTATTGCAAATGTATTCAAAATGATGTTAAAATTAAAAAGAAGCTAAATCTCTAAATATGCTAAGTGCTTACTAACTTTGAACTACCTATTTTGCTTCACTTTAGTAATATTTAACACAAAATAAACATTTACAAAATGTTCTAAAGTAAGAGTCCAAATGTAAATATTTACTGTGATCAGTAAATTCAGGGGGCTCTGCCTTGCCAAAATCCCCACTCTTCCTTATGAACCTGCTAATAAATATTACTGGCTTTAAGGAAAAAAAATTTCTGGGCACATTAACCTAGTCTTCACGCAATGGTGCAGCAGACAGTAGTGTTTTCTATCATGATGAGCGATGCCCTCCTGAAAGACTCAGGAAATTGCTGTCAGTAAAAGCAGAAATGTGGGTATACTGTTTAAAGAAAACAAGAATTATTGTTATTGCTTGGTCATTGTTGTTTGGTTGGTTGGTTGGTTGGGTTTTTTTGTTGTTTTTTTTTTGAGACTCTTTTCTTTTTGGATCTCACTATGTAGTCTTGACTGGCCTAGAACTTGCTAAGTAGCCCAGGTCGGCTTCAGATGAACTCTGTCTGCCTTTGCCACCTGAATGCTGGGATTAAAGATATCACCACACCTGGCTCAAGAAAAGACACGATTTTAATTGTTCGATCTGGTAATTTATGTAATACTATTTTCTTTAAGCTGAGAATTTATGTAATACTATCAAGCAATTTGAAAAATTTCAAGTCATCATGGATCACCTCTATGCCTATTCATATGCTCTGTTACTATGTTTATAAATGATTAATAGAGCTTTTAAAATGTTCCCTGAAAACTAGCTGAGGAGTACAGACAACAGTCAATGAACAAAATCAACTATGAATTAATGTCAATTCATATAGCTAAATTCATCTTCAAAATAGTAAGTGAACTAAGTCACTCCACTTTGTAATGGGAGGAGTAAGACGTTTTCCTTATAGAAGAGAAGTAAACTCTAGTAAGAATGTGTTTGCATGTACACACGCATGCATGCACGCACACACCAACCAGAAATAAAATTTCCAGTTGCTTCAGATCACTTTTAGAAAACAGTAAACCAGAGAAAACAGCATTGATCCAAAAGAAGAATCACTATATATGACAAAAGCCTTTACCCTAATACCAACACAAAAGAGAAGTTCCTAACTAGAAAAAGGCAGAAGAATTGACTTTTAACACAAATGAAGCTCCACACTCTCAAAGTAGACATATGAGGCTGAAAGAATCATGACCCAACACATAGGAGCTAGCAGGACCTAAAGAAGAAAATGAAGAAAACAGTAAAACAGCAAATGAAGAAAAACCACACAAGAAGCAGCAAAATATAGGGCAATCCTGCAAACGGTAACATGAAGACACGCTTTAGAAAACCAAAACAGGAAAAGCACTGGGACCAAATGATTAGAGAAAGAAAAGATGACAGACATGTTAAGACTGACAAAGGAGATTCCACATACCCATGATTGATGTTCCTGAAGAAAGAAAAGAACAAATAGAACAGAAAAAAATATTCAAAGATAAAATAGAAGAAAACTTCCCTGAAATCAAAGCTCTTAATATGTTCCTTTAAAAAAGACCGAACAATCCGCAATGAAGCTAATGAACTTTAAAGGACAGTGTTTGTAGGCACCCAGAGAAGATTTTCTGACAAAGGTTTAGCCTCATACTTCATAGTACTCACATTCAATGCTAAAACAACAGTGAAGCAGTACCTAAGCATACTGACTAGACAATGTTGTCCAAGAATTTTCTGTCTAGTGAGGTTGTTGTTTATACAGAAAACCAACAAAGAAAGCATTTCCAAACATGTAACAACTATAGGAACATATCGCCTCAATGGCCTCTTGAATAAGCACCTTGATGATGAATCTAACCAACCAAAGCATGAATCAAATAAATTATGAATAAGAAAATAATGTTACAGAGGAACTGATACATGCATTTAAACTGTCAAAACAAAACTGAAACCAAAAAACTAAGACAAACAATGGTTCACAAACAATGTGAATGTTAACACTGAGGGGAAAAAAAAATACCACGTTCACTCATTTCTAACAAGTACCTTTCTTTTCAATGTCGGGGCATTTCTGAAATTCAGAAAAACTCAGAGTACATAGCACATAAGTACTTGCTGGGCAGAGCTGAGAAACGAATGTTTTAGACAGAGAAGGGCGCTATATAAACACTGGCAGACCCGCAGCAGTTGCCGTGTGTCTACGCCCACCCCTGCACCTGGGCCTGTCTCTGTCAGCCGAACTCAGACTGGGATTGTCAAACTGTGACATTCTATGAAGTCAGAATTTTAGGAAGACTCAATGAAACTGTTAAACTTTTTAAAAAATGCCAATTTAGATCTGTGTGAAACAACCAAAGGGAAAGGCAAAGAAAAAAGGATTTTCATTAACTATTTCACAAGTATCAACTCTTAACAGTATTCAGTAAATGTAGAAAATTTCATTTTCCAAATAAACTCAGATCATAGCAAAAGCACAAATAAAAGTGACATGCAATGTTGTAATAACAAAATTAATAAATAACCTTCTGTGAATCTATTCATTATGCTACACCCATATGTGGAATACTATACAGTGTGTACAGAAGGATAATCACAATGGTTGGACCCTGTGATAGCTCATTGAGTAAAAACACTTGCCATGAAGACAGGACATCCTGACTTTTTTGATCACCAGAATCCATGTCCTCTGGGCATGTGGTCATGGTGACCTGTAATCCCAATACATGGGATGAGGAGACGGAAAATCCCAGAAAAATCTGGCTAATCAGAACTCTAGAGTCAGCAGAACACAATGCCTAAACATATAAAATAGAAAGGTATAGAGGAAGACACCAGATGTCAACCTCAGGCCTCCACACACATGTGCACACACTCCTACATAACATATACTCACGCACGCACGTGCACCACACTCATGCAAGTACACATACACACATACCATACACACATGCATATACAAAAATAACTGTACTAATGGTTACCCAAAGGAACTCTGCCTGCTACTGAAAAAGATAATTTAATATATTCACAGATTTTAAGAATGTACTACAGATAACAAAATGGAATTGTTTCAAAGCAATAACTTTTTAACTTTACCTTGCAAGGCCACCATAATCAAGGCCTTCTTCTCCTCTAAATATTACATATAATCGCCTCCTCAAGTCATATGGTTTTAATGCCATAATCTAATTAAAGACAAAATATGAATTTAGACATTTATACACTGCATAAGTTACTTCCAAATTAATTCAATTTAAATTTAATTTGTATTTTCAAAAGTATACATTTCCCTAACATATTTATTTCTGCAGTTCATCTGGCTCATTCCATAAACTAGCTAAAAATGAACAATCCTTCAAGTTTTCTCTGACTCCCTTTATATACTCTTCCCGCTTCTAGTGTTACACAGTGGTTCTACTTTGAGTTGGAGGTAGGAGAGGACAAGTTTGACACAGAAAGCTATTAATTAGATTGTATTCTCTCCCTGTTCCCGCCTCAGATTTTATAGTCTCTTAACAGGTAAACTTTTCTCTTTATCAATACTGTAAGGTGAAAGGGGTCCCATCTACACCTACTGTCTCTCAGGAGGATAGAAATTCAACTGTGATCCTTACTCAGTGATGGATATTTAAATAACAGCATATCTTAAAACAACGTCCAAATAATCTGTAAGCTTTCATTAAAATTAATTGTAAGCATGCTTTATTTGTGGATAAAAATTTACATCTACTACCATCCATCAGAATTGCAGCCAAAGACTGACCTGGGTCCTAATGCAGCTCATTAATTGGCTTCCGAAGGAGCAATTATGGGCTTAACCCCAGAGCTGAACACACTTATAGCAGAAAAAGTGAAATAATAACTAACATGAATTTAGATACACACTTTCTGAAAGCAACTCAAATATAACACTGAACAAGTCATTTGTAAAGACATATTTGGAAACTTGAAACAATTATTTGGTTCATAATTAGTCACTCATACACAAAAGCAGTTTTGACAACAGCTACATTAGCTATCTTTTCTAAAGCTCAACAACTAGTAAAATGAGGCTATGGTATAAATGTGTCTAGGCTTTCAGTATTACTATTCCATTTTAACCTGTACCAAATAAATAAATGAATAAATAATGAACAACAGTAGCAACCAGCATGGCACAATAATCCAAAGGGTACTGTAGTGGCAGTCATACCTTGGTGGTAACCTGTTAACAGCTCTCTAATTGGACCTAAGACTGCCTCAACAAGAGGGACATCACACTTGGTACTAGAAACCAAGCCAACTACCTAGTGCTAGCAGCTAGTAAAGTCCTAGATCTTGGAACACATAACCACTTCACTGACCCAGCATAATCTCCAACTATAATTCTAAACCTCTCTCCCTATACCCACCGATAAGTGTAGTTCTTACCCCTCATCAAGGAAGGTTCTCTTTACAACAGACAGAAACCATTATGAAAAACAGCCAATTAAAATGTAGACTTGCAGAATTCAGTCTGAACTGATAGATCTACAAAACAACTCCCATATCTAAGACTCAGAAAATGCTGCTGGAAAAGGGCAAAAAGATTTTAAGAGTCAGAGGATCAGGGTGTTTGTTGTGAGAATGTTACTCCTAGGAATGTTAGAAACTACACCCATAAAGTCTCACTAACATGACTGCCTAACTATGCGTTAGAACAAGGAGGACACCAAAGGACATGCTAATACGAACAGGGGAAGGTTCACAGGCCTCAATCTTGTGAACTAATGAATACTGACAGCAGGAGAAACAGTCTTCCCTTGGGAAGAGTATGCCAACTGGCCATCTAGTACTATATGGTCAGCCATAAAAAAAACATACACATACTAGTAGCACTATACAGAACAGGTTGTATACCTATATTAAGAATGTGTGTGTGTGTGTGTGTGTGTGTATACACACACATATGCATGTAACAACAATTACTGAAAAAAAGAGGCCATAAATTTGAGAAATAGCCATGAGGGGTAATGGGAAGAGAGTGAAAGGAGAAAATGAAAGAGGAAAATAATGTAATTACATTATAATCTCAAAAATAAAAGAAATAATTTTTAAAAAACTAATGAAACTTTTAATTACAAAGAAAGTTTGGAAGATAGTGAAAGGTTATGAAAAATTCTCTATTTCATCATTTTAAAAAATGGTATCATTTTGTTTTTAATAATATTCAGCAAATGACTCCAGAAAGGCAGACATTCATGTAACATTCTGAACATGAAAGGCACTATTCTTGGTACAGGACATAGGTAAAGTAAACCAGCAGTCCAAGCTGTCATGAAGTATATATTCTAGTAAGGGAGACAGCAAAGAGCATGTTAGGAAACATAAATGGTTATAAAACCATGTGCGGGAGGAAAGCAGGGGCTATCATTTTAAACAAATGTCCATGCTAGATCACCACTCAGTGAAACCCACAGGTCAGAATGAACAGAAGAGGACTAATGGAATACTCAAATTTTCAACACCTACCAATTTGATTCGATTTATTAAAACTTGATTTTCATAAGCTTTACTTTTAAATATCCTAACAAGGTAAATGCCAAAACAGACTTATTCCAAATGCTGTTTAAACTTTATTTTACTAAATAAAATTCTTTTATTTAGTTAGTTAGCTATTTGTCTATCTATACATTTATTTACTTAATTTGCTACTTATTTACATATTTATTTGTTTATCAGATTTTAAGACAGTCTTTCACTATGTAGCCTTACATAGCCAGGAATTCACAGAGATCTACCTGTCTCTGCCTCTAGAATGCCAAGATTTAGGGCATGTGATACCACATCCAGCTACACCTAAATTCTTGATGTAAGAATTTTCTCTCAGTCTCCCACCTTTATCTATAAAATACAGATGGCAGGAATTCTCCACAGAGATGCTGTGAGAAGAAAAGCAATGGAAAAACTGTCAATAATTGGCCAACAGTCATGATTTACTACATGGTGAAGTTTATTTTTATTTTAAGTATATGAATGCTTTGTCTCCATGTATGCCTCCAGGACACATAATAAAGTTTAGTATAATTATTGATGTATTAACTCAGGAAGTGGGGACTATTATAAATGCTTAAAGACTCAAAAACTAACTCCTTTAAAAGTTCAGAATAAAGAGACAAGAAGTACTGTTTCATTCTGAAAAATATCTTCCTTACCTGTTGGAAGGAATCTTCAAATAATGTTTGTCGGGACACATTGATCTTTACATGACTGGGTAGTGCATTAGACTAGAAACAGAAATATCACATAAGCCACAGCATATGTATTATATAATGGTCAGACTAGATGATTATGAATGAGATTTATTTACCACTGTAGTACCTGGCACAAGTAACGGAAATGAGCAAGCTTCCACCTAAAGCTGCGTTCATAAGCAATCTGTGGACCACCTTTAGTTCTAAAGAGAAACAAAACAAACACAGCTATAATATTCAATATGAAACTGTGTATTAGATTATAATATAACTAAGGAAAGTTATTTGCTGGCAATAAATACAGGTCTATTTGTTAGTACAATGGAGGCTTGAGTCATAAACGTTGTCACAGTAGCAGAACACAAGCACAGAGGGAGACTACAAGTTGGGACAGGTCTATTCATAAGCCCTCAGTTTCCTGAAGTCTTAAGTTCTATTCATATTACTTAAAAGAACCTTTGAGAATTCTTAAAGCTGAGGAGGAAGTCAAGAGATTCTAGATAAGAGAAACATGATGAGAAAACCTATACCTCATCTTAAGCCTGATTTTAACAAAATTCGAACAAAAAAACAAAGCAAAGCAAAATTGAATTCCATGGAGCAAGTCACATGCAGATCATGTGACTCATTTGGACAATAAGAAAAGAGATACAAGATTCAGCTCAGAATGAGGAGGCTTGCACCTAGACAGAGTCTTAGCAGATGGAACAAAGCACTTTGATGTTGAGTGAACAGAAAATGCTGTCTTCTGCTGTCACATTCAGAGCAGTTCATTCATTCATGAAAGCTTACTAAATGCTAAGCAAGAACCTGGCATTACTCTAGACAGTGAAGGCACTGTTTGTTAATAACATGGAAAAAAGTGACTATTTTGTGTAACATGCACCAATGAAGGAAACAGACAAGAATGAACAAGTAAACTATATATTGTGCGTTTTAAGGGAATAGATGGCTTATCACTTTTTCAAGGGAAAAAAAAGGGCCTTATTAAATAATACACAAGAATAATACACAAGAAAATAATAATAATCTCTCAAAAGTTATTGGAAGATAAAAATGAACTAACACATCTAAAATGCTGAGCACAATCTTTGGCATGAAATTATTACACATATATTTGACATTGTTATCATATAAAATAATATATAATAATATATTATTTATATAAGAAATGAAATACCACAAATCTATTCTAGAATAATATATAAAATAGTTATAGTTAGGTATTACTTGTGTATATTTTCTTGAACAAAAAAAATCTTGTTCTTAAATCTGGGGCTACATTCTAGTCTAAACCTCCTGTCTTCACTAAGTAATAACTTTAGAGTTCAGATTTCCACTTACACAGATGACTTCCCATTGCGAGGATCTTTGAATGTAGTTGTTCTTGTGTTATGATCAACAAAGTACCTAACACCTTCCCGGGTATACCTGATTTCCCAGCCTTCTGGCAGGGGTTCCTCATTTGGTAAGCTGAAAAAGACAAAATTCATAGTCATCAGGTGAGTATGCTTTAGGGACCTACAGCCCACTGATAGCATCTATCCACCTACCCATGCATGATGACTTGAGACTACAGTGTACACATACCCTTGAGTTCTTGGATCTTCCCACTGGGTTGTTTTTGTATTATGATTCACAAAGTAAACTCTGTCTGTTGAATCCACTCTTTTTTCTAAAACAAAGTATGGATAACTTTTAATAACAATTTGGTACCTATATGCCTCATACATATTTTTAGCAACATCATATCAGCTTACCCCAACCTGGTGGTAAAGGTCCGTATGGGTCATTTTCTGCAGCTAACATTGAAGCCTGGTTGAAAAAGCAATTGTGGACAGAATTAAGATAGCATTTTTAGCTAGAAATATACTAATATACTGAGTAAATTAACAGTCACAAGTTAGAATTTTTTTAAAATATGACCAAGAATTATGCCTACAGCAATTTCAAGAAACAAAGTTCCAAAAGTATTATGAAGAGCAGCCATCAGCTGATATAATTATTAGTACATGATTTAGAAATCATGTAATAATATCAATATTTTAATTTCCTGGACCTTCTAATGAGTAAAAGGAGATTAATGAATAGTAAATAGAGAATTATTCCATTTAATCAGACAATATTATTTATTCAAAAATAGAAAAAATTATTATAACTATTCTGCAAAATAATTATTCAATTGGTAATATATACACATTTTAAAAATGAATATTTCATATTACTCTAACAGACAGTGTTAACTGTACTCATTATCAATTTTTATCTTGTCTTTCTTGATAATCAAATCACTAGTTTTGCTTGAAAGGAATAGTCCTCGAATCTGGATTAATGAAGTATAAAGTCATCAATTCTGGCCAACGGGATAGAAGCAAAAGCCCCTGATTTGGGTGTCCTTTGCTAAATTGCACAAGCAGGGGCTTGCTAAGGACAAGGGCTTAATAGAGGAAAGCTCTCCCCTTTCAGTTTACTCTTCACTTTCATGGCAGAGACTCTGGAAATCAGACTAACGGCAGCAGCAGCTCTTGTAAGTTCAAAATAGCAGGCAAGATGCATGACAATAGAAGGTGCAGGCAAGATGCATGGTAACAGCTGGTATAGGTAAGATGAACAGTTCAGACCAGATGCATGAGAACAGATGATGCCCTAAAAGGGAACTCAGCAGCTTGATGGCACTGTAAACCAGAAAATGATTAGTTCTTATCCCAGCCCTTGTATTCTATGCAGGTAACTAAACTCACATCCATTTAAGAGGATTCTGCTATTTAGCAGAAAGTATTTTGACTCATACCCAATACCTAACTTTGTCCTGTTTCCAAATTTCCATGCACACAAAGTCCTACACAGAAACAAAACAATGTTCACGGTACAAACTTTCTTATTTACTATATACAGGATGAGCACTAAAACCTAAATTTCTAAAATACTCCAAAGCAGAAAATTTTCCAGAATGCATATTTATTTATACACTATCATAATATTAAAGATTAACTAGAAATAAAATGAAGCAAACAAACCCCTGAGGTGCAGTCTACATATTTTAAAAGCCACCAAAGTAAGGGAAAGATGACATTAACCCCTTGTAATTTACTAATTACCGAATAGAGGTATCGTTGGTTGAATTGTTGCATAGCTCCCTGCAATTGATTCCGCTGAGACTGCCACTGCTCAAAATTTCGTACAGATTCCATGGTAGGTCGCTGCCAGGTTGTTGTTCTGGTATTATGATCCACATAATAAACTCTTCCACGATCATCTACTCTTCTTTCCCAGCTACCACAAATAAGCAATATAAAGGAAGTAATGAGTAATTTGATAAATTAAAACATGAATATGTTTACTTTATATATTTACCTATTGACACTGCTAGGAATAGAGCCGAGGCCACTGAGCATGTTAGACAAGTTCTCTCTCTACCTGCTGAGCTACATCCCAGTTCTTGGTCTTTCGAGACAATCTTGTGTCAAAAGCTATGGAGACCACACTGGTCTTGTACTCTCCACGGGCCCAGCTGGCTTTCAACCCATAATCCTCTCCCTCCCAAGGAAATATGCAATCATGTCTGGATATTTTTATTCTTTAAAACAGCATATAAATCTATGAAGCATTTATCTTTGCTAAATTTCTTTGCTATTCTATCACAGACTTATTCTTGTTTCTGCTTAAGAAACAGCTTTCTGCCATGTCATCAGAAGAAACTTACCCATCTTTTCTGTTGCAGGGTATCTGATCCCATTGTGAACCCCAAAATTGTGAACTGTCAATCTCTGTTTCTTGTTTGGTATGGTTGAGCCCTATCATACACTTTAATCCAAGAATTTTCTGTTTATTGTAAACAGGTAATTATAGTGTGGTTCAGCCAGCTCTAGCACACACCTTTAATCCAAGAGCTTGATGCCCATAGAATTTATTAAGTTAACCCTCAGTCAAGAGGGGAGCAAGAAACCAGCTGACAGGGTTTAAAGAGAGGGATAGACATTGAGTTGAGGGGCATTTAAGACAGCGTGTAGAAGAAGCAGAGATTTTAGCTCAAGCTCTGGCTTTAGCTTAGGCTTCAGCTCCTCAGCTCCCGGGCTTTTGGGGCTTTAAGGTAGCAAGTCTTTGGCCTTGGGTATTTTTTTGGCCTTTTCCTCCTGTGCTGTTAGTTGAGCTCGCGAGGCTTTTGGGGTTTTTCCATCTAGACCTTAGCTGAGAAGGAAGGTCAGCTGAGTGCTTTCTCTGCCTTTCTGAGCTAGCAGGTTTTCACCCAAGCATCTGGCTCCTTAGTCTTTATGGGTAAAATAGAACGGTTGGGATTTTAATTTTTATAAAACAACACTTTTCAGTTTCATTTCCCAGAATCCTTCAAAGGCCTCATATTAGAGGCAAACCAGTGAGCTGCTGATCCCAAGTGTGCCATGCATGTCACTCTGCCATGCCATTTTTTTAATCTCAGAAGAGCAGATACCCTGGTTTTATATCTGAATTCTACAGGCTCCAAGGTTTTGCTCACTGCCTATAATTTTCCAACAACTGGAATCTATTAAGCCATTCTTTGTCATTAAATTTACTATGACTACCTAAGAATCCTTTCAGGAATCAATTTAGAATTTTTTCAAATTTATTAGGTGTAACAAAAATGTGTGATTCTTCATAAACAATGCACATTATATAATTCATGAGATTTAATAATATATGAGGTAGTAGATATGATCCAAAAATATGATCTACAAGTTTTATTACATGTAAGCTCAAATTACATCATAGCAAAAATTATAAAGAGTTTTAATAAGCAAAAACATACTAAAGTTCCTGCTATTATACTCTCTCAAGGTCAATGATAAACTGATCTTCCTTTGCTTCTTAAAATACTTTTTACAAACTGTATTGATAGATAATTGAATACTATTGAATTCCCCTCAAACACAGTCCCCATCTTGGAATACATTTCCTTCAAGCTTTTGACAATCGAGTCCCTGGTTTTTCAGATCATTGTGATTTTTTTTTTTTTTTTTTTTAATGAAAGAAAGAACTCAGTACTTGTTCTTCTGGTATTAATAACTTAACACTGGCAAACATAGATGTGGTGTTCAAATAAATTTAAAATTTACACGCGATAAAAACATAACTAAAGACACATAAGAATGCTTTATTACCCTGGAGGCAAAGGCTGTGGTCTCTCCCATGTAGTAGTTCGAGTATTATGATCTACGTAATAGGTTCTACCATGAGGATCTTTTCTCTGTTCCCACCTATAATAAAAGTACAAAAACAGAAATAAAAAACCAAAACATTTGGAAAGTTAAAATGTTCTAAAAACAGGAACATTATAAAAAGGCTTTATACTTAATACTTTATACTTAAACACTTAAGGTAAATTTGTTTCCAGCTTCTGCTTTTGTTCTGACAAGTGTGTTGTCATCATCAACATAAAATTTGCCTTGTTTTGCCATTTAAAAAATCTCTAGGAGATAGAGCGATGGCTCAGCAGTGAAGGGCACAGGTGGAGGACCTGGGTTTGACTCTCAACACCAACATGATAGCGCAGAGGCATCTGTAACTCCAGTTCCAGGAAAGGCCACACTCAGTTCTGCCTCCACTGATACTGCATGCATGTGCTGCACAGATTCACATGCACGCAAAAAACTCATGCACATAAAGCAAAAATAAATCACGTTTAAAAAAGTCTCTGGACTTACCTTGGGATAAACTTTGGTGGGGACATGAGGACACACATTAAAGTGTTCACACTGAATAATTTAAAACTAGTTCTCTCTTCACTTGCTATCGGGAGTTTTGGTAAGTCTTTTCTCCAAGGGAAAATTTGCCTATCATACTTGAGTTTTCTTGTCATTTTATTATGGGTCTCTCTTTTTTTTTCTGAAGCTTTGGTTTTTGGAATCTGTAACTAATGAATCAACTTGATTCATATGTTATACATTTACCTTTTTGTTGTATTTGCTGGCAAATTTCTTTACCTTTATCAATTAGAGCTTCCACTGAACTCAGGAGCATTTTTTGTTTGTTTGTTTCATACCTGGCTATGCTTGTGACATCTATTCTTTTTCTTTTCTTTTCCAATTTATTTATTTATTTTTAGTTTATTAATTACACTTTATTCACTTTGTATCCCCCTGTAGCTCCCTCCCTCCTCCCCTCTCAATCCCTCCCTTCCTCCCCCTTCTCCACGCATGCCCCTCCCCAAGTCCACTGATAGGGGAGGTCTTTTTTCCTTCCTTTTGATCCTAGGCTATTAGGTCTGCTCTTTGATCACCTCACCCTGAGTGGGGAGCAGCCTTACCAGGCCACAGAGGAAGACAATGCAGCCACTCCTAGTGACATCTATTCTTAACCTTTAACAATATCAATACAGTCTCTTTTCTTTAAGGATTATTTTATTTACTTACTTTTTAAATTTTATCAGTATTGTTATCATACTGTGTGTGAGCCACTGGATACCCACGGAAGTCAGAACAGAGCTTGTGAGAGTTAGTTCTTTCCTACCACTAGGTAGATCTTAGGGACTGCAGGTTGCCAGGCTTGTGGCAGGCATCTTTACCCACAGAACCATCTCTTACACCGTCAAGTGGCATTTTCTACACTGACTGTTTTTGTCCCCTTTTCACATTACAAGGTTTCCCTCAGATGTTTAATGAGCAGGTTCTAAAACAGGGCTTATGGTTTATAGTATTAATTGAAGGCTGATATGATAGAGCAGATCAACCATATAGTATAGCAGCTTTGTTACAAAACACGTTACTTATAGTCTTTGTGGTAAGCAGGTGCAGGGTATCTTGACTAGAAGTCACTTCCAATTTCCTGGGTAAAAAAACAAAGTGTTAGTTCTCACTATAGGATTTCTCTGAGAAAGGCAGGACGGATGTCTGAAGCGTCATTAGCCTCCTTAGTTCTCATCCATGCTGACAGAGAAAAACACTTTCCATGTCCCTGGTTCTGCCAGAAAGGAAGCCCTACACAGAGCAGCAGGCCTGGTTCTGGGGAGTAAGAACAGACAGGTCCTTTCTTAAAGCTCTTGTTTCTCTTTCCCTTTTGCTGTACTGGGACTTAGCCTAGGGCCTTGAAACATAAGTGTTCTACCACTGAACTATGTAGATCTCTAACCTCTTTAAAAATTTGTATTTTGACTGAATCTAAGTTGGCTAGGCAGGTCACAACATCTAATCTTCATGCCTTAGCCTTCCCAGTAGATGGGACTAGCAAGCCTGTGCCACCAAGCCCAGCTTTAAACTGACCTGAGTCATCATCTTCAGGATCACATGTCATGCTGACCCTTCTACAACACCCTGTGTGCACATGGAGCTTTCTTGCCAACAGCTCTGGATTTGGTTCTTTTGGAGTGCTATGTCAGGCACCACTCCAAAGTCAGCCTCCAATAAAAGCTTCAATGCCAGTTCCTGAGTACACTAAGGTGAAATATCTTGCCATTTCCTTGATCTCTGATTATCAGACATCTCAAGATAACATGTATATAGTTTTAAACTGCCAAATTAGGAATACTTAAGATTTTTAGCCAGTGTGAAAACTTTCAATGCTTCTGTGAAATGATTTGCTCTCCATTGCCTTAACTTTGGATCATTTTATGTAGAGATAAGTAACTGACCTGTGCATAGGTCTGGGAAATCTGGAAAGTGTGCTAGTATTTCTGTTACTTCTCCAGAGAGATTAACAATAAGTTCTGGAAACTGGAAAGATGGCTCAGTGATTAAGAGCACTGACTTTTCTTCCAAAAGACCCAGGTTCAAATCACAGTACCCACATGGCAGTTCACAAATGTCTGTAACTCCAAGGTCAGACACCCTCACACAGATATATATGCAAGTAAAATATTAATGCACATAAAATAAAATAAATAAATTCTGGATCCCTTCTTGCCCCCAAATAGTACTATACTTAAGCACCATATTAATGGTATATCGAAAGGAATGATGAATGATAATAATAATAATAATAATAATAATAATAATAAATGTAGAGTGAAGGACCAACCTCCAGGAAATGAAAGAGTTCTACTGAGCCTCTCATCAGCCAATTATTTAGACCTGCATATATATCTACTTATATAACATAGTCTGGTCAACCCCACTCTACCACTCTTTTTAAAAAAAATATTATTTAAATGCATGTTGTTTGTGTCTGCAGGCATATATATGTGCACATGTGTGCAGGCATCCAAACTGACCAGAATGTCATGGTGACACTATCTGCTGGATGATCTGAAGCTGGAGCTACACAGGCGGTTGTGCGATGCCTGTTGTGAGTGCTAGAAATTGAACTTGGGTCCTCTGGAAGAGCACAAGCTCTCATAACCACTGAACCCATCTCTCCAACCACTTGACCCAAAATCCACTTAATTTTTTTTACATTTACTTGTTTGTTGTATGTGTGTTTCTGCAGGCACGAATGTGAGCCTTTACGCATCTTGTCCACATAGTGCTTTAGTGCATGGGTATAACTAGTAGACTATCACTGGAAGTCATGCAGACAAAGCCAAGGTATCCTTCATTACCTTACCCTAGCCCAAGTGCCTCCATTTTCATTGATGAACACCTCCTCTAATCACCAGCTGTAGAGTTTACTCTAGGCAACTCTCAGATCCCACTGTAGAATCTTATTCCTAAAATGGCAGTTCAGCCAGTTGCCTCCCCTTGGCCCCACTGACAGGGGAGGAAAAAGAAGTCTACTAAGATCTATGATTCTCTGGACAGTTATTGAAGTTGGTCAGGCTCCCCTATGCATCAGGAGCTCTCTTATTTGAGAATGTCATCTGCAAGGGGCAGAGAAGGCAACTGAGATCCAGCACAGTCATAGTATAAAGTATTCTACCTTGGGTAGAGGGGCTGAGGCAGGAGAGGCATGGTATCTTTTCTATGCCATATACAATACTTGAATAATATTCTTAATTTTGCCTCCTGGCCCACAAATATGAAGCTATTTAATATTTAGCACTTTACTGGTTTGCCCCTGATGCAGTACATAGAATGTAGAGAATTGTAAAGAAAACATTCAAATGTAGTCCTTGTGGAACACAAATTAGTTTAAGAAAGATGGACTCTATTGAGAACACAGTGATTAAATTCAGACCTTCTAGCTGCTTTTCCACTCTGCCCTAACACAGCGACACCCGTCTGCTGCCTCTCTGCCGCCTCTCCCTCTGCTATAGAAAGAAGCACAGGCCACATCACTGATGCACTATATCCTCACCTTGGGGGCCAAGGAAGGACGCTATGTGTTCACAGCCAAGTAGGGCTACGTAATCAGTAAATTACCAAAGATGGGAGACAAAAAACAAAGCTTTCTGAAGGAGATGTAGAGGATAATTTCTGCAAGAAACACTGTGCAGAAGGCAGCAAATAATTCACAGCAAGTTCTGCTCTACACATAAGGTGCAAAAACTAAAATGATAGGATCTACCTGGGAAGCACATGAAGATCACAGTCTGAAACCATAATTATATGGTGGTAAAAACAGCTGAGCAAGTAAAAAGCACTAAGAAAATAACAGTTTTAAAAGCAGGAAAGAAGTCAGAACACAATACTGTAATGAGCAATCAAATGAATAAGGTAAATCAGAGCCCTCTAGGGTAGTTTCAAAGGCTACAAGTCAGCATTCTAATTACCGTACACTGTACTGAAGAGTGTTGTGGTGATCTGAACGAGAATGGCCCCACTAGCTCATATTTCTAAATGCTGGAACTGTTTGTAAGGTTTGGGAGGTGTGGCCTTGCTGGAGGAGGTGCATCACTGGGGATGGGCTTTGAGGTTTCAAAAGCTCACAGGAGGCTCAGGCTCTTTCTTTTGCTGTCCACTGCTTGTGGATCAGATGTGAGCGTTCAACTACTGCTCCCAGATAATGCCTGTCTACTGCTATGCTCCCCACCACAATGGTCATAGACTAACTCTCTGAAACTGTAGGGAAACCCCTAATTGAATGCTTTCTTTTACACGTTGCCTTGGCCATGTGTCTCTTCACGACAGTAGAACAATAACTAAGACAAGTGTCCTATTTTTATCATAGCACTTTCAAACTATATTGTACATACTTGGTATCAAGTCTAAAGCTGTGTCTTGAGGTAGAGAGAATGAATGAATAAGTAATGATTATCATCAGATATGATAAAGTAGAGTAAGCAATATTTAAATGAAGATGAAGAATCATTCTGGAAAGAAAAGCATTGGCAGTTAAATAATCATATAAAGAAACTTAAAGGAGATTAGGAAAAAGCAGGCTTGTAACCGAGTCGTATGGAGACTGTCACCAGCATTCACTAATATTGGGAATGGATGGCTGTTATCACACAGATCATACAGACAGCTAGAGAACAGGAGTTATGACAAAGATATAGTGCTTACTACCATAGAATGTGAGCATAAAATCAAAAGGTCTTGCAGATTCACATCAGGTTTCTCTGCTCATTTCATGCAATACATATTTTGACTTGATTAAGTGATTGTTCTTAAATCTAAAAAGTAGTTTCACTGGAGCAAATAAATTGTATGAATGTTCTAACTTAGTTAAATTTTAATGATTTTTTTATTATTTTTTTCTTTATTAATTACACTTTATTCACTTTGCATCCCCCCTGTGGTTCCCTCGCTCCTCCTGTCCCAATCCCTCCCTTCCTCCACCCTCTGCATGCATGCCCCTCCCCAAGTCCACTGATAGGGGAGGACTTCTTTTCCTTCCTTCTGATCCTAGTCAAGTCTCATCAGGAGTGGCTGAATTGTCTTCTTCTGTGGCCTGGTAATGCTGCTTCCCCCTCAGGGGGTGGTAATTAAAGAGCAGGCCAATCAGTTCATGTCAGAGACAGTCCCTGTTCCTATTACAATGGAACCCACTTGGATACTGAACTGCCATGGGCTACATCTGTGCAGGGGTCTTAGGTTATCTCTATGCATGGTCCTTAGTTGTAGTATCAGTCTCAGGAAAGACCCCTGTGCTCAGATTGTTTGGTTCTGTTGCTCTCTTCGTGGAGCTCCTGTCCTCTCCAGATCTTACTGTTTCCCATTTCTTTCCTAAGATTCCCTGCACTCTGCCCAAAGGTTGCCCATAAGTCTCAGCATCTGCATTGATAGTCTGCAGGGCAGAGCCTTTCAGAGATCCTCTATGTCAGGCTCCTTACTTGTTCCCTCTTTTCTCCTCCTCCTGATGTCCATCCTTTTTGCCTTTCTGGATAGGGATTGAGCATTTTAGCAAGAGTCCTCACTCTTAATTAGTTTCTTTAGACCCTGGAAAGCAATCTGGTGCTTCCTCAGACAACTAGGAATAGCGCTTCATCAAGATCCAGCTATACCACTCCTAGGCATATACCCAAAAGAGGCTCAAGTACACAATAAGGACATTTGTTCAACCATGTTTGTAGCAGCCTTATTTGGAATAGCCAGAAGCTGGAAACAGCCCAGATGCCCCTCAGTGGAGGAATGGATACAGAAATTGTAGTACATCTACACAATGGAATATTACTCAGCAATAAAAAAACAAGGAAATCATGAAATTTGCAGGTAAATGGTAGGATCTGGAAAAGATCATCCTGAGTGAGCTATCCCAGAAGCAGAAAGATGCACACGGTATGTACTCACTCATATAGACAATATAATATAGGATAAACCTACTAAAGTCTGTACACCTAAAGAAACTGTTTTTATTATTCTTAATTACGTGTATGTGTGTGTCAGTGTGGGTGTGTGGGTATGTATGCACATGAGTGCAGATGCCCAGAGAGGTAAGAGACATGGTTTTCTGGAGCTGAGTTCTGCACCTCCCGACACGGATACTGAGAACGGAACTTGAGCCCCCTGCAAGAACGATATGCACCTTTTTAATTAATTCTTTCAGTATGCACTTCTAACTGCGGAGCTACCTCTCCAGCCACTACCTCTCCAGCCACTACCTCTCCAGCCTCTAGGCTTCATTTTTTTAAAAATTCATATAAATATTCAATAGTCACACTTCATCATAAAATTTCTACTTAAACAGAAGTCAAACATTAAAAGCATTTTCTTGACATACCCTGATGGCAAAGATTCTGTGTTGGAATTTCCAGACTGTGGCCTCAGAGGTTCTGCACACCCTTCTGGCTGCCTTAATTTGTCAAAAACAGAATTATTTCTGGAATCCGAGTCAGGGTCTATGAGGCTCTGAGTTTCTGGTCCCGCTTCTGCACTGGTAGAGGGAATACATTCACTGTGTTCTGAGGACGCCGGGGGTTCTTGTACAGAAGGCTCTTGAACGGTGGTGCTAGTGCAGTTGGAAGCTGAGGTGGTATCTTCAGATGGTAGTGGAGTGCCCATGCTGGAAGTACTGTCAGCTAGGACAGATGAAGATGATTCTCCATTAACTACAAGGGGAAAATAGCAAAATGGCCTATGACCCAATTACCTAATCAATTTACTACAATTCTTTAATGCCTACTCAAACTGAGCAATGTACAGATACTGAAGAGCATAAAATAACAAGAGATGTCTTTGGAATCAAGTTTTAGGAATACAATGAGTAAATACTAAAAACTAAGAATAAATTGGTAAATGATAAAAATTTTAGTATACATACTAATAACTAACTTCAGGAAAAAGACAACATACAACATTAGGATAATAGATGTTTTACCTCCAAATTATCAACTTTAAGTCTATCTCATATGTAAGTGGTAGTTAAGTCTCAAAACAAAACAAAAAACTGACATTCTTTTGTCCAGTAAGAAATACATGATTCCATTAATTCTTACAATAGTAGCATAGAGGACTATTAAAAAAAAATCCCAACAGTCTATTCTAAACTTTTTTCCTTAACTTTTTGAGATGCCTCACTGATTTGCCCATGTCTTAAACTTGATCTCCTCCTGACTCAGCCACCTGAGTAGCTGGGATTGCAGGCACACTGCCAAGCCCAGCTTCATGCTACATTTACAGAAGAAATAACTTCCTGCTAAGATTTACTGGCAGTATCAATGCAGGTGTGATCTCTACAAGGCAGGAAGATGCAGAAGAGTTCTCAGTACTTCCCGGCACGTATTTGTGCTGCTACAGAAGGGAGACTTCTATTGACAAGGCAGCATGTGAGCTTGCTACTTAAAACAAAAGTCTCTGCATTTTTATGTTTCCTATTGGAGGAAACATCAGTGTACTATTTCAATTAACGTCCACCTTGAGACATTCCAGAACCATGAATTGCCCCTGAAACAATCCATGGATTCTATCCATGTGGGGGAACTGATCACGGCCAGGAAAACCTTGTTTTCTCTGAGGTGGTGGCCTGGTCAACAAGCAGGGGAGCTAGGACACGAGTAGGCTTTACAGGAGTGTTTGATCACCAGTGTGTACTGCATAGGTCCCACCCACACCACTCCCAAATAGCTGAATAGCCTCCAAGTAAATCCACAAATGGCCCTGGAAACCCAAAAGTGCTGCTGTGTCCAGCATTAGCTCAGTCCTTGGCATGCACAGAGCAAAGTTCTCTGCTGTGAACCTCTGCTCAGTAGGTCTCGCACCCGGAACCCCCTACTGACTAGCAGGACAGCTGGGACAAGAAGAGCTGCTTCAGCCTGAGACCACTGCGCTGGCTGCATGGCGACAGCAGAAAAGTGAGAGGGCGGAGTGTGACACTTAGTTGTTCTCTTTTTGTTGCTGTCTGTTTGTTTGTTTTTCAGGAGAAATTTATAAAGAACTGTCTAGAAATCTGAATTTAAACTTATTGCCCAATGACTTTATGACTAGAAAGTTGGAAAAACCACGACAAGATTTGTAAAGAATAACAAAATTACTGTTTTTCTGAGTAAAGTCAGAAATACACAGAACTTTGTCACAATCAGTCTGAAATGTACTAGGCAAATGAATACACTTTAAATAACCAATCATAGTTGAAATGGAATGGTAACAGAAGAAATGTTTTCCTCAAACAAGGAGTGAACAAGGTTTGATAAAGTTCTTTAAGCTTTATGGATAATTCTTGCGTTATTTTAACTGTTACATTCCATTAGGAGGGAAAAAAAGCTTTCCAATCCATAGAAAACATTATCCCTAAAACCATAGGCCAGTATGATGCATAATCAAAGATAATGCAATATTAGCAAATTGTGTTAGAATGTATCATGGTAACAAGCAAAGGATAAAAGTAATATGATTATTTTTAATACTGGTTAAGAAGTATTTGATAAAATACTAACGATTAAGTAAAGATGATCATAATTACTATTCCAATTCAATATTGCTGAATATACTTAATAACTAAGACTGGAAAATCAAAAACACTGAAAACAGTAAAACTCATGTATAAAGGAGATTATTTAAACACACATGATAAGTAACCAGAAATTAGAACTAATAAATTAAATACAAATACAGTATATTGGCAGAATGAAGAGTCTTAAGTTCAGCGTCAAGATTATATTCAAGGTCTCTAATGAAAAAAAAAGCAAAAAAATACTGAGAGTTGGTGTCTGGTGTTGGTTTGTTTCTTTTTACTCTAGGCAGGCCTAGGAATTGTAATCCCATCAAGTGTTTGGGATTACAGGTATGCACTGTCATGGCATACACTAAGAGGTATATATAAAAACAAAATTACTAGAAATAGATAAAAAATATCTTTAGGTGAGAAGATTGTAAGCTATAACTCTGCTTAAATAGAAACACTGGTAAGAATGAAGTACAACAGAAATTCTCATTCCTTGTTGGTAGAAATGCACAACACAGTCCTCTACTAAACTGTCATACACTCTACTGATCTCACTCGTCAGCCCAAATGAGTTCAAAGCTTATGACCACACTGAAAGCCTGTACACAAATGTGGACTGAATCTTTATTCCCAATTTCTTACAACTCCAGAGACAAGGCTTCTTCAACAGGCTACTGGAAAAACAAATGGTGGTACAACAATAAAGACAAAGAATAAAATTCATAAAGACACTGAAGAACCTAGGGTGTATACACATTGCTAAGTGAAAAGATGGTTGCGTACTCCATAATTCTAACTACCAGAACTTCAGGAAATGGAAAAAATATAGAGACAGCACAATGGCTAGTGGTTCTTGAGTGATGGCAGAGAGAAAATGAAGGGGATTCCTAGAGTAGTCAGACTCTTCAGTACAGAACTGTAATGGTAATATGCACTTCTTAAAACCCACATAACTAGAAAAGAAGCTTAATTAAATTCTACATTTCTGTCTTTCTGTGTTTCTATCTGATACTGCTTACAAAGTGATAGTTTCTAATTATATTTATAACTCATTATCATCTTCATTGTTAAATTACTGGTAGAATGTATACATAAACACACACGCACACGTACGTACACACACACACACACACACACACACACACACACACACACACTCACACACATTCTGGCCAGGAACAGTTTATTCATAATGGTTTGCTGGTTATAACAAATATACCAAATGCAAGATGTCCCTGGGAAGCTCTCCATACAATAGGAGGGGCAGACACATGGGAACTCCAAGTTGTTCACACCTCAAGTTCCGGACTCAAGAGATCTTCCCGCTGTCCTCATCCAAGAAGCTGGTCTCCAAGCATGTGATACCTGCCTCCAGTTTGATTTGGCTTAACAAACATATCTTTAATCATTTTCAGCCAATAAGACTTTGTGGTTACAATATTTTTCAAATAAAATAGAAAAAAAAGATAGAAATACTAAAGTATTTGAATTCTACTTGTTACGGCTTTGTTATGGTTTGAGTGTGTATATATAACATTTTTGGAGAGAGAAGCAATTAGGTCATTGGATCTGCTGCCCTCAGAAGGACTGAGGGAGTTCTCACAGGACATCATGTGAGTGCCTAAGAAATCGAGCTGTTACAAAACACTAAATCTTACTTCTAGTCATTCTTTGACTTCCTGTCCTACCAGGTGATCTTTCCCTTTCATCTATATATTCCAGCCATGGTAACATCCAACATGAGGTCCTTACCACAGGTCCAAAGGAACGGAATTATTTTGAACACTCAGACTGCAAAGTGGAGAACTAAAGTAGTAAACTAAATCATTCTCTTATTTTTCTTCTCTTCCTACCTCGACACCCACACACATACAGGGTGTCCACGAATAGCTGTGGCTGGCCTGGGACTTACTATATAGACAATTCAAGGCTGGCCTTGAATTCATAGTGGCTCCCAAGTGAACTCTCAAGTGCTAAAATTAAAGTATCTCTCTTTTCTTATTTTTATTTGTAAGATTTTTGAAAATTTTGTTATTTTAACATAAATAGATCTTGATACCATTTTATTACTTTAAAAAGTACAACATGAAAAAAATTGTTTGTCTATGCAATTTCTTTAAGGCAATCTATTTTAGAGTGGATATGGCTATAAAGGGAAAGACTGTAAGGAAGCCTGTAAGGATGGCCCGGCTCTATATAAGATTATAATGGTAGTTAGATGAACCACATTAGTGAAGATATTAAGCATTCTCGCACAAAGCAAGTAGGCAGAATTGCTTACAGCGACAAACTCTGGGCTTGTATCCGTGCCAGTTTCCTGAATGGTAACTTACTATACTTTTACATAGACCTAGCAGCGCTAGAGGCCAGTACACAGGACTTCCCACACATTTCTCTGCAGTTTTCTCAGTATTTATAATGTTTAATAAAAAGTGGGGAGAAGTATAATACACCTATAGAATCGGTTTGTAGGATGTAACATCACACATATTTTATTAATAAGTAATGACACATTATAAGTAAAGTCACGTTATACCAGAAGTTAAAGAGAGGATTAAAGTGGAAAGGTATACAGTATTTTTCTTAAATACCACTTTCCAAGAACTACGGTAGATATTTTTTTATTATCTCATTTAACTTTTATAACTGAGTTACAAGACAATTATGAATATCGTCACCTTTTATACATAGAGATGTTAACTTTGAGGATATTTTTGTCACATTAGCAGGTCAAATCTACTCTTTTCAGATTTAGTCTATTCACCGTCTCGTTTTCTCACTGTAATCTATGATAAATATTTATGGCAATTAAGCTTCTCAAATGAGTCTTCTTAATCAAGAGGGAGAAAAGGTCTTCATGTACAATACTACCTCTGGTGGGAAGTTACCATTTCTCTAAACTCCTTAGTATGGGCCACATATATTATCTGAAATCCTTGGAGACAATGCATTCCAGAATTCATGCTTTGGAATTTAGAACAGTTATATGGCATATGCATTACATACCACACCAATGCCAAGTGAGAAGACAATCATGATGTGAATTACGAATAGCATCTTGCCAGTTCTATAATATTGCTATCAAATGAATTTAGAAAGTACACATATCCACACACATACAAGTAAATCCACGCATCTTTAGTGATTTCAGAAGCTTTGAGTTACAGGTATATTAGTGCACTTTTCGATACTAAAATGGAATTTAAGACTCTTCTTAGAGAAAAGAGGTTACTGAGCTCACAGCTCAAGAGCTTCAACAGTATCCACCAGCACCAGCAGGCCCTAGCAGAGTTGGTGGTGAACAGGAGAGCGGGTGGAGCTCTACATTCATCGTGACAATTCCATAACAAAAGCTGACTTCAGAGTCCTGAATTGAAAAAAGAAATATTAGCATTGAAGTCCAATGGTAAAGTGTTTGCCTTCTATCTATAAGTACCTGTGGCAAACTCAGCACCCACCTCCTCAAAAAGGGTGGGGAAGACTACTTGGGACCTTCACCTTAACAGGACAGGGAATGCCCATCTCGTGAAAATATATGTGAATTAATTCTATCAGTAAGGAATAAGCTATCACAGGAAGACATCATCTCAGTGGTTGCTACCAACACAAAAGGTTCTAGAAGCCTTTAAACCCTTTAAACCAAACAGAGTGAGGGCGGTTATAATATTTTGTAGGGAATCACAGCAGGTGGGAAGCCTCTCAGTGTAAGAGAGAAGCATCACCCTTAGGAGATGCTGCAGTAACTAAATGTGAACAAGAGGTATAAAGTTGCAAGCCACAGAGCTGAATATTAATTCCTGTGGCCACTATACACTTCAATTCCTTCAGAGCAATGGAAAATACCAGTGCATTTCCCAAAGAGTGACAGTAAGAGTAGCTCGTAGGTGGATATTCGGTATTTAGAAAACAGACTTCCACAGCTTTCTTTATAATTTCACAAATGTCAGGGCATTTTTTGTGATGGAATTTGCTTTTCTTGTTTCTTATGTATGTGTTTTATTTCAACCTGAAATTTCTGGTAAAGACATGTAAGAATGTGAAAAATAAACTTATCCCCAATAGAGAGAGTATATAAAATTCCAACAAGCTACAAAGTATACACAAAAGATTCTACAGTGCTAACTTTACAAAGACTGATTCTTTCCTGTTTCCTCAACATCTGAATATGGCCAAAGGTAAAACATGCAATAGCTTACGGGTAGTGAACACTTTACTTAATTTATTCACACAGCTGTTTCAGAAATAAGAGGAAACTATTCAGATTTCATATATTTAACTGGCCTTTCTGAAGTGACCTTTCCACATTTTTATCATCTGATTTTTTTCATGAATAAAGAATTGACTTAATTATTGGTTGTGACATCTAATTACTGCAAGAAATGATGCCACTTTGTTCAACTTCTGAATCCAGCTACAGCAACGTAAAGCACCCAGCTTGGTAATATGTGAGCAAACAGGCTTAGGCCTTTTGTTTTGTCGCTTTACTTTTATAATCTATTGGAAGAGTTCATGAAGAAATAACTGTTAGGATGTAAATTTAAAAAGATTGTTTTGCTTTGTTTTTTTCTATGAATAGCTACTAATTAAACTAAAAAGCATTTTAATTTAAATCTCATTAGACCCAGGCCTTATTGTACACAAGTTTGGCCTTCAGACAAACGTCTCTTCTGCCTTGATAGAAAAGAACTAATCTTTCTGTATCTATTTTCTCAGTATATATTTAAGGCTGTATATATTTAAGACTGCAAATTCTAATTTTTAAATTGGCCCAAAATGAAGCTGAGTGTTCGAATGTATTATTTGTCTAAGTATAGGATGAGTTTTAAAAATATTAATGTCGAGAATTACATACAGTGTATATTAATCATACTTGCCTCCTACTCTTCTCAAATCTAACACTCTCTTTCTACTTCCTCCAACTTTATGCCCTTTTTTTTTCTTTTTAACAATAACCCACTGAGTCCAATTTGTACTTCTCATAATCCTCATGGATGTGGGGCTATACCCTTAAAGAAAACTGACTCTCTAGAAGCCATCAACTGTCAATAATTCTCTAGGGGCAGGACCTCATGAGGCCCGCTCCCTTCACAAGAAGGATTTTACTTGGTTTTTACTACCATGTCATAGCACTCTTCTCTTATGAAAGAAAACAACGACGTTCCCTGTTGTCCCGGTCTTCTTGGAAGTACAGAGCATGGTATATTCTCAGACAAATCAAAAAACATCATAAAGTCTTCCTTGGGCATTTCTTCCACAGCAGTGTATTCTCCCTTTGGGAAATATGAAACCTTCTGCCAGCTCTACCAAATCACAGCACACACTTCTAACACGTTAGCTAAGGGGGAATTCATATTCTGAAGACGGACTAAAGAAACCATTCACTAATAACTGTTAGTAACAAATCAATGAAGTCACTCAAGTTCTTTCAACAATATACTTCGTCACTAATTAAACAGTAACTTGTAGTCAAATACCCAAGAATCTTACATCATATTAGCCCTTGCTTAGTAAAATGTTATCATTTCTCCACTGTTTTTTGGCACACCTTCTTAAATAATCCAGAAGATTTTAAACTTAGAGAAAATTTCAAGTACCATAATTTTATACTTTATATTACAGAATAGAAGATTAAGAATGATAACAAAATAAAGAAAGTGGAGTCATAAATACATAAATCTCTTTCATTTTCACTCAAACACTGTGACAGACAGTCAAGGTTACCCGTGTCACTGGTGGGCTCAGATGTGAGTGGTTTTGCAGTTGGAGTATTTTTGGGTCTGGCAGCAACCTGAGACGGGGATGAAGGTGTGTTTTCTCCATTAACGACATGTGAACAGCATGAGTTGGGAACAACAGTATTTGTTGATACATGATTATCAATTCCAATAGTACCTTCAGCAGCCAACCTTTAAAAAGAAAAGCAGATTCTTACTTCAATGAGTTAAATACAATAAAATAATTTTTCAGCAAAGTTTACATTAAAAAAATTACTGACTTTCTAACGTTCATGTGGGATGCTAGAACAAAGAACAAAAACACCGCCTGCTGTTACCAGATTAAACTACACGACCTCAGCTGTCAGTGTCCACACCAGCACACACAGGAAGTGCTGAGTGTGTCAAGGCTTCAAGTCTATTCAAATTGTGTATTTAAATAAGGCTACTTTAAGTGCTCTGAAAGTAGCTTCAAAGGCTCATGAAATTATATGACGTGACCAAAAACTAAATCTAAACTTGGAATTGCATTTAATAGTAAAGACAGGTAAAGTCTGAACAAACTTTCCAAGTAATTCTGATGTATGTATTATTCCTCAGCCATCCAGGATCAATTTTCTAACAGTATAAGTGAGAGAAGCCCTTTGAAAGTCTTCCGGTACCATATAACTCAATTTTTTTAATTTGTTTATATTTTTATATTAATTACAGTTTATTCACTTTGTACCCTAGCTGTTTCCCTCTTCCTCATCTCCTCCAAATCCTACCCTCCCTCCCTCATCTCTTCCCATACCCCTTCCCCAGTCCATTGATAGGGGAAGTCCTCCTCCCTTCCCTCTGACCCTAGCCTATCTGGTCTCATCAGGACTGGCTGCATTGTCTTCCTCTGTGGCCTGGTAAGGCTGCTCCCCCCTCAGGTAGAGGTGATCAGAGAGCCAGCCACTGAGTTCATGCAGGTGACTCAATTTTAAAAACAAGATGTACTATCATAAAATAAAACAATAATAGTTTCAGTGGTTTTGTTTGTCTTAGGACAGACAGGTCTTCTTCAATGGGCCAGGCTAGGTTAGAGCTTGCCATGTAACTCTCGGTATCCTTGAACTTGAGGCAATTCTCTTACCTCTGCCTCTCAAGTACTGGCATTACAGGCATGAGCACCTATGTACAACACAGGATTTTTAAGGTTTTAAGTGATAGTAATTTAAACTCCCTTAAAATCTAAAATTTTACTTTAAAGAATTTAAACACATGTTACACATTAATGCACTTTAATCTATAAACTGTTTCATTGTTTCAGTCATTAGTTTTCTCAGTATAAATTATAATCTAGAGACTGTTTACTTAAGGCAAATAAGCAATTTGAAAGCATAGTTTCAAAAGCTTTTATTTAAACAATAGTAGGTGGGCTGGAGAGAGGGCTCAGCTAACTAAACGCTAGTCCCCGACCAAAAGGAAGTTCTAAGAATCAAACCAAGGTCCTTGTATAGGGGAAGCAGACACTCTCCCAAGGAGTTACACTCCTGACGCCTTTTCACAACTTCTGTCTTGGGGCAGGAGCCCACTGAACTACCTAGACTGCTATCAAACTATCAAACTTTCTGTCCTCTTGTTTCAGCTTCCCAAGTATCTCAGACTGTGAGTGTACCACAGTGTCTAGCTTGTTCAAGTGCTTTCATGAGAAGGACCCAGCAGCAATTAAGGATAATGTCATTACTGACTGTGCAGGATCAAAAAGATACTCTGTGCCCTATACTGGCATATTTTTTCAGATGCACCATGTCAATTTTATAAGTATATTTTCATATTTTGGGGCTGTAACTCCACCATACTTGAAAGATTATAAACGATCACTCCATTAACGTGGTTCAAAAGAGAGCCTCTTCTAGTCATCACAAAATGTGACCGGTGGGGAGCTTTTGAAGTAGTGGGATGAATTCTGTGACTATGATCTGTACGGCACTAATGGTGAGCTACAGGAGAATGCAAGCTCTCACACTACTGACTTGTTACCCAACAAACTGTAAACACTGACTGTGGTGAGAGTTTTTAGTAAGGGAGCTCTGCAATACTCCGCAGCATAAGTGGACAGTGGAGACGCTGCGCTGTGTAAGAGAAGCACTTCTGTTCACAGGCCAAAATGGTAGCTCCCTTGTGTGTTATATCTTAACAAAACAAAAAAACAACAACAAAAATAACTGAACCGTTTAAGTTGGGTATGATATGTAGCTGCAACCCCAGCCCCCGAGTGGTGGAAGCAGGAGGAACAGAAGTTAGAGGTCACCCAGTCACCCTCAACTGCATTGTTACATCCAAGCCAGGCTGAATACCCATCCCACCCCCACTCCATGATATAATCCTAACAATCAAGAAAGTGAAATAGGAAGATCATGGATTTGGAGTTAACGAAATATAAAGCAAATTAAAACCACAAACTTCATGCTTGGTAAATATTATCACATGTTGCCACAAATAATAAAATAAAGTACTCTACCTGGTCATTGTCCTTGTTGAAGGGTCTCCATTTTCATGTAAGGCATCACCATTCTGCTGTATTTCTACTAAACATCAGGAAAGGAAGCAAATCAGTTTTTACATATTTCTTGTCAATTTACTTTACTTAAATTAAAAACACATAAGCATGGCTTACTGGGTGAAGGTGAGCTGCGGCCGGTTGCATTTTCTTGCTCAATTGCTAATCCATCAAGTACAACTGTCAATTCACCAGTTTGCACTATGCCATTCTTGTTTTCCAAGGAAAGTTTTAATTGTTCCTTCACTTTTTCTACTAAAAAAAAAAAAAAAAAAAAAGATTCTAATTTAAAAACATTTGCTACATACAAAGACATGTTTTAGAGATACCTCAGTTAAAGAGCTGCTGTATTTCAGAACTTGACAGCTGCACTGAGAAGTAATTTCTTGCATTTAAATCTGTAGACACTGCATATTCTAAAAAGGAATAATTCCATTTGGTTGGTTTAGCAACTCTTCTTCCCAAGTTCCCCACTTTGGATATCATCTTTAACTGTCTCTGTACACTGGATAGCCTTCACAGGACAAGCTAATGCTATTTAAACAATCACAACAGCTGTATATACTTGTTCCTGAGCAGGGCACAATGTCATCCTGAGAATCAAGCATCTTACCAATTCTCTTTCTGCCACTTACTAGGCATACAAAGCTAAATTATTCGAGCTTCATTAAGCTCCTTGTTTGTCATTACAAAATGGAACAAAAACATCAAAAAATAAAGAAGGGAATTCCAAGCCCTGAGGAGAGCTGTCAGGACTTACGTTGTGACACCACACGGCACACAGCTGGCGCTCCACGCCTCCTGCACACTGTGCCACAGTTTACTGTGGGCCAGACACTTCCCAACCACCAGATCTACTTAGATGTAAATGCAAAGTCTCCTGGATTCAACTTTCACCCCACAGAATATACAGTAAACTCACTAAAAAGTGAGAAGAAGTTGTGAAGACATGTGTGGAAGAGTATAACACTTCAAATATAAAAAAGAAATATAAGGTTTTCATCTTGAAATACATTGTGGTATGGTGAATTAGTAATTATGTACTGTAAAGTTCAAGGTTATTAAACATTTAAACATGCATCACAAAAAAAGGTATTTGAAGAGATATAGATTAGTTTGATTTGATTATTCCATTTTATACATAAACTATAAAATGACATTTTACTCCATAAATATAATTTGTCAGTTAATAATTTAGAAAAAATAATTCTCTTTAAATTCATCCATGGGACTCGAGAGGCAGAAACAGGCAGATCTTTGTGAGTTCAAGATCAGACTGGTCTACAAAGTAAGTCTAGGACAGCCAGGGCTACAGAGAAACCCTGCCTTATTTCCTGCCTCAATAGATAGATAGATAGATAGATAGATAGATAGATAGATAGATAGATAGATAGATAGATAGATGAGTGAATGAATGAATGAATGAATAAAGCCAGTGATCAGTGTATTATCTAATATGAAGATAATTCTATTTCTTTTGTTGTTCTTGTTTTGGGTGATGGGGGTCTCTCTATGAAGCCCTGGCTGTCCTGGAATAACTCACTGTGTAAACAGCTAACTTTGAATTCATAGTCTGCCTCTGCCTCCCAAGTACAGTAGAAATTTACTGATACTTTAGAAATTTATCAGTAGAAATTTACTGAAATAAACTTATGCAAAGGAGAAACCATGTGAAGAGACAGGGAAAAAAGGCTGACTGTCTACAAATCAAGGTAAAAAAGTCTCAGAAGAAAACAACTCTATGATCACCTTAATCAGATTCTTAATCAGCCTCAAGAGAAATGAGAAAAAAAGCCTCTACTTGCTGAAGATCTGGTTATGGTGGACAAGACTTTGATTCTAGCACTCAACAAGTTGAGACAGGAATAAAATGAGCTTACAGTACAGTTTGGCTACATAGAGAGACCCTAGCTCCAAACAAAACAGAACAGAAACTTAATGACTACCTAGGGTAGGGTATGCAAAATACTACTGCTGTATTCTCTGAAGCCCTCCCTGCACTGGACACGCGTTTACGAAGGTTTTTTTCATCTAAGTACATTCTGCTCAAGTAGATCAGATACCTAAGTTTATGCAATTTACAAAGGGTTCGTCTGAAATTATATTGACATCACAAGTTTCACAGAAGATGACTGCTCAGCAGAGTGCAGGGAATTATATGAAAGAAGGGGGAATTAATATGACCTGGAGATGACAGAAGCCCCACAAGGACCAAATATATCAGGGCACAGGGGTCTTATATGAGACTATTTCTCCAACCAAGGACCATGTAGACAATGTATGGAGATAACCTAGAACCTCTGCTAGGATGTAGCCCATGGCAGCTCAGTCTCCAAGTGTGCTCCCTAGTAAGGGGAACAGGACTATCTCTGACATGAGCTCAATGGCTGCTCTCTGACCTCCCCCCCCCAAATGACTACGTAAGATAGATACCTTTCCGTGGAGGTTAGGTGATTGAATATTTATATGTGGGGTTGAACACAGTCTAACCTTCAGAACAGGGGTAGAAGCAATCTAAATGGGCAGCAATAGGAACATAAATAATCTGTGTGGGAGCAGATAATGATCTAAGAATCTAAGTAAAACACTATACTTACAAAGCCTATTATTTCTGTAGACAAATGACATGGCTAAAATAAGTCGTGCAATAGCAGATAATTAGATTAACATAAATCATAAGTAGCATATTTTCTTTCTTAAAACTCCTACAGTTCAAAATATGCATCAAAACCTTTCAATTATATTCGGATTTTCAGAAGGACCTTCTTTTTTTTTTTTTTTCGTTTGAACCAAGACAACAATATTATTAGAGTTTAACAGAAAAACAGCCCAGGGCAAGCAAGCTGTAAATCTCAACAATGCCAATAGAAGAATGGAAGCAAAACTGGAAAGGTTATACTGTCTGCATTACCAGCATGGAGGTATCTGCCTCATGGCATCAGGCAGTGACATGGTGGGATGGAATTTTAGAAAAAGGATAATTAAGCCCAAGGTATCAGAAAAGCATCCTTAAGTTCTGACCAACATCCAAAATAAAGAGACAGAAAGAACTAAAAGGAAAAGCTGCAAAGTGGGCAGACTCAAGAACCTCAAGGCAACTTCATGTTAGCTTGGAGGGGCTGTGTGGGAGCAGGAATTCTGGGAAGAAAATATACTGTATCCACTAAAGGTAATCCTTCCTAGAGGTAATCCCTTCTTGATGAGGGGTGTTCCGTTGGCCAGGTGTCTGCCTGGCCCAAGCGATGTTAGGTCCCATCCAGATCAAAGATTCTATTCTATTAACCAGAAATTTCTCATTAATTATTGCAGTTCTGACATTTTCCCCTCTATAATCACCTGCACACCAGATCAGGGATAAGATTCCCTAAACAGTTTGTCCATCTCTAGCCCATACAAACAGAAGAGGGCTATAAAGCCCAAGGAATGAAACAGGTTATCTTACCAGGATGAGATGGGATGTCTCTTTATCCCAATTGTCCTAGACAATTTTTATCTCCTGTTCTCATCAATCCCTTCTCTAAAGAGGTATCATTAACTTTCCTCAGTTGTGGAATTAGGGCAATGACTAACCTGGCTTTCTGAAGAAACTTAAAAAAAAAAAATTATTATTTTAAGTGCTGACATTTTTAAACCCTTAACCTAGCAAAACCACTAGTGCTGAAGACCACATGCTAGGCAGGCATTCCACAACTAAGAGATATCTTCATCGCACCTTGGAGGAATTAAAAGAAAAAATCACTAAGAAAATGAGACAATGAGCACAAAGATCCACAAGTGTCAACAAAGGTATTACCTCAAGTGGATTATTAAACAGTGCTTAATATCCGGAGTAATGGCATGACAACCACATGTGGCTCTTGGGCTGGAGGGATGGTCAGCAATTAAGAGTGTGTACTGCTCTTGCAGAGGACCTGAACACAGGTAGCTCACAGCTACCTGTGACGCCACTCCCAGGGGAATCCAATGTCTCTGTCCTTTTAGGGCACCTACACTCACAATGTGCATATTCTCATAGAGACACACATATACAGAATTTAAGTAGTTAACAAAAGTTTAAAAAGAAAAAAACCCTGAACTAGTGTTTTCTTTAGCAGTGCCTGTGGCAGGATACAGAGAAGATGAGTGGGCTGCTGTGCCAGGGAGACACTCAAACTTTTGAAGTTGTCCCATTAAAATATATCATGAACTAGAATTCTGATTTTTAAATTGTCAGTGAATCACATAATTTGAAATTTGATAAAATGCACAAACCCTTTCTATAAAATTGTAAATCTATGTATATACATGCAAAGCGTTTTATATACTGACAAGAGGCTTAACATTACCACAGTCTGAACTTCTTTAAAATCCCAATGCCAGAAAAATTTCAATCATGGGAACCTGGTACTTATAGAATACTGCTGATTTTTTTTAAGAGCAGTAGATGATAAGCTCAGGGAAAAATTTTATATAAGAACAAGAAAAGGAGAACAAGTTATTGAGTGGTCATCTTTAAATAGAATTATAATTTCTATACACCTCTATGATTTTTCATTTCTCCATACTTTTTACAACGAAGTAGTTATCACTGAAAAATTATAACACTAGAATATTTAATCTAAATAAGGTTGTCACTATAATGAAAATAAGAATATGCTCAAGGGACACAGTGAAGAGAAAAGTCTCTGCCTGGTTTGCACAAGGACCTGGGTATGACCCCCAGTACTCAGAGGGGAGGAGTTGTCTTGTTTGGAGAAGAGGGAGAGGAAATGCTTTTTATTTCTTCACCCTAGGCTAACCGGGACTTCACAGTTCTCCTGCCGCAGCCTACTGAAGCCTGGAATTATAGGCATATACCACCATACTTGAATTAGGTCTTGAAGTACACAACATACTAAATAGCGAAGGTGACTGGTAACAAAGTACTGGTACATGAGCCACAACGTGGAGAAAGAACAGGAAAATGTCTGCAGTTCATTCCGACAAACAGTTCTAAAGGCAGCCACTGGCAACGACAAGTTCTTCATGAACACAACACTACACCTTTCTTGTGGATGCTGGAAGAGGACGTGTTTAGACTCTAAAATTCTGTGTAAAGAAGCAGAGGTTAGAAAGCTACTTACACTTTCTGTTGTGTGTTAACAGCACTTGTTTCAAGTCTACCAATGCTCTTCCTAACAGAGCATCTGCTTTTAAAGTGTGATGACTCCAAACTCGAAACTCCAAGGTGGTCTGTGGGGTCACACTTCTGCATGAACAACATTATAACAAAAATAAACACATCATCACTTTGTGCTAATTCTTCTAAGTTATTTATTTCAATGACTATTCTAAAACCATGAATTGAGTTTAATATTGTAAAAAATAGTAAAGTGATTGCATTAGAAATGAAAATAAAAAATACTTTCAAGTATATTCTTTGATAACTACTTTGGGATCTTTATAGTTAGCAACCACTGAGCAGCATAGCACTAAGTGTCTTACTGAGCCCTCCGAAAAGCCTCTACGGGAACACCTTCTAGAGCTGTTTAGAATGACTGGCATCAGTTACAGTGCTTCTACTACATGCAAATTTATACTTTGCATATTTAAATTTACTTTAAAATGCCAAAATTGAAAATGACTGACTTTATTTCTATAGCAAACAATCAGAGAAAAAATGCCATGTAAAATAATTTTCTATAAAACAAAAACAAATTACTATGCTTCCTTTTTGAGAAAAATGAAATAAAATTTCTTCATATGTTAAATTCTTTCTTAGATAAAGAAAAAAAAATATTACCTGAAGTCAGTCTACAAAATACAAAACATAGGACATTTGATTTGATGATATTGCATCCTGTATACACAATACTCACACAGTCAGCTGCTCATCCCATTTTGGATTAGAAGAACTACTGGATTTTGCTGTTTTCTTAATTTCTCCATCTACAATGACTTCAGTATATATTGCTGTTCCAAACCAGTTCTTTTTTCTTTTGAGTTTGGCACTAGAAACTGACAGAAAATGATAATTACAGTTGAGTGTATGTATAACAAAAGAAAGCACTGCCTACGAGCAGACCAACACAACCAGAAGGGTTCTTCCCCCTCTGTACATGTCTCAGTGGCGAAAAGGAGACTGGTAATGTCCTGAAGCCATCTAATTTCTCAGTAACCAATGTATTGACAAAACCACCCATTTCAAAAGGGTGAATCATTCATTTTAATAGATCCAGACTGGTACAAATATATCCAAATAAATTTTAAGACATTTTGTTACTTCACTCAAAGAGCAACTGACCAGTAAGTAGTAATTTTCCTGTCTTCTCCCACTGTCCCCCAATGGTTCTCTAGATTGCCTGCTCTGAATTCCATGTAGTCTTTCATGACTCCCTTCTTTCACTTAAATTGTTTTCAGGTTGTAGCATGCAATCAATACTTCATTGCTTTTTCTGCCAAATACCATTCCATTATTGATATACCACACTTTATTCATCCGTTAGTTGTCAGACATTAAAATTATTTTGTAGCTGGTAGCTGGTGTGCTTAAAACCTCCATGAACATTTGTGTGCAAGTTTTGCTCCAAATATGTTTCTATTTACCCTGGACATTTTAGAACTGCCAGTAAGTCTCTGTTGAATAAATGCCAGACTATTTTTTCTAAAGTGGTTTCACCATTTTACACTCGTGTCAAACACAGCGGTATCTGGTATCTGCATATCAACTGGCGTATATATGGATATATATTTGAGATAAAGTCCTCCCTATTTAACTGAAGCTAGACTTGAATTCACAAGTTTCCCTCCACTGTCTCCCACTCTGGGGCCATTATGGTGCACTACCACATCTAGAGAGCGTCTACCTTTACCTGCTATTTAGCTATGATTTCAAGCTGCTCCAAGGACTGTGAGAGAAGTGAGCGCCTTCACCTCGACTGTGCTCACTACGTAACCATGGCCCGTTTACTATAAATCAGTCACCGTTTTACACGGGGAGAAAGGGGTTTCACACAAAAACGTATCTGATAAAAACCTGAAAATCAAAATGTCACCATGAAATAAAAAATCATCCTAACTTTTTACAGGAAGAGAATTTTACATTTAAATTAGCCAAGCTATTAAGGAATTAATTTAGCCTAAACATGTGCCCTTAATGATTGCAACTGTTATTCCAAATATAGAGCTGTATTTTTCAGGGTAAATTACTGACTACCAAGCAGTAACAGCACATTATGCTCAATTCTATAACCAATTGCTGTAACCATCCTGGTTCTCAGATGACAAAGAAAAAGACTCTATGTCACACACACGAGTCATTAAGATACAAGACAACATAGGCTTCCACTCCAGAGAAGTAAGTCAGACAAACCAGTGAGGTACACTTAGCAGGGGTAAAGTGTTTGAAATAGATGCCCCTCTATTACTGTGTAAAGAATAAGAAAAAGAAAAGACTATAAACAAACATTTATTAAAATACTGACAACAGGGCGCAAACAATTTTCAACACTGTGCCTAAAGGGCTCCTGTGAGGGTCTTAATAAAACTCATTCCTATGCTTTGATGTTCCAGTTGCTCTAAAGTCACCACCAAAGGCAACTTCCCAAACAGAAGATTTCATCCCAAATAAAAGTTATTTCTTTGATACATACAGCTCCTACCTATCCACACATTGTAAGTAAAGAGAAGGAAGAAAAGGCAATATATGATCATATTAAAAGCATACAAGTATAATATATCTGGGTTCATGTTTTAACTTTCCCATTACTAGAATCCTGACCTGAAGGAGGTCAATTAACGGCTCTGCCCCTCCATTTTCTCACCTGAAAAACAGGGGAACAATAATACCCAATTCTTAGGATTGATGAGTGAAGGCATGAAAAAGCACTAGCATCATCAGCAAATTCCCAGCCTCCTATATAGTGACCGTACCCGTGCTATTACTAATGAATTACCTGCGACGCACTCAAAATATGTCCACTGTGTACCTTTATTTGGCAAAGTGTTTGATAACACTAAAATCTCCCACAAAAGATTTTTTAATATATTTTTAATCTCATAAAAATTTGTAACATGGTGGCTCAATTATACATATAAAATTAATGGTATGGCTTTAAATCAAGTGAATGCCACTATTTCAAACAGGAGTTCTAACTAGTGGAAACATAAGATAAATTAACTTTTTCTCATTTACTGGTTTACTTTTGGTGTTATACTCAAAATGCCCTTCACGGTAACACTATGTAAATATTGAAAATTAGTAGACAGGGAATGAGGATGTCCTTAATTAAAGACCCAGTAATAGGAATGTCTCCTAAAACCTTTAGTAACCAATGCATATGGTCCACATGAAAATTATTATAAAACTTGAATGATGAACACCAAAGAGGAAGAAATGATTTGATATATTCTTAGATCTGGAAATTTTAACATAAAAGCTTTAAATCATCTCCAATTTAATATATAATTTTTCAACAAAAACACAAAATTACTGGGCTTGAGTGTTTAGGGTGAGCACAGAGAAAAACAGGGAGCTCAAATCAAAATATACAACAGAAACAAATACGCATAAAATATGAACTAGTCAGAGATTTCTCCAAATTTATATACTACAAAATGAAAATAACTAGACGGTCTAATAGTGATGTAAGAATATAAACGGAACAACTAAGGTAGTAACACTTGAAATCAACAAAAGTAAATTGGTGGGGTCATAAATAATGAAATTATTGAGAAGAATCACTTATAGTGCACATCATAAACACTACACACACCCACGGGTTAAGTGAAACGAAGGGCCAGTGAGGTAGGTCTGTGGTAAAGGCACCAAATCTAATGACAGTTCAATCCCTGGAATCCAAATAGCAAAGACTGATTCTCACAGGTTGTTCTCTGACCTATACATATTCCATAGTGCATGTATGACCATGTACATAAATAAATGTAAAATGAACATATTCTTAAAGTATACTTAAGGCACTATAAAACACAATAGCTTAAAAATAATAAATTATATAGATAGGTAGATAGATACATTTTGAGCCAAGTACTCTTTATATATATATACATATATCTTGTAAACTTTGCTTCTTACCCTTTCATGTTGAAAATCTTAAAATCTACAATACTGAAAATTGCTTAATTCTGCATGTTATTATACTTATGTTTGCAATATAGTAAATTACCACATCATAGTGGGCTACCTTCTGTTTGACTTTTAGATCATGGTTTTCCTGTTTCTAGGATATTTATTGGCTGGCTTGTTGCTTTCTCAGAGCCTGAGATGAACTCAAAGCCTCAGATATGCCAGGAAAGCACTGTATCACAGAGCTACACCCACAGCACACTGTTCTCATATACCCGTTCCCTCAAAATAGATATAGATTAAGGCAGAAATAAGGAAGAGATGCAAGTACAATGGTATACACATGTAATTCCAGTGATTAAGGCGCCGAAGGAGATCATGAAGCCACCCTGTGTTTCACAGTGTGACTCTCTCTTACTCTCAACAAAAAGAAAGAAAGAAAGAAAGAAAGAAAGAAAGAAAGAAAGAAGGAAAGAAAGAAAGGAGGGAGAGAGGGAGGGAGGAAGGAAGGAAGGAGAAAGAGAGAGAGAGAGAGAGAGAGAAAGAAAGAAAGAAAGAAAGAAAGAAAGAAAGAAAGAAAGAATATATTCTGGATATGGTGGTAGCACATGCCTGTAGTACTAGCACTTGGGAAACTGAAGTAGGATGATCACAAAGTCAAACTAGCCTTGACTACATAGTTAGTTTTAGGGCAATATGGGCTACATTTGTAAGACCTTGACTGAAAAAAACCTAAATTAAGCAAGTTCTCTTTGCTTTGTACTTGCACTTGAAGATAGAAGCTCTCATCTTCCTGATCCTGATGCCACACTTGCCACTTGCTGCCATGCTTTCCTCACTACCGTGAACTCTTCTCAGTAACCAAATATAGTAAGTCCAAATACAATGGTTTTTTTTTTTTTTATTTTTTTAATGTAAGTTGCCTTGGCCATGGTGTTTTATCATAGCAGTAAGAAAAGTGATACACAAATTAGTACCAGAGAGACAGCTGTTGCTGGAAAGAACTAAACCAAGTGGTTTTTGGAGGAATGTAGAAAAGCTTGGTATGTTAGACTAGAAAAACAGTTGAAAACTGTAAGCAGAGTTTACTGGGCCATCCTAGCAGGACCTCAGAAAACAGTGGTGCTGAGGGCAATGCAGATAGTGAAAGCCCAGCTCAAAAAGTATTTCAGAGGAGAACAACATTACCTATTGGACATATGGCCATTTGTATAAAATTCTGGCAAAGAATCTGTCTGCTTTTTGCCCTTGTCCTAAGAACTTGCCTGACGCAAAAATTAAAAAGTAATTGACTAATTTCTTTAGCAGAGGCAATTTGTGATGTGATTATAGTTTAAAATGCTTACTGGATCTACAATGGAAAAAGGTACAAGGGCAGAAATAAATGCAAAATGAATAGTTTAGAGAGGAAAGGAATGGGGGATCTAATGAGGCAGACAGGGCTTGTGTTGGAAGAGACAGGGAGAATAACATCATTAAGGAGATGCCTCCTACTTAGCACTAGATGAAGGAAACAGTGACCTCAGGGCAATATAGGACCCAGATAAGCTTTCAATCTGTGAAAGAGTTTAAGGCATTTTCTGCTCCAACAAATCAATAGAATTAGTGATGATGCAACTACCACTCAGGGGACAGAGCCATGCAGATCTTTGTAAAATTGAGGCTAGCCTGGTCTACAAAGTGAGTCCAGGATAGCCAAAGCTACACAGATAAACCTTCTATCAAAAGACAAAAACAAAACAAAACAAAATAAAAGACTACCTCCCCCCAAAAAAGAATAAAAATCTGCTGCTCAGGTGATGTCCATCCTAAGCCTGGCAGCCTGATCATTCATTCTTTCATGGGCTGCTAAGCAAAAAGGATCATGGTTCTCTCGGCTTACAGAAAAAAAAACTGCCAGACTTCAATAATGGAAGGGGCCTTGCATGATGGTACCAGATTGTTTAAAAATATAAAGGGGCTAGTGAGTAGGCTGGACTGGGGATGCAGCTCAGTGTAGAGTGCTTGGCTAGCATGCACACGACCCTGGCTGGCTTCAATCCTCAAGACCAAAAGGGGAAGAAAGAAAGAAAAAAAAAGAAGACTCCCAATTAACATCCTTATTACTAAGAGAAGGCACTAGTTCCTCTGGACCTGTTTTCTCCTTTATAGTCAGAAGAAGTAGTTTTCATTACACAAGTTATTGTGAAATCAAGATTATCAATTTTATGAAGTGATTTTTACTCCAAAAGTATAGACTAACAAAATGATAAAGTCAAGGCAGGGAAAAAAGAATACAACATGAAGCTAAGACACTAAAACCCAGTGCTGCCTAACTTCAGTCCTGCTTCACCATGTATGTGGGACTTATGGAACATAGTTGCCTAATTATGTATGTAAGGTCCAATTTCATCTAAAACCACAACACTGCATTATTATTAAAATCACTTACCAGTTACCTTTAGCTGTAACCTTCCACTGTGGTTATCACTAGTATCAGACCTTGGTGAAGCAGTGGCCATGTCCCAAATTCACCTTGACTCTTAAAAAAAAATAAAAACAAAAACAAAACACTTCAATTTTCAAGATGATTAAAACTGTTCTTTTAAATCAATGAAAATTCATACCCATCACAAGTTCTAAGTTGTCTTTCATTTAAAACTAAGACAGTATAGAGACATAAGTGTGACCAATTAACCATATCTGAGTCTATGTGAGCAACAAAGAAAACGATAACACTAAGAATCCAGGATCATGTGTTGATTTAAAACAAATATATACATGAATACACTAACAGACTTATTATGTATTTATATATTATGAAAATCTCCAGGGTACGTAGTCCTTTATTCTTGAATACTTCAGTGTGTTTCCTAGGAATAAAACATTCCCCTAAATAATCACAGTGTAATTAAGTTAAGAAAAATTTAAATTGTACATTTAACCAAGATTTAAACTTTGTTAAAAGAAATTAAACAAAAAGCAGTTAGAGTCTTTCAAAGGCCTTCTGTGGTAGGCTCCTGTGTCCTGTTCCCTGTTTTCTCTCTCTTCCAATGTCCATCCCGTTTACCTTTCTGAGTGAGGATTGATCATCTTACACAGGATCCTCCTTCTTGCTTAGCTTCTTTAGGTGTACAGATTTTAGTATGTTTATCCTATATGATATATCTAATATCTACCACAGAGGGCCTTTGAAAGACTCTACCCAGCAAGGTATCAAAGCAGACGCTAAGACTCATAGCCAAACTTTGGGCAGAATGCATGGGATCTTATGAAAGAAGAGGGAGACAGAAAGACCTGGAGAGGACAGGAGCTCCTCTAGGACAGCAACAAAATCAGGGCACAAGGGTCTTTTCTGAGACCGATACTCCAACCAAGGACCATACATGCAGATAACCTGGAACCCCTGCACAGATGTAGCCCATGGCAACTCAGTCTCTAAGTGGGTTCCCTAGTAATGAGAACAGGGACTGTCTCTGACATGAACTCAGTGGCTGGCTCTTTGATTACCTCCCCCTGATGAGGGAGCAACCTTACCAGGCCACAGAGGAAGACAATGCACCCAGTCCTGATGAGACCTGATAGGCTAGGGTCAGAGGGAAGGGGAGGAGGACAGCCTCTATCAGTGGAGTTGGGAGGGGCATGGGAAGGGATGAGGAATGAAGAGTGGGGTTGGGAGGGGGCTACAGCTGGGATACAAAGTGAATAAACTGTAATACATTATAAAAAATAAGTAAATTTTTAAAAAGAATAAAAAAAAATAAAACAAGCAGCACTAACTACAGCTTTCTTCTACATGCCAAATAGCTCAAGGCTCAACCTTTAACCTGCTAAAGATAAAGTGGTATATTATGGAAAATATTGAAAAATACTAATGAATATTAACTTTTATCTTGCTTTCTCCATAATTTGTTGTCTTTTTCTGCTCCATTTAGATCCTTTCCCTAAATTTTGGGACCAATGTTCTAAAATCAACACACTCTCTGCACTTACCTAGATTTGCATATATTATATGTTGGGATACACCTATGCATACGCAGACACACACAAGGTAAAAGCTGTTTAATCTATGATCGAGACCTCATTCAGGTCTATGTTCTAATTCTGTAGAGGAGTAAACAGGCTTAGGAATGACATCTACTTGGGAGCAATCATCTGTCGTGTTCATATAAGAAAACCAAATAGCCAACCCTGAAAACATAGCTACAAGTAGTATTATGTGAACCAAACATGTGTGTCTATATATGTATGTAATACCAAATTGGTGAAAAAATTAGGCCATAAATGTGAAAGATAATAAGGAGAGACATTGGAAGGGTTTTAACAAGATGAAAGAGAAGGGAGAAATAACCATATAATAATCTCAAGAATTAAAAAAAAAGAGAGAGAGAGAATATTTTTTTAAAAAAAAAACAGCAAACCAATTGAAATGAAACACCAAGGGGAGGAAAAGTCAATGGAAATTGAAGGGTTTTTCAATTGCTAATAGTCTGGTCTACTAGATATTATGAAAGTTCTTCCTTCCTGCTTTAACATAAAACACTTCCTGCACAACTCAAAGCCAACTACCTATTTTCCCAGTTCTGTTCTGTCTTGAAGTGTGGAAATTATCAAGCCTACACTACATTTGTATAATGGTAGCCTTAAAACAAATAAACAACAAGGAAAAAAAAAAAACGATGAAATGATAGTAGAAAATGGATAGGCAAGATGGTTCAGGGTAGGAAGGCGGCTGCCGCCAAGGATCAACCTTAGTTCAATCCTCAGAGCCCACGAGCTGTCCCTAACTTCCACACACACAGCCTGCCACGCACCCCACCCCACATAAGGAGGTGAGATAAATGCCAGATAGTACAGACCAACAGCATTGTACCCTGGTGTGCATGCTGATAGCTGCAGTGCATGGGCAAGAGATACAGACCGGGCCTGCTATAACGAGGTCGCAGCTGCTACTGACAGAGACCTTCAGGAACACGGAACCCAGTACCTGGGGCTACCCAAAAGGAAGAGCAGCCTAAGCTGAACCTACTAAGTAGGAGTCGGTAGAAATCCAATACAGTGGTTTGACTGTAAGAACATTCAAAATTACAACTGTATACTTTTAAGTTCTAGCTTTATGGATGAATGATGAAATAAAGTATGGCCAACCAAGAAGAAACTATAGTATGATATATGTTTGAAAACTGACTTACAGATAAAATTGACTTACAGATGTTTGAATTTATAATAGTTTAAGATTTGCAGAAAAATTGAGAGTTCACACAGAGGCCACAACTAACTTCCCCTGTTATTTATGCGTTTACTTTATTCTAAATGACATCTAAAATCTATACCCACCTGGAGAACAATGTGGCTTTTTAATTTTTATGTGCATGGGTGTTTTATTTGCATGTCTATGTGCCACATGTATGCAGCGCCCATGTAGGCCAGACAAGGGCGTCAGATCCCCTAGAAATATTTTCTTTTAGCTATTTTGAACTAATACACTGCAGCTACCTATAGTCATCTACAGAACAGCTTAACTTACTTATCCTGAGTATAACTTACTATATACCAATTAGCCTGTTCTATCACCGCAGCCCCTACTGCCATATAAGTGAACCAATATCAATATTATTATTAACTTAAAGTTCCAGATCTCCTTAGTTTTTACCTTTTCTAAACAAGATCTATTCAAGGGCTCCATAAAAAAAAAAAAAGTGTCACATAGAAAGAATATGACAGGGCTGGCGAGATGGCTTAGCAGTTAAGAGCACTGGCTGCTCTTCCACAGGACCGAGATTCAATCCCCAACACCTACAAGGCAGCTCACAACTGCCAGTAAAATCCAGTTACAGGAGATCCAATGCCCTGTTCTGGTCTCTAAAGGCACCACGCATGCATTTAGTAGACAGACACACATACAAGGAAAACACCAACACACATAAATAAACTTTAAATTTCAAAAAGAGTACAGTGCTTAGCTGCTGTTTCCTTGGATTCTTTCCGGCTGTATCCAGTTATTACAACTTGGACTCTTTTTGTGTGGTTGGTTTGTTGGTTGGTTGGCTTTTTGGTATTAGGAATTCAATCTAGGGCCTCACACATGCTAAGCTAACACTCTACCACTAAACTATATTTTCCTTGTACTTTATTTAGTTTTGTTTTATGGTTCTGAATGTGAACCAAGAGCCTTGACATCTACTCAACCACTGGCCACAGCTCGGGGCCTTTTCCTTATTTCTGGTGGGCCTGAGATTATTTTTTAAATATCTTATAAAATGTCCCAAACTTGGATCTGTCTGAGCTTTCTCACTATTAAATTAAAGTTGCAGGATTGCAGTAAAAAGCAACACAAAAATATTTTTATTATAGATCTTTATAAATTTATTTACATTTATTATATATCAAAGAAATACTTTAGAAACATGATTATGGTTGTTAATGCTGACCTTGATCATGTATGTCTTATTCTACTACTGTAGTTGTTCATCCTCTCTTTCCATGTGTTCTGGGAGCAACTCACTACGGGTAAACTACATTGGAAGTATGGAGTTATTTATTTACCTTCCACATCCTTGAAGACAGAGTATCAACAAATATATTCTGAGAAAGATTTTTATGTGAGAAAATCAACAGTCTGGGCTATATGGTGATAAACTATTTCAAAATAAACTAGTCCCCACACCCTTAAAAAATAAAATAAAATAAAATCAAAAAACAAGAAAGAAGAGGAGGAAGACGGAGGGAGGGAAAACACTAGAGGTTAAAAGCCTGAAAGTCAAAATAATAGCTCATCTGCATAATCCCAGAAAAATTAAAAGACAGAAAATGACGTAGTTTTCAAAACCAGTGAAAGATACCTGAAATGTCAAGAAACACTGCATTGTTTTAAAAACAAGTAACATTAAACAAATTCACGCAGATACACAGCAATAAAGTGTTGGAATATGAAAATATTTACATTAAAAGTAACCAGAGAGAAAAGAGATGCAATAAAAAGGAAAGTAACATAACATTCTCAATGGCAGCAAGGATGCTTAGAAACAGACTAAACACTTTCAACAGACTGAGCTGATATAAAATTAACTATTGAACAGAGTCTGGAAACATGGCTGAGTGGCTGCAGAGGACAAACGTTCTATTTCCAGCGCCTAGGCAGTGGCTCACATCCACCCGTAACTCCTGTTTAAGGAGATCCCATGTCCTCTTACGGCCTCTGAGGGGCACTAGGCACACATGCAGGGTACTACACACATGCAGACAAACACTCACATGCCTAAAATAAAAGTAAATATTTTTAAATAAATAAAACAGCATAACTACTAAAGCCTCTTTTAGAAGGCATGAAAAAAAAACTGTTTAGGTAAACTAAAAAAGTATTATCAACAGCAGGTTGTTACTTCAATAAATTAAAAGGATGTATTTCATACAATTATCAGAAAGATCATCTGAGGTGTTAAAAAGAGAAAGATGAACAAAGAAGCTAAACAGACAAGTAAATCTATAAATATTGTCTAAAAAATTAAGAATATTTTATTATAATTTCTATTATAGTTTAAATGTGGAAGACTACAACAGAGATAAATTCACTGCTCATCAGAGGTACTATAATCTGGCTAAACGTTATACTGTAGAGATTTCTTGGCAGATTTTCAAGGTTGGTCAAAGAAATGAGAGCATAATTTACAAATTATAAAGGAAAATACAGAATAAAAAACTATTTCAATCAATCAAAAAGGTTAGAAGCACAAATTAAGAATTTTATACATAGAAACAGAATATATATGTAAAAAGGAACAGAGAATATAAATATAGAAATAGAATAAGTATATAGAAACATTCAAATGAAAAGAAACATAAAATAACGATACTGATAAAAATGAAGGCAAAAATAAATACACAGATAAGAAGGTTGGGTTCCAACAAGAAAGAATATGACATTATTAAGGAAAATGATACAAGGTTTAGTTCAGGTTAGAAGAAGTGAAGCCAAATTGAAATGCTTTAAAAAATTTTACGTATTTTTTCTCCCAACATGGTGACTTCAACAAGAAAATAAATCAAGGGGAATCCTACTTTCTGACAGAGGCCTTGCTAAATATGCCTCAAATTAATTAGCTGGATAAGAGTATTTGAGCTAGGAGCAGAGGTCTCAACCACTTGGCAGAGTGATGAAGACAGCAGGTATACGACATCTCCAACTGACTGCTACATCCTGCCCATTATTCCAGGGGTGATCTAAGAACCCAATATTAGCAGTGTCATCTTCACAGATTTAGATATTACACTGCTTTCTAGGGAATATGATTGCGATGTGACAGATATATCCATTAAAGAATCCTTCGGAGGATTAAATACCGATCAATTAACCACATAAGCCCAGCCACCTAGAGATGGCTTTGATTACTTCGGACAAGGTCTCACTATGTAGCTCTGGCTATATACCAGGGTTCTCAACTTACTGCCCTTAGCATCAACAAAGTCTTTACGTAAGAGAGTGAGCTGATACTGCTGATCATGCACAGGACAAATACAGGGTCAAGTGATTGTTCTTTTGACCATGACTGAATTCAAGATGATTAAACATACAAAGAATGAGTAGTCTATCCTCCCAAAATAGCTTTGATGTGTCTTAAACCTACAAAAGACAATGCTCTCAAAACTTTGAAGGCAAATATAACTGTTATGGGAGCAAAGGATATACCAATTGCTACAAAGACTGAGGCAGTAAATACTAAGATGCTGGAGCTGACTCCGGGAAAAGCACTTAGCAGGTGTCTCCTGTAGGAAGAGCAACTGTGGACTCCTAAAACACCTACGGCGGTTGGGGCAATCAGTTTTGGAACTCCAAGGACAATGACCCATGGGATGATTACAGGAATGGTAACATTTCAGGGTTTTTGGTTTTTTTTTTTTATAGTGTGACAGGCTCTCTCACAACACCATTGTGTTTTATGCAAGTAGGATGCCAGACACAATTTTACCAAAGACCAACATGAAACAGTAGTACCTGAGTTTACTCTCATAGCAAATATGATTAAAGACATGAACACTCATAGGAGCAGCAAAGCAAAAGCAAGGTTTATTAAAAGATATCAAAGAAAATTAAGAAAATAAGAAAAAGAGAAACTCTGAAGAGTGGAAAGAGATCCTGAGAGAGGAAACTTTGAACTTGTTTGTCTAGTGGTTTTTAAAGAACTGGCAAGAACTGGGCAAAGGCCAAGATAATCATTATGAGATTGGTTAGTCCTGGGCTATCACAGGTTCAGCCATCACAGGGCCCGCATGCTCTATCCATGTCCTCTGTGCCAACCAAAAAGATGACGATATTCTGTTCACATGAAGTTCACCAGTGACGGGTAGTTGAAGCTGCCCAATCCTGCTCTGTACATCGCTGACTCCAGCTTTTTAAATTGTTGACCTTGACTGTCTGCTAGCTGTTAATTACTGACTAGCATTACCACCTCCAATTCTGTCTCAGTGCTGTTAAGTACACTAAGCTCTCTTTGTTCCTCAGAGCCATCAGAAAGTAGCTGCAGGTATTCTTACTAACTCCTGACTAATGAATCAGGTCTGGGTCTCTTTTCTGAGGTAGGTGGATGCTTTCTTAGAAACTATTTTTTCTTAGTTATAATTGGCTGCATTAGGAGCAACAGCAATAGTAACTAACGGCAATAGTGCCCAGCATACATGAGTTTCAAAGAAGATAGCCGGCCAGTCTACACTGGCCCGTATGTCTGTTTCTCGCTTACATCTCCTAGGAAATCTCATACTTACTTGTAGCTCTTTCTTTCTCGCCCCTTGTGTTTCTGATTCAGTTGTTTTAACAATACCCTTCTTTCTTTTTATTCCCAGTTTTCACTGCAATGCATATGAGCTACCTGCAGTTTTCACAATGCCCCCTTTTCCCTTTCAAAGACCCAGATCATTAATCAGTAATAGCCATCCCTTCCAAAAACTCAAATGTGATGCTTCAGATTACTCCTAAGTAAAATGACTCCTGCTAACACCTCCCAATCTAACCCAGCAACCTTTGTATTGTGAAAGACATCTGATGACGAAGTGGAAAAGTAAGAGGTGGAAGAGCAGGAGACATGGGACCATCAGTTAGGTGAACCACTAGAATGACGGGGTCCAAATTGGCAAAGGGAAGAAATCTAGAAGTTGGAATGAGTATGGACAGGAAATGAGTCATCTGACGCTGAGCCTCAGTCACTTTTGTGGGAGGATCATGAAGGAGAGTGAGAAGTCTCTGAAGAGTAATGACTCGGGAAAGTGGAAGACTCACTTCTCTCCAAATTCTAAGTCTCACGAACCTGATGTGGTGGTTTGATCAAGATGTTCCCCGTAAGTATCAGGCACTTGAACATTTGGTCCCAGGTTAGTGGCACTGTTTGGGGAGCATTAAAAGGTGTGGCCTTGCTGAAAGAAGTAAGGGGTAGGGCTTTGAGATTTCAAAAGACAGAGTGGTGCTGCCTGTTTGTGGAGCTCAGTGAAAGGTTTCAGCTGTTCCTCCTCCAGCCTATTTCCACCCTGACATCACAGACATTATCCTTCTTGAACCCTAAGCCCAAAATAAATTCTTCTTTAACTTACCTTGGTCATGGTATTTTATCATGGCAATAGAAAAGTAACTAAGACACCTGATTAGCAGCTAACAGCTGTGATGGCGTCTCCATCAAAAAAGAACATTTGGGGGAAGCCCAGTGTTAACTCTGTTTAATCTTAGTGCTCAAACGTAGCACACACAACTCAACTTCCCAGGAGGAATCAACCAAGATAGATGAAAAACAGTGGTCCTTTGCAGAATGAATGAAAGCCAACAAGGGGACCCTGGAAGAGTAAGGTCGAGATTCCTGATCTCCACCTGGGTCAAAGAGAGCTGAGGGACATCCAACTGGGAGTACATTGTTCTCCAGGCACAGAGACTTGCTACATACATGCCAACACCTGCGGTCTCTCTTGTAACACTCAGAGCAACCAAGTCTCTAATCACAAGTCAAAACTCATCACCTCGTAGTGCTGTGAAGAAACTTCAAAACGATAAAAACTACAAGAAGAAAACCGTCGAAGATTAAATTTTTCACATTTAATCACATTGAATATAAGAAAAAAAGGAGGGTTTAATGAACAAAAACAAATTTTATCTATTCTGGTTCTTAGTGAATAAACATTATTCTTAAGGACTCAAAGGAAGTGTAAAATGGCAATACAATAATGAAAATCCCACTGAATTTCAAACAATGTAGCTTCCTGTTCTCTGACCATAATAAATTCAATTAAAAATTAATATCAAAGGATAATTTCTAATGCAAACAATTAAATCTACTTCTAATTTTCTTTTTAGAATTCAAATAATGGCAATTTTCAAATGAAAATAAAAAACTTCGATACCAGCAAAAATATTACATAGAAAAGTTGGTGGAATACCAAATAGTTATGCTTACAAGCAAGTTTATAAAAGGCAAAAGATTTATATTATCTGAAGAGAAAAATGGCTCAGAGGTTAAGAGCACTGGTTGTTCTTTCAAAGGTCCTGAGTTCAATTCCCAACAGCCACATGGTGGCTCATAACCATCTCTAGTGAGATGTGGCACCCTCTGCTGGTGTGCAGGCATAATAAATACATAATAAATAAAAGAAATCTTAAAAAAAACAAGCAAGCATATATAGCCTTATCAAGTGACCTAGAAAAAGAGAATTTGAGGACGTGATTTAATTAGGCAAAATCAACCAGAAGAAAACAATAAGGAGATAATATGGAACTAGAAAAAGTAGTAATGAAAAACAAGAGCTAAATCACTAAAAACAAGAGCTATTTCTTTGACAACAAACCTATTGCTTAGCTATTTCCTCTGAATTGAACTATTCCCTACTGGAGGGAGATGGGAGGTTCATAAGACTCCAGAAGCTAAGAAAAGTTCAGGTTAGAAAATAAGACTCAAAACTTCAAACATTTTTAAGATTCTCAAGTTCCCTCCAAGATTACACAATTAGCAATTATGACACAAGCAAGCAACTGCTGAGGAGAACTGCAATTGCTGAAAACTGAAAACCTGTCAGAGAGCTAACTCCAGGAATACAGTTTTGTTTCATTTTTCCTTTTCTTTTCTTTTTTAAAATTAATTAATTTATTTATTCACTTTACATCCCAATCATGGTCCTCTCTCCCCTCCTCCCATTCCCCCTCCCTTAATTCTCAGATAAGGGGAGCCTCCCCGCTACCAGCTCAGACTAGCACATCAAGTTGCAACAGGACGGAGCACAGGACTACAGTTTTTGTGAGTTATCACCTATGCTAGGGTCATGCAACTGCGGAGATACTCAAGTTCTTCAACCATGCTCTTGAAAATAAGCCCAGTGAACTCACTGTTCACCCAACTGGACTTGATACAACTGTTTCCTTGATCTGTTGTCAGTCTTCTACCTGAAAAAAAAAAACTGATATTTGTTCACATCTCCCTGAAAAACAACAAAACAATAGTAAATAAGTAACTAGCAAGATTGATGAAGAAACAGAAAGCTTTTTATAAAAGAACAATGCATGTAAGAACATATCCATGCGACAGATGCTATAATGCACAACTGGAAGAGGTTTGAAGGGTCCAGATTTAGGGCTCCGTGAGCTTAAATGTCAGGAGCTTAAACGCCAAGTGTAAGGAACCAGGTGGTAGCTGCCCCAGCTACCAGCAAAGAATAAAACCAAGGCTAAACTGAAAATTATATGAAAAGCTCCAAGTGCAACCAACAGAGAACAGAAGACGGCCCACAGTGATGAAAATAACTGCCCTGGGGATGACTGTGGAGCCTGGATGACAGCAGCAGGACAGCTGCAGACAGAAGTCACAACAGACGAGAGACAAGTAAACGGTCTTCAAGTATCAACAGGAAACTGGATCTCTACCTCCTATCACTTCAGATGTTAAAAAAATCAATTCAGGATGTTTTAACAATGTAAATACGAAATGCAACTAGCAATGTAAATATGATTGCTTTATATTTTTTTCTAAGACAAAAGGGTTTCTTAAACAGACAAGCCTTACTAACCAAGAGGAAAAAACAAAACAAAACAGAAGATTCTGATTATAAAACATCTTATATTTATCATAAAACATAATGAAACTATAGTAACTATTTTTTCAGGTCTGGTAAGATGGAACAGCAGGTAAATGATCTTATCATCAAGCTTGATGATTTGAGTTTCACCTCTGAGATCTACACGGTGGATGGAAAAGATCAATTCTTGCAAGTTGTCCTGTGACTTACACACAAGCATGGATATATATCCTGGCACACATACACACACATACACACACACACACACACACACACACATACACACTAAATAAATAAGTGTAATTTTAAAAAAATTAAATAAGAGAATAAAGAACATCAGAAGATAGCTATAATCTGGGAAATGCCTGTAAAACAAAAATCTAATTAAAGATTAGTACCTAAGTGATGTATGGATGCTTCCAAGGGTTGGGAGAAGTCAGTCAGTAAAGAACTTGCCTTGCAAGAGTAAGGACCTGAGCCCAATCCCAAGAACCAATGTGAAAATAGTCAGATGTAGTGGTGCAGCCGGATCTACATGTTGAGTTCCAGGCACGTGAAAGATCCATCTCAAAAATGAAACAAAACCAAAGGGAGGGACGGCTGGATCAGAAGACAGTGCCTAGGGACAATAGCTTAAGTTGTCCTCCAGTCTCCACTCGTGCACACAACATGTATGCTACCACAAAACATACAAAAACTGTCTACAAGTAATAAGAGAAAAAGAATACAACAACAACAAAAAATAGGTAAACTCTTGACTGAAATTTTACAGACAAGGAAACCTATAAAACAGACAAATACATGATGAAATATAGGATGCCACTGTCTATTGAAAAAAACAAACAAACAAACTTAAGACCATAGCATACCGTTTTAAAGTTTTTAGAATAGCAAAAACTAGAAGAGTTATCATCATATATTGCCAAGAAACACAGAATGGGAACACATCTAATAGATAACACATAGGTATCAAACTGGTAAAATCCTGCTGGAAAATAACTTGACCTTATAAAGCTGTACCTTCATATGCTCTTCTGTGGGCAATTCTCAATTTTATAATAAAAACACTTCTATACTTCTATTTTAAGACTAACCGTCCTACTTAATAAAAACAAATCTAGATCGATTCAACTATCTACTGACAAAAGCAGCTTTGTAAACTGGGCTCGTCCACATGGCGGAGCACTACAGAGCACTGAGAGTGAATGAGCTACAGCCTATCATGAATGAGTCTCAGCGATGCGCCAGGAAGGGGAAGCCAAGACTGCCGAGTGGGACACCGTCCTCTCGCTCAGCCTTGCACCAACACTTTGCACTCTGTCACTAAGAAGTTCTGCTAATCTTAACAGCAATGGAAGAAAATGGGTTTTTCTTTTTTTGCCTATTTGTTTAATAGTTACTATGACCTCATCTTTTGCTACTAATTTCCTCTGAAAATACTACAATTCCATGACTGGAAACGAAAATAAACAATGTTAAGTAATTTCAGATGATGGCCCTCAAAAGCTTGCAAAGCAAACATAAAATTAAATGAAACACATTTGAATGCTGCTAAGGTCCAAAGAGGCCACCAAATGCAACCTGTCACGTGAGTGTTTGAAGTATTTTCTGGTGATAAGTCTGAATTTACATCATTTACATAATGTTATGCTTCAGTGTTGCCTTTTATGGTCCAGTATTTGCATTGAACTGTATAAGCATTTGTAAATTTGATGCTCCTCTAAAATAAAATACTTTTTGTGCGAGCTTTAAAAAAAACACATTGAATGGATATTGTGGTAGTTAGAATGAGAATGGCCCCCATAGGCTCAGGTGTTTGAATACTTGGTCTCCAGTTGGTGGAACTGTTTGGGAAGGATTAGTAGGTGTGGCCTTGTTGGAAGAGCTGTGACACCGGAGGCAGGCTTTAAGCTTTCAAAAGACTCACGACATTCCCAGTACCTTCTGTCTTCCTTGTGAGTCAAGATGTGGCTCCCAGTTGGCACTCCAGCCAGCTACCATCATGCCTTTGCTGTGCCAACACCTATGCTATCCCTCCTGAACCATAACCCCAATTCAATTCTGTTTTATATGTTGCCTTGATCATGGTGCTTTATCACAGCAATAGAAAAATAATTAAGACAGAAAAAAATTTCAAAACAATTTTCTTTTTGTATTAAAAAATATATATAGTCAGCCACAGTGTCATATACCTATAATCCCAGCACAGGACAAGAGTAAACAGGAAGAGACTTGAGTTCAAATTTGAGGCCAGCCTGAACCACAAAGCAAGACCTTATCAGAGATGGGGTAGGGAGTGACAAAAGCAAATTCAACATGGCAGCTTCCCCTGGGTTGGGAAAGGAACTCAATCAGCTCGTCCCTTAAACCTGTTAGTAGTGACCTAGTTTACCTTTGAAAAGGTTGGCACACATATTTATGTTTACTACTAGCTTCCAAACGTGACACATAATCTGGCATGTTCAAATTATATATTTTTTTCTTGCGTGTATGTGTATGTGTATGTGTGTGTTATTCATGCACATGTGCATCTATGTTCATATGTGAGATGGTGGCGTTATATATATGGCAGCCTAAAATTGACTTCTAATGTCTGCCTCAATTGCACTCATTTTATTTTCTGCCCATCTCGTACTAGACCCCAAGCTCATGAATTCTTAGTCTAACTGCCCAGCTTACCTTGGGTAATGCCATCTCTACCTCCCTAGTTCTTAGCTAAGTCTGCCTAGCATTTATATTGGTTCTGCAGATCCAAACTCTGGTCCTCATGCCTAGACAACAAGTGCTTTATTTACTGAGCTATCACCCAAGCCCCAGTAATTTAAATAATACATAGAAGTAATAAAAGCGGACAAAAGAGAAGGTAAGTCACTAATCCATCAAGTGATGTTTGTAGTCTATAGTGGAAACAAAAGGAATAGTATAGCTTTCACTCATTTAATTAGTCTTTCAATAATGTTATTTCTTTCTCTGGACAGTAAATGATACACAGGCTAGAAGGTATCATTTCTTTGGAGGTGGACTTAAAAACAAACAAACCAGAGGAATTTATTATTCTATTAGACAGATATTTGCTGAAACTAAACACAAGCAAGCATCAGATTACTTCTCTGAGAAGAAATTTGTAAGTTTAAAACAATACACAGGCGGGGACTTGCTGACAGCCTGCTGGAAGACTGCTCAATTTTCTCTATCATGATTATCTTATTTCTCCTTTTGTTCCATATAATCCTCCTCTACATTCCAATCCTCAGATTCAAGAACACATACATATTGAAAAATATGATGAAATTATTCAAAAATTGAACCTCAGGAAGTACTTAAAATGCAGGGCTTCAATTTTTAAATTTTTATTTATTCCTTTTTAGACAGGGTTTCTCTATGAAGTACTGGTTAGCCTGGAACATGCTAGGTAGACCAGATAGGGCTCAAACTTAGAGAGATCCACCTGCCTCTGCCTTCCAAGTGTTGGAACTAAAGATGCATTCCCTGCAGAAGTTTTATTTTTATAAAATATACTAATTGATCTAAACAGGTATAAGAATTAACAATCGACATATCCTTAGTTTGACTACTAGCTATATAACTGTCCCTTAAAACAAAAGGGTTAATCACTTACTGTGTATCAGGAATTGTGCCAGACACCGAAGATACAAAGATGAGTAAGACACGCTTTCTCCTGTCAAGGAGCTCATAGTCTGGTGAGGAGACAACCCTGCAAGCACAAACAGTTTTCAGTGTGACACACAATGCCAAGCACGACTCTGGAGCAGGCAAGAGAAGCAGATAACCTTCCACCAAGGAACCCAGTCATCACAGAAAAGACAGCCCGCATATGTAACTTAACCTGTAACTTTTCATTTGTTTTTAAAGAAGACGTGCTGACATAGTAGTGCACACCTTTAATCCCAGCACTCAGGAGGCAGAGGCAGGCAGATCTCTATGAAGATGATACTACCATGCCTCAAAAGAAGAATGTATGTGCATGTGTGTTTTGCCTGCATGTATATGCACACACATACATTCCAGGTGCTCACTGTGTTCCTAAGAGGGCAGCAGATTACGTGAAATTGGAGTCACAGGAGACTGAGCTGCCACACGGGCGCTAAGAATAAAATCTGTCCTCTGCAAGAGCAGCCATTGTTCTTAGGCGCTGAGCCATCTTTCCAGCTTCAGCTTCTATATATGCGTGCATATGTGTATGACACATGTGTGCAAATGCCTGCTGTAGCCAAAAGTGTTCCAGATCCCTGGAACTGAAACTACAGGTCGTTGTAAACTTCACAATGCTGGGAATCATACATAGGAACTCAACAAACAAAGTAAGCTCTACTGCCACCAAGCTATCTGCCCAACCCTTAAAGTCCAATTCTTCAGGAGAGAAGCACAGAGAGCTAACAGTAAGCTAGGCAATGGAACAAGAGGAAAAAGAAGCTAGGAGGGAAATAAAATCCTAATGACACTGAGCACTACACTTTAGGCTTATCCTCATCTATACTGAAGGGCTTTAATAAAGAAAATTGCATTTGGAATGATAACCTGGGCAGCCATGAGGCTACATTCAAAGGAGTGAGTTTACCTGAACAAGCACATTGGCAACATGAAGGAAGATCTGGAGTAAAGGTAAAACCAGAGGACTATGTCAGAGCTGAGGGTTAGTAATAACAAATAAAACTCAATCTGAAACTAAGATTTCCCAATTCAGTGTGTGTATACAGTGGCTTCATAGCAGTAGAGGGAGAAGAGGAGCAAATGTGGGGAGACAATATATCACAAAGTTTTCAAGAGCCAGCTGTGCGGCTGAATGATGAAGACATCATTTCCAGTCCTGTCATGTAAGAGCCACATGCTAAGCTACCTTCCCCACTGCTCATTTTCTGAATCAGAACAACAAGAGCAGAGCCATCAACTCCACGCTGTAAGGAGGAGGAAATGAGGCACAGCACGCGCTAACCTTAAGGTTCTGATTGCTAACCTTAAGGTGCAAACTAACCACTTGTCAAAAGCTAATTGCTGTTCTAATTTTGAGAAGTTCGAGAGTTGTTTTTGTTGTTGTTGTTTTTAATTAGGGGTAGATGTTCAAAGAAAACATGTTAATATCCCCATATCAGAGAAGCATGGCTTAGGTAGATGGAGAAGAACTATTTGTAGTCAGTTTATCAGAGTTATTAATCACAGATGATAACAAGCTTGCTCATAGAGGATATATTCTGGAACAATTACTGAGAGGACTAACAAAGAGTGCTGATCAACCACCACTAAGCAAACTGTGTTTTTCATAAACCCCCAGGGACCACATTCTGCATGTTGATATGCCTATTTTCCAGAAGTACTTGGCATATGAGAACAGATTAAGATTGTAGTGTAAAAGGAACATTTATTCATCTGATTCAGCTGTTGTCTGGGAGACTTACTGCCTCCTTCTGCTAACCTAGGCCCAGTGCTGGAATCTTCTAGCCTCCATACAATCTAACTTAGGCCTAGAATGTTTCAGCCTCTGAGACTTAGTGACGAACAAGCTCTTCCTTTCTTGTTCATTCTGAGCTCTGGGTTGGCTGGTTCAACTCAGCTGTTCTGGATCACACTCTGCTCCCAGCTAACTTATTCAATCTGGCTTTTTTTCTCAGCCTCTGAATTGCTCTGCTTGTCCTCAAACTAATTCCAGCAAACTGCTCTAATCTCCTGGCTTCCTCTCATTCTCTAGCTCATTCTGTCTTCCCCTGAGTTCTCTCTCTGCAACCTGTCTCTCTATTACTGTCCCCATAAAACTGCCTCCTTTTTTTTTTTTTTTAGTCTCTATCTCTCATTGCCCCTTAAGTGGCTTCCTTTTCCTCTCTTGAGAGTTAGACGTATCCTATTCTGCCAAATCTTTCTCTGATGCATCAGTTGTTTTGTTTTGTTTTCCTATCACTCAAATAGACACCATTTTCAAACATAGGTGCTTCCTTCTACAAACTAATTTTACCTTCATTGTTTGGGATTAAAGGTATGTAACACTACACCTGGACCTAACCTTTTCTTTACCTGAAACTTGCTCTACACCAGGCTGGCCTTGAACTCAGATCTGCTTGCCTCTGTCTCCTGGATTAAAGCCGTGTTTGTATTCCAGCCAGATCACATAAACCTACACGGTCTTTGGATATGATTTCTTGCCAGAGCAGCCATGTTCTGAATTACAATTTCTCTACACTGTAGGGTCAATTCAAATGCTAAGAGAGTGAGTCAAGAGAAATAAAAGTGTGACTTTCACCAAACTTTTCAACAAAGTGAATATTCAGCCAAGTAAGATTAGGTTAAATCTATGTGTAAAAAAGACAGAGGGCACATCTAAGATGATTTTGTCCAGTTCAACCCTTTGAAAATGCCAAACGGTCATTATTCAGGCAATACACTATATTTCTAGTACTCTGAAATTACAGACCTATCAAACCCTCATTTAGAAACTGGGAGAAAGAAACTGAGCATGATGGTGCATGCCTTTAATCCCAACATTGAGGAGCCAGCAGAAGAAGGAGTTTTCTGTCAGTTCAAGGCCAGTCTGGGCAACATAATGAGTTCCAGGACAGAGAGAGCTACTTAGTGAGAACCTGTCTCAAAAACATCTAAAAGAAGGGAGTGGGGTAGGGAAAGGGTTGTTTGTTGTTGTTTCTAAGAATGGGTCACACTAGGTAGCCAGACTGCCCTCATCCTGAGTGCTCAAATTACAGCATGTATTGCCAGCTCTGGGAGAGGTATCTAATTCCTGCTTACTTCAAGATGCCACTGTAAAGTCAAAGTAATAAAACAAACAAACAAACTGCACTCCTCTCATCAAAATAATCTGATTAGAACAGTCTGAATTGTTTGTACACTCAGCACACTATTAAACTTTAGAAGGCCAGTGAAATACTGTCACAGCTCCGTAGGCCTGGATCAGTTAACAGACATATGCATTAATGGTCTAATCTGTAAAGGCTGGCACAAATAAAAAATAACAGAAGACAAAGTCCAGATTCAACAACAGGAAGTCTAGTTTTAGAGACAATAAGAGAAAGGAAATAACTCAGTAATAAGATAGGACAGAGAGCATCTTAGCCCAAAGGCAGGGAACTAACACATAATGAATCCTGAATCAGTTACTGTATCAACAGCACAAACTTTAAAACTCAGTGAATGTAAACACGATGATCATGAATGAACCTATCAGCCTCTCTAACACCTAACTTACCAACTCTTTCCATACAAAGAATACAGTTTGTAAATTAGGTTGTAAAAATGTAAACTAAGTAATGTATAAAGATACTGCTAGTTGTTTTAATAAATGTATGCGTCATGAAGATGATGGGAAGGTAGCCTGGTTTGCTCAGGGCCGTCCACGCACACTTCAGTCTCCCATCCTTGGAAACCCCTCAGTGTGTGAAAACTGGGACAGTCATAGTCTTAGAGGCCAATGGAATGACTCTATCTGCACTTAGCTCTCTTCTGGATCTCAAACTAAGCAGTCTGCAACTAAGCAGTTTCCTACTTCTGTTTCTGTAACTGTAGAAAAAAAACAAAACAGATCAGTTACATAGAACTAAACGGGGCTCAAGACCATACTACAGGGACTACATATGAGAGATGGGGGAAAAAAAACTTCCAACGTGCATTAAAATGTCCTCAGAAAATAGGACAGACCGGACATTTGTTGGACAGTGTAGATGCACATTTTGAATTTTTAAATATGTTGTTTTTGTTTTAAAAAAGTAAGATATACTTGCAAATGTTCTCTTCTCTTTGTTCCTCTTAATCCTTCCCATGTACCCCTACCCTGCTTCACTTCCTTTCAAATTCTTGTCCTGTTTTTCTCTATCATTGTTAGATTTATGTATAAATATATAAATATATGAGTATATCCTGCTTTGAAAGAAAGAAAGAAAGAAAGAAAGAAAGAAAGAAAGAAAGATCCAATGTCTCTCTTAGCCCTCAAACATTTTAACAACTCTAAGTCACAACTTCTTTGATTCCTAACGATTCATCCAAACTCCTGCATATGCTTCCAAATGTTCATTCCCTTATTCTTCCTATGCCAGGCCCTTCCGCATATGGGCTCTTGTCAAATGTAAGGCTTTTTGTCAAATCCACACCAGTACCTCATCATCTTGTGGCTTGCCAGTCTTCAACCTTTTCAGGACCCTCATCCTGATCTGGTGGGCCCTTTCCTGAACACGACCCAGCAGAAGCTGTCTCTACCACAGGCAGGCACCTCTGGGTCTTCTTTGTCGAGGGACACTGGCAGGAATACCAGTGAGCCTTCACTGGCATGCACTCTATCACTGGTTACATTTCCAGTTGTCTTTGTACTGCTGTGTTTTTTGTTGTTGTTGTTTTGGTTTGGTTTTTTGTCTCTTTTTTTCTTTCCTTCAAAACCATCATCAGAATGACCATGAATAGGGGGCCTCCCTCCCCCTAGTTGCCCCCCTGAGTTAACAGGATCACTTGAGCCCAAGAGTTCAAATGCAGTCTAGGAAAAATGAGACATTACACCAAGGGCAAAAAGCAAATTATCATCAAAATGTTTTATAAAGTATGCAAATTAAACAAGCAAAAAAAAAAACCTCCTCCAAGAATCATCAATTTAGAAAGCAATATTTTAGATTAAAATAAATTTGAAATCCTTACTAAATAGCTGAGACAGGTTCATAATAAGAAATGGATGAGAAAACACAGATTTTTTTTTTTTGTAAGTTTGGAATTACTTTACTGAAAAATACTACTCATCTCATAAAACAACAAGGAATCACCCATTACTATACCAATCTAACTTATAATTGTTTCATTTTATACTGTTATTTTCTCAAGCACACTTTTTACTTTTAACTCCACAACCCCATTTGTAAAAGTTGGCAAATACAAGTCTGGTGGGATTCTTGGCTAACATCACGGCATTGAATATTTAATTTATGCTCATGTTTGGAAAACTTTGGAAACAATATTCTAGAACACCACAAGATGGTGATATTGCACCATAAAAAGGCTGCATTTTTTTTCCATTTTAAAGTGGTGCATTTTTTTTCTACCAACTTCCCCAAAATAAAGTAGCTTAACTCCATTCCAAGAATGTACATAAAAAGCATGCCTGCTTTGTTTACTAGAAAAAAGTGAGTTAGAAGGGAAAACATACTGAAACTTAGCAGCAACCCTTCCAGCTTTTAGCCCAAAGGAGCAAACACCCTACACTAACACAAACCCAGGACTGGTGGCTATGCCTACAGTGACTTGACCTACCCACCCTCAGCAACACCAGAAAAAAGTTCAACTCAGTGTATTCTTTACTTACTATGCTTAACAATTTCTTCTATACTTAATTTTTTCTCTTTTTCTCCTTTTCTTTCTTTCTTTCTTTGGAGACAGGGTCTCAAGCTTAGACTGGCCTTAACTCAGCAAGGCTCCTCCTACTTCAGCCTCCAGAGTATTGGGGTCACAAGTGTGAGGCAGCATACCCAGCTCGGATTCCTTTCTTCAGATCCCTGACACTAAGCTTCAGCTGTACCAACAAAGGATAACACCTGCATGGCGTGCAGCACTGGATGCTAGGTACTTTCTTTTTTCCTAATATGTTATTTCTCAGTCTCTTAAAATATGCAATACTATCTTAGAAATACTTAAATACTAACAACTTTAAAGAAAAAATGTACACACTGAGTAATTTTTCTTCTCGCCTTATTGAGCACTGTAGAAAACAGATTCTCACTCAAATGTTACATAGTATCAATTTCAAAAATGTTATTCAAGACTAAACACATCAAAATTTTAGTTCACACTTTGAGACTGATTTCCAGCTAACACACAGAAAATACTGTTTAAATACTACCATTGTTGGGTAGTCACGGGGAATACCTGTATCCACAGGTATGGTGCCAACTAAATGGAATGGCACATATTTGTATAAATTATAAACATCTTGACATATATTCTAATCACCAGTAGAATACTTATGAAACATGGTATAAATCCTAAGTAAAATACTTATTACACTGAATTGTTCTGGAAATAAAAATGAAATGGGGGATAATGAATATGTTCAACACACAGAGAAATTTTTTCTCAAATATTTTCAATATAAGGTTGCTCGAACCTGTATGTGCAAGACCTGCAGACAGAGAGGGCCAACTGCATTTGCTGCATCGTGAAGCAGCAGAAAGCATGGTCATGAAGACTTGGAGCATAGAGGAGCTTACAGGTAGACAAGAGACTCAGGAACACAGTGCCCTAAATATGCACCAAACCCGCTTCCTTGGGTAAACACTCCTCCATCCTGCACGGGACCCCGCTATCACCCAAAGCTGTGTTCTCCCCCAGGTATTTCCTGATTGTTTCCAAATATATTACAAATTCTACTTTACCACAATTTCCACAGCCATGAACATTTCCTAATCTTGAATTCCATGAATTCCAAAGTTATATATATATATATATATATATATGTTTCAGATAACCATGTTGGGGTAAGTTAACACAGAGAACAGTTTTCAGCTCAGACAGACCTAAGTCCAACTGCAGCTCCCCTATTTGTATATATTTAACTTCAGTTTCTGTTATATCTGAAAAAATGAGGTTACCAACGTGAAACAGGAAAAGGCACACCAGTGTTGACACTAATCCTCAGAAAGTGAAAGAAACTCTTAAGAAAATTGGAAATGCCTAGAAGGTGTAAGAATTGAGATACAAGTACCCTGGGCTGCAGGGCAAACCCTGTTTGAAAGCAAACAACAAAATACAAACAAAACAATTTCCAGATAATTTAAGAGTTAGTCAAATAATAAGCATGCAGAATTATATACTTATAACTGCTCTCCTTAAGAAATGTAAAGCACACAGAAAGATGTAACTTCTCACTAAGAGCTAATTAAATAATAGGCATACAGTATTATATACCACTTATAAATGCTCTCCTTAAGAAATTTAAAGCACACAGAAAGCTATAACTTCTTACTAAATAATCCTCATTCTTAGACACCAAAATACGTGGAAGTTTTCCAAAAATTATATAACCAATTAAAAAGCTAAAACTCAGTTCACAGAAATTAAGTAAACTTTCCTAAGCTTAAAATATATTAAAATTACAATGTGTTATCCACGAAGTCCTAGGAACTGAAAGTCCCTCTTTCTTACTCGTCAGAACTTAACCTTGGCAGAAAAATGGCTACTTACTGTCACAGCCCATTCACACTTTGAAGTTTGCTTCAGGTGCTGTCTCAGACTTTCACTGGGGTTTCTGGGTGTGCTTGCTTGATTGACTGCCTTTTTAGGGGGTGTATATGTACAAATGTGTGCCCTTTGCATGTGTGTACATGTGTGAAACCCTTGCCAGACAGCAATGGGAGTCACCCTCTACAGCCCTTCTGTCTTACTCCCTTTGCTGTTTTCAACGAGGCTGGCAGATACAATGCTATAGTCATTCTGCCTCTGCCACCCCCGCCTACACACCTAACGCTGGTGTGAGAGATACATGGGTGGGCCTTTCTATCTGGGTTCTTGGGATCTGAGCTCCTGTCCTCATTGCTGCACAGCAAGGTCTCTCAGCTACCGCACCGGCCTACCAGCCCATCTTTCTAAACTAAAGGATGAAACCTCTGCATCAATGAATGAAAGTGTACAAACATTCCAGCCCTTGGTAAGGGTCAGGCCTAAGTCAGCACATATTTCTATACAGCAGGTTCTGTTATTCTCACTTTACATAGAAATAGCTAACAGACACATGATTAAACTCCTTAAGTCAGGTTGACCGAAGAACTGTCATGAGTAAAATGAATACCAGAACGCAAATCGAGATTTGTATTTGAATATGATCTTTACTAGATCACACTTTAAATAAAACTTTAAATTAGAGAAAAATTTTAAAATTTGTAATTACCAAAAAATTTAACCTAGAAAAATTAAATTTCCAAATACAATGTATACCTTGCACTCTGGATAATCACATCTAAATACAAACATATTTTACAGGTCATAGGACAAAGCAGTGCCTTGTTGCCTTTTCCCAGTGAAAACAAGCACAGAAACAATGGGCTCCTCCAGCACAACTGCCACTAACTAATTCCAACTCACAAGGAATCAAGGGCTTGCCATGGTTTTCTCCATATGTACTTGCAGTGACCTCTGTTTATTTCAACTGTACTTGTGGTTTTTCCGGGAACTGCCCCTATTTAAATATCTGCTGCTACACCAAAAGATCCGACTGGGGCTAGAGAGGCAGTTCAGCAGCGAAAGCGCTGACTGCTCTTCATGGGGACCCAGGTTCAGTTCAGAGCAGCCACATGGTAACTGCAGTTCCAGGGGATCTGACATTCCCTTCTGGTTTCTGTGGACCCCATGCACACATGGTACACACACATTCATGCAGGCAAAACACACATTCACACAAAACGTAAATAAATGAAAAAAAAAGTTTGCCAGGTGTGGTGGCACATGCCTTTACTCTCAGCACTTGGGAGGCTGAGGCAGGCAGGTCTCTGTGAGTTTGAGGCCAGCCTGGTCTGCAGAGTTAATTCCATGACGGCCAGAGCGACATAGTGAGAACCTGGCTCAAAAAAACAGACAAAAACAAAGCAGAGAAACAAACAAAAATTTTAATCTGGTTGAATTTTGATTTTAGAGGTTCTGTTGGTCACAGACCTGAAGAATATTTAAGTGACACGCAGTAAAAAGTAAAAAGAGTTTGAAGTTTGTTTGCTTTTTCCATTTTCACTGACTTGAAATTTAAACAGTTTTCATGATTTTCTTCCCAAGTTAATGTTCTTATGCTATGCAATGGCTTTTTCCCAAAAGACATACCACGCCCACAGTTAACCTACTTTCTATCCAAAAGCCCAAATTCCAAATTTGACACACTTCAATCAATGTATCTATTTCTGAGTTGCCTTGTCTGAGCTAGGGAAAATGCATTAAGACTATCTAATAAATTATTATAGCATCTAATTTAACTGTTTCAAGACTGCATTTAGAACCAAGCAAGAAGAAGAAATGTCTTCAGTCAAAGAAATTTATTTGGTAGAATGGGCAATGTTTTTGAACAAGGAAGCCAGGGCCATTTCAATTGTCTGCTTAGGGCTGTAAGCCCTGTGTGTCAGCTTTCTGCAGTTTGTTTGTATCACATCTTTGGCAATTATCTTAAGCCTTTTAAAACGTCTGGAAAGCTCAGATGCTCAGCTCTTTTTGTATTTACTTTTCACATGAGTGGTAAAGAATATTATACCTAGAAAACAGTCCCATTAGGGTCTCTAATTGGAGAATCAGTTTCTGTCAACAGTTAAGAATCCTAAACCACCTTCTCAAGACAGTATCCTGGACCCCAAAACACAGAAATAATGGAAATGCTTATCAAATACCTGCCATGGATGTCAGGCAGAGACTATACCTTGACCAACTGGCCGATAGCACACTGACCTAATGATGATGTAAACAAGTTGTAGACGCCAGGTTGTGCAGCCTAATCACTGCTAACCGATAGACTGCCAGCCTGCTGAACCAGGATCTTTCCCAGAATAATGCTTAATCTTTTTACAACGAATCTGTTCAACTAATAGGAGAGACTTGATGTGCACTTCTGTATACATCCAAACCAACCGCTCCCTGTCCTTAACAAAACAGGTGGACTACGGTAAACTGGTTTGAACTACTGACTTAATACTTAATTACAAGCAATAATTTATTGAGGCTCCCATAATTTCCACTTTAAAAGTACTCTGTCAGTCATTCCTGACCAAAACCCAGAAATGAAGACATTCTTTCCACTTTGCAAATGAAGGAACTGGAACAACACTGCCAGTAAACCACACACAGAAATCAGCGCTGCCTAGAGCTATGGCTCTTAACTCCTATGTCAAGAGAGCTAGTGTTCCTCAAGGCTGCGAGATAGGACCAATCTACTGTGCCCCCTTCTTTGTGGCTGCTTTGCTGTTTGCTTTTTTTCAGATATGGTAATACACACACACACACACACACACACACACACACATATACATGCACATATATATGTATATATCATATGCTGGCCTCAAACTGGAAATCCTCCTGCCTTGGCCTCCTAGTAAAGGTTTACTTAACTTATTTAAATCTACAGAAAAGATCTTGCAGAAAAAAGGCTCACTTACCTAATTCTCCCTACCCTATCTTAACACATACCTAGTGCAGTGCCTATTGGCAAGTTAGGACGGATTTATGGCCAAGGTATCCTGCTTCAAGTCAGGACGAAACTGTCTGCTTCCACCCACCTTAATAATTATAAGTGTACTAAACAGCTACCCAAAGAACCTGTTTTCTTTAGTTAAACAAAGCTACAATACCTATAGTTCTGTTAGTGCTGGGACACTTTTTAACTATCCAAGTAATTAAGGGGCAGAAAGAATGCCAAGAAATACTTTACTATAATTCCACCCATCCTGCCTGCACTCCAGCCTTTCCTAAACGCTTTTTCTCGGCGCACTCAATCACCAAATTTCTTGAAATGTACTATTTTCAGAAACACACAAGGTTATTTGTGGTAGGCTTCAGGGGCAGGTTCTGAGTGTAATTGTCTGAATGAAATGTATTACTTTACTAATCTACTAAGATACAAAGTAATAAAAACTAAACATTCATTTCTTTCATCTCACTTAATCGTACCATTACTTAGTAGCTAATTTGAACAATGTAGAAAGATACTAGGAAACTAACACAAAGTGCCTACAGGATCAAAATAGTGATTAAAAAAAAAAAGCCAGCAACTGATCACCTGTATGAGGAAGAAGGAAACACTGCTTACACTTCATTCCTTCAGAGAAGACTCCAGGAGACTCTAGGACCCTACACAGTATTCTCTCCACTATACAGGCCTCTCTCACAGATTCATACCAACCTTTTTCTTTGGGTCTCACATTTAATCACAAGGGGTGAACGGATGGGTCTCTGCTGACCATACCTCACTCTCTATATGGGGTACTGTCTGACCAACACATGAAACTGGGTAAGTCAAACTGAATCAATCTTGAGTCACAGGGCCTTTCTTTCTTAAACCCCACTGTCCTCAAACAGAAGCAGGCAGTCCACCCTGCTACCCACATGTCAAATGCAACTGCAGAACATTCTGTTTCTATGAACCCCATACCTCACCTATACCAGGCAAATATTCACACCAAATGAGCTACCGTGCAGCCTCTATTGGTTACTTTTCTTGTTTGCGGGACAAGATGCCTGACAAAAGCAATATAGGGAAAGCAGTGTCCATTTGGGGTAGTCCTTCACAGCAGAAGTCATGACAGGAGGACCATGCACCAGCTGGTCACAGTGCACCCAAAGTCAGGAAGTGGAAAGCTGGGGTTTGGCTTACTTTCTCCTTTCAGTCAGTCTATAACTGCAGACCCTGGAGTGTGCTGCACAGACCTACCTGTACAGTTAAACCTTTCCAGAACAAGATCTGACACACCCAAAGGTGTGAGTCTACATTCAGACAAGTTAACAAGATTAACTATCACACAGCTCTTTGACATTTCTAAGTGCAAAACCAATTGCTTCTATCTGTGCAGCAAGCCAAATATACTGTCATTTGTAGTTTAGACTCAGCTTTTCCTCTGGCAGACCCAGCTCAAATTTTTGATTGGGGAAGGCAATAAGCAGCCTTAGCTTTAGCTTCCAAACAGTTTTCTAGAAGATGTGTCTTTACGCAACATAACTGATGCTGTTCCTATGTAAGCCCTGCCATCATCCATTACAACATAGCCGCAAATGGATTCAAGTGCATGCAGGAGCTCCCTGTCCCACTGTAGGCCGGACCTGTGATCTCACCAGGAGAGACAGAACTGACTTTGTGCCAGTCCCAGGAACATGCCCTAGGAAGGCCTGGTTCCTTTAGCTGCTGTGTACTCTTCAGAGCCTTAAACTACAAGGCAATGCTGACAACCCCACTGCAAAGGCCACACAGAGATGAAGGACTATAGAAAGCATGCGCAGCGCGAGCTCAAATGCCAGCTGAATGCAGCCACTGTAGCTATGGTCAGCAAAGCCAGAAGGAGCCCAAGAGGGACAACCCAAAAGCAAGGAAGACGGCTGTCTCAGTCACTTGGTTTTGGGTTTTTGGTGCAGACCAATAGATAGCTGCAGCAATGCTACTGGGCTCTTTGTGTTTCTGCATGACTTGCCCAAATACCACAGGAAAAGAAATGTCACTAATTTTACTTTCCAAACAACAGCAGATATAAGGTCTGTGCTTTTCTGGATGCCGGTGACTCTACTGAACTCCAAACTCTAGAGAACATGCTTTGTAAGTATTGTCTCAAAACTGTACCCCAGCAGCTAGCATAAGGCCTGACATACAGTAACATCAGGATATCTCACACTTAACAAAAATCAAAGCTAAATCCACACATGCTGTTCTTCACTGTAACTTAGAAACTGTCTGACATATTGATATAAGAACAATCCATACACCAAAAATATTTAAATATGAATTCTAAGTGAACTAAGAGTTTTTATACATGGAAGGGGTAATATGTATAGTTTGGTATACAATGTTAAAAATCATAAAATATCAAGATATCACTTTGGAATAAGTGGCTTATGTGTCCCCCACACACACAACAAAAAATAAATAAAACTTTTCCAAGACTATACTTTTATATAAGATAATCAAACTTCTTCTTCAAAAACAGAAATAAAAGTCAACAAAGCTTCCAAAGCAAATTGATGTCAACATTTTGCCAATGTTTCTTCCAGAGAGGATACCCATTTACTTTATCCTTAACTAGAGGCTATTTGCTGATAAAATATTTATAAATCTCCACATCAAATGAGGTCACCATGTCAACACCAAGAAGGCAACAGACAAAATACTTCTAACAGGAAATCCTCAGACACCCTACAACTTCAAAATTCCACTGTAGGCAAACAATCAGAAATTTGGTAGAAAAAAATATCATAAATTAAGAACAAAAATATAGGTTTTAGTTCTAATTCTAATTTGGGTTGCTAACTAGTCATATGGGACACTTTACCTTTAAAGCATCAGTGAACCACTAAATTAGAACATGATGGTTTCCTCTCTACCCATCTAATTCTCAAATGTCACAGCAATCATATGACAGAGTGGAAGAGCTATCAGAAAAAGAATGAAAAACCCCACGGTGATGCCACCAGATATCCTCAGCCAGCGAATCCATGTCTGTCTCTGTCTGGCATTCCTCCTTGTGATTAGTGACGAGCTCCTTGGATAGCACTTATAACGAGCGATTGACTGGGTTCAATGGTCATTACAGTCACATCATATCCTCATTCGAGAAGTAAAACAATGCTGCCAGGTGTGCTGACATGGTCCTACCACCTGAGAGGCAGAGGCAGATCTCTTTGAGTTCAAGGTCCACAGAGGGAGTTCTAGGGCAGCCAGCGATTCTTACTGAGACCCTGTCTCACAAAAGGTGAAATGATTCCAGAGTTTGTAAAAACTATGAAGTCAAATTTTCTATAATTAGAAAAGAAACCAACTAGTAACAGGGGACAATTCCTCCCACCAGAGAAACAATCTTATATGGGTGCAGAGAATTCAACCCTTGACTAATCAAACTATGCCTTAACTACCCTAGTGAGAATTAATCCTTCTTAGAAAATTAACTGAAAATAAATGTCCATTTCACTCCTACAGGGTCAAAGGACAACTTTTGGGAGTAGACTACCTTTCTACCCAATGGGTTCTATGATCCAACTCCTTGTGCCATGCCCCACCTCCTGAATGAAGAACAGTCATGTTTCTAAGGTAAACAGGGATAGAAGAGACGCTCCTCATGTTTAGTCTTCCACAGGGAGTGAGTGCCTCCACCATTTCTTCCTTGATACCCCGTTGAGAGCCAAACAGACAGTAATAATTAAAATGTCTGAGCTGATATTGCTATCTGTTCTCTACCTACCCATATCATCCCACAGTCTCACCAGTTCTCAAGTATACAGAGGGAAAGATGAGTACAGATGTTCCAATGAAAACCTAAGGGCCAACAATCACAAAACTGTAACTGGAAGGAATCTCCTGGAATCACTTAATTCTTAGTTTACAAGGCCACTTAAAAGATATACCCAATCAACAGTAAACCCGCCGTGTTCTTCTCTTTACACAGAAAAGAAAACCACTCCTGTCAACAAATGCCAGATCCTATTTTAGACTTGTGACAGATAGCTAAACTCTTAGTCAAGTTTGTCCCATAATATAACAACAAATAAAAGATGATATAATAGATAGAATAAAATTCTTTATGGCATATGACCCACAATACAGTACCTTACTCAGCCTCTAGGAGCTTAACCAATATACTTCTTTAATCAGGCTTATTAACTTTCCAGTAATTCTGAAAACTGCCCACAGCACAACAAACATGGGTTTCATGCTAGAGCTTCAGGTAATTCGTGGACTCCCCTAAATTCACATCCACAAAGCATGGGTGCACATGGCCAACAGATTTCTTCAGTTTCAACAAGGATTAGAAATCCCCAAAAGACTATGAACACCATGCAGGAATGCTAAGGATAACACTTCCATGCTACCACTAGTTTCCCGAAGGACAGATCAGAATCATGATTTTAACTTTCTAAAGAAAAAAATTATTTCAGCTGGGCACAGTGGCACATACCTTTAATCCTAGCACTAGGCACAAACAGGTTGATCTCTGCGGGGCTGGGGCAAGCTTGACATTCAAAGTGTGTTCCATGGCAGCCAGGGATACATGGTAAAACCTTGTCTTAAAAATAATAATGATAATTTGGAGAAAGAAGAGGATGTGTTTGTGGTACAGGGTCAAAGGACAACTTTTGGGAGTAGACTACCTTTCTACCAAATGGGTTCTATGATCCAACTTAGTCAAGGCTTGGCAGCATGCGCCTTTACCCATTAAGTCACCCTGCCAGTTATTTTAACATTCATTTGCCTGTTCACCAAATTCTATCCTACGTTCCTTGTCCTTTCCACTTGTTCAGACTCTTGCTACCTATGGTGATGGAAATCTTGAGGATTATGAGTCTCCAGGCTCTTCCTACCTCAATTCATACTATACAATGCTAATAGATCACTGTTTCTAAACAAGAATTTAAAATTGTTTCTCAAACTCAAAAATCACCTGTGGCCCCCACACTACCAGGTAACCTAGTCATCTGTCTGACATTAACAACACTCTTATGCCAAGAGTGGTGGCACACCCCTTTAATTCCAGGGCTGGGAAGGCAGGGAGAGGTGGGTCATTGAGTTCAAGGCTAGGCTGGTCCACAGAGCAAGCTAGTTCCAAGTCAGTTACAACTACATAACAAGACATTGTCAATATAAAACTACAGAAAGAAAAAAAAATGATTTTGTTACTGGTCTTCGTTTTTATTTCAAGGTTTTTTACCCTATATCCTAAGAACAGATTCTTCAGACTCCATCCAAATCCTCTTAGATCCTTCTCCTTGAACTAGCTTTCCCTGCTGAAGAAAAGTCAGTCATCTTTCAATCCAGCATCTTCAAAAGGAGAAGACCCTTACCTCATCTAAGAATTACCCTCTCTGAAGTTGAATTGAGAGAATTTTTATATTTATGAAACACACACACAGGTATTCTGAGAATCTGAGGTAGGGAAGATGGTAAGTCTAAGACCAGATTGGGCCACACAGTGATACCCTGCCATTTATTCACATATACATGAAAGGAGCATCTGTATATAACCTAGTGTACACACCTTCTCCATAGGCTGTAAAGACAAAGGCTGCTAATCATTTCATCCACATATACCCCCAAATACCTCACACTGTCATGCAGCTGATGCTTAATAATTGTGCAAGGATGTAAAAGAAATCTCAGCCAACTGGAGAGATCACCTTCTCTTTGAAGGCAAGTCCTGGATTTCAAAAGCATGTTGTCTTAAAAGCAGCTCTACTTTTATGTGAAGAACTATTTGAAAATGTTCATAATCTATGTTTCAAAAAGCCAAGCCACATTCTTCCCAAATCTCAATTTCAACAGTTCCAACACTTGGCCATTATCTTTGAAGTAGATGTTAACTAATTATTGAAAATGATAATTTTCAGTCAGTTTAAGTATACTGTTGTATAGCTAAAACAAGTCAGATAAATGGAAGAATGTATTTCTTTTTTAAAAGGTGAGTTTTACTAACAGTTACACACAGACTTGGTGAGACATGTCAAGTAGATTTAGACACAAGTAGAAACATTTGCAGAAACCTACAGACAACTGTGAAACGGGTATTTCAACGGAAGAAGAAGACCACCAAAAAATGGGGAGTGGAAAGATAACTCTGGCATTTTTTTCCCATTACTGTAAGTAGCAGCCTTTTAAAAGTAGAAATTCAATCTTATTGCACACAAAAAGATAAAACCTTAAGAGAAAAAAAAAAGACATTTGTGAATTATTTTACGGTAGACGAGTAAAATATTTCAAAAAGTACAATAGATACACCTTTTTGGTAATAAAGAAGAGGAATCGCTTAGAGCAGAGGAATTTCAACTCCAAACCAATGAGGGGGCCATACAGTCCATAGGCAGACAAAACTGATCATTTAAGGACTGTAAAGGCTGTGGGCAAAGTACCAATCCTAACAACACTAAAATTCCGAAGAAGAGTTAAAGGAAAGGGCCCAAATTCCAAACCGAGGATTAGAAAATTCTGCAAGGTCACTTGCACCTACCAGGTCACCAAAGGTGGAGACCGAGAGAGAGTGTTGGTGAGAGGAGGTGCGGAGTCAGGGAAGAGCCCTGAACGCGGAGAACATGTCAGAAAGGGACGTTCTGAGGCTGGAGTCCCGGCTCGCGCCGGGAGGACCAGGGGGAAAGTCGGGGCAGCAGTTCCGGGGGGGAGAGCGGGGACGCGGGCGGCCGCCGGCCGGGAGGCTGGGCACTGCGGTCGCCGGGACCGGGCGCCGGTGTCGACGCGAGGCCGCCGGCCCGGGGCAAGCCCGGCGACCCCGCCCCGGCGACCTCCGGCCCGGCCGCCCTCCGCGGCCCCGCCGTGCTTACCCGCGCCGAGCTGCGCTCCCGGGGCCCGCGGCCACCGCGGCGGCGCCCGCTCAGCCCTCGGCGCCCAGGACCGCCATCTCGCAGCAGGCGTCGGCCGGGCCGCCAGGCCGCCCGCAGCCACTCGGATCCCGCACGCCAGGCGCGCCGACGCCGGCCCTCCCCCCGCCCCCCGCCCGGCCTGCACCTCCCTTCCTCGGGAGCGCGCGGCGTGCTCGCGACGTCGGGGCCGCGCCCACGCGCGCCTCCCCGCCCCCCGGGCCGCTCCGAGCCTCCCGTCCGGAGCGGGGATCCGGCCGCCCTCGAGCATGCGCGGCGAGTGCGCGCCGGGCCCGCCGGAGGGCGGCTCCGCTGCTCCGGGTCTTCGGGAGAGCCACGCCAGCCAATGGGAGGGAGGGGGCGTGGCCAGGGCCGGAAAGGGGCGGGGCGCCCTGCGGGATGCCGGCGGCGGCCCGCGAACAGCCCCTACCTGGTCTGGCGGCGGCCGCGCCTCCTGCGCCTCCTGCGCCTCCTGCGCGGCCGCGGGGAGGATCCTGCGGGCGCTCCCTGCCCTACCCCGGCGCTTCACAGTAAGAGCGCGCCGAGAGTGAACGCTCCTTGAACTCGCTCGACATTTGATTAGTGAACGTTTACGCGAAGAGACTTTTACTTGTGGTGGTGACCGAGGTGCTCCCTCGTCTCGGCAGCGCGCTGGCCCGGGAACAAAGCTAAGACCGAGCAAGCGCGGCGTCGGCGGCCGCGCGGTCAGTCCTCGCGGTAATTTGAAAGGAGCGTCTCCTGACTGCTCTCGTGGGTCCGCTGGGGTGGGAGACAGCGCTGCTGACTTGGTTGGTCTGCTTCAGAGAGCGAGTTCTTCCGGCACAGGGCGCAGTCAGTCGGACACCTCACCTAGGCCCCACGAATTACTCACACCCACCCCGGAACCTGCCGGCTCTCCTGTCTGAAAGGTTCAGGCATCCCGGCTTCTCTTCAGGGAAGCGCTGCTGCCTGTGCCATCTTCAGCCTCGCTGCCCCCTTGGGCAGCGGTTTCTCGGCAACATCACCTCTCAACGCGTAGGTTCTAAATGCTGCGCTATTTTTTAACCACCTTTCTGATCCACTCTTTTGTTGTTGCAGCTGTAACTTTTGAAAGAATAGTATACCGAGAAGAGCACTCAGACGCCATGAGTATTTGTAGGACCCCGAAAGTACCTGTTGAATAAATAAATGTGCGGTAGTACATTAGCTGTCGCCCCCAACTTAACATACAAGTTAGGTGCGTGTGCACCTGGTGCGCAAAAGTCACTCGGAAATGGACATGACAGTTTTACTTGTCCTCATTCCCTTCCTCTTGCTATCATAAAATACTGACAAAAGGGAAATAGGGTTTATTCTGGCTCGTATCTGGCGGCAGGAGCTTGAAGCAGCTCCTCACAGTAAATCGTACATCAGGAAGTAGAGAGAGAGTCACGCTCCTGATTTTGCTGTATGCAGTCCAGGGTCCTCTGCCCATGGAATGGCCCTGCCCACAACTAAGACTGCTCTTCCCACCCCGGTCAGCATAATCGAGAAAATCCTTCACAGGCAAGTGTCCGTGTCCGAGGCCCATCTCCCAGGTGATTCTAGATTCTGCCGAGTGACCATCATGCCACTCTACTAGTTAAATGCCTTAGTTCCTCAGCTTTAAGGACAACCTGCTTTATGGAGCAACTTCTGTTTGTTGTTCTAGGAGATCACTGAACATGCCCACTAGGCTCCGGGTTTAAATCTTTACAGTTGCCTTTACAGCCTTTACAGTTCCTGGATCTTTTTGCTGGGAGGTTTCTTTAAACAAAGGCCCTCCTCAGGGTCCTCACTGCCTTCCTCGTGAACGTGTACAGATTTCTCATTCTGCCTTCTCTGTCTCACCACCTCACTTCTTCCATGCTCAGACTTTCCATGAGACCCTAGAAGAAGTTCCTAGGGTTCTCCTGTCCCCGACGTTGACACCTAATATCAACTATTTGTTATCACTGAATATTTCCTTAGTCTCCAGTGAACGCTGTTATCTTTTCATCAACCACTTCACATGTCCTTGTTTACTGTCACGTGTTAAATCCACCAAAGTAATCACGAGTGGGAAAAAGTTTAGCCCTTTTAAAACACATTGGCGACTTGCCTTGCAGAGAGAATGTAGCCTTAGGTGGCACATGGCTGAGATCAGAACACACCTCAGCCCCTGCAGACACATCCTCATTTTCATGACCTTACAAACTACCTGCAAGGCCTCTTCTTTCATTAATTTAAAAAAAAATAAAAACAAGCAAAAGTACTATAAACTGTATTTTCTGATTGCATTGGTCCACAGGAAAATGGGTTGACATTATACCTTAAAATATTATATTTGTTACTTCCACTTTTCCCTTCACTCTTCATGGGAATTAAGCTCTGAAAGTACTGTGAGCCGGAAGCATTGCCGTCTGCTGCCTAAGGCACCAGCCCGCTTGCCACTACAAGCTGTGAGTTCCTTGATCTGATTGTACTTAAGCTAGAAAATTGGCATCGTGATGAACGCATGACGTAGTAAAGCTACAAATGATTTGCTACAAGTTCAGTACTCACAGCCATACACATAGACTTCTCACCAAAGGACTGCTGCTATATCGCCAACTTCCCCACATCACTGTGCCCAAGTGATCACAGGATATCCCATGTGAGCAAATATATACTTACCAGTATCTGCTTTCTTACAGAACTATTCGCTGCTTCTACATATAATATTGATTTGGGTGACACATTTATCTTTTTGTTTTCAATTGGCACATCCATAGTAAGAGGAACAGGGGCTGTCTCTGACATGAACCCTGCCTGTGGCTGGTTCCAAGCATGCCAGGCCACAGAGGAAGATGATGCAGCCAGATGATGATGAGATCTGATTGGCTAGGGTCAGAGGGAAGGGAGGACCTCCCCATCAGTGGACTGGGGGAGGGCGCATGGGAGGAGAAGAGGGAGGGTGGGTGAGATTGGGAGGGGGAGAGGAAGGGGGCTACAGCTGGGATACAAAGTGAATAAATTGTAATAATAATAATTTTTAAAAAATGTGTCCACAAATTTGTGGGCACTTCTTTCCTCACAAATTAGAGAGTAATTCTCTCCTGATAGGGCCCACAGTTAGCAACTTGGTTCTAACAGGTGTAACAAAGCTGAGTTCTTCCTCTGGTCACATTGGGTCACCTGTCCCTGTTCCCCCAAATCACTAGCAGCTGCCAAGTGGCAAGACTATACCTAAGCAGCCCTAAGAAAGGACCCACACTGAAAGAAACTAAGCATATTGCCTGAGACTAGAAAGGATCTGAGAGCCCCTACCAGGTGCCACTTGAGTGACACAGAGAAGTGGATCCTTCAAAGAATGGGGTCCTGACCACGGCCTCTCAGAGATATGAAAACAAAACCATTCAGTTAAGTCCTTCACATGCCTGACCCACAGAGCAATGAATTGAATGGACCAACTTCATTATAGTTCAAGCCACTAAATCTTGGGACATAACTTGAAATACCACAATAGAGAAAAAGCGCACCAGTCCAGTGGCTCTCAACCTGGGACAGTTTTGTGTCTCAGAGGAATAAAGTGATACGTTGAGGTTGTGTGTGTGTATGTCTGTCTGTCTGAGATGGTGGTTTTATAAAAGATAGTTTTGGTTACCATCTAGACTGTGGTGCTAAACATCCTCTAATGCACAAGGCAGTTCCCATCCCCGCTCAGGCACCAACCAAATTGCCCAGCACTAGGCTAAAGCAACTGCACCAGCCTGTCTACTTTTCCCTATGCCTTAACAGTTTCCTCTTCCCCGTGTGCTACAGAGAAAAGTCAGCTTTGCTTCTTGTCCATTTCTCGCTTGAGTGCTCCTTTGATTGCTAACCCTTCCTAGTTTTCTCATGCACTGCTGCTAGTGAAAGCCTGAACTCTACTTCCCAGTGCCACCAAAGACAACCTGCTCTTCCTTCAGGACTCCTCATGCGGTAGAGGAAATGGCATGCAGGCAAACTGCTTAGCGCTAAGCAGCTCTCCTCTGCCTACAATCAGGTAAGACACGAGGAGATCGAGAATGTTAGACTTAGGGCTTGGTAATAGCCAGGCATGGTGGTGCGCACCTTGAATGCCAGCACTTGGGAGGTAGAGGCAGGTGGATCTATGTGACTTTAAGGCCAGCCTGGTCAACGTAGTGAGTTCCAGGACAGCCAGTGTTATATCAAGATAGACGAATGGACAGACGGATGGACAGACAGACAGATGAGTAAGGGATAAACTAAAGCAACTATATCTTAGAAAACTTATTTTTGTTCACTGTATCAGGATTCTTTAGAAAATCAGAATTAGTGTGTGTGCACACGTATACATACACATGGATATACTAGAAAATCGACTCATACAATCACAGCAGCAGGAGGGAAAAAACACATCTTATTAAGTGAGAAAGAATCAGGATGAAGTTTATACACGTTGTGTTTGCTGTCCTGTTGGCCTCCAGCCAAGGATGATAACTCTCACATTCAAACTAAGTCTTCCCCACTATGCTCGTGGGCCCACAAGCCAATCCTGTCTGGAAACACCCCCATAGACAAACCAAAAAGGAATGATCATCCTGATCTTCTCCTCCCCTGTTTCCCCTCTCTCTCCCTCTTACTCCTCTTCTTCTCTTTGTTTTTCTACTTTAGGTTGTTGGGGTTTCATAGAGACTGGATGTTATGTAACATAGACTAACCTTGAATTTACTGTGTAGATGAGACTGGCCTGAAAATTCTCGTCCTCCTCTTTCTGTCTCCCAAATGCTAGGATTATAGACAGGAGGGCAGCTGTATCTTGGTGGCTGAGATTCAGTTAGCTCTCTGCTATGGTCAAAGTACAAGTTGATTATGTAATCGTGAGAACAAAGAGAGCTTAGATTAATTAGCCATCAGCAAGGCACCTGCACAGTGGACCAGGCCGGGCAATGCCAGCCACAGCTAACAGCCAGCAGATAGTCTAAAGGTCAGCTTCTGTATTAGTCAGTGTTCTCTAGAGTAGCAGGATATATAGAAAGAATCTTTTTTTATATATGCATATATATATATATGGAGAGAAACAGAGAGAGAAAGGAGATTTATTAGAATCACTTACAGGCTAATTAATCCATGAAAGGAAAGTCCAAGAATCCAAAAATCTCTCAGCCCACAAAGCTGGATATCTCAGCAGGTCTTCAGTAGATGCCAGAATCCCAAAGAAGAAGCTGTAACACCAGTGAAAAAGTGGACTTGATAACAAGGTGAGGGCAAACAGGCAAAGCGCAAAAACTTCTTTCTTCCACATTCTTATATAGGCTGCCAGCAGAAGATACAGCCCAGATTAAAAGTGTCTTCCCATGTGGAAAATCAGATCAAAGGTCTGTGTCTTCCTACCTGAAAGGACCAGACTAGAAGCAGACTCACCCACTTTAGACCAGGCAAAGAAAGCTCACACAGGTGAGCCCTCTGTTTCCCAACTGTAGTTCTCCAGATAGTCAAGATGACAACCAAGAATAGCCATCACAGCTGCTGATAAAGCAAAATCAGAGGTGGAGAGAGAGGAGTTTTGACTGCTCCTAACTGAGTAGATAGAGTATAAACCAGTTATCTTTCTGGTTGGGCCCAAAGGGTATGCATAGAATACGTGGGCCCTCCTTTGGCTCAACCCATCATAATACAGAAAACCAATAATCTCAGCCCTTGTCCAGTTTCTGATATAGCCCTATAAAAATATAAGACAAACAACAACAACAAAAATCTTTTCTTTCTCTCTCTTAGGCACCCCTCCTACTCTCCATAGTTTCAGTTTTCCTCAGTTTCTCACTTTTCTGTAATTCTCATGAATAAAGTTTCTTTTGTCTTACTAATGCCTAGAGTGTTTATGTCTTTAATCTTTGCTGGAGCCATCATCTCAAGTCAATCTTCGGTTTCTGTGTCTGGCATCCCAGAATCTTGGGTTAAGCACGACTGGACCCGGAAATGCCCTGCCTCACCCCAAACCCCTGCATGACATTTGATACTTTGTGAATTTCTGTACACTGTGGAGGCAGAGGCTGAGATTGTCTTACTCACTCTTGCATTTTATAAGCCAGCACATTCTGTGTGGATTCAATACATGTCTGATAAACAGATTACTAAAATCCTAAGCTTCCGAGACTTTGCCAAAACCTTTATCACTTAATTTTCTCTTTTTATTTACTAATGAGAACTCGTTTTCCTGAATAATTTGCCTTGCCCAGATTGTCTTCGGTGAATGATTGCTTACTCTATGTTTTACAATTCTCCCTATTAGGAGATTTTAAAAACAAGCTACTCCTCTAAAAATATTTTTAAGTTAATGTGTGTATTTGGAAGGCAGGGTGGGTGAGTGCACATTCCTGTGGGCCAATGTACTTATGTGTGGAGATCAAAGGTCAACATTTCTCTGCTGCTCTTTACCTTGTTTTTTGAGATAGTGTCTTTCACTGAAGCTAGAGCTCACTAGTTGGAAGAGTCGCTGTCCAGCAAGCTTCAAAGGTCCTTCGCTCTCCACTTTCCCAGTGTTAGGACTACCAGCGCATATCACCGCACCTGGCTTTTCCAAGCGGATACCCAGGATCTGAACTGATGTCCTCTTGCTTGTATGACAAGTGTTTTGCAGACTGAGCCATCACTCAAGCCCCACTTTTGACTTTATTATATTACATTTATAACTAATACGTAGCAAATACTCGACTATCAATATTGACAGGATGAATACAAAAAAGCGAGAGTTCCTTTTAATGACTTATCATCTTGATGCAGTTGCATGAAAGTTCCTATTGTGGTAATATAGACATAGGGAATCTTAATGATAGACCTGTTAACTAAGAGGAGTAATCACAGAGTTAATGAAAGTGATCACGTTGTGGACGTCTTAAAACTAAGGCACCGTTGACCTTGTGCCCTGATACATAGATTTTTGCCTTCATTTCTGCATGAAGTGAGGCTGTTAGCCAGTATAGTTGATTATTTGATTTTGAGCAATAAGTATTAATTTTAAATCCATCTTTCTTTCTGTAATAGATGTGGAAAGTTCAAGGAAGAATTAAACAAGATACTTGACCATACAGATGTTCTACTTCAATTATCTTTAACCAAAGTGAAAGATGACCATCTATGACTATCTAAATAGACTTCAGAAAGGCTTTTTAGACATAATGATTAATCTAGGTCTTTAAGAGTGACTATGATCTTGAAAAGAATAGGGTGATTTACAACAACAGGGTATGCTAGAGAGAAGCAGTGTGCACAAATGTAAGAAGGCTGCCACCACTCTTGCTTCTCATAAACTATTTTTGAGGCATGTCTTTGCTCACTATTGCTTCTACTTTACTATTCTAATCCTGGTTTACTAATATTTTAAAGCGTTTGGCTTCTGCATATCTGCAATCAGACTTTATCCTGTGATGACAATTCACACATTTACACAAAGGTACTTGCATCTTACTCAACCACCTCCCAAGACCTGCGCAAGAGGAAGCTGTTGCCTTCCCCTCCCCCAAAGAATGGCCTCTTTGGTAGCTGTGGGTCATCACTGAATTTCATAGCTTGATGAAGCCCTTGTAATTTCACTGGATGCTAATCATTGCCTCACTTCTAACCCTGCCCACTGTCTAAGAAATCCTCCCTTTTAACATACCTAAATGGCTACCATTTACACCTCACAGTCATGAGCTCACTAGCCCCAGAGGCTTGCCGCATGGAATCAGGGGGAATAAACTCAAACTTCATTGGGTAAATCAGATTATCTATCATAAAAATGTGAACTTAGAGACCTTGAGTTTTATTCACTGATCAGCTGAGGGTGTGGAAGTGACAGTACCTGGCCAGGCTTGAGTCAAATGGCAGCACTGCAGCCCTGAATGCTCAGGTTACCTGGAAGTTATCCAGGAATGGAAACCACGGACCTCGTGGAAAAGCCCAGATCCATAGAGACATTAGCATACAGTGAGGATTTGTCAACATTTGTGAGCCTCTAAAGTACTATTTGCAGTTGAATAAAATGAAATTCTCACTTATCCTTTAAGTAAATTCTCTTTTCACCTTAGCTATTGGAGTACCTTTTGGAGATTCACAGGTAAATGATTTTGAAACCTAAAGTGTCTTCATGTGGTACCCTCCCAAAAGTTCCCATGATAAAGGTATAGTAAAAGCCTCCATGTTTGGTGAACATCATGGAAGAGTAGGCAGCAAGAATGTAAGGGCGAGGTAGTGGAAAGGGATGCTGCGAGACGCTGACTTCTGGAGAGAACATGGCTACACACTCATGCACTCATAACTGTGATTATCAGATTAAAACTGCCTAAGAGCCAGCCAGCCAGAATTCCACCACTGAAAGGAGAGAGGCCCCAGTGGTTCCATCCTTAGCTGAGCAGCATTTAGGAGCTGATAGGGAAGGGAGGGTCACTTTTATTTGGAGGTGTGGCCATACCACAGCAGATTGCCCCACACTCACACATATATAGGTAGTACTCATTATACTCAGTGAGTTAGGGTTTTAACATTTTTAAAGAAGACAGGAAATATACAATTGGGGATGGGAAGTGTTTGGCAAGTCCAGGGGAGTTAGAGAGGACACTTAAGTCAAAATGCACAGTACACACATGTAGAACTCTTAGAGAATTATAAAAATACTATCTTTAAAAAAATAAATAAAATGTTAACATTTTACTGTCTTCTGGACATCTAGTAGTTGCACCAGAGGGGGAGAAAATAGCATTTTAAATCTGTCAAAAGAAAAGATTTTTGTTTTCAGTCAGTAGATCCAATCCCAGAATGTTGGCTAAGTGTTGTTGATGATTGACCAGCAACATTATGAGGGCTTCTGGGAAGGATGTGACTGTTCCCCTGACACTTCCTGTTTTCTGCCACCTTCCTGACCCACTGTGAGTTGAGCATTTTGCCCATGATGAACTGCCTCACCTCAGGCCCAGAAACTATGGAACAAGCAACCATGGAGAGAAGCCTCTAATACAGTAAGGAAAATAAACCTGGTCTCTATTAAGTTCCTTTTCTCAGGTATGTTATCATAGTGATGAAAATTGCTTGATGCAGCCCTTCAAACTCTTGGCTAGTGTGACCACAAACCTGGTCTCATAGATTTTGGTCAGATAGGTGTCCCACAGCTGCCTGTGTTTGCCCTATCTCTGACCACAGTGTACCTTTTAGACTTCTGACATTTTTGAAACCAACTGATGAAGTTTTCTTGGCAAACAAACAGATCTAGAGTTTAGTATCTCATTTGAGATCTTTTACAACAAATGCTTTATAATATAATGTCTCACCTCAAGTTAGCAAACCTTTATAATCTAATAGAGCATAACTCAGTAGTTGAGCATGTGAGAAACCACAGGTTTGATTCTCAACACTAGAGAGGGAAGATACAAAAAGCAAAACAAGAAAAGTATTTGTGAAAATAAACATGCTGGCAAAATTCCTGGCGATGACATAGGGAAGGCAAAATCAAGTTCTGGTAGAATCACACCTTTTTGTGAAACATGTTGCCAGCATGTTTTCTTCAAGTCACAACAAGTAGAAAGGATAAGGTCCTGGGTCAATCAAGCAGACTTGACTTGTCTCAGAAAGCAAGCAGAATGTTCCCGATATGGTAGCACAGAAGCGGTAAGATTCAAGGTTAAATGGAATCTGATATCAATGGCATTAAAGCAATCAGAGAAAATAAACAAGCAGACCATAAATCAGGACGTGCTTGGAGGGAGCAGTTATTTCAGTCAAGGAATATCTGCTGAGAGAGGCCCAAGCTACTGGCATAGCTCCAAGCTGCTAGACAACATTAATGTTTATGGATCAAAACAATCTTTTGTGGCCAGAAAAAAGCTCCAGGACCAGTCACTGAACTTCAGAGATATTGTCTCACGGGATGACTGCACAGTTTCAGGCTTGAACTTGTCCAGAATTCCCTTAAGGGCCCTAGGGGTGGGGGTGGGGGTGAGGCATTCAGTGGGACCACTTTGGCACCTTGGAGAGGATTTTCTTATCGAATATTAAAGTTGGTCTCTATCCCACTATCTGGCTTAATTTCTTCATAGCACTTATCATCAGCTGAAAATCATATTTATTTGCTTGTTTATTTTTACACCAGTTGAGGGGGGGGCAAGTTTCTTTAGAGCAGAGACTGATCTTCTTATCCCTTCTGCCCCATTGCAGTGTTCTTAGTACACTGAACAATGTCTGGCTCTTGTTACATTCTCAGTAAATACTTACCAAATAAAGACTGTAAGTAAATTTGGTGTTGTGGGCTAAGGGCATAGACTGCAATCCCAGTTGGATGATTCTGACAGTCCTTGGTTATAATGCCTGCATGTTCAACACTTCTTACAAAACAAATGACATTGATTTCATCCCTTCACGCTCAATTCTGTTCTCAAGTCTAATAATGCAAGTTTTCTCAGAATGATTTATGTAACTGTCCTCACTGTTTGCTTTTGCATTGCAAGCCCTCAGTCATAAATGTTTCCCTCCTCCAACCTGATTCTGAGATGTTTCTTCAAGTCTCCTTAAGCCCAACTTTTATCTAATTTTTCTCAATAAGCAAACGTCTCAATTTTCACACACTTCTCATGGAAGTGTAAGTGGGCACTATTTTAGGAAACAGATGACACTGCTCATGTACTTTGTCCTTGGAATAACAGCCACAGGGTTCAATATGGCTACAGTGCTTGTTTACTAATTAACAACCAGCCATCCACTGAGTCAGTCTCCTTTCCTCTCTGTATTTCCTGTCCATTCTTAAAAGATTGTACGAGTAAGCACAAATTTGGCCTAGCTCTTTGCAACATATATTATGGTCTTACTTGTTAGCCTGAATATTACCATGCCTGAAGAGCATTTCTTTACATGGCATAATCAAAGTGAAAAAAGTATTCTGTTAACAAAGATAAAGGCTGCAGGTAGAGTTCAGTGGTTTGGCATTTGCCTGGTATGCACAAGGCCCTGAGGGTTTGATTCCTGGTACATGATAAACACATAAACCCTGAACACCACACACACACAGACAGACAGACAGAAAGACAGACAGACACACACACAAACACACAGAGGAAAGAGAGAGAGAAAGAAAGATAAGTTTTGAAGATACTAAAATATATGTACTTTAGATGATAATTGTTGGCAGACAGAAAGACAGACACGCACACAGAGTAAAGAGAGAGAGAAAAAGATAAGTTTTGAAGATACTAAAATATATATACTTTAGATGATAATTGTTGGCAGACAGAAAGACAGACACACACACAAACGCACACACACAGAGGAAAGAGAGAGAGAGAAAGATAAGTTTTGGAGATACTAAAATATATATACTTTAGATGATAACTGCTGGAAGGCCCTGCTGTTTGAGGTCACAGTCCACCATGTCCAGACAGCTCTCCAGAGCCTGACACAGAATGAAGGACTCCCTTTCTCAGTAGGGGTTTTCTTTCTCTGCCTGAATTCCTCTGGAGAGAGTCTCCAAGCACAACAAGGCACCTGAGGGAAGTCATGTAGCCAATGGCAAAAATGCAAGTTCAACTTCTTTTCTCCAGATAAGAACCTGCCCAACAAGTATCTGGAATTCCTGGTATGTAAATAAAGCATTCCTGGCACCTCAGGCCCCAGCCAATAGTGTATACCTACCCTGGCAACCCTCCACCCACTCTCCAAGAACTCTATAGCCTTTGTTCAGCCCAAATAAAGTGAGCAGTCTCGCTAAAGCTGGTCTCGGAAAGTTATTCTGTCACAGCGGTCTGAGCCCTGCCCTCCCCCATCTTTGCTCCCCTTTCTCTCATGGGCAGGTGGCCAACAATCTCCAGGGGAAGGGAGGTCCACATTAACTTTATGTACAATCTCTCTCTCTTTTCTAAGAGCAAAACACTAGAACTGATTTTATGACATTGAGGAAAAAAATAATGAGCTTTATATAGCGTGAGTGTATCCACGCTACTGTGTAAGTCAACTGGTAGTTCTTCAGCGAACATCTATCATTTCCAACCTTCTGAGATGGATAGTCAACACTATACAAAGAAGCATAGCTTTGTCTAGATTTGACAGCTCTAGATAAAGACAGGCTGTAAGCAAATCCATTAGACTTTCAGCTTATGAACTATAATCCTTTGATGCTCATCAGCCACTCTGGGACCTTGTCAGTTCTGAAAGGTTCAACCTCATACTGCACCTTCGCTAGTCTGAGAAGTTCCCCTAGAGTTTTAAGAATCTCCACTCATGCCAGCCCAGAGTTCATGGTTTCAGTGTTAAAAAGAATTTCTGGACTAGTCAGATAATGATGAAACAGAGTTGGAAATTTTATTAAAGTTGTTTTAATACTGGCTTAAGCATGAGGGTTAAGAGAAAGAGAGACACATAGAAGAAAATATGATAAAGGCAAGTAGGGGCATGTGTTTCCAAAGGAGAGTAGGGAGCGCAGGATGACCATAGTGTGAGGATAGTCTTCTCCAAGGAAGACTCAGCAGGTATTGTCTTAGCAGCAGCCACATGTAGAGCCTTTGGTGATTCTCAGGTTACAGCTCAAAAGGTTGCTGAGAAACTTTTTCCCTTCTCCCTGTCACGGTAAGAGAATCTTACAGAAACTGACAAGTGGTGCACACCAGATTTTACTCCAGCATTTAAAAACTGTAATATTTGTAGTTGTCCCTTACCACACATAACTCAGTCTGTCACCTTAGCAATCCTAGCACTTGCTAAGTGGAGACAGGAGGAATACAAGCTCAGGTTTAGTGAGCCCGGGCCATATGAAACTGTAGCTAAATAAATAAATACAAAATAAAGTCACGGCTGAAAGAGTTACATTGTGCTAAGAACTACATTAAAACAAGAACAGAGGCTGGAGAAATGGCTCCGAGGTTAAGAGGGCCTCTTCCAGAGAATCCAAGTTGTATTCCCAGCACCGATATCATTTGTCTCAAAACCAAATGAAGCCAGCTCCTGGGGTTGTAAGGCTAACTTCTGGTCTCCGTGGGCTCCTGCACTCTTATGAACAAGCCCCTCCCTCCAACATATTCATAATTTAAAATTAAATTTTTTGAACGATAATAAAGATAATACAACTTTTAAAAACTGTAAAAGGGGGTGGGGAAGAGGATTTAGCAGTAAAGGTACTTGCAAGCCTGACAGTTGGAGTTCAGTTCCTGGAACCCAGGGTGAAAAGGTGAGAAATGACTCCTGAAATTGTCATTTGAACTTTAATGTGTACAACATGGTATGTGCATGCCCTCACTCACACACATATCACACACACACACACACACACACACACACACACACACACACACACACAAAACAGGTAATATAATAATGAAATTTAAATTTAAAAAAGCTTCAAGGTATGAGATTTCATTTCACTTGAAGCTTGCGCGTCAGCTTTCCACAGTTTTCTGGACACTGGTGGAGGACATCAGAGTCTGGGGCTGAAGATCAAGGACTTTATCAGTTACAGTACGAAAGCAGCATTAACACCGTGTTTGCATCTGTTTCCCGAGCTGAAAGGAAAACGGAGGATTGTAGAAAAGCACATCTATTGCCAAACACGCAATAGATTTGTGTCCCTCCTGAGGACTCTTACCACTAAGGGGCTGAATTTTCTTAATGCACTGCAAGCAAACCCATGCTTTTTTTCCTGAGGAGACACCGGACTCTACTCCATTTTGGCAAAGGAGCCGCTTCTTCCTCTAGCAGGAGGCACTGACATTTGTGAAGAGTTAGAACAAAAGATGACCAGTGCCCCTACTCCCTAGTGCTAAATGTCAAAAGAGTTAAATTTACCTCCACAAATGGATATTATTAGAGATTAAGGTGATCCCCGCCTAGGTTCACGTATTGAATATTTAACCCTGTCAGCCAGCAGCTCCATTTTGGGAGGTCGTGAAAACTTGCTAGGTAAGGCCTAGCTGGAGGGAAGATGAGCCCTCGCCCTCGCTGTTCTTTCTGCTCTCCATGATGTAAACAACAGTCCTCTACCACAAACTCCCGCCCACTGCTGTGATGTCCCACATTGGTACTCCTTTCAAGTAGCTACAGAATGAACCTTCTGAAACCATGAGATGAAATAAAGCCTCCTCCAAGTGTTTTTGTCAAGTATTTTGGTCACAGTGTATTGGTGTATTGGTCTGATGCATGTTACTGGACCTCAAGATCCGGTTACAGCTCTCTTGTTTTGTAAACCTGCCTAAGACACACCTGATGGGTTGATTAAATGGCCTACGCCTGGGCAGGGCAGAATGCAGTAGACGCGGTAAGGTTCCCAGGCTTTTGGGTTCAAGAGGGAATCATGGGAAGCATGAGGAATGGGAAGAGAGGAGGGAGAAGGATGCCACGGAGCGTTAGTGTGGAGTAGGAGCCTCGTGGAACTGGAGAAAGGACTTCAGTGATGGCACGGAAGGGCCCAGGTGAAGAATGAAAACAAGTACCATGGCATTATGGATAAAAGGTAGTCCAGATGAGGATGGTTAAGGCAGATGGCATTGGATGGGGGCTGGCAGGTGGATGGTCAGGATATTGAGCCAGCGAAGGTGTAATGTCCGAAGGTGTAATGTCTGCTTGGCCCAAGGTAAATAAGTCAATTATAAAATCCAACAGTGTCTGTGTCTTATTATTTGTGATAGCTAGTTTAATAATACTGCTGTGATAATCTTAGAGCAAATAATAAACATTATATAACCCCAACAGCTTTTTTTTTTTTTTAACAGCAAGACAGTGAAACAAAAAGCAACTAAAATGGTATCAACCTCTGAAGAATACAGAACTTTGACATGAGTGTCTTCAGGTCTTTCTATAAGAGAAAGACATTATGGAGGGTTTTTTTTCTTCACCTTTTCTACGTTCTAGACCTTTGTTGACTCACAGAATTTCACCACTTAATCAGATAAGACACAGAGACGTTAACAGTGGATGCTCGGTTCTGTTTGTCTTGTTATTGTCGTCTGTATCTCTCGGTGACACCAGATAATGGACAGGAGAGCTCAGGCTGTCCAATCAATCAGTCCATTTTGAACAAACTCCCAGCCTTCCACTCCCTAGGATTTAACCTTGGCCAAGTTAGAGAAAGATACTGCTGCGCAGTGAGAGAACCTTTGTGGAGAATCACTTGTGGGATTTGCCTTCTTTCACAGAAGCGCTGTAGAGGAGGCTGGAGAACACAGCCTAAAATCCCGGAGCTACTGCTTACCTTTAAGTTTCCAAGTGGAGGGAGACAAGGTACCCTAGGTACAGTATGTTGAGAGTCTGAAAACCAGTATGAGAAAGCTTTCCTCCCTGAAAGGGCCTTTGGCTGCCAGACGACGGCTTTGGAGTGGGTCATCCAATCCACTTGCCAGGAGGCTATGTAAACACCCCTCCTTCTCCACACTGTCATCCTTGACTCATGCAACTCACAGAGAAAAGACAAGGTCTAAGCGGACTGTGAGAGTTTGTACTGAGACCAAAGTCTGCACTTAAGTCTTTTAAAGTCGGACGTGTCTGGATCACTTAGGCAAACTCCTGCTTATGACTTAGGTAGTGGACATCAGTACTTCAAGTCCAGAGGAATGAAGACAGGCTTTTGGGAGTATCTGAGAGTCGCTCAACTATTAATTTCAAATCTGCTATCCAAGTAAACATGCTGGCGTGCTGCGCCGTGAGATGTGTTAAATGGAAAACATTTATGGTCACCCACAGTAGAGTGCACAATCCCTTGCAAAGCCCCAGGGATGCCTGAGAAGTGCTTGAAATTGTCTTCTGTGCTCTTCTCTGAGGCTGCAGTCCTCTCCCTTCTTTATTCTCCTCGAAGTGTTAACTGATGCATTTGCTTCCTCTGAGAGTGTTTTTCAGTCCCAGAAGGCAAGCAAACACAAAAGCTCTTTAGGGGGAAGAAAAAAAAAACCCTAATTACGGGGTGCAAAATCTGAGACTGACTGTAAGATATTTTAGGGTAGTAGAGAGGGCTTGCTTCTTTCAAATTATATATCAGAAATATCTGCCCTTTTTTTTTTGCCTAAGTTGCATGCTCCTGCCCAGACTCCTCAGAGTGCTAAATCAAGGAGAGAACAATGTTGAAGATCTATTTTTCTCCTGGCAGACCTTAAGGAGAATTATTTTGGCCGGGTTTTCAAATTCCCTTCATATTCTCCACTCTTGCACAAGCCTGAAAGTACATCATTTAGTATTTTTTTTTCTAATTGTAAATAATAATCAGCTCCAAGACGTTATTAGTGTCTTTTTATTGCTCTTTCCTGCCTTGAGGTTTGTCAAATGAAACACTGATCATTAGGTTGGCTCCACGGACACAATTCCTTCTACTTTGCTTAGCAGCTTGTTCAGCTTTAACACCGTTGTTCTCAAAGCAGGTCATTGGCTAATCAATCTAATTCCTACATGGTAAGGATGGGCTATTACCTTTCTAAAAAGAAGTAGGTCATTGGCTAATCAATCTAATTCCTACATGGTAAGGATGGGCTATTACCTTTCTAAAAAGAAGCCTACAAGCACTTCTTGACAATCAGGCTAAATGCTTAATTTTAGCTCGTTCCCTTTATTAACGTTCCTATTATTTCTTTCATTGTTACAGAAAGCTGTGTAAAGCTTTATGTGCGTTTTTATATGGGCTGTTTAAAAATGTTTCTATGCTATTGGTCAAATAGTCTTAATTTCTGTTTAGCTTTGATCCTAATAATCCTAAATAATCCTAACAAATTTAGGTACATTTCAATCAATATTTTTGTTTATTTGCTAGAAGGGACTGTGTTAAAACTAACTTGAATGTTTCTTCAATTTTCTTTTATGTTGTGTAAAGAAAAACATTTAATGTTTTAATTTTTCCACTGGGAAAAGCTCTTTATCGATCGATTAGGCATAAATTTTTTTTAGACAATACCTTAAACATGAATGAAAAGTGAAAACACAACTATAGAGATGATAGTATCATAACTTTTCTTAATAGTACCACAGGACTTCAAAAACAGGGTCGCTGTGTTGGCAATTTTTATGCCCCTCTGAAAAAGGCACAGCACTTCCTATTCCTCTAATAAATATGACAATAGATTATTTAAAAAGCCATATAATCTCATTTACTTGTCACCAAAATCATGAAAAGAAACAGGTCTATAAAACACGCCTATTATCCCACCACTCAGAGGCTGAAGATGGAGGATTGAAAGTTAAAGGCCGTGGTGGGCCGAAAAGGAGCCCCTGTGCCAAAAAATAAAATAGAAGTACTATTAAATACTTCCTTCCATGAGATGTCACAGAATCATTTTTTAAATTCTACATAATGATGAATCATTGGTAAAAGTCATCAGTGTGTAGTTTCTCTATACCTTTTATTCAGAAGTTAGAACATACATCTACATAGCTACATAAATACAGTGTATAGTATTACGGTAACAGGCATTCTCTCTGACTACAGAAATCCTAGAGAGCACATTCCTTTGTTAAAAAGAAAAGTAAGTGCCTTTGTCCACCAGAGCTTCTTAAGAATGTGCAGGTCAGTGACTGCTGCCAGCTGGTCCTGCGTCCTTCCCCCGCCACAGGAGAGCTCCACCTGCCCAGAGGAGGCGTCTTTTTTGACGGCACAGCTCCTTTACATTCATATCCTGGTAAGCTATGTGTGGCTTCTCCCGCTTCTCCATTATTCCTCTCTCATACTCTTTGTAAAACTTACTGAAAATAACATTTTCAAAACTCTTTCCTGAAATTTATCTGGAGCCCTAATTTCTACTTCAGAGGGCAACTCCACTTACACCTCACAAAATGTTAGTGCCACCATCTTTAAAGTTAATTTATGTCATAATGTGCATACCTTCTCATATTCTTAAATCTCCAAGGAAAGCATTACTGTGTTGTACATAATTAAAAAGAGGACCTATACTTAAAGTTGTTTTTAATTTTGGAAAACATTCTTTTTTTTCTTTCTTTTTTTTATTAGAGTTTGTTCACTTTGTATCCTAGCTGTAGCCCCCTCCCCCAAACACCTCCCAATTTTTCCTTCCCTCTTCTTCTCTAATGCCCCTCCCCAAGTCCAATGATAGAGGAGGTCCTACTCCCTTTCCATCTGACCATAGTCTATCAGGTCTCATCAAGACTGGCTTCTTTGTCTTCCTCTGTGGACTGGTAAGCCTGCTCCTCCCTCAGATGGAGGTGATCAAAGAGCCAGCCACTGAGTTCATGTCAGAGATAGTCCCTGGTCCTATTGTTGGGGAACCCTCTTGGATACTGAGCTGCCTTGGGCTACTTCTGCACAGAATTCTAAGTTATCTCCATGCATGGTCCTTGTTTGGAGTATCAGCCTCAGAAAAGACCCTTGTGCCCAGATTTTTTGGTTCTGTTGCTCTCCTTGTGGAGTTCCTGTCCCCTCCAGGTCTTTCTATCTCCTGCGTCTTTCATAAGGTTTCCTGCACTCTGCCCAAAGTTTGGCTATTAATCTCAGCATATGTTTTGATACCATGCTGGGTAGAATCTTTCAGAGGCCCTCTGTGATAGGATCCTGTTCCGTTCCCTGTTTTCTCCTTCTTCTGTTGTCTGTCTCATTTGCCTTTTTGAATGAAGATTGAGCATCTTACCCAGGATCTTTCTTCTTGATTAGCTTCCTTAGGTGTACAGATTTTAGTATGATTATCCTATATTATATGTCTAATATCCACTTATAAGTGAGTATATACCATGTGTGTCTCTCTGCTTCTGAGATACCTCACTCAGGATGATCCTTTCTAGATCCCACCACTTGCCTACAAATTTCATGATTTCTTTGTTTTTAGTTGGAAAACATTCTTAACTTTTTGCATAAAATTATTTTGTATGTTACAGACACAAAGTTTCTTTCACCCATTAAGCCAGAGTTTCAGATTCAGGGAAGAAATTATCTAAATTACACAAAAGAAGAATTACAGAGTCAAAAGTATCTCAGGATTAGAAGGGAGTTTACCTGTCTGTGGCATATCTAACTTGTTCTATGTCCCTCTAATGGGGAATTCTGTAGCACTTTTAGAAAAGAGAACTAATTTCTGTAACTTTCTCAAATTCATGATAAATTAATGATGTCTAATAACTTTTTCAGTTAAATACTTGAAATAGTCATAATCATGCCTGTTAGCCCATATTTCTCTAGACTAAACACTCCAAATGTACCTGTCAAACATCTAGTTTTGATCAGGTTTTCCTAGTTTAAATACTTTCTAAAATATGCTACGCCCTCAAATGAGTGCAACTTCTTCCTATACAGTTTTACAAATGTTATGTGGAACAAGATTGTCTCTTTACTAAATACAGATATTTTGAGTGTTTCAATTTGAATCACACATACTCACACATGCAAACCCATCCCCCCCACACACACATGCACATCTATGCCTTGAGAATTACACTCACCAAAGACAGTAAATAAAAGTTCCTAAGAACATATTCCTATTAAAATAGATAGAAATAAACTAGGTTGCAACATCAAACTGATAAATAGAAAATTTGTCCTGGAAAGAAGTAAAATAAATTTTTAAGATAAGTTGTGTATAATGTGATAAGTGAGGATTTACAGACAATTGCCTAACACATTTTTTGCGCTTTTTTTTTTTTTTTGTATAGGCACTGTGTATCCATGTTTTCTCAGCGAGCTATGATGTGAATTTTACAGCTGAGATCCTTTCCTTTCCCTCAAGGAAACGATGGAAGAGATTTAACTTCTAGAATGTGGCTAAAAACATTCCCTGCAACATACACCCTTGCTGTGTTGGTTACTCTGCTGAAGCATACACCGTCCTTTGAAGGTAAAATTCCACAGCCACCGTGACATGGGCACGGTGCTAGGCAGACCTTTGATGGCTGGCTGTCGGCATGGAATCAGCACTCTAGGAGCGCACACAGAGAGAGTGAAGTGCTTTCTAATTACACTTCCCACGTGTTGAAGAGTTCCTTGGTGTTATTAATGTGTGCACAGGAAATCGCAGCAATATCTGGATTATAAATCAAAGTCTTTCAGACTCAGCCTTAAAGGAAAATGGAATATTAACAGCATGTACTTTAGCATGACTTGATTGTAGCTCACAGTAGCTCGCAGAAACTAAGCCTACCTAACTGAGACAAAGTCTACTTAGTAGAAAGATAGGAAATTTATGTAATATATTGGGCTTGAGAGTGGGTATGGATTGTAGAAGATTGGGGGTCACCTAGCAATGTTCTTGCAGAAGGAACTGTCTTGGCAGGATGTGACTGAGCACCCACCCAGATGTAATTCCACTCAACCTACCTTCTGTTCCAGGTTCTGCTTGTCCACCAGAAAACTCTTTGGAAGTAATAATCACTTTCAAGAAAGCAGCAGGATGCAAGATAAACACACAAATGAGTAGTTTTTCTGCATATCAATCAAGTTTACTAAAGCAGAAATGAGAAAGGAGATCCCATTGACAAGCTCTGCAGTGGGAGATAGAGCCAAGGAATAAACTTCACAAAGGAGACAAAGGCCTCGCCAAAGAAAATGTTAAGACACAAGAAAGAAATTGAAGAAGACATTGGAAGATGAAAAGACCTTCTATGTTTATACCAGAATTATTATTGTGAGAATAATGAACTTATTAAATGTTATCTGTAGAGTCAAGGCAAGTCCTACCAAAATCCCAGTAACATTCTTTATAGAACTAGAAAAACCAATCACAGAACTGATATGGTAGTGCAAAAACCCCTGAATAACAAAGGCAATCTCTAGCAGAAAGAATGTTAGAGGTATGATATAGGATATCAAATTATATTACATATCTATAGTAACAATACAGTATGGCCTTGTTATATAAACTACCATGCAGACCAAAGAAATTGAATAGAGGAACCAGAAATTAAAGCACATAGCTACAACCACTTAATTTTTTAAAAATAATGACGTCCTAAACATGCATTGGAGAAGAGGCTTTCTTTTTAAAAAATGGCACTGAGAAAAGCATATTTCTCCATATGAAAGGATAAAACTAGATAAATACCTCTCATGTCCCCCACCCCAGAAAATCAATTAAAAATGGATCAAAGACTTTAATGTAAGTCTGAAAACATTAGAACTGCTAGAGAAAAACATAGGTAAAAGACTTTAATATATGGGCAAAGAAAGGATTGCAATAGAATAGAAAATAATCTTAAAGATGACTAATTGGTTACATGAATGAAAAAGCTTCTGCATAGTGAACGAAACTATCTAAAAAATGGGAAAAAAATCCTTGGCAACAGTATTAGTCAGGGATTTCTAAAGAACACAACTGGCGTGTGTGTGTGTGTGTGTGTGTGTGTGTGTGTGTGTGTGTTTATTAGATTGCCTTGCAGGATGTGGTCTGTGTAGCCCAGCTGCCTCACATTGGTGAGGTCAAGAATCTGGTATTGCTTAGTCTGTGCAGCTGGATGTCTCAGCCGTCCCGATCTGGCGCTGAAGGCCTGGAGTATTCCTCGAGAGCTGCAGGTCTTCACCTACAGAAGAAGTAGGTTCTATTATCAGTGAAGGGATGCATCAGCAGTAGGAGAGAAAACCTCGCCAGGGAGAGTAAGGATGAGCAGACAAAAGTAGTTTTTCATGTTCTTTTATTTGGGCTGCCATCAGAAAGTGACACCCACAAGCAGATTGTATCTTTCTGCTTCAAACAATCTGATCAAGAAAGTCCTTCTTACAATGGTCAAGCAGCTTGCATTTTAGTTGATGCAGTTAGACAACCAATATTATCCAAAACAGATATACATACATTGGTACACCTGTACATGCATACATACATTCTGAAGGACCCTAGGTTGACACAGAGATGACTTCATAGCAACATTCATTTCTGCACTGCTCATATAGCTAAAAAATAGAACCAGTTTAGATGGATGAATAAAGAAAACATGGCATATAGGAATGTAATAAAATGGATGTTCGTTCAGCTATAATGAAAAATGAAATCATGACACTTGCAGAAAAACGTACAGAAAGAGAGGCCATTATGTCAAGCAAATTGAACTTGACCAAAAAGGACAAATATTGTATATTTTCTCTTTTATGTGGAACCTAGTTTTAAATTTGTGTGTGTGTGTGCCACAGTAAAACCCATTTCTTTGCATGCTAACTTAATAAATTAAATTTAAATATTCAGCTTATGGGTTTAAGATGTAGCTCTGTGGTAGAGCACCTTTGTCTAAGCCAATGTGAAGATCTGGGTTTGATTCTCAGCATTAAAACAAACAAACAAGCAAACAAAAGGCTTATGAAGGAAACTTCTTTCAAACTTTTTATTAAAGTCAGATCCTGGCACTCAGAAGTTAGAGGCTGTCAGATCTCTGAGACTGAGGTCAGCCTGGTCTACAGAGTGAGTTCAAAGACCACCAGCACTAATCAGAGAAACCCTGTCTTGAAAAAAAACAACAAAAACAAATTTTTTATTAACACGGGTAATATTTACAAATCCACATGTACTAGCAGGGTTAAAAGCTAAAAGAGAAATTAAAAACATTCATTAGGTACATTTAATAGAACAATAATAAACACGTTGATACCAACAGTGTATTGATTAACAAATAGCTATAGTTTCCCCAATCAAAAATTGTTTCACAGTTTTGCAAATGTATTTAATATTTATCTTGGCAGTAGAATGCTGACTCGTCGAATCTACTTCTGTGTTTAATCTTTTGCTATATTTTGCTTCCACTGAAGTATATGAGGGAAATCTGGTATCACACAAACACACAATAACAAAACGGAAGGGCATGTTGGATCACTTTTTCAGATGATCATGGAAGAATTGTACTAAACTTGAAGTAGAGAGAATATCCTTGAAGCCTGCAGACTTGGCTGATGGACCACACTTCAGTAGAGGATACAGAGATGAGAGGAAGGCCCAGGGGAGGGACACTTGTTTCCTGCCTCCCTTCCTCATTCCTCATCTCACACCACTTCTGGAGACAAGCTAGGATCAAGAAGCAATTTAAGTTTCTACTGGCTCATACTAAGTTCTCAATGAAGCTCCTTTATGGCTGGAGTTTTCCAGGGAGGAAACTCAGAAGGTTCCCAGCTGTCTATAATAATCCTCAAGCCTGAACACTGCCTTCTCTCTTCTAAATTTCTATGATATATTTGGCATACATTGTTTCATGTGGATCTTGAGTTTTCTAATCTTTCAGGGCTGGTTACAGTAGCACCAAGACATGAAGTCCAATAGTAACAGATTTCCTTCTTAATCGGGCTCATAGCCCATAATTTTGATCCTGCTCTTTCTAGGTACCCTCACTTTCTCAGTTCCTGGTACGGAGGAACCTGAGCAAGCAAGGTGATTCCTGGGATCCTGAGGCAGTTCAGAAAAAGGAGGCACTATAAGTTGTTATCCATAGTAATAATATTTAAACAACAGAACAACATGCACAAATTCTTAGGATGTTTGCCATTGCTCACACCAAGTATGGAGAGGAACAGTCTGTTTCGTGTTCTACGCGCCACAAGTTTTGACATTTGAAAACAGCTTTTGTTGTGCACACCTCTGCAAAGGATCCAAGAGATTCTGCATGTTATTGAATAAACATTTACAATATTCTTTCATTTTGCACTTCGGCCTTTTCCTCCAAAAAATTATGATCAAGCAGTAGAAAGATTTCCCTTCTGGAAGAATTCTATGGAATTCTGTAGTAGAGAAGAAGACACTAGAAAATAATACCTGGCCAAATACAGAGGAATTTACACACACACACACACACACACACACAGAGAGAGAGAGAGAGAGAGAGAGAGAGAGAGAGAGGAGGGAGAAGAGGAGAGATATGAGCTGAGGTGAAGGAAAGTGAAGCTAAGCAAAGCAAAGCAAAGGGAAGGTAAGCAAAGAGAAGCAAAGCAAGAGAAGAGAAGAGAGGGGAGGGGAAGAGGAGAAAGGAGAGGACACGAGGAGAGGAGAGGAGAGGAGAGGAGAGGGGAGGGGAGGGGAGGGGAGGGGAGGGGAGGGGAGGGGAGGGGAGGGGAGGGAAGAGGGGAGGGGAGGGAAGAGGGGAGGGGAGGGAAGAGGGGAGGGGAGGGGAGGGGAGGGGAGGAGAGGGGAGGGGAGGGGAGGAGAGGGGAGGGGAGGGGAGGAGAGGAGAGGAGATATTTATTTGGGAAAAGGCCAGACATCAACTACTACAGACTAAAATAAGCACAAGTGACCATCAGGCTGTTTATAAGATAGGAAATGCATAACATGGGAATCCAAGTAGGTATGCTCAAATTACAACCGAGAGAAAGCCCTGATTAAAAAATGCTTTTCAGTTTAAAATAGACTATTATTTTCTATTTCAACTGTTAAAATTTTTCTCTTTAAATGGAATGAGTCTGTTTTTTTTCCTCAAAAAACAAAAAAAATAAAAAGCAGGAAAAGGAAATGTGCTTTCTTTTCTTCCTCATTGCCCACCACACTGCATCTTTCCTCCTATGCTCTCTCTTTTCTTTCTTTACCCCTTTCTTTTTTAAAAAATTTGGTATGATTTTAATTTTGTTAATTAATTCAATTAACACCTCGGTCATAGGTCTCTCCCTCTTCTCTTCCCATTCCCATTCCCAAGGGATTTTGCATCCCTTCTCCCTGTTCTTCAGAATAAGGGAGCCCCTTTACCCAGACACGCCAGCTCATCTATTCACATGAGGACTTGTCTGTCCCTCCCCTGTGGTATGGTAGGGAAGTCCACCAGGAGGAAGTGGCCAAAAGCAGGCAACATAGTCCATGTCAGAGACAGCCCGCTACCCTTGCCAGTGGGCTGACAGGAAGCTAAGATGCCCATCAGACTTATCTTCTTGGGGTCTGTGCATTGTAGTGTGGCTATCCTCTACTAGATGACTAAAATCCATGTGTAAGTGAGTAGACACCATGTGTGTCTTTCTGAGTCTGTTTACCTCACTCAGAATGATCTTGTCCAGTTTCATCAATTTGTCTGCAAATTTCAGGATTTCATTTTATTTAATGGCTGAGTAGTATTCCATTGTGCAAACGCACCACAGTTTCTGTATCCATTCTTCAGCTGAGGGACACGTAGGTTGTTTCCCTCCATTACATTCTCTTGTTCCTTATTTCCTCTCTTCTGTCTCCATGCTTAATGTTTAGTCTTGGTTTTGTATACACATAACTATACCCACATTTCCCCTTAGATTTGGTTCTTTTCTGGAACCATCCATCTTTATATCACTTGGGTACTTCCTTCATGCATTTAAGGATTCTAGTTAGTGTGCTGAGAAACAGATTGGAAAGCAGATGAATTTCCAGATTTTTACTTTTAAATACTTTTTAAGACTATGTCTTATGAAAAGTAATTCTTTTGGGGAACATATGCTGGCTGCTACAATTGTGAATTTTTAGTCTAAGGCAAAAGGAAAATAAAAGAAAGAAAAATGAGTAACCAAACTTTTATCAGGGAGAACTTTCCCTCTAACACACACACACACACACACACACACACACACACACACACAAAGTCATCATCTTGCTGTAATGCTATGGTACTGTCTCTCTTTACTGGGGCTGCGATAAGATACTGGTCATTTAAAGAATAATATTTTTTTCTCATTTTCAGGGTTTTCTGGAGATGAGAAATCTAAGATAAAGGCATGAACAAGGTTAGTTTGGGTTGGAAACAAGGCCTCTCTTGGCTTGGAGACAGTCACCTTTCTCTTGTATCTTCACATGGTCACCCTGTTCAGCCTGTCTATATTTTAGTCTTCCCTCCTAAGGCCCAAGTTACACTCTCTCAGGGACTGCCTTCATGCTGTCATTTAACTTAATTACCCCCATAGAGATACATTCCACAGATATGTTCGTCTTTTGAGGGACTGGGCATTGATTTCAGTGTCTTCAGATTGTGCAGAGACAAAGTCTTTGTATGGCTCTATGATATATTCCAATGTTTTAAAAGATGTCTGCTTCCTAGAAGATGAAGTTAACATACCTTTCTGTAATATTGTTTTTGGCTATAACAATAGGAACCTCATGCTTAACATGAAAGTTCTGAAAGACACAGAGAAGTTGGACCAGCAAAGGAGTGCTATACCTCAGAAATAACATAGAAAAAAGATTTTCGGGTTAATTTTTTTTTCTTATATAGTAATCCTTTACTATGTGTGAAGATTGTTAAAAACAAACAAACAAACAAACAAACAAAAAAAAACCCTAAAAGATGCCTGAGCCCAGCACTGAACTCTATATATACTAGGCTTTTTCGTGTGTATATACATATGTTAAGGATTAGCTTATATGTTAGGCACAGTAAGAAAAATAACTGCAACCATAAAATAGAGAAAATGTAACAGTACATTGTAATAAAAGTTATGTAAATACGGTCTCTCAAACTTACTGTATTTTCACTTTGCCCTTGACGTATCTGATGGCTTCTCCGTCACATCTCTGACATGTAATAAACGTGTAAATACAAACATGAAGAATTATGAGTGGCTCAGCAGCTAAGATACCGCTCCTGAGGAGGGACCTAAGCTCAGTTGCTGGCACCCACACTGCCAGCTCCAAGGAAATTAACCAGAGCCTCTGAACTGCAAGGGAACCTGAATATACCTGTGACCAACACATATGCAATACAAATCTCTAGAAAACTAAATTAAATTAAAAACCCCAAATTGCTTATTCCTGGAATTGCACACTTAGTATGTGAGTGTACCCCATAATAGGTAACCCATGAAAGTGAAAATGCAGATGAGAAAAGGTGATTTACACACGCCACAATGGAACCAAAGGAAGAAGGCAACCCATTAATGCCAATGTTCTCAGAAAAAAAAAAAAATCTCCCATGAAAAGTTTTATTGTTTTAGGCAATGATCAGCAAAAGCTTAGTGAACCAATGCAGAAAGCTTGGAATAATCCAGCCAAACATCACAGGGAGGGCTAGGGAAGGCGAAGGGAGGATGAAGCAAAAGTCTCATTCTCCCCTTTCAGCAAAGGCCTGCTGGGCAGGCCTGGTTTTACTTCCAGGTTGTAATAAGTCTCACTAATTCCCCACCCTTTGCTGGAAGGCTGGAACAGTGTAGATTCCCCTGGCTAGTGAAGAGCCCCTCTCCTCCCTCCCTGAGAGTATGGAGCAGCAAGCACCTTGGACGGCCACTGCACTCTTACCAGGAACAGGCAGCTCTCCTCTCTCCCTGGACTCAGAGTCTTAGATCCCATTCTGCCCCTCAGCCATATATGGTCTCTATTGAAGCAATGAAGTTGGCTTTTTCCTCCTAGCCAGGAGCAACAGGAAATGCCCAGTGAGGAGCTTGAACTCTCATTCCCACCAAGAAGTGATGAGAAAACCCTCCCCATCTGAGTAGGAGTAGTGGAGGTTGAACGGAGAATCCAGACTTCATACGATGAATCATAGCAATTCTAAGGAAAAGAACCCTTAGCAGTTTTATCAGCAATAGCCAGAAACTGAAAACAACCCAGATGTCCCTCAACCAAAGAATGGATACAGAAACTGTGGTACATCTACACAATGGAAAACTAACTACTCAGCTATTAATAACAAGGAAATCGGGAGCTGGAGAGATGGCTCAGGGGTTAAGAGCATTGTCTGCTCTTCCAAAGGTCCTGCGTTCAATTCCCAGCAACCACATGCTGGCTCACAACCATCTATAACAAGATCTGGTGCCCTCTTCTGATGTACATGCAGGCAGAATACTGTACAAATAATAATTTTAAAAAACCCTCAAGGAAATCATGAAATTTGCAGGAAAATGGGTGTAACTGGAAAAGATGATCCTGAGTGAGGTAACCCAGATCCAAGAAGACACACATGGTATATGCTCACATGTAAGTGGATATTAGCCATACAATATAGGATAGCAATACTACAATCCACAGACCTAAAGAAGCTAAGTAACAAGGAGGACCCTAGGGAGGATGCTTAATCCTTACTCAGAAGGGCAAATAGAATAGACACTGGACATGGCTGAAGAGAGGGAATAGTATGGGAGCCTACCATAGATGTCCTCTGAAATATTCCACCCACTAAAGTTTGACTCACGGCCAAACTTTGGGCAGAGTGCAGGGAGTCTTATGGAAGAGTAGGGGGATAGAAGGACGCAGAGTTGGGGAAAGACAGGAAATAAACAAAAAGACCAACAGAGCCAACAAATCTGGGCCCAAGGAGGGCCTGAGGTGACTGTTGCACCAATTAAGGACCATGCATAGAGAGGACCTAATTCCCCTGCTCAGATGTAGCCCATAGGCAGCTCAGTCTCCATGTGGGTTCCAGGTGTATGGAGAGCAGGGTCTGTTGCTGACATGGACTCTGTTGCCTGCTCCTTGATCACTTCCCCCTGGTGGGAAAAGGGTTTTTACTATTTTTATGATACAACTGTGATATAGATTGTTTGTAACGCCATGAAATGGCTAATCTCATTAAAGAGAGCATATTATGAAGAGGAGTAAAGAAGAGTTGACACAAGCCCTAACAACTTCTACTTGTAGGGTCATAAGAAGATCCAGTCAAGAATCTAGAAGATTACGGTCAGAGAGCTCTAGCAAACTTTGTGAAATCATTTATCAGTTGCATCATAGCTCTCAGACATGTGGAAGAGAATAAAATGAAAAGAAGACTATTTGGACTTCTTTTGAGGTTACTGGTGATCTCCCAGAGAGAATGAAGGATGAAACCACATCCCACTGATTCTGAGGCACCAAGAGACAGCTATTCCTGTGATAACTGCATGAGAGAAAGATACAAGATGATAATACAAAGGGAAGGCAGAATGGAAAACTGCCAAATTGACAGTAAACTTTCTGCAGGAACCAATTGAAAAGGAGATGTTGCAGGGTATTTTATCCCATTGTGAATCCCAAAATTGTGAACTGTGAATCTGTTTCTTGTTTGGTATGGTTGAGGCCTATTGCACACTTTAATCCAAGAACTTTCTGTTAATTGTAAACAAGTAATTACGGTGTGGTTCAACCAGCTGTAGCACACACCTTTAATCCAAGAGCTTTTTGTACACCGGATTTAGTAAAGTTAACCCTAAGTCAAGAGGTGGAGCAAGAAACCAGCTGACAGGGATTAAAGAGAGAGATAGACTTTGAGTTGAGGGGTATTTGAGACAGCGTGTAGAAGAAGCAGAGATTTTAGCTCAAGCTCTGGCTTTATCTTAGGCTTCAGCTCCTCAGCTCCCTGGCTTTTTGGGCTTTAAGGTAGTGTCTTTGGCCTTGGGTAATTTTTTGGCCTTTTTCTCCTGTGCTTGGAGCTAGTGAGCCTTTTGGGTTTTTTTCCATCTGGACTTTAGCTAAGAAGGAAGATCAGATGGGTGCTTTCGCTGCCTCTCTGAGCTAGCAGGTTTTCACTCAGGCATCTGGCTCCTGAGTCTTTATGGATAAAATAGAATGGTTGGGAGTTTCACTTTTTAAAACAGCAGGGGAACAACACAATTCAGCACCAGACTCTACGGGCAGGTTTAGTAGAATAAGTTGGCGCTTAGAAAGTTCTCCTCCAGGTCCCTCACCACTACTGCAGATTTTAGTCGTAATGACGTTTACAGTTGGGGAAATGTCACTGTGGGCACATGCAGCACTTACAGTCTGAAATAAAATGTTTCTGTACATGAGTAATTTGAAAGCTTTTGAACAGACTCACAAGAAAAGCATTTAATCTACTGCCTCTCATGTCAATGCTGAAAGGCATGGTGATGATAAAGGTATCTTATTATTTTTTAATTAACATAAATTCTATGTTATATTGTTTTGTACAAGTTTTATTTACTGTGAGTAAAAAAGGTGGCATAGGGCTGGAGAGATGGCTCAGAGGTTAACACTCGCTGTTCTTCCAAAGGTCCTGAGTTCAATTCCCAGCAACCACATGGTGGCTCATAACCATCCATAGTAAGATCTGGTGTGCAGGCAGAATGTTGTATAAATAATAAATAAATCTTAAAAAAAAAAAGGTGGCATAAAGACACCACTACTCTAAATTAGCATCGTTTTAGTGGCTGTGTTTGAACAAAGAAACTTGGGCAAAGAAGTCATTGTATATCACAACAATCTCAGAGAAAGCAACTATGAAACAAGAATAGCATCTCTAAGGATGATGAGGACAGTTATAAGAGACAGGGAAAGAGGGAGTTAGTAATTTTTGAAATAAAACAATAAGCTTCATAGACTTATTAACCACCAACACTGAGAGCAAATTCCTTCCGTGTTTATGAGTGTTTCCTCTGCAATGAATGTCTAAGGGATTTGAGAAAGTTTCTGTGAGGCTTCAATAATTTATTTAGCTTTAGGGGCTTATAACTTATTCTAAAGAGACAATGTTGGATTTTAACCATACTAGCTCTACTATATGTATGTTATCCACAGCACAGCGGGGTTGTTTTTCTTTTAATGGTGTAGAGTAAACCAATTTGAAGGCATTTATGTACGAACAAGAAATGATTAATTCACCTCCAGTATGAAGTATGCATGCGTTGTGACTATGATGGCATTTTAATGTAATACAAGAACTGTGCTTAAAATGTGACCTGACTTAGTTTTTCTAAAATGTTGCTTCTAAGACCAATTTGGCCATACTTTAACTTTCAGAAGTTTAAAGTATAGTATATACTTCTTAACTCAGAATTTCTACTGGGTGCTGACCAAATGCTACATATTGCCAGGTGACTGGGGTGTAGAGTGAGAAAACGAAGATTAAGGTAAGTTTTCCTAGAACTTAGAATTTAGCAGAGGAGCACAGTGCAGAGAACTCACAAGTGAGGTCCGCAATGTGCAGATGTTCTGCTAGGAACAAGAAAGGAGGGATGAAAGCAAGTGGGGAAAGGACAGGACAGCCTGGGCAAGACTTTCAGAGGAATGATCACGAGAGCTTTCACTGTGGACCGGACACCTTAGCAAACATTCTAGGAGGACGGCTGGGAGCAGAGCATTCAACAATGCCCAGGCTATGCCGTCCTGTCTGAAGCCTACAGTCAGCTGTTCTTTAGAACAAGTGATTCTCAAACCTTGGAGATCTCACACAATGAAAGTTTATTGTTCACTACTGTGTTCAGCGCATGACCTCTTAGATCACCAAGACAAAAACAGAAATCAGACCCTCTGTGGACTGAAGGTGAATATATTTGTAAATTGTTAGTATTTTCTTGGCCGTAACTCTGCCTCATGGCCTCAGTGTAGTGGTGATGTAGCTTAAGTACACAGAGCAAAGATTATGCGGATTCACTCACAGATACCATGGTTTCTGTCAGCAGCTCCAGTGTCAGTGCTCACAGAGAAGCTGCTCACCCTCTGCTTCGTTCCCTCTGTGTGATCACAAGGACACACTGAGTCACTCCTGGCTTCAGACCAGCTCCCTGGCTAAGTGAGACTCCCTGAAACAGATTCAGTCGCATGGTTCATTTTTCTTTTTGGACCTGTTTTGCCCATCACTCATTTCTACGACAAAAATATAAATCATTTCATTTTAATCCAAAATCTAAACATTAGAGTAACAGAATGTTTAGGAATTTGATTCTACAGAAAAGAGAAGCCCTAACATTTCCAGTTCTCCCGTGACATCTCTGAGCTTCCCCACATCCTAACACACAGAGGGAATTCTCTAGCCCTTTATAGACCATCTTGATGGATCATTGTGTGGACTTCCTCGCCTAGTCAATGCCTCTTGCATCTAGACCAGATGAATCCCTACTCACTCTTGTGCAAACAGCCTGTCTTTAAGTGGGAAGCAGGAGGCATCCCATCCCTTTGTAACAAGCCTGACCCTTCTCTTCTGCAGAAACTGCTGCCTCGTTCTGCCCGAGTGCAGTCCCATTAGTGCTGGGAGGTACACTGAGATTTCTTCCCTGCCCCATGAGTGTAAGCAGCTGAAAAACAGCTGCTGCTATCCTCTGCATGGTGTTGGGTTATTCACATTTACACAGGTACTATTGCTAAGTATCTCTTCTGCATCAGAGCAAGGGAGTCAGGAGGCCTTAGCACTGCGTTACTCGTCTTTGTTTCTGAATTTTGTGGGGTTTTTTCCTCACAGTTTTTGTTAAAAACATACTAGGTGGCATATCATTTAAATGTTACAGGAAGACATTGAGGTAATCTTGTTTTGCTCTAAAGTTATTCACAATGATTTTTGTAGAAAAGAATGAATGGGCAATGTATAGGGGTGATCCTTCAAGCACCAGGACAGGAACAATAAACAAGAGAAGAAACTTGATTATCTTCTCAGCTCGTTAAAAGTGCTTGGAGAGCGAGCCTGATGGCTGCGGTTCAGTACCTGGAACTCATAGAAGGTGCTGATTGCAGAAAGGTGCTCTCTGTCACACATGCACCACACACACACACACACACACACACACACCCCACACACACACCAGGAAATTTTAAAAGAAGAATGAGGTTAATTGTACCGTGACATTTAAAATTAAATAAAAATAACAGATAAGCCATAAAAAGTGGACTCAAAGAAGCTATTAAGGTGCTTAAACTACATGATATCATTTTAATGTCATCATCCTGAAATTCTCATTTTTTTTTTTTACAAGAAACCAATAACATTTTCACCAACGAAAAAACTAGAGCTTCAGAATTCCAGAGAAAACCTATCCCCAAGGAAACTGTATTTTAGGACTTAACTCTACTTTCAAAGTTTAAAACATCCTCATTAAAAACTTCTAGACTTAACAGAATAAAGTTATATTTGTGTGTGTGTGTGTGTGTGTGTGTGTGTGTGTGTGTGTGAGTGTATATAAATGACCTATGGGAATCAGTTATCTCTCCCATGTGGGTCTCAAAGTTGAATTTAGGTCGCAAAGCTTGGTGGCAAGCACCCCTCCCTGCTGAGCTCTCCCATTGGCTCCAAGTTTAGATTTTAAGAAACCAATGTAAGTTCTTTTAGAATGTTTTCATTTCTACCACTAAAGTAATCTTCACTTTTTTTTTCAATCCATCTTAAGTTTCAAACTCTGAATCTTCCTGTTTCAGTCTCCTCAGGGATGGGATCATATGTATGAGATGCTGTCCCAGATGGAATCTTGTTGAGGTTCTGTCGTCATATACTTCTATGTAACAAAATATGACTTTAATTATTAGTGAATTTTTACCTCTACAGACTTCCCTGGAGTTGGCAATGACAAGAACTGGTTTTTTTTTCACCATACTGTGTTCAATATTAAACTTGATAACTTGCCATATGTGCCTTCAGTGTCTAAATCAGCTTTTATCATCTGCTCTCACCAAGGTTTTATCACTACAGATTTTTGGTTTCTCCCCTTCCACTCTTCTGTGATGTTCGTCTTTGTCTTCCTCCTCTTAGTCTGGCTTCCTTTATTTTTCAGCAGTTTGCTTTGAAATCCCCTTTGTGATTCTAGCTATACCTCAAGGTCAACAAGCCTCATAAAATATTAACATAGTCATTTACTCAGTGAGTGTTCTAGATTATCTATTCAGTTAGGCCTTTGTGCTCCTGTGACCAAATGTTCATGAAAAGCAGCTTGTAAGGATAAAGATTTCTTTTTGTGGTTTCAGAGGTTTCATCACAGAAGTGAGGGCAGGATAAAGCAAGGCACTTTATGGCAGAGAGGAATCACTGGAGATATAGGGTTACAGGAACGGACGAAGGCAAAGTACAGCCTGGAGACCATCTCCTCTCAAGTTGGCAAGACAAGAACTTCTCTAATCCCACTCCTACTCTTCACCATCACTTATTAAGGAAAACATTGCAAACATATCAAAGGATCGATCTAGTGAGCAGAGTGAGACTTTACAATCTAATTGCCTTTGGAAATCTTTCCCAGACACCCCAGAATTGTAGCACTACTCTCCTAGTCATTTCTTAATCCAATGAGATTGACAGTTAAGATTAACTACTATGACAGAAACCAAGGCAGGTATTAAGTTTTCAGAGATTTCACAGTACAACGAGACTTTAAAATGTTCAGAATTTATAGCAGGGATCATAAATGAATGAAACACTGGATATAAATGAAGATCTTAAAAGGATGCAGAAGAGAGAAGCATTCATTTTGTTAAAATTCAGTAAAAAGCATAACAATATGCTTAGGCTCTTACAAGAGACCTATAACACTTTGAATCAATAAACCATCTTCATGTCTAGGGATTTCTCTCAGAAGTATCTTCTGTATCATGAGATTCTTCTTGTAACATGGCCTGGCAGAGGGATTTCTTGGTAACCTTTACTATTAAGCCCCTTTCTGAACAAAGTAGTTATTTTGATGTAGCTGGAATGTGCTGCAAACCAAGAGGACAAGCCACCTTTGAAATTCCCAGTCCATGACATTCCACCTCTCTAGTTATAATTGGGACAACAAGCGTTGATTTCAATAACATTTTTTCTTATACAAATACGAACTTCATTTTTCCTGAAAGGGAAACTACAGTCAAGAGTACCAAGAGTGAAAAGATTCTCAGGCAGCTCTGCATTCCCTCGAAGGAAAAGTATGCTCTCATTATCGGATAGGCACTCAGAACCATCAGTCTGTAGATCTTTGCCAGTTCAGCTCACTGAGAAATCACCCAACAATAATGTGTTCTAATTTTCTAGTTTGTTACTTTGCTTCTTATCTTGTAGGCTCTATTTAATCAGAACATTCAAGTGTCCTGAGGCAAAATGATCCCTTGTTTAGAGTCATGGCATACAGCTCTTACAGGCTACTGCTGACATCAGGAAATATAGTCTGAGCAATTATGCAGGTGGTCTTGTTTCCAGCTTTGAAAGCATTAATGGTTCATTTACGAGCTAGCACCCTGCACTCTTTTTAATCGAATGGCAAGTGACTTCTGAATGTGGTTCTCTGGGGATGCCCCTGCCGCAGTGTCAAGCCACCACTTACAATTCCACAGGAAACTCCTTACCTTATTCCTTTGGAGTTGGTTTTTAACACTTCAGAGGATAAGGTGGACTTTGAGAGGAAGAATGAGTGCACAGCAACATTATCAGTTCAGAAAATTGTTGGTCAAATATTTATTTCCTTAAAGGACCATTGCAGAAAAGACGCTGTAATTTTAAGTTTATGCTAAGTACCTAAAATGGTGATGATTGATGGCAACTAACATGCATTAAACACATTTCTAAGACTGTAACACAGATTATTATTTCTACTCCTCGCATCATGCCATACATTTTCACTACTTGTGGTTCACTATTGTGTTCCAAAGACCATGAGGATTAGAGAAGTTGGGTAAAGGTTCACAGGTGTACAACCAACATGCCGCTGAGAGTCTAACTTAACTTTGGGTTTTAACTCTATCATCAAATCTCTTAAATGCTGTGTTGAATGTTGAGAATGCAGGAACGAACATTTGGCATAAGGACTATGGGGACTGACATTTTTACAATCCTCTTCCCATTTCAGCTTTTTAAAAAACGTCTTGTGTGGGGCATCAGATGTAGCTTAGCATGTGCAAGGCTTTGGGTTCAATCCCTGGTAACACACACACACACGCACGCACGCACGCACGCACGCACGCACGCACGCACGCACGCACGCACGCACGCACGCACACTGAGCTTCTCAGATTCTACTTTCACACTAATGTATTTGCCCAGCAGCCGCTTAGAGACCAACTAGTTGTCTGCAGACTGTGCTTAATCCTATGACTATGAGAATAAAGAAGCTAGTCACTTTCTTCAAAAGACTCGAGGTCCAGTGGAAAATTAGTAAACAGATAAGAAAGTGGCCTGAGGGTATAGCTCAGCGCTGGGATATCTTGCAGCTTATTGAGACCGGCACAGGGCTAATCAAGGAGTGCTTGGCACCTTACAGTTTGCACCAGCTGAGGGCTTGGGGGGGGAGGGGAGGGGATTATGCTCAGCAGCTGTGTTATCACTCTGTGATTTACCTTCCTCAGAATTCCAAGACCTCCCACCTTGTCTCTTGGTCTCTATTCCTCGCTGGTCTTTTTTTCACCAAGTAGTGACTATAATTAGATAACACACCATGAGTAGCACACAATAGTTATGAGGAAAACCTCTGAGGGCAGGCTCTAGATCTATATTCATTAGCCAAGTGACCTTGGGTTAGCTATTTAACTTCCGGGAGGCTCACAGCTGTCATTCATACATCTTTAAAAAATGTTTTTTGAAAGACAAGGTCTTGCTATGTTTCCTTGGTTAGCCCGAGACTCTCTGTAGATCAGGCTGGCCTTGAACTCATAGAGATCTGCTTTGCCTCTCTGCTCCTGCTGAGATAGAAAGCGTATGCCGTGATGCCTGGTCTTCATTTGAACTTCTTAAACTTTTGTATTGTTTGAGGTTGTACTTTCTTCATCTTTTACCTGCTTTATTTTCAACATACCCTTTGATATGTTCCTTATTTTGCTTCCTCCTTTAGCAGGCACATTCCATGAAAGCTGGAATATGGCCCACTTTCTTCATTGTTATAGCCTGTGTTTGGCACATAGCGGTTGAACCCATAAGTGAAGAAAGCAAAACATGGAGCAGTGCCTGGCTCCTAGTAAGCATTCAATAAAATGAGTTTCACAACTAAGATTATTGTAAGGCATACATTTGCATTTCAAAGTTGGCCAGGGTGGCCTTAGTTCTGAAGGGAGACTGGCTAACTTGCTAGCCAGGGTGGCCTTAGTTCTGAAGGGAGACTGGCTAACTTGCCACTGTGATCTGTTCAGTTGCCTTTAGTCTATTGTTGTTTTTTCATTATTCTCATTTATTTGACCAATTGAATAAGAACTATTAATTATTGACCCTAAAAGGTATAAAGCACTATGTTTATCCCAAAGACTAGTATTTAAGAATTAAGTAAAAGAGCAATAGTAATAAAAACTGCATGGTATTGGCATAGAAACAGAAAGGAGGATCAATGGAACTGAATAGAAGATCCAGAAATAAACCCACACACCTATGAATACTTGATTTTGACAAAGCAGCCAAATCCATTCAATGGAAAAAAGACAGCATCTTCAACAAATGGTGCTGGTCTAACCAGTTGTCTACATGCAGGAAAATGAAAATAGATCCATATTTATCACCCTGCACAAAACTAAAGTCCAAGTGGATAAAGACCTCAACATTAAACCAGATACTCTAAATCAGTTAGAAAAAAAAACTGGGGAACAGCCTAGAACTCATTGGCACAGGAGACAACTTCCTGAACAGAACACCAACAGCACAGGCTCTAAGAGCAACAATAAATAAATGGGACCTCATGAAACTGAAAAGCTATTGTAAAGCAAAAGACACTGTCATCAAAACAAAACGACTGTCTACAGATTGGGAAAGAATCTTTACCAACCCTTTGTCTGACAGAGGGCTAATATCCAGTATATATAAAGAACTAAAGAAGCTGAAAAGCAGCAAACCAAGTAATCCACTTAAAAAATGGGGAACAGAGCTAAACAGAGAATTCTCAATAGAGGAATATCGAATGGCAGAGAAACACTTAAAGAAATGCTCAAAGTCATTAGCCATTAGGGAAATGCAAATCAAAACGACCCTGAGATTTCACCTTACACCCATCAGAATGGCCAAGATGAAAAACTCAAGTGAAACACATGCTGGAGAGGTTGTGGAGAAAGGGGAACCCTCCTCCACTGCTGGTGGGAATGTAAACTTGTACAACCACTTTGGAAGTCAATCTGGCGCTTACTCAGACAATTAGGAATAGCGCTTCCTCAAGACCCAGCTATACCACTGCTAGGTATATACCCAAAATTTGCTCAAGTACACAACAAGGACATTTGCTCAACCATGTTTGTAGCAGCTTTATTTGTAATAGCCAGAAACTGGAAACAACCCAGATGTCCATCATCGGAGGAATGGGTACAGAAATTGTGGTACTTTCACACAATGGAATTCTACTCAGCAATCAAAAATGAGGAAATCATGAAATTTGCAGGCAAATGGTGGGATCTAAAAAAGATCATTCTGAGTGAAGTATCCCAGAAGGAGAAAGAAAAACATGGTATATACTTGCTTATACAGACCTACAAGCTATGATAAACATAATGAAATCTATACACCTAAAGAAGATAAACAAGAAAGAGGACACGGTGTAAGATGATCAACCCTCACTTAGAAAGACAAATGAGATGTGCATTGGACATATGACAGGAGTCTACCGCAGAAGGCATCTGAAAGATCCTACCAAGCAGCATTTCAAAACAGATACTAAGACTCATAACCAAACCTTCGGCAGAAGGGGACTTAGTATGACGGGGAAAGGATAGGAGCCCCACAAGGACCAAATATACCTAGGCACAAGGTTTTTTTCTGAAACTGTTTCTCCAACCAAGGACCATGTATGGATGTAACCTAGAACCTTTACTCGGACAAAGCTTGTGGTAGCTCAATAACAAATTGGTTTCCCATAGTAGGGGGAACAGGGACTATTTCTGACAGGAACTCAATGCCTGGCTCTTTGACTCCCTACCCCCCAAGGGAGGAGCAGTTCTGCTAGGCCACAGAGGAGGACTTCGAAGCTAGCCCTGGAGATACCTGATAAAACAGGGCCAGACGAAAGGGGAGGAGGTCTTCCCCAATCGGTGGACTTGGGGAGGGGCAGGGAAAAGCTGAGGGAGGGAGGGTGGGATTTGGAGGGAATGGGGGAGCAGGATGCAGAGTTGATAAAATGTAAATAATAATAACAAACAATAAATAAATAAATAAAAAGAATTAAGTAAAGACATTGGGTCTAGATATACAGCCTGAAATCAGAGCTTTATAAGAGGCTGAGGCAAGAGAATCATGAGTTCAAGGCCTGCCCAGGCTGCACAATGAATTCAAGGCTGTCAACTTCATGTAATCCTGTCCTAAAATAAGATGTAACTAAAGGGTTGGGGTATAGGATACTTGAGCAAGGCCCTGGGTTCAGCCCACAGTAACACTGCTGAACACTAAACAGTCAAAACAGATTACATCAAGACCATCGCCTCTCTTCAGTTTTACTTTACCACCTCAGTGATGGCTCCATTGCCGTATCATTAACTCATCTGTTGTTTTCTGTGTCATCAGAGAAATACGCAGCAGCATTTAAACAGCTTCGCAGTAAGCCTCAGTCCAGCACCAGAATGGTCCCAGTAAGCATAACATTTTTTTTCACACAACTATGCTGTTCTCTTTCCCTGGAATACCTGTTTCACTAGCTGTAGTTTTTAATTTTATCTCTTTTTGTTCATTTGAGCATATGGATTTATAATTATCATCAGGTGTTTCTTTATTCCAGGTGTGTGTTGATTAGATACAGAGCAGGAAACGTAAAAACAGCAGCAACTTCGTAAGCATGTTCTGAACAAAGGGGCAAGTCCCGCAAGCCAGTCTTGCTGAAAACACTGGAATAGCTTTGTTTCCAGGACGAAATGCCAGATAAATATTCCTAAATTCAAACATAGCATATTACAGGTTGATACTATTTTATTTGCTTTTAAATTTGTGTTATGTTTTATCCACCCTCCCCCTCTGCCAGGCACATGTGCAATTGTGCCCTTGTTGAGCTGAAAGGACAAGTTTTGGGAGCTGGTTCTCCCTTGCTACCCTCGGGACTCTGGAAGTAAGACTGATAATTAATAACATGGAATAAAAAGGTTCTTTACAGCAAAAGACAGCGTCGTTCAAGTGAAGAGGCAGCCCAAAGGATAGGAGAAAATCCCCAGCTTTATGTTTGACAAAGAGTTAGTGTCTAAAATATATGAGTAACTAAACAACAATAACCACAAAACACCTCAGGAAGTAAACATCAAAAATAAATAAACAACCCACTTTTAAAAAATTAGGCATGGAGCAAAACAGAGAGGTCTCAAAAGATGAAATATAAATGCTGACAGTCTTTAAAAATGTTATGCATCCTTAGCCACCAAAGATAGGCAAATTAAAACTGCTTTGGCATTTCTTACCCCAGTCAGAATGGTTAGGATTAAAAGGAAGGCAGGATGGGGGGTGGGGGGTGGGGGGCTGAAGAGAAGGTTCAGTGTCTGAAAGCACTGGCTGCTCTTCCAGAAAACCTGGATTTGACACCCAGAACCCACATGGCAGCTCACAATTGTCTGTAAGCTCAAGTCCCAGGGGATCTGACATCCTTTTCTGGCCTCCATGGGCACTGCATATATGAAGTTTATAGACATATGTGCAGGTAAAACATCCATATACATTAAATAAAAATCCAGAAAATTTGTTTAAAAAATTATGACAAATGCTGGTGTGGCTGTGGGAAAAGGAGAACACTTATTCACTGATGGGGACAGGGTTAACTGGTATAGCCACTATGAAAGGTTTTCAAAAAGCTGCAAGTAGATCTATCACACTATCCAGCCATACCACTCTTAGCCACCCACTTAAAGAACTCTATATTGCACTATAGCGATGCCTGTCATCAGTGTTCATCGCTGCTCCGTCTACAATAGCCAGCGCATGGAAACAGCTTACATAGCAACCAATCCATGCATGGATACTGCGGTATATTTACACAATAGGATGTGTTAGTAAAACACATCAGCTGTTAGTAAAATTACAGTTATGAAAATGTCAGGTAAATGTATAAAGCTGTAAACAATTGTTCTGAGTAAGGTAACCCAGATCCAGAAAGACAAATATGGCACATCTTCCCTCATTTGTGGATGTTAGTTTTGAATCTTCAGATATGTGTATTTCATTTGGAATAGCAACCAGATAATCAGTAACTGACCGTGGCTTTAAAGGGAAGGGAACTAGAACACAGTGGTATAATGAATTAAAGGGAAATAATGGAACAGGAGGGGTTAAATTGAACTGGTGTGTGGGACGGCAGGGTAAAGGGCAGAATATAGGGAATAATAACACTAAAGGATTTACAAAAAGGTGAAGTGGAAATCTACTTACTACTGTAAAACCTTCCATGTATTTAATCTCTATGTAGTCCATGTATATAGGCTTCCGTGTGTTTAATTTACACATATATAAAGAATACATAAATAGAGTGAAATGAGTTATCCTCCTAGATACTACATACCTTTAATCGTAGCACTCAGGAGGCAGAGGCAGGTAGTTCTGTGTATGTGTGAGTCCAGCATGTTCTACACGAAGAGTTCCAGGATGGCTGGACTACACAAAGAGACCCTGTCTCTTTTTGTGTGTTTGTTTCAAAACAGAGTTTCTCTATGTAGCCTTGGCTTTCCTGGACTTGCTTTTGTAGACCAGGCTGGCCTCGAACTCACAGAGACTCACCTTCTTCTGCCTCCCCAAATGCTAGGATTAGAGGCATGCACCACCATGCCTGGCTGTGAGACCAAGTCAGAAAGAAGAAAGAAAGAAAGAAAGAAAGAAAGAAAGAAAGAAAGAAAGAAAGAAAGAAAGAAAGAAAGAAGAAAGGAAGGAAGGAAGGAAGGAAGGAAGGAAGGAAGGAAGGAAGGAAGGAGGAAAGAAAGAAAGAAAGAAAGAAAGAAAGAAAGAGAAAGAAAGAAAGAAAGCTGTAGCCACTTGTAAATTAAACACTTCTGCAAAAAGTCCCACACCCAAGAACATATAGGTTGCACAAATTAACCTTGATGAGTGTAAGAAGAGAGAAAAAGAACATAAATTTGGTTCTTTATGGGTGGGTAGAGAGATCTCAGAGGAGTTGGGGGAAGGGCGAATATGATCAAAATGTATTGTACAATATACTCAAAGAACTAATAAGGTGTTTAAAAATTACAAATGGGAATAATCAAACAGCAGGATTATCATTTTTTTGACTCCACTTATCCCATTTCTCTGAATTTTCTTGAAAGCCACATCATGTTACATGTAACATTAGTTCACAACTAAAGCATGTTGGTCTTTTGTGTAAATTTGTGACATTAAGCTACACCTTCACCTCCTGTACCTAATGTCAACAGTATTTCTGTGAACATTAATACCCAAGGAGGGTATCCTCAAAAGAAAATGAAGCAGCAAGAAAATATTTTGAAAAATAGAGCTATTTTTCTTTTTCTTTAATACTTGGTGATTTTATATCCAGTTCCTGGTAAGAGTGTGCTTTTTCAGCGTGTGCTGAGTCTGCTTGCCTGGCTCTCGGGAACCAACGGTAGAGCCGTGTCCCAGCTCCACGTCTGCTGACATGGTAGCTTGAAGTTGGCAAAATGTAGAAGTATTTATATCATAGGAAATAGTATTGAGCAAGAGCTCAGGGTACAACATGTATGGAATCCAACACTTTGGCCCCTGCATTTACCAAAAGAGGATTTAGCAAGCAGTAGCTGAAAAGTTTCCAGGAAAAGTTCCCACGTTTCTGCAGACACCCAGGCCCCAATCACCAGCAAGATGAAGCCACACACACTGTGCCTGCATGTTCTACTCACCATCCCAGACAGAACTGTGGTCCCCCAAACACCACAGTCTGGGTGTCCCTGTTGGAAGGAAACCCTGCAGGGGTGGCGGGGAGAAACATCAGGTCCAACGCTCAGGAAACTCAGCTCCAGAAGAGTTTCTGGGTTCAGGCAGGCTCTAGGCTTTGCCCTTCTACTGCAGGCATGCGTGCCTTGCTCACCTGCCATTGATTACGGCTAGGGCACTGGCACACACAACTCCAACCTCAGACCTACAAAAGCCTGAGAGCCACTGGAGCAGCCCTCAGATACTGCTCCAAGGTGCGACCAGTTATTCCTAGCTAAACTGATGAAACCACAGGACTCCCTGTGGTTTCAAGAAGGCTGTGCCCAGCAAATACAGCTTAAGAGCACAGCAGCAGCTCCCTAAATTCAGAGCAAGAAACCGAGCAGCAGGGCAGCCATCACCAGACCTCTCCTGATGAGAGGAGAGCCTTCCTGAACATGAGAGTTACCACACAGGTCCATATGCCTGAAGTGAACTGTGTCAATTCCTGAGAAGCACCACCATTCAGTTGACCATACCCAAAAAGCTGAGGAGATCTCCTTCAGAACCCTGCCAAGGGGATTATCCCCACCCCAAGACCTCAGCAGACACTAGAAATTAACAGATAACACCTGAGACAGCCGGATGGGTAGAGACCAGCACAAAAGCACAACCAACAAAAGGCAAAGCAATATGGCATCCCCAGAATCCAGTTATCCAGGGGCAAGTAGCCCTGGATACCCTAACATAAGTGAAATTCAAGAAGATGACCTTACATCTATGCTTATGAAAAGATTAATGGGGAAAACAAATAAAATGCATAAAGAATTAGAGGAAGATAAAGTAAAACAGATTATGACCATCTGTAAAGAAATACAGGAAGACACAGCCAAACTGTGGTTTTCAGAGAGGAAATGATTAAGTCACTGAAGGAAATAAAAGAAACAGAGAAATGCTCAAACAAACAGCTGAAGAGAGGGAATGATTAAATCACTGAAAGAAATAAAAGAAACAGAGAAATGCTCAACCAAACAGCTGAAGGAATTGAAGGAAATATAGTCAGACAGGTGAAGGAAATCAACAAAAAGGTTTAAGATCTGAAAATAGAATTGGAAAAATTAAAGAAAACACAAATGGAGGAAATCATGGAGAGGGAGAACTTAGGAAAGAAAACAGGAACTACAGAGGTAAGCATAACTAACAGACTACAAGAGATGGAAGAAAGAAATCAGAATCTCAGGTGTGGAAGATATAATGGAAGAAATTGATGTATCCATCAAAGAAATGTCTTCTCTGTGTTGACAACCTTCACAGCAAATGTTGCTAACGGGGCTGATTCTCAGCTGACAAGAAGCTTCAAGTAGACTGAGGGGTTTCTTTCTCTTCCCATGTTGCCATAATTTTTTTTTTCCCTGTGTGTCTTATTTCAGTAACATATTATCCTTTGAAGAACTTGGGTGATGGTTATGAACAACTTTTTGAACTGTTTGTATTTTCTCCTGCTGTTTCCTTTCCTTTTTTCTTTTCTCCATTCCTTCCCTCCTCCTTCTGTACCTTCCCAGCTTTCTACCTTGGCAGTGCCGCTCTGCCTGTCGGTCCTCCTGGCCTATAACGAACTAACTAACGCTCTGGCCTCTGCCTGGCTGTTTTTGTAACTTTTATGTAACTTCGAAATTACCTTAAGGGTTTCTCAAGTAGTCTGAATTGCCTATTTTTGTGCAGCCGTTTCTTCTGAATTGAAACATTTCACCTGTCGAGGGGACAGACGCTCAAAAGACACAGGAAAACAAAAACAAAAATCTTACAAGCCTCAGGATGCATCAAAAGTTATAATTCCCAAGGCCCCTCCTCATGGTTGAGAATACAATCCACAGTTGCGGGGCAGAGAGTTGGGCTGAATGAGAGTCTGCCAGGGAGCTCCACGGATTCAGCTTTTCTGAGTCACTGCTTATATCGGGGTTGACTTTTCAGGGGTGACGTCGCCTTTGAGTCATCGATATGCCTGTACAGATGACTCTATGGTCCCATATGTAATCTTATTAAATTCATTGCTTCACTAGTGTAGACTCAGATGGCACTGTTTCTTTGATCTATTATTGATGCCCTATCAGGTTTTAGTAAACATTTGCTTATGTTTTCTCAGGAACAGTCACACAACACAATTGGAGACCAAACAAGAACCAAATGACAGAACCAAAGACCAAGTTGAGGAAGAGAGTTTCATAGCTTTTACGCTGAATTTTAACACATGTAACTGGGTCTGAACACGGAACATTCCCAGAGGCAATCACAGGGTAGCCACATCTCTCGCTATTGATATAGGATAGTGTCTCCTTATAGAGGCAGGCCAATGTTTTCTGTGGACTGGAATTTGCGAGAGTAGATTGGCCTTTGAGAGAATCCTAGGTGTCCATGGTACACGATGTGGTGTCATATCTTCTTGATAAATGGTGGTTATCTCACAAATATGGGAATGCTTACCCAAGTGGCCGATGGACTGAGGAACGTATTTAAGTCCCTGAAAGTAGCACACACGTGATAGGAGTGTAAGGGAAGCTGGCTCTTACGTGGACTTGGCTGTGGGAATAAGATGTGGAATTGAGGCCTTGCTGACTGAATTTGCTCATGTAAGGGAAAATCACACTGGGGAAAAGGCATGTTGATGCTGTTTTCTTCATTAGCCTCTTATTTGCCATGAAAATTGGAAAAGGAGGAAGAAGATATGGAGGTAAATATTAGCTCACAATTTTTTTTTTATCAATGGTGAGAATGCAAAGTACAAACTTAGAGACTGAGGATATATGAGGATATATCTCAGTGGTAGAGCGCTTCCCTAGTATGCACAACAAACAAACAAACAAACAAAAAGCACCATTAGAAAAGTACAAATTTGTCTGTGTAAAGAAAAACAAAACAAAACAAAACGCCCTACCTATGAAAAAACTCAGAAACCGTGGGAAGAATTAGACAGCAGAGAGGAAGAGAAGGTACCCCTCACCTCCAACTTTTAATACAGAGGAAGGGCACGTCCGTGGTGCAACACGTATTCAAGGGCCTTAGTAATGGCACAGAACAGGACACTATGGTAATGGGGATACTCTGTGTCTGAGCTCCTTCAGTTGGAGAAGACTTATCTAAAAGGAATGAAAGAGACTCTTGCAGCCCAGCTCTTAAGGCTGTGAGACGTATGTGCAAGTAGGAGCAACCTGAGTGCTCTAGAAGCAAAGAAACTGAACCATGTAGAAATCTACATCCGTGTTTGAGATAAAAGGTGTGTAAACTGAGGAAGCACAAGGCAAAAAGTCCCTCATGGACTGCAGCGCACAGATCATTAGGAGCACTTGGTTACTACTGACTGACATCATCATCAAGACAGAAAGACAACGAGAGCGTGGATCATCACTGGTGGGAACGAGGCATGGGAGAGGCAGTGTATGAGCGCTAGTTCACTGAGCAGACAGGACTGTATTCACTGGAGAGTGAAATCCATCAAAGACCTCAGGACTTAGTCTAGAGTTTTAGTGGTTTTCCCAAGTGCCTTGGCGGCATGTGATCTTTGTAAGGTAGCACACACCTTCTGGCAGATATGAGTTATTTCAATTGGCTTGTAAATCATATTCATAAAGTGCTAAAACAGCGAAGAGGGTATGAGACAAGGGCAAAGCAAACAAAGGAGTCTTTCTGAGTCACTGGAAGGAAAATCTAAGCTTTGGGTCAAGCTGAAAATCCTTGAAGGGAGAAGTAAAAGATAACTAAGTACTGTAGTGGTGAACTTCTCAAGTCTTTGAAGCTTGAGCAATAGTCCGTGGAAGGTGAAAATGATAACACAGTGCAGATTAAAAAGAATTAAGCTTGTCCTAGGATTATGCAGCTATTCTCCCAGAGTATACAATGTATATATTTCCCCCTCAAAAAGTGTACTGAGGGTAGAAATTGTTCCTCATTCCTGGGCTCTTTCAGCAGACAGCTCTCTAATGTTAGCTTCTCTAGCAACACCCCATTCTCCAAGTCCTTCATTTGCATAAACTCAGTTAATGTTCTAAAGATCTATTAAAGAAACACATGGTCCTCTCATTTCTATTGCTTAAGACACCCCAAATATTTTAGAAACATTCATGTCACTGGTTATTTGTTTGAAATCCAAATTGGGGTTTCTGAGATCCAGATACTCAGGAAGGAAAAGTCCCTACTGCATTATTTTATCACCACAGTGCCAAAATACCTGATAGCATCTTAAGGGATGAAGAATTTACTTTGGCTCATTATACAGAGATGGGTCAATGATGGGTATGGTTAAGAGGGAAGGCATGAAGTAGAACTGGCACATGTCCACTGTAGTGGTGCCAGGGCAGAAGGTCACTTTGCATTGGTAGACAGAAAGCAGTGACCTGGGGCTGGAAGCAGGACTGGTCTATAAGCCACAGTCCTACCCCAAGGAGCCCATATTGGCTACCTACCCTGCATCCTAAAGGTTCCACAATCCCCCAAACTGTGCCAACTTCTGTGGGCCAAATATCCAAAGACGAGATTGAGACAGACATTTCACATTCAAACCATAAGCATTATGCAATAAGAACCAAAGGTAGGTTCCTCATCCTCCACATTATCACCAGCATTTTTTTTTATTTGATTTTAGGGGGCTGGAGAAGTGTCTCAGTAGTAAAGGTAAAGGTTCCTGCTGCACAAAGCTACTTCATGTTTTATACCTAGATGTAGATTATGTCCTCTGAATAATATAACATCAGTATCCACAAGATCATATCTCCACCTCTGTCTCTGTCTCTGTCTCTGTCTCTGTCTCTATGTTATCAAGACACTTAGCCATGCTTCTCTTGAGCAACACATGTTTTCTTTTAAGTCGGTGTTATGTTCCTTTCTTAGTCATCTCTTTTTTCTTAATGCTATTGATAAATTGAAGCTTGTACTACCTTTTTCTTAATAAAACCAAACTTTGTTTCACACTAATTAACCCTTCAAGTCATTTCTTATAAGTCAAGGTTCTGAGTGCACTTGAGTAGAGGTCTCTGAAAAGAACTCTTTTGGCCACATGCTTCACAACATCTAGCTGTATCTTCTGTTGCCAGGGAAAAAACTTTCTAATATTTTAGATGAAATAATCTACTATTTTAGATTATTTATATAATCCTACCATACAACCTTGTAGTAGGGATCAGTATCTTCATTTTATGCATGAAGAGTTTGAAGTAGAAACACTAAATTTCCCAGAGTTAAGTGGTTAATAAGTTGGAAACAGAAAAAGTGAATTCTAGAGCCTATACCATTTTGATGGGTTTACTGTTCGGAAAGAATGACTTGTGTCTCGAATCTCGTTTGGAATGATGAGGTAACAGAAGCTTAGTGGTATGAGAATTACCCTCAGCGACATCCGTGGTGATGTCCTCCTGATGCTGACATCCTTGTGTGGTCTTCTCGAACGGTGCACCGGTGTAGTGGAGATGATGGGAGATAATGTCTGAATTTTAGAATGTAAAGCTTACTCTTGAAAGATCTGTCCAGGAGGAAACTAGCTCCCTCCACTATCTCTACAGAGAAGCCCACAGGTGACGATTTAAGACCGTGGGTCAGTTGCCAGTGAGGACAGTGTGCTTGGAATTTGACCTTCCAAGACCATTCAGACTTTCAAAGAAGCATAGTCTTGACTGACATTTTAAATTGAAATCACATAAAAGATCTAAACTAGAACCGTCTAGTTGAATTTCTGAGTGGCAGAAATAGACAATCCATGTTAATCATTTAAAACTGCTGGTATAAGGATAATGTGTTATGCAGGAATAGATAACTAACAATATTGCACAACAAAGGGTAGCTTTAATAGAAATATGGGTGTTTGAGTAAAATCAACAAGAACTAGTCAGCTCCTCACCACAACTCTTTCTGGCTAATAAGTAAGATTTGCCAGGGAATCTCATGGCTAGGCTTATGGAATCCAGTAACAGGATCTTTAAGTCACACTCTTAGTAGATTTGGCAGAACAAAAGCTCTGTTCTTAGAAGCTTCAAAAGGCTAGGCAGATGTGTATGCCCAAATGTGCCAATTAAAGATGATTAATAGTGAAAAGAAGAGACAGAAGATTTAATTAGTATTGTCACATTGAGAAACACAGATAAGAAACCCAGTGTCTGCATATCTGTCTGTTTTCAGGGCACAGACATTAGATTCAGGTTTACATAGAGAAGAATTGGGAGGAGGCAAAATGTCTGCATAATTTAGCAGTCTTGGTCAGGTGCTGATCTGGCTGATCATTGTCTCAGCTCTGATTCTGCATGACAGTTTGAAGAAGTCCTTTTTGCTTGAGGAGATCAGTCTTGTTCCCATATGAGCATTGCTTCTATTCCACAATACAGCATCGTCATCTTAGATAATTAGCCTCATTTGAGTAGGTTGTCCTTTGAGGCTGGCATTGCATGAGGGTAGTTTTTGTCCCTTGTCATAAAGATGTCTATCAATCAGACTTATTGCTGGAATAAATGGTAACTTGAGGTTTAAGGACAAAGAAGAGAACTTTAGTGGTCTGTAATAGGACATTGTAAAAAGTAAGATAAAGAAAAAAGGTACAAAATGAAGGTAGGGAGGTCAGGGAGTTGCCTTTAGTCCCATCCTGAGTCCAAGTGATCAATGTTTTTGTTTGTTTGTTTTCTAAAAAGCAGTTTCTAAACCCTGGTTACAGGACCACCCATACCAAGGTAGCAGCTTGTTTTAGTCATTGACAAGAGCATGAAGAACATGCCAGCCATTGAGTCCAGGCAGCTAGAACTCCACTCTAGATATAACTACATCAGAGAAAAGACACAGATCTCACTCCCCACAAATATAAGTGTCTCCAAAACCCAGAAAATTATAGAAATTTTATTTAGAAAAAAGTGAAATGGGGAGAGAAAAAGGAGTTATGTGCCTGGGTTTTACAAACAGTAAGTGATTAAGATTCCTTGAATAGGTGAGAACAAATTTCCAGCACAGATAGAAATTTGAGGTAGAGAATAAAAATCACTTCAGTTATAGAGCAATGAAATTATTTACAAAACTTTGCCCATTCGATATTTGCAGTCCCAATCTTCATACCCACTATTCCAGTGTTATAGAGACCTCTTTATTCTAGAGAAAGAAAAAGAAATAGATCAATGGTGACATAAAACAGTAATGTCAATTTTCTTTTATTAGAAGTTGTAGTTCTACATCCTTTAGAATGAAGAGAAATAAATCTTTGTGGAGAACAGGATCTCTGTATTGCATGGATGACATCAAATCTTACTTATACATTCTTAGTATCCCAGGGAATGGTTTTTACCATTTACAAACTGTTAAACTTATTTGGTTCTCAACGTAAATCTATAGAGTACTTAGTACCATTAATGCCATTTCAAATTAAACAACCTAGACTCTTTGAAAATGGTGCCGTGTGCCATAGACAATTTGGCTCTGGAAACTGTGAACCTAAGAACTTCTTTTTCAAGAAAGCTCCTCAGGAGACATATTTTAAATCTTTCATTTCAAATAAATCAAGTTCATACAAGTAACTGTGACTAAACTGAAAGTGTGATATAAAAATTGAAAGCAGATTTCATATACATCCCTAATGCATAGTAATTTTGGTGACTATTCTCTTCTACACGGCTTCCCCTTTCAAAGTGACTGGCATTGGCTGTGATATCAGCTGTCCTGGCTGTGGAGTGGGAGACTTGCTAACATGTAATTGGAAGGGTTGGTGTCATCTGAGAATCAAGAGCAGGTTTTAAATAGCTCTCAGGGACCAAGCTGATCCTTTCAAGGCCTAGTTATCAAAAATAGTTTCTTGGTTTGTGTGTTTGACCTTTCCTGGTCTCAGAGGTTGAGCTTTGAAGGCCATTCTACTTTTGACTCTCTCTGGAGGCAAAAACAAACAAGCTCATGCCATTCTTATATATGAACTATAACTGAAACAATCTTCATAATGCCAAATAGGATGGTTGCACAGAGTACTTGGAGGCCAATGAGTTTCCATCATTTTGAGAGAATTGCCTTTTCCACCAAATCTCTCTGCAAAGCAGGGCCCTAGAGCCACATCCTGCCTTTCCCAGAACGTTCAGTCAGAAATGCAAGTTGATGGCTCTGCTCCCTTCTTTCCAGTAAGCCCAATTTGAACATTTATAAATCTATTTAGTGAACTTTCACTTAAGCAAATGATTAACACGTGTAGGTAAAGACAGCAGTGAAAAAGAATGTGGGAATGTTTTGACACAAGAAAAGTGAATTAATAAAGCTAGAATACATTCAAAGTAATTAGGGAACCAAATTTTAGCATGATTTTTCCAGTTAAGAAATTGAGTTGCTGGCCAAGAGGGTCAAATGGAAATCCCCAAACAAGCTAAGAAGTTGCTAAGATAAAAGGTGGCTCTCCAAAAGCTGACAGCAAGACCCGCATTGCCAAGGATAACACCGACAGAACTTATTAAACACCTGCTACCTTTATGGAGCCCTAACCCCTATTTTCTAATCCCCGTGGTGTGGGAGGGTACTTTGTAGGCTACATAAACAACAAGAACAACAACAAAACAAACAAACAAACAAAAAGCACGGACACTAACCCAGCCAAAAAACCTTTTACTTACAAGCCATCCTGCCTGTATAATATGCTAGGGCAAAGATGGTGTAGAACTTGTGGAGTAGCCAACCAATGTCTGATTTGACTTAAGACCCACTCCACAAGATGGAACTCACACCCAAGAACAAGAGACCAAATAACCTAGAGACTTAGGGTAAAACCAAGTATGACTGGGTCTAAAATAAATAAATATATAACAAAATTATTCTTAATAATATTCTGCTATCTTCATAGATCAGTGCCTCATTCAGGCATCAACAGAGAGGCTTCCTCCAGCAGGAGAGGAGATTGGATACAGAGACTCACAGCCAGACATGATATGGAGAGAGTATGTAAATTGAAGATCTCCATCAAATATTTCTCCTCAGAACATAGGGAATCCCACGGAAGAGGAGATAGAAGGAATATAAGAGCCAGAGGGAATGGAGGACACCAGAAAAACACGGTTCTCTGAATCAACTAAGCAAAGTATAGGTGAGCTCATTGAGACTTAATCGACTTAATCAGCAAGCACAGGGGCCTACATGGGTCTATACCAGATCCTATACACATATAGGTATTTGCTTAGTATTTTTATAGAACTCCAACTATGAGAACAAGTGAGCTTCTGATTCTTGTGCCTGATCTTGGGACTCTTTTCCTCCTGTTGGCTTGCTGTCCAGCTTCTGTATGTTATTTTTGCTTCATCTTAGTATATTTCATTTTGTGTGTTTGGTTGTTATCTCTTAGAAGCCCATTATTTTATTCACTTTTTTATTTTTTTGGGGGGGAGGGGAGAGGGAGCCCCAACAGAGAAAGGGTAGAGAGTAGGAGAGAGAAAGAGACAGAAAGAGCAAGAGCACCTGTTCTTTTCTATTGAGAGACTGAAAGGGAATGGATCTAGAGGTGAGGTGAGGTGAGGAGGAACTGGGAGAGCAGAGAGAAGAAAAACTACAATTGGGATATATTGTGTGAGAAAAGAATCTATTTTCAATAAAAAAAGAAAATGTAAAAAAAAAAAAAAAGCTGCACACCGGCTCTAGCAAGAACAGAAGATATGTCACTGTTTGTTACCACCCTCAGATAAGTGTCAGTTTTTTTCTACCTAGAAAAAAATTTAACTCAGTTAAGTTTATTTTGTTTAATGTCTTTTTTCTATAAAAAGAAAAAGTAAGGTCAATGTTATGAGTTCTCAAATGCTAACCTAAGTTGCATAATATTATCAATAAAAGTAGAAATGTATCTATCTATACCAGGAGTCACCATATGCAAACGGATGTAAATGTGGGTTCTCTAATACTTTAAGTTTCTATTACTGTAGGGTGTTAAAATAATATTGTTCTTCAATATGCATCTTTCCTGGTGTTATTTGTATATCCCCTCCTACTTGACAGCTATTTTAACTGTTTTATAATAACTCCTTCTTGCCCTTGACAACAATTTAAAAAGAAACAAGTTTTATGTCTTAACAATTCCTTGGTCAGAAATCAGATATCACCTACCATTCTCTTTCTCTCATTTTGAAAATTTCTTACTATATTAATAATACATGATCTCTGCTCATTCAAAATAATCTCATGGAAAAAATTTTAAATTTAATTTAATTTATATGTTTATTCATTACAATTTATTCACTTTGTATCCCTGCTGCAGCCCCCTCCCTTATCTCTTCCCAGTCCCACCCACTCTCCCTCTTCTCCCCCTATGCCCTTTCCCTAGTCCCCCAATAGGGGAGGACCTCCTTCTCGTCTGTCTGACCCTAGCCTATCAGGTCTCATAAAGGCTGGCTGCATCATCTTCCTCTTTGGCCTGGCAAGGCTGTACCTTCCCAGGGGTAGTTGATCAAAGAGCCAGCCACTGAGGTCACATCAGAGACAGCCCCTGTACCCCTTATTAGGGAACTCACTTGGAAAAGAAGTTATAATAAAATAAAATTTTGGTAGTTTGAAAAAGAATAGAACTCAAAGGCCCATTTGGGATTGGCATTATTAGGAGGTATAGCCTTGTTGGCAGAAGTTTGTAACTGGCGCTGGGTTTTGAGGTTTCAGATGTTCAAGTCAGGACCAGTATCATTCTTTCATCTTGTTGCCTGTGGATCCAGATGTAGAACTCTCAGCTACCTACTCATAACCATGTCTGCCTGTGTGCTGTCATGCTTCCTGCCGTGATGACAATGGACTAAACCTCTGAAACTGTGAGCCAGCCCCACTGACATGTTTTTATTTATGAAGGTTGTTGTAGTCATGATGTCTCTTCACAACAATAGAAACTGAGACAGAAGTAGGTCACCAGGGGCCGGGGAATTGCTATGGTAGGCTTGAGCATGCCATTGTTAGAAGGAATGTGGACTTTTGGACTTTGGAGTAGAAAAGCAGCTGAATGAGTTAAGTGGGTCTTAATAGACCGTACTACTAGGGGTATGAAGATACTGGTGCCAAGGGAGAATTGAACTGTGAGAGCCCTGCTCAAGATGTTTCAGAGGAGAATATTACTAATATGTGGCCTAAAGATTGCCCTTGTGATATTTTGGTAAAGAATATAGCTGCTTTCAGCCCTTGTCTAAAAAATCTGCCTGAGGCTAAACTGAAGAGTAATGGCTTAACCACTTTGGCAGAGGACACTTGCATGAGTCGCAGAACAGACTTTGAGCTTTGGCTTTGTACAGTACTGACACTGTGATAAACTATGGGGACTTTTGAAATCGGACTAAACGCACTTTGCATTATGATATGGCTACAAGCCTTTGGGGCCAGGGAGTGAAAGGTGGTGGTTTGAATGAAAATGGACTCTGTAGGTCTATGGGGAATGGCACTTTGAGGAGGTATGGCCTAGTTGGAGTAGGTGTGTCACTGGGGGTAAGGGAGCAGGGTTGAGGTTTCAGATGCTCAAGTCAGGCTTTCACTCTTTCTTTCTTTCTTTCTGCTGCCTGTGAATCCAGATGTAGAACTCTTAGGTACCTATCCAAGTGTGCCTGTGTGCTGCTATGCTTCTTGCCATGATGACAATGGACTGAATCTCTAAACTGTAATGTAGCACCAATTAAATGTTTTTCTTTATAAGAATAGCTGTGGTCATGGTGTCTTTTCACAGCAATAAAAAACTTAACTAAGACAAAAATAGATCTTTTCCTTATTTAAAAAACAAAAAATTATGTAACTGGATTAGTTGCTTTTCTTGCTGTGATAAAATACCTGACACAGACAATTTAAGGGAGAAAAGTTTTATTTTGTCTCATTGTTTCAGAAGGTTCATCATGGTGGAGAAAGCTGGGTGAAAGGGCTGTATCTGTGATGCCAGGAGCATATGTCAGCAACTGTTTCATTTGGTGCAGACTAGAAGGACAAGTGAGCAGGCCAGAAATGGTGGCCAGTATAGTCTTGAAAGGTCTGTTCCTAGTGACCTGCTTTCATCAACCAAGGTAGCACATTCTACATGTGCTACAGGTTTCACAATAGTCTCACAAGTTGAGAGAACAAGTGCTTAAAATGTAAGCCAGATGGAGTTTACACTCAAATCACAACAGCTACTTTGGTCCAGAAAGAAAAAAATCATGACATTGTTTTCTTCATGTTGGGATGTCTAAACACTTACCTAGTGGAATTTGTTTATAGTTGTATAGAATATTTAGTCGTGACTTTTATGGTAGTTTGAATAAGGATAGTTCCAGAGGATCATCCATTGGAATGCCTAGTTATTAGGGAGTGGCACCACTTGAGAGGGATTAGGAGTATGATCTTGTTACAATGCCTGCAGTCTTGTTGGAGGAAGTCTGTCACCAGTGGTGGTCCTTGAGGTTTCAAAAGCCCAAGGTTGGCCCAGTGTTTGTCTCTTCCTGTTGCTTGCAGATCTTGATGTATAACTCTTAGCTACTCTCTAGCATCTTGTCTGCCTATGTGCTGCCATGATGGTAGTGGACCAAACTTCTGAAACAAACAAACAAACAAACAAAAAGTTAAAAGCTTTCTTTTATAAGAGTTTCCATGGTCACTGTGTCTCTTCATAGCAATAGGACATGGACTAAGGCAACCTTCACATATTGTTAATGAACAAACAACTTGGCTTCGTTTTCTTTGTAGGTTGAATGCAACCTAATACAGCTTATTTTATTTAGTCATGACTGCATGCCATCTTTTATTCAAATAATGGAATAAATTTCAAGTTATTTTACTTATAACAGTTACAGAAATGAAATACCTATAGCGAGGAGCCTTGCTTTTAAACTCATGTAAGTGCATCGTTACTTGTTATAATTTGGATTTAAAAGTTATCCAAGGGGAATAATGGAAAAAGTCCCCCAAAGAGCCATGTGTTAAAGTTAAGTGTCAGAGCCTGCCAGCAGAGTCAAACAGTTCCTGAGTGGGGAGTGAGGATTGAAAAAAAAATTATGAAACCAACACTCTACACATGGGATCTGTTCGAGAGGGCTTCAAGTAGAAACTGTCACATCGATTTATTCCACAGTCCCTTTTTATAGTAAGAGCAAAACACTTCGATATAATGAAGGGGTTCATGGAGAAGTCAAACTTGTTTACCTCAACCACCTGTCTGTGTGATCCTCACACAAACAAAAGGAAGTGGACTTGGCAAAACATCCTGCCTATCCCTGCCTCCAGGTGAAGGCCAGGGTGAAAAAATGTTTTTCCCTGAGAGCTCAATAACAAAGCAGCCTGACAAATAAGTGGCTCTCCACAGTTAAGACTCCAGTTTGGTGTTGCTGAAGGGTGATGGAAACTTTTAATACATGGATAACTCTACAAGACACAGTTCAGAGTCTTGATTACAGCAGTTACATCAAGATAAATAAAATGACAACAAACAGAAAGGGAAATGTTTATTACTACATGCAAACAACATGATCCTATACTTGAGAATCTAAAAGCTCACCAGAAAACTCAGACTTATTAAACACTTTCAGCAAAGTAGCAAAATATAAAACTATAGTAAATTATATTACTATATTATATATTATATGTATATTATATATTATATAGTAAATTTTATATTACAATAATTGGATAAATGATTCCATTATTAATAACTTCCGAAAAAAAAACCAACCCATAAATACCTAGAGGTAAATCCAATGAATAAGATGAAAGATCTTTACAATGAAGACTTTGCTACACTGAAGAAAGGAATTGAAGATGCCAGAAGGTAGAAATGCTTCCCAAACTCATGAATTAGCAGAATTAATATTGTGAAAATGGCTATATTGCTGAAAGTGATCTATATATTCTAAGCAATCCTCATCAAATCCCAATGACATTTTTCAGAGAACTGGCAAAACAACACTAAAATAATTTATATGAATGCAAACAGGACTCTGAATTATCCAGAAAAAACAGCAAGAAGAGAAATGCTGGAAGTATCACAATACCTGATCTAAAACTATACTACGTAGCCATATTGGCATAAAAGCAGACACATAGACCAAATGGAATAAAATAGATGATTCAAAATAAAACCTAACAGCTATAGATACCTAATTTTAACAAGGTTTCAAAAACATTTTTTGGAGAAAAGAGTCTCTAAAGACAAATGTTACAAGAAAAACTAGATTTCTACACATAGAAGAAATTAGATCAGTATTTCTTATTATACCCCAAAATCAATTCAAAATGGGTCAAATATTTTAATGTCAGAACCAAAGCTTTGAAAACACTAGGGAAAAATAGTTAAAGATTCAAAGGTGGAGTTGGAGAGAGGCTGGTTACCAGCAGTTGCTGATCATCTGGAAGATCCAAGTTCCCAGCACCCATCTTGAGTGGGTCATAATTTCCTATACCCTAGCTTCAGGAGATCAAATGTCACTTTATAGCCTCTGAACTCACTTTCACATACATGAAGAACACTTACATGTACACACATATATAAATGAAAACAAATTAGAAATATTTAAATTTATGGACATAGGCAAATACTTTTGGAAAAGGAAGAGTTCCAATTGAATAGAAAATAATTCTAAGAGTAGGGAAATAGTTTACACAAAATGAAAAAGTTATACAGCAAAGGAAGTAATTACCAAAATGAAGAGTAGCCTATGAAATAGGGAAAAATACTTGCCAACAAAAATATACAAAGAGCTCTAATTGCAAAAAATTAAAATGAAGCAAACATCAAATAATCCAATGAATAAATGGGCCAGTGAACTAAGTAGACAGTTCTTGAAAGAATTCCACATAGACAATAAATATTTTTAAAATTGTTTAACATCATTTGCTGTCCAGAATATATAACATAAATCTATTTTGAGATTCCATTTCATTCTAATCAGAATGGCTAGCATTAAGGAAATAAATAAGAACAAATTCTGGCAAGGCTGTGGGGAAAGATGACCACTTATTCATTGCTACTGGGAATGTAAGCTTATGTAGCCTCTATGAGAATCAGTATGAAGATTTCCCAAAATATTTAAAATAGAAATTCTGTGTGACCCAACTGTAGCACTCTTGAGCATATGCCTGAAGTACTTTAGGTTGATTTGCCACAGGGATATCTGCACATCCACATTCACAGAAACTAAGAAATGCAATCAGCCATCCAACAGATAAATGGATAAAGACAATATATTACATATACACAATGGAAATTTATTCAGCCAAAAAGAAAAATAAAACTGTTTGCAAGAAAATAGATGGAACTAGAAGTCATTACGTTATGCAGTATAAAATAGATTTGTAAGAAAAGATCCCATTTATTTTCTCTCTTACATTGAATCTAGATTTAAAATTATATATGAGTTGTATATGTACATGCATATACATGTTTGTGTGCATGTGTGTGCCTTTAGGTCATGAAGCTAGAAAGGGGATCCCAAGAGAGGGGGAGGAGACCTTAAGAGAGAGAAAAGAGAAGGTAATAAGTATATAGACATGAAAATAGAGATGACAGCTATCAGAGGAAGACAAAAGATACAGAGAACAGTGTGGGAGAGGGGGCAAAAAAAAAAAAAAGGCCAAAGAATAACGAATTGTTTGTGTGATGATGCCATAATGACACTACCATTGTACACTAACCTAAAAAGATTAACAAATCCTTAGTTAAAAAATAAATAAATGATAACTGGGGCCTGGTGGGAGCTTTTAAAAATCAAATCAAGCCCTCCCCCCATTTCATGCAGGACAGAGGAGCCACATGATTCTGAACAGAAGAGGGGGAAGTGGGCTCAGATTCCTTGATAAGCCAAACCTGCTCACTTTTGATACAGATCCCAGAGGCCTGGAAGTGGGAGAGAGATAACACAGTACCATTGTGGTTATAGAGGTCCTTGAGTGTGGATACTGATGCACTAGAGAGGGGATTTCTCTCTGCTCCATTGAGTATCTGGGCAATACAAATTAGACTAGGTGTGTTTTTTGTGGGGTAGGTCATAAGGTTGGGAAGATGGACCTAGGAGGAGTGGGAACTGAGAAGGATGGGGTACATTGTATGAAATTCCAAAGTAATTACTAAAAAGATAGATGTCTTAGTTTGGGTTTTGCTGTGAAGAGGCACCATGACCATTGCAACTCTTACAAAGGTAAACATTTAAATAGTTTCAGAGGTTTAGATCATCACAGTGGGGAGCATGGCATTGTGAAAGTAAACATGGCGCTGGAAGGAGCTGAGAGTTCTACAAGTCTTGTTCCACAGGTGGCAGAAGAGGACTGTGGGCCACACTGGGCATAGCTGGAGCATATATAACCTTAAAGCCCACCTGCACAGTTACATACTTCTTCCAAAAAGGCCACATATCCTCCAATAAGGCCATACCTCCCCATGGACAAGCATTCAAACACATGAGTCTGGGGCCATACCAATCCAAACCACATTCCATTCCCTGAACCCCATTGGCTTTCTTCTACTTCCTGTGCATCCCTCTATCCATCCATCTGACTTCCTCTTACTCTCTGTTGTTTTCCTATGTTCACTTCTTGTCAACTGGTTGCTTGCTTTGCCTCTTGACCCATTGATTTCATTTAATTCGAGCAGCAAGCATTGAATTAAAGGTGTGTGCTAAGGCTGAGCCATACCACAACTAGAAACTGGTTCTCCCAATCAACAATACAATCTCGAGGTTCACAGTGTGATCAAATATCCTGCAACGGTATCCATAGCTCTGGAATCTCCAGCATTTTAGGGTCTTCAAGGTAATGTAGGCCTCACCTTCTAAGCCTCATGCAATGGCCTCTCTAGACCTCCATGCAGGGACAACCCTGACACATGGCTGGCCTCAGTGACTTTCCTTAGTCACAGAGAGAAATTTCCTAACTTCTTTCTTCTATCCTTGATTCTAAAGCCAGAACTGTGTGGCCAAAGCTGCCAAGTTCTGCTGCTTGCTGGGGCTGGAATATGACCCCTTCCTCTATTACATCTTCACCAGCTTTCTGTTTTCAATGATTTCCTTCACTGCCTAAGCTTGGCTGTTGTGTGACTTATTATGTAAGCTGACTGAATTCTGAGATCCGCATGCTTCTGCCTCCTGAGTGCTGGCATTAAAGGTGTGTGCCACAACACCCGGACCTACATTATAATTGAAATCCTTTTCACAAAGTGGAAGCTTAGCTGGATGAGGTTTTGCTTTGAGGGCACCACTCCCTTTATTTCATCTTTTCTTTAATCTGTTTATATCCTTGAACACAAGATTTGGCTCCATTCTTCCTGGTGCACCTTTTCATCATAGATGTTGAATAGCATGTTTATTAAAAACCATAAAAATCTTTTTCAGATTTTTATTCTCTAGCACCCATCTCTGGGACTTATATTTTAGCACAGCTTCTAAACCCACAGAGAGAGATGAAGAAATTATCTTCCTGGATAATCAGAATAAATCCATTCTGACCTCACCATACAGTTTCCTAAGTTTGTTTTTGATTCACTGTGTTATATAACTCAAACTTTTAATAAATGTATTTTTCCTGTTGAACATTGAAAAAAAAAAAAAAAAAAACACAGGACACAGACTCTACACTAGGCTGCTTTGAAATCTCTTCTGGAAATGCAATGAATCCAGAACTCTTCAATTTAACCTCAAGTAGATTTTTTTTTTTTTAATGAGGGCAAAACCCAAACATGTTCTTTGCCAAAATATCACAAGAACAGTCTCTAGGCCACATACCAAAGTTCTACTCTGAAACCTCTCGATCCAGGTCCCCATAGTTCAATTCACCCTCAGCACCACTGTCTTCCATGTTCCAACTAGGATGGCCCGTTAAGTAGGGCTTAAAGCATTTCACTGCTTTTCTAATATGAAGTCCCCAAATTTATAGTCCTCCAAACAAAAACATGCTCAGGCCTATCACAGCAATACATACGTCCCTGGTACCAACTTCTGTCTTACTTTGGGTTTTATTGTTGTGAAGAAACACCATAACCATGGCAACTCTTTCAAAAGGAAACATTTAGTTGGGGCTAGCTTACAGTTTCGGAGGTTTAGTCCATTTTCGTGGTGGGGAGCATGGTAGCATGCAGGAAGACGTGCTAGAGAAGCAGCCGAGAGTTCTCCATCTTGATCCACAGCCAGCAGGAGGAGACTACGGGTCATGAACTGGGCTTAGCTTGAGCATATAGAACTGTAAAACCCACCTCCATCACTTCCTCTAAAAACGCCACATCTCCTCCAATAAGGCCACACCTCCCAATAGTGCCACTCCCTATGGCCAAGCACTCAAACACATGTGTCTATGGGAACCAAACCTATTCACACTACTACAATATGTTTTTTTTAATCAAATAAAATTATAAAAAGACAAACAAAAGTTAATATTTTATTATTTATCTTTGCTTTGTATTTATATAAGGCATTTTGTATTTTAATATTATATCTATTAGCTGAGTTATATGTCTCCACCAATGTCTGAAAAACAAAGTGGAGTTAAGTCACATAATTTGATATGTAATGAATATTTTAAACTGATGGGATTAGAAAAAATGGTTACTGTTGAGTCACACATATTGAAAGTAAACATAGTGTTTTCCTCCACAAGATGGGACACCCAGACAGTATGCAAACAAAAGAGACAAATTAGAATATTTTTTTTTCTTAATCTGGAAAGTTCCAACAGAAAGCATGAAGGAATTCATTAAAACAATGTTTATTTTCCTGTGGGTGTCTGAAAACCTACATGTATTGGGCCCCCGAAGTGGGGAGACCCTCTGTCCCTCGGGGTAGACGCCGGACCCCGATGACCCGATGCAAAACAGCAAGAGGCTTTTATTTGCAGGCCGCCCGGGGCTCAGCATACAGCTCCTATGCAAGGGATAGTGAAGAACCCCAAGTAACAGAATCACAGAGTTTATAAAGGCAAAAACCACAAAGCAGGAGGGGGTCTAGGGGTTAGGGACTTTCCTAACGGGGCAATGGGGTCTCAGTAACATTTTGTATCAGATCCTGGTTTGGTAAGAACTAAAGTTTACAAGTTCAGGTTCCCAGGGTATGGGGCCAAGTAAAAATTTTCCATCCTTACACATGCACATTATTTAACTAGATTCTAAAGTTCAGTGCAGGTAGTGGAAATATAATTAATTTAAAATACATGTAAGTGTTTATAAAAAGTACACCTTTGCTCTCAGTCTGTAAAGTATTACAATCAGTAAATATTCTTTCAGGTTTCCTTGTCAGAGCTTCTCCATGGCATGAATCTTTCCTTATTTGTATTACCAGGGGCTGGAGTGGAGCTCAGTGATGCAGCTGGTGTTCGCTGTGCACGAAGTCCTGGGTTTGGTCCCCAGCACCAGAACAAAAAGCACGTCAGAGCAAGAAGGGGAGAACAGAAGGGAAGGGGAAAAAGAGAGCATTTTCAGGACAAAAAGAATGTTCTTTTCTCCCACTGAAGATCTGAGTCTTTAAGACTGCTGAAATAAATAGGCAATAGATGGATTAAGAGGAGAAAACACACACACACACACACACACACACACACACACACATGAATTCATGAACATTCACATGCATACAGGAGCCACACAAAACACGAAGCTCAAAGAGCCCCAGCCGAGTGATCCTAATGCAGGATAGATGGAGGTAAGAAAGCTGTTGGCAAATTTCACTAGGGTCATAAAAGATTTGTAGGGGGTATGAATGAACTCAGCATGGCCAAAATTCCTCTATGCTCTTTGTGAAGTGGTTTAATTTTCAATCTCTGTCTATAGTATGAGTTTAATCCTCCATGGTTAATAAGATTTCTCATCTTTAGATAGTAACTTAGATTGATTTTTTGTTGCTATGATAAAAATCAAGTCTTATAAATAAAATTTATAAGAACTTAGCTCTTGGTTCTGCACACTGCATGGTTTAAGAGCATGGTCTACTCCACACTTAGTGAGGGCACTCTCACAATATCTTAGCATGAGAAGACAGACAGACAAAAAACAAAACACAAACCATCCTGGGTGTCGCTTTCTATTCCTATAAAGCCGCTAACCCTAACCCTGTGTTGTCATGAGACTCCACCTTCACCATCTCACCTAACTCTAACACTTTAATTCAATTCCAATAGCCTCAACTCATTAACCCATTCTAACATCCACTGAAAAGATTGATCTTGTGACCTGAATATGGTTCAGATTAAAGACATGAATTATCTTGGGGAAAAATCCACTCCAGTTTTGAAACTATAACGTGACCAAAAAAAAAAAAAAAAAAAAAACAACTTCCAAAATGCATTGTTGGTACAGCCAAAGACAGACAAAGGGGACAATAGACAAAACACAAAGGGAAATGGCCACCAGTTATGCTCAAACTCCAAGAGAGAAGACATTAAGCTTTAAACCTGGAGAACAATTTCCTTGACTGACGTTTTACCTCCAGGGCACACTGTGTGGTGGTCCTGTCTGTGTAGCTCCATTAGGCATTTTTCTGTGGGACGGTGGCCTGGTTCTTGACTCCAATCACATAGTGGAGTCCGTCTGTGGAGTGTCTGACCTAACTCACCGGGAAGGTATTTATCCAGCAAGGCTTTCCACAGAGACTCCACTTTTGCCCTGGTCCCCAAAGTAGTCTGGCTAAAGAAGTCCATGTTCCCACAACACCTAACTTTGTACTCACTACAGAATTATCACTGTGGGAACACCATGAAGGATTCCTGACCACTTGCACCTTTCTGAGCATCTGATGGTGCCACAGTGCCATCATGAGCTCCTGACTTACGCTTGAGGAAGCCAGGAATGCTGCGCCTTGAAGTGATCCTTGTGCATTAGCCTCCTGAGTGGCTGGCATTATAGGCACTTTGCATCCTGACTGACTAAAAAATTGCTTTGTATTCTCTAGTGTACTTCCTTTCTGCTACTTTCCTAATCTCCTCTCTTATTTCACTGCAAAGAGTTAAAAGTAACCATGCAGTCTGGGTATGGTGACACATGCTGGTAACTCTAGCAATATGGAGGCAGACGCAGGAGGAGTGCTGTAAGTTTAGCCTTGCCGTGTATATATGACAAGACCCAGGGCAGCCAGGGTATATAGGAAGACCCAGCCACAACCAGACAGACAGAAAATACCCACAGAAAAACCCAGTAGTTTCTGAGCTTTGAAATTTCTTCTGCCTCGTATCTCTCCTTGTGACTTTTGAGTTGCCCACTTAATCTTGCTAGCTTGTCTTGTCCTTGGACGTGGTGAACAAATTATAGCCAAGTTCTTTGCAACTTTAACAAGAAAGCTCTTTGTTCCCATTTCCAAACCTTGTTTTCTTTAACATTTCCTTTTAACCAAATGCTTTATTCTGATAATTATTAAAAGAAGGGTCACAATACTTTGTTAATTATTGAAAATAGACAATATTTAAGAGAAGCAGAACAAAAAAGACAACACAATTATATTCCAAAGCATCTATGAAACTTGTAGGCAGAAACACTCACAGACCTTAATTTCGTGAATGAAAAGTTCTCTCAATGGCAATAAATACAGAAAAGAAAATAAAGCTTAAGAGAGAACTTGGGTATTTCTGGGGAACAAATTTTTTAATTATTAATATAATCGGTGCAGGAATTTTTGTGGCCCCTAAAGGAGTGCTGGAGTACTCTTCCATGAATGTGGGATTCTCTTTGTGTGTTTGGGCTGTCTGTTCAGTGCTATCTCTGACCAGTACTCTCTGCTTTGCAGAGGTAGGGATAACCTTCCCATGCACTGGAGCTCACTACTATTTTATCAAGAGATGCTTTGGCCCCTTCCCTGCATTCCTGAGACTCTGGAGCGCCTTGTTTCTGATGCCAGGAGTAATTGCTAGCCAAGCTCTGCTACTTGCTGAGTATGGCATCCAGCCTTTCTATCCCAGCTGCTCTACCCCAAATCTACCCAAAAAATGTCTGGCCTTAGCTGTGCTGTGGATTGTGGGAATTCTGAATTCTCGAGGTGTGAAAGAACTCTCCTGGCTTCAGACAGTGAGCACAATGCTGAAAATAGGTATACTCAGCTTAATTTCCTTTAGCGGGCTGTTCATGCTCCTGAGAGGGAAGAAGGAGAATGTGGGAAGGCTTCAGAACGCGTTCGGCACTGAGACTCCAGAGGTCTCCCGGCTAATAGAAGCTGTCTTCCAAGGATACTTCGCGTTTTCTGGTGGGGGATGCTTTACGTTTGTAGCAGGTAATTATCAATCTGGGGGGGGGAACAAGCCATGGTTTATATATTTCATGTATGAAATGAGCACCTTTTATTGTGTATTGCCTATTATCTTATAAAACATTTAATTAGCTTCTGCTTTGAGTTTCTAAACTGCTCTTAATTCTTGTCCTCATTCAATCCATTCCAAACCTCTATGAAAACAAACAAAAAATTCTCTTTTTTCATCTTATTTTCCCAAGATCATAAATATGAGACCCCTGATTAATGTAGTTTTCTTTCTGTTAATGTGTGAATGCTCAGATTTCCCTCTTTTGAAAATCTGGATCCAGGAGTGATGTAAAACCAGACTGTATTGCTGTTGTGAGTGGGTGTGATACATGTAGGCGTGATTCACGCTTTTCATTTATTTATTTTTGGAATCACATTTTTATTATGAAAATTTCTTCTTTCATGTATGAATGTGTGCATATAAAAATACAATTGGGAGATGCTCAGTAGTAGAGCATTTGCCTAGCATACCAGAGGCCCTAGGTTTGATTCCTAAATAAATAAACAAATAGAAAGTTTTGGATTATTGTTAGTATCGATGGTCACCAGAACCTGACAGAGGCTCTCTTCCCCTCCCCTCTCCTCTCAGCCTGGCCCTCTGCATGCATGAAGTTGAACTGCTTCTGGAACTTCAAGACCTCTTGCCTACCATGGCAGCACAGGACTGCTGCAGCCAGTTTTTGTTTTTGTTTCTGTTTTTTGTGGGGCTTTGCTTCCTTGCTCACTCATAACCTCCAAGCAGAATGTCAGGGGCTGGACTTCGCTTTGCACTTGCACTAGGGCTCTTTAGGGGTTTTGGACACAAAAGAATCCTAGCTGTCTTGAAGGCTCTCAGGCAAGATTTAATACCTTCCTCTTTGATAACACGTCCCTTTTCATTTTCAAAGTCGACCTCTATCCTTGACTCTGCATTCTTCTCTTACCAACAGGGTCCCTTCACATTCATTTATGTTACTCTCCCTTAAACTTAAATGTTACTTTGCCAGCTCTTGTCTTTTATATTAAATATGAACAGACTTGACTCTTGAATAAACTTCTCTTTAATTTCATGGATTCTCTCTCTGCTTCCCATAGCAAGTATTTTCTTCTCTCTATACTTGTCTTTTAATCTTTAAAATGGTATCATGGCTTAAGATCAGTATACCTCTTTGTCTTAAAAACAAATAATTGTATATGTATTTAATACTGGCCATAAAGAAACAATGCAGTTACTGTGTAAGTTCAGTAGAAGAAAAGATCAATTTTCATTGTTACTAACTGTGAAAGACTAGAAATTTGACTATAATAAAGCCTTCCCAACTGTACCAAGTAAGAATGAAAACCAGAAACAGAGAGCACACGTAAGGGACTGCAGGAAACCATGAAAGACCATAAAACTGCTTTGATCTGATGGCTAGTGGCCTTGATGCTGGGTTGGGTGAGAAGGTTAACACAAGTGTAGAGAGAAAGAACACAGGCTCGGGGGTGGAAGACCGGACAAGGCCAACTTTTCTGCAGTAGGACAAAGCAGGTCCAGCAAGAAAGCAGAAAAGGCTTAAGACTCAGATAAATAAGTCTTCTCGTGTTTCAAAAAGAGGGCGCTATCCACAAGGCTAAATGTTCCAGAAGCTGAAGAGCCCGAGAAGAGATCATGAGGCTCTTTCTCGGTTAGGTGAGATATTAGTGATGAGCTTTGTGGTGAGTAGTTAGTCTACAATGGGCTAAAAGTGAGGAACTAAGAAGAGATGGCTGGGACAGTTCTGATGTGTTTGACCTAAACCGAGTCCTCATGGAGTGTAGGGACAGGGCGTATCGAAATCCCTGCAGCTTTTTCTTTACCATCAGCTGTTGGGGAGGAATTCTGTGTTAGTTTACAGATTATTAAATGTTATAGATATTTCTTATTCACAAATAATTACTCACTCTGGGAGTGAGTGTGTATGTAGACGCGTGTGTGTGCATGTGTGTGTCTGTACATGTGCGTGCACGCACTCAGAAGAGAGGTACTTCGCGGTACTTTTATCTTGTTTTGAGGCTGGAGGTGCTTGAGTGCCATGTAATTATTTCTGATTAAGAAAGACCTATAACATTTTCTAATCTGTAAACTAATACAGAATTCCTCTCAAACAGCTGATGGTAAACAAAAAGCTGTGGGGATTTCAATACATCCTGCTCCTACACTCCATAAAACTAGGACCCTATAATCCCGTCACTTGGGAGTTGCAAGAGGAGGGTCAGTTTGGCTACATAATGGGTTCAAGATACTGACTTAAAAAAAAAACAAACTAAACAAAAATTCTTCCCTGGAGAGTTAGTAGTTAGGATTTGGCAGTCTCTTAATATGTGCTGTGGCGCTTAATTCACTAAATAAGTTTTAAGATTTCTAAAAAGCACTTCTACTTATGAAATGCGATTTATCAGCATCTAGTAAATAGTATCAGAACAACTTGTCTTTCAGGATCAAGGTCCAAGGACATTCCCTACCTGTCTGGATTTATTATAATTGTCACAATAATAACCTCTTTTATATAAGCCTCTTATAAATTAAATTATAATCTCTGTCACCTTTCTACAAACTAAATATGTAGTGAGAATAGACAAAAGGCCCAGAAAAAAAGTAAAGTTAATTTAGAAAGTTGACTTCTAGTTTGTTCCAGAGCTTTCACTAATAACCATAGCTATTAAAACAGCCTGTGTGGGGGAGGCACACACGTGTCCTTACACATGTTAGACAAGTGTTCTACCACTGAGACATAATCTAGCCCAACCATAACTATTTTTGAAAGGTACTAGGATTGGAATTTTATTGTCTACTAATTTCTTCCTTTGGTGATTTGAATAAGAATGGTCAGACAGGGAGGGCATCTCTGCGACAAGGGAGGCTCCTGGGAGTCTGTGAGGGTGATCCTAGCTGAGACGTCTGGGGAAGCAGGGGCTAAGAAGCCTGAAGTGACCACCTCCTGTAGCCAGGCAAGACTTCCAATGGAAGGAGGGAAACACCAACCCACCCTTAAAACCTTTGACCCAAAATTTGCATTGCCTACGAGAAGTGTAAGGATAAAGGTGGAGCAGAGATAAGGGAATGCAAACCAGTGACTGGCCCAACTTGAGACATACCCCATGGGAGAGCCCTGTCTCCATTAATGATACTCTCCTTTGATCGCAGACAAGAACAGAGAATAACTGTTTTCTGAGAGGCTTCATCCAGCAGCTGATGGAAACAGATGCAGAGATCCACAGCCAAACAATAGGCCAAGCTTGAGGAATTCTGTGGAAGAGTGGGAGGGAGAGGGAGCCTGAGGGGTCAAAAAGACCTACAGAGCCAATTAACCTGGGCCCATGGGGGCTCACAGAGACTGAACCACCAACCAAAGAGCACACATAGTCTGGATGTAGGCCCCTACACATAACAGAGGTGCAGTGTAATCAACATGTGGGTCCCTAACAATGGCAGTAGGGGCTGTTTCTGACTCTGTTGTCTGCCACTGGATCTCTTCCCCCTAGCTGGACTGCCTTGTTAGGCCTCAGTAAGAGAAAATAAGCTTAGTCCTGCTGCAATTTGAGGTGGCAGGGTGGATTGATACCTCTTGGGGGCCTCTACTTATCTGAGAAAAAGGACACGGAATGAGGGGAGGAGGGCATGAGGGTGAGACTGGGAGGAGAGGAGGGAGGGGCTGGGATCAGGCTGTAAGAAGTGAGTAAGTAAGTAAATGGGGAAAAAAATAAAAGAATGGTCACGATAGGCTCATATATTTGAATGTTCAGTCACCAGGGAGTGAAACTGTTTGGAAGGATTAGAAGGATTAGGAGGTGTGGCCTTGGTGGAGTGGGTATGGCCTTGGTAGAGAAAGGGTGTCACTAAGGGGCTTTGAGGTTTTTAAAACCAATTCCAGCCCCATTCTCTTCCCCCCTCTATTTCCCTCTCCCAACTTCCCTCTTTACCTTCCCCTCGTCCTCTCCCTCTCCTTTCTCTCTCTCTCTCTCTCTCTCTCTCTCTCTCTCTCTCTCTCTCTCTCTGCCTATGGATCAAGACATAAAGCTCTCAGCTACTGCTTCAGCACCAGGCCTACCTACATGCTGCCAAGCTCCCACACTCCTTGCCTTGGTGATAACAGATAACTCTCCTGAATCTGTGAGCAAGCCCCCAGTCAAATGCTTTCCTGTATAATGGTTTTCCACGGTCACGGTATCCCTTTACAGCAACAGAGCAGGGACTAAGACACTTTGAACATAGAGATAAGTAAATGAGGCCCCGCAAGTAGTAAGTGCAGGCAGAATTAAAGTTATATATCTCTTAACTTTTGTTTGTTTTTGTTTTTTTGTCCTTCATCAGTTTATACCAGCTAGCTCCATGCTGGACAAGCACTTCATTAGTGAGCTGTATGTCCAAGCTTGTATTGTGTGTGTGTGTGTGTGTGTGTGTGTGTGTGTGCTAATGAAAGGATGGTTTGATGGTTTAAAAATCACTAAAAAATCCCAGTAACAACAGAAAGAGGGAAACTAACTCTAATCTCTTTCAGCACTTGCCTTACAAATGTATTCATGAGGTGATCTTGCTAGCCATGGAGTTCCTCTCTTATTTTCTCAGAGGTAATGGCTTTTTTTGAGTTGAGGAGAAGCAGGGGCCACAACCTCAGCTAAGAAAGGAAGAATGTTTCATATAAAAGAAGGGGGACTTTAGTAAGAAAGAGCATAATATGCTTTTAAAGGGCCAGGCTACCAATTAAACAGAAATAATAAGACTGTCACATGACTTGTCTCCACAGCCCTCGTTTCTGCTCACATAGTCTCTTACCATGCTCATAATTTTCCCTTTTGTGTATGTGATTGTTTAGTGTGGAGCTTCACTTCTTGAGATTAAATCTCATTATTTTTGTTTACTATTCTATTCCTACTGTATGAACACAATGTCTATTCCTACTCAAGGGGCAAGGAGGTTGGGGAAGGTTGCAAATGGTACAGGAACCATGAGCCCAAGTTCTAGTGTCTTAAGAGATGGATCAGTGTTTAGCTGTAGTTTGCCTCTGAGTGTGTGTGGAGGATAGTAGCAGAATAAATGGAAAGAATGTTGTCCAATATTTGACACATGTACAATTTTAAAATAAGTTTGAGAAAAAAAATTTCCCGTCTGATGTTGCTCTTTTATGCATTACAGGGGAGCTAAAGAAGCCCAGTAAAACAATTCCTAGATGCATATTTACGGCAATGCCTCTTGTGACCGTGTTGTATTTACTTGCTAATATTTCCTACCTGACGGTCCTGACCCCCAGGGAAATCCTCTCTTCAGGTTTGTATAAAGAAATAGCAAGATGGTAAATAAATTACAGTTCTTTCTGTAAAGTTGTGTCCCTCTGCCAGCAGGAAGGCTGTACGCTGTTCATTATTCCACATTGAGACTCCATTCTTGACCCAATGACGTGGTGGTGAGAGTATGATTTGGTTTAAAGGGAGATTCATTTTGGGCATAGCTATGCATTTTCTGACAACGAGGGAAAGTGCAGAGTGCAGTTGGGTGACACAGATTCAAAATGTTGGTTACTGTTTGCATGATCCCAGGCATAGCGATACTGCATAGTGAGTAATTATGTCTATTAATACTTGCAAATGCTGGATTCTCAGCAATATATGTGACCCTGAGAATGGCAAATTTGAAATGAGGAATAAGTAAAAACTAATGGTCAGTTAATGACTCTAATAAATACTGTTAATATGTAAAATAGATATTTCTTTTAAATAATTCCAAATTTTATGCTGAGAAATGACCCTAAATAGATTGAAATTTTGATTAAGGCCTAAATTGAAAAATAAAGAATTAAAGACTATTCCAGGGATATGGTATGTGCCTGTGATCTAGAGCCCGCTGGAGCACCTGTGAAGCTGAGGCTAGGAGATCTCTAGTGTAGAGTGACCCTTTTTTAAAAAGAATAAAAGCAAGAAACTCTTAAAGAGAAACGAACATCCCTTTAAAGATGACTGGCAGATTCAAGGGGTAAAAGAAAATTTAAAAAAGAAAGCACAGGGGAACATGGAAAACTAGCTGTTTTCTTATACCAGCACCACATCGCAAGTTGTCACCTTCTGAGATAAAGATGTCACCCAGTAACTTTGGACTGAACAGTCTGGAGAAATTCTTCTTGTTTGGGCGAGTATTTAAGACACTGGAGTGAAGTCTCTTTACTGACCCAGAACGACACACGTGTATAAGGCATCATGCGATAATTCATTACATCGTGTACGGTGTGCAGTGGTAAAATCAGGGTGTTCAGAGTCCCGACCCCTTCAGCGTGACCTGGGGAGATGTAAAACCACAGGGTAGGTTCAGTACAAAAACGGCAGTGAACTGCCTCAATTGCAAGGAGACTGCTACATAGAAGCTGCAAGGCGGGGTGCCCTGCCCGAGCAGGCTCATCAAGCTCTTGGTGTGCCTGGGCTGAGAGATGAGCTAGAATCAAGCTTCTGTGGGAACAAGCCCACAGGTTCACGGGCAAACACACTGACTCATGAACTACTTCAGCTGTGCCAGGGTTCGTTTATAGCAGCGGCTCTCAACCTTCCTAATACTGAGACCATATAATAGAGTTCCTCATGCGTAGTAACCCCCCCCAGCATAAAATTATTTTTGTTGCTACTTCATAACTGTCATGTTGCTACTGTTATTAATTATAATGTAAACATCTGATATGTAAGATATATGATCTATGACCCCTGTGAAAGGATCATTCGGTCCCAAAGGGATTGCTACCTAGAGGCTGAGAACCACTGATTTATAATGTCAGCTATGGTTGAGGCCAGAGCTTGTGGCCAGTGATCACTGAGGCTTTGGTTCATGGAATCTGGCATTCTTTCTGACTGTATTACTATAACCAGTGTTCTGGTTATATTGACTATTAAAGAATTATAAAATATCTAACATAACATAACAACAATTGCAACAATTTTATAGGCAGCACAATAGTTTAAGCTTGTGTGGAAAACTCAGTAAGCTTCTGTAGTTTGTAATTTGTTTTTTAATCATTGTTTTTTTCAGGTGTATAATCCTCAGACTTGATTTAACATCTGAATTATTACTTTAAGGTTTTAATACATGTACTTAGACTGCATTAGAAATTCAAGTTGATTAAAATAATCAGAACTGTATATAAAAATGTATGTTTAAGGAAGGATATCATTATCATCAGTTTTGGTAGCACAAAATTAAAGATCACCAAAATATCCAATAAGTCTGAATTGCTCAGATAAGTCTGTGTAATAGACAGTCCTGGGTTTTTGCTCAACACGTGCTGGAGAGATTGTGGAGAAAGGGGAACCCTCCTCCATTGCTGGTTGGAATGTAAATTGGTACAACCACTTTGGAAATCCATCTGGCGCTTTCTCAGACAATTAGAAATAGTGCTTCCCCAAGACCCAGCTATACCACTGCTAGGTATATACCCAAAATTTGCTCAAGTACACAACAAGGACATTTGCTCAACCATGTTTGTGTATTTTAATAAGCAGAACCTGGAAACAACCCAGATGTCCCTCAACGGAGGAATGGATACAGAAATTGTGGTATTTTTACACAATGGAATACTACTCAGCAATTAAGGGTTTTAACTGCATTTTATTTACTTATTTTGAGTGTGTGCATGTGTACCACATATGGTACATATGGAGGTCAGAGGACAACTTGGAATTGTTGATGCTCTCTTTCCATCACGTGAGCTGCAGGGGCGGAACTCAGGTCTTTGGGTGTGGGAGCAAGCGCTTTACGCTATCCCCTCACCGACCCCATTCAGAGTTTTAAGGTCACTTTGTAGATGGACACTTAAGGGGACAATGGTTATGATGTCTTAATGATGGAAATGCTCTACATTTTCATCCAAAACAGAAAAAACCTAGTGAACAGTGATACTCAGCGGGAATGAGGCTGTGAGTGATTTCTGTTTTTCTTCAGGAGATACTGTGTAGGGATTCCTGACTCCACCCCCAGAACCCCTGCTGAGAGGGCGTCACAGGACGCTCACAGGCTGTTCTAGAGGTATCTCAGCCACACTTAAAACAGGGGATATTAACACAGGGCCAGATAACCTTGATGGTCAAGGAGTGATGTGGAGACAGATGTTAAGAAAGTTTCTTTGTTCAGAAAGCCTGCAGGAAGTTTGTCTCAGATGCCTAGCTGCATTTAGAAATTTGAACTGTAAGTGGAAATTTTAGAATTAGTTTCTCATACATTGAAACAATCATTTTTGATGATGACTTTGTAGCATTTCTCTTATTTAATAAATACGTACTTGTGGGCCTGTGAGAGAGCGCAGTGGGCAAAGCACTTGCTATTGGGACCCTGGTGACCTGAATTGAATTCTGGGAACCCACAGTGGGAGAAGAGAACTGACTTTTAAACTGGAAGTTGTCTTCTTACCTCTCTTTCTCCCTCCCTTTCAGTCTCCCTCCCCCTGTCTCTCCCTATTTCTTTTTATTCTACACACACAATAATAATAATAAATAAAAATAAAAAAGAAGTCCCTTGCTCACAAATCCTACATCTAAGAATGTATTCTGAGGAGAATTTTGCAAATATTGAGAAGTGAAGGCATAGAAAGTAGGTGTGGCTGCTCTACCTAGGCCAGCCAGAGCCACACAGTGAGACTCTATCTCAATAAACAAACAAAATAAGAAAGAAAAATTTGCATGAGTAATTTTTAATTCTTAAAATAATTGTTTCTTATGGTCAATAGTCAGAGAGATCATGCATCAAACTATTTCACATTCTTTTTTTTGTGTGTGTACTTTACTGAAGTACATTTTTCTTTTGTGGGAGCTAGAATCTTGCTATACAGGTCAGGCATGGCATTTGGATTCTCTTTTCAGCCTTCGTTTGTCAGGGCTTTTGGCATGAAGCTCAGCTTTAAAGCACGCTTTCCATTAATAAGAAATTGAAGACAGCCCACAAATCTATCAGTACAGAACAAATGTTCTGTACCCAAGATAGCGTCATGGATGTATGTGGACCGAGAAACACCGGAAAGTGGACCGAAGCAAGCATAAGCTTTCAACCACAACCACATCTATGCACGCACAGGACTCAAGCACACAGTCCTCATAGACTGATCTGGGTAATTGTAGAGAAACGCTGGAAGGGGAGTCAGACAGAAGCTGGCAGCATTTACATTTGGAACACGTGGGTGAGGACATGGTGAGGGGAGAGACTTTGGATTTTATAGGGTTCAGGGTTGCTCATTTTACTTTCTTAAACCACACACACACACACACACACACACACACACAAATACATATTAATGTATAACAAAACTTTAAATAAAAAATGTAGAAAGGAGTTTAAAATGAGACAAAAACTTGTAGAATGATGGCAAAAAATTTACACTTAACTTTTGAGAGTCACGGTGGGCAGAGCTGCGTGAATGAAGTCTTCCTCCGGTTGCAAGAAATCATGGTTATGGAATGTCCACTGAGAAACTAAAGGCTTCCTGTGCAGTATGGAAAGGAAGCATATCATGTGTTGTTAAGGTGTTATTTGGAGTAATGGAATGTTTTCAAGTAACACCCAATGTTGTAGAATGACACAAGAAAGCTGACGTTACAGGTAGGGCTACTTAAAATAGGTTAAGAGCTGAGCACGGCAGTGTATACGTGTAATTTCGCCACTTAGAAACTGAGACATGACGATTACACGCTTGAAGCCTGGGATACGTGAAGATCTTGTTTCTAAACTAGCAAATAAGCACTGGCTAAGAATTAAGATCTTAAGTGGCACGGTGTCACATAGCTTCAATCCTACAACATGGAAGCCAGAGGCAGTCACATCTCTCAGTTTGAGCCCAGCCTCGTCTTCAGAGCCAGTTCCATGACAGCCATGGCTACACAGAGAAACCCTGTCTCAAGAAAAAAAAAAAAGAGATCCTAAGGACTAAGGATAAGGACCACTGATGTATTTTAAATAGGTTACATTTGAAAAGGCTTATGATTTATTATACATCAAAATTCTGCTGTAATAGCGACACATCTGAAGACCTGTAGACAAAATTCTGCACTCAGAGGATTCCTATCTCCTAGGGACATTAGGCTCTGCTCTGCTCATTTCACTGAAAACAGAACCTGTTTCTTGGGGTGGAATGATCTGTCTTACCGTGTATTTTCATAGTACAAATTAGACTCAAAAGAATTTCCTTGAATGAATATTTTTGTTTGTTGGTGATTTCTTTAAACAATATGTTTTCTTTACTCTTTGAGATTTCATACAGGTATGCAACGTATTTTGGTCATGCCCACTCCTTCATTTCCCTTCTCCAAATCCCCTTGGATTCTATCTATTGGTAGTTTTTATATTGACTGATATATTGAGTTAGTGTTCACAAGGTCTTTTTTCTTTTGTCCTTGAAACACAAATAACATCTTCTGTAGGGTCTTCCATGTTGTTTAGCTTCTTTAGGTGTACAGATTTTAGTATGTTTATCCTATACTATATGTCTAATTACCACTTATGAATGAGTATATACCATGAGTGTCTTTCTGTTTCTGGGTTACCTCACTCAAGACAATCTTTTCTGGTTCCATCCATTTGCTTGCAAAGTTCATGATTTCCATATTTTTAATAGCTGAGTAGTATTCTGTTGTGTAAATGTACCCCAATTTCTGTATCCATTCCTCTGTTGAGGGATATCTAGATTGCTTCCAGATTCTGGATATTACAAATAGAGCTGCTATAAACATGGTTGAGCAAATGTCCTTGTTTGTATTGTTGAGCACATTTTGGATAATGCTTTCTCTAATGCAAGGTTTCTGAATTTCAACACCATCAATATTTGGGATCACTTTGTCTCAGAGTGCTTGGTATTAAACTCAGAGTCACACATGTGACAGGCAAGCACACTGCTAGTGCACGGTAGCCCAAGTCCTAGACCACATAGTTCTTTCAAACTGTCCTGAGCATCACAAGATGCTTATCAGCATCTGTGGCTGTTACCCACTAGGATGCCAACAGCAAACACTTACCTCTCCAGTTACGGAAAATCAGACAATTCTCCAGACATTGGCATATGACTGCTGAAGAACAAAGTCACCTCGAGCTGAGAACCATTGATCTATAGATTTAAAAGAATCTCAAGCATCATAAATAGTTTGATCTGTGTGTAATTTATGTTCATTTTTTACATTTCACATTGTGCTGTGGTTTGGCTGAGTCTGATACTCTGTCGGTAGTTCTATGTTTGCTGTTTTTATTCTGACCGAGTCTGTCAGCATTCTCCGTGCTAGTTTCAGTTCGTAGCATACCTTCAGTTATCTATTCAACACAGGTAATGCATTTCCCCAGTCTTCACTGAAAACTCACTATTACAGTATCTGTCAGTCAGTTACTGATGTTATAGAAAAGACATGAGGAGTCTTTACTTTCAAAAAGTTCCTGGTCTTTGGGAAAGATAGAAAGTCAACAATTCATGATGCAGTATGATGAACTGAAAGAGACCCAAGCCTAAACATGAAAAAGGAAATAACGAAGTTCCCTTCATAGATTTCTTTTTTAGATTTTGTTTTGTCTGTGAAATATTATTGTATAAAGGTTTGTCATCAGATTCGTTTTCTTTACACATGTCTTTTTTTTTTTTTTTTTTTTTTTTTTTTTTTTTTTTTTTTTTTTACCTCTGCAGATGCTGTGGCTCTTACATGGACTGACAGAGTCATCCCGCAGTTAACATGGACCATCCCTTTTGCTATTTCTGTCTCATTGTTCAGTAATCTTGTGGTTAATGTACTGGAGTCAGCAAGAATAATGTACATTGCGAGCCAGCACAGCCAGCTGCCATTGGTGTTTGGTACCCTTAATGTTCACTCCTCCCCCTTCTCAGCTATGCTACTCATTGTCATCATAGCATCCATTGCAATTGTCTTGACAAATCTACTTGAGTTGATAAACTACCTCTATTTTGTTGTTTCCATTTGGACTTCCTTAACAATAATAGGAATCCTGAAACTGAGGTACCAGGAGCCCAGTCTACACAGACCATATAAGGTAAAGGTGGGCTGGGTAAATTTGTTTTATGTAAGATAAGACACATGGCTGTATTTGAAGATCTACCATGCAGCTGTACTACTGCTCAGCAAGCTGTGAAGCAAATATGGATAATCTGGACTTCATTTGCATTTTGTTCATGGTGAATAGGCTTTACTGAATACAAAATTTCTTAAGTTTGACCTAAGGATGTGTTAGTGAGAAAGGCAGATGTTTGAGATGGTAGAACAGACCCTTTGGGGCCATTTGACCTAAGGATGTTTAGCTTATGTAACTGTTGCACATACTATATCATTTATAGTGATGGCAGATACAGCAAATGACAGAAGAGATAAAGTCATGAATGACATTTGCTGTTCTGAACTATTAGCTTATTTTGATCATCAGCGGATTCCTTCTCTTCAGTTTCATTACTTGTATACTTGCTTTTAGTCAAGGGGTGAACATATGTCATGTAAAAGAAGAGCATTCTTTCATCACAGAAAGTCCAATAAGAAAAAACTTAGCAGCATGAGGATATTATTGGGAAAGAGCTTATGCACATAATGGAATAGTCTTGATTGGTTGGTAGCATGTCCAACGTTTTGTTGGAGAATCTCCTGTCCTACAAAAGTTAGATACCCCATTGTATTTATAGCGGTATTAGAGAAGAGGAAATGGGGTTATAAAAGGTACACCACAAGTCAAAGCTCATATAGCACAGAAGGAAGCCAAGATTCACATCTCAACAGTTGCTTTAGAGTGCTTGACTCTCACTAAGTGTAAAGTATAAGAACCTAGAGAGAAAAGAAGCAATAAGCTTTGTTGATGTACCTCTATCTTTTTTTTTTTCCAGTCTTCCCTGCTGCTTCTTCTATTCAGCCATCATTAAACTCTTGGCTATTTGAGAACTCATTGTGCTGTGACTCTATTTCCAGAACCTTGCTAGATTCTCTTCTCTGGGTACAGAAATAAGTGAGATTTGACTCTGATTCTGAAGCAGGGTATCATCTGTTTGAACACTCAGTGAATGCTACGCGATGCATTAACACTGATATCCAGAGCCCTCAGGTATATCTAGTGTATGGTTGATGTCCAGGATCTTCGTGGAAGTACCTTCCTTGGATGTCCTTTCCTCCTAATTTCACATCTGTATCTTTTAACATCTTTTGCTTCTTTGCTGTTTTCTGAGTCATGCTTATATCACTGATTAGGTACAATTGAAAGGAAGTCATGAATTGCTGATAGAGTCACAAGACATCAGAAATACAAGGCAGTCATCAAGGCTCATGTCTAGTTTCTAACATAATTTTCTAAGATTCCTCCTGTCATTTTACTGCTGACATATCTTTCATATCTACAATGATACGGTTAATACTGTAAGACCTGGGGTCTCACAGCTCAGGAGTTCAAGATCGCACCCTTCCCAGAAACTCCCACAGACCATGGACTCGTTGCAAAAGCAAGAGGTTTATTAACCATTGCGCAATGGGGTCACCCCTGCTGGTCAGCAATGAGTGGCACCGGGAGACAAAGGCCTTTAGGTTTTTAAAAGAAAAATTGCGGGAAATTTGAAGTTGCAGTTTTGACAATTTAGGATTGGATGAGGAAGCTATAAAGTAAGATAATTGGTTAGTCTTAGGTGCTCAAGCTTGGCCAGTCCTGCCAAGTGTGGATGCAGCTGCAATTGAAGGTGGGGGTGGTTAGCTCATCCTTGAAGCTTAGGGCTGCGGGCTCTTGGCTGGAGGTCAGGAGCTACTCAGAAGAAGTATGGGTTGGTTGCTAAGAAACACTATCTCAAAGACAAGGGTCTGGTCCTTCTTTTTGCTGAGCAAAGGTCATTGCTTGCTCACTTTTTTTTCTATCTATCCTCACAGATAAGGTCACATTTCTCCATTCTCTGGAAAGGTACTAAGAGGCTTTAGCTTAACCTGAACCTAAAACTCAAAACTATAGGCTTTAGAAGACATACAGGTTACAAAGTTAGTCTAACCCTTTCAATCCTTGCCTCCTAAGAATCTTGGATGGATTGTAAGCAAAAACATGCAAAAATCTGGGTCTGACATTAACCAGCTATCATTACACTATCATTTGACTTACATTTGCTTAAAAAGGGAGGAAAAGGCAATCTTAAGAGCAAATGGTTAAAAATTTTTGTCTGCCCTTATGAATGCTAATATCCTTCCCTCAATTATTTGATAAAAATAATTATCTGTGAGATAGTGAGTTATTTTTCTTAATAGCCTTTAAACAATTAAAAGGAGAATGTTATTTAAGACTCAAATGACCCACTCATTAAAAAGTTTTATAATTTCAACCAGCTATATCATAAAATTCGGGTATCTTCTACAGATATCTCAAAATTGATTGTCTAGACCTGGTGGTCTATGTCTATAATTCAAATAAATTTAGAGACTTTTGGGAGGCTGAGGCAGGAAAATTATGAGTTCAAGGCCAACCTGAGCTACTTAGTAAGACCCTCAAGGGAAAAAAAATTCAAGGGTAATGCTATAATGTTAGGTGTGGAATGTTTATATTTCAATACAATCCATGTACTGAGGGTGAATCTTTAATATTTTGTCAAAATAGGAAAAGAAGAATTATTTTAGATAAGGAATTTTCTGTCTTAATTTATTCCTTTGTTAGACATATACCATCCTAACATTTAACTATTGCTATTATCATGATTAGCAGAGGGTAAAAGTAGTTTTTCTCTTAGCTTGCTCACTGATTTGAAATATTTTCTATGGAAGATTGCCCAGATCCCCAGCAGGCCTAGAAACAGCTTTTGAATAAGTCCATATCACCTATGCCTGCAGGTGGTCTTAGTGGTCAGTATATGTTTATGACCACCTCCACTCATGAAGAGCAAAAGGTTCTGATGCCCCCCTCCCCAACCAACACCTTCTCTGGGGAATCTCTAGCTTTTCCTTTCCCTGTAACATTATCAGTCCTGAGCACATTGGCCTAACTCCTGGCAACTCAGTATCCAAGTGAGTTAGTTCCCCAGTAAGGGGAACAGGGACTTTCTCTGACATGAACTCAGTGGCTGGCTCTTTGACCTCCCTCCCCTGAGGGAGGAGGAGCCTTGCTAGGCCATAGAGGAGGACATTGCAACCAGTCCTGATGAGACCTGATAAGCTAGGGTCAGATGGAAAGGGAGGAAGACTTAGAGAGGGGACTTAGAGAGGGACAGGGAGGAGATGAGGGAGGGAGGGTGGGAATGGGAGGGAATAAGGAAGGGGGCTACAGCTGGGATACAAAGTAAATTAACTGTAATTAATATTAAAAATAAAATTTTAATTAAAAAAAGATGAGAGAAATGAAAAAAGGCTATTTCCTATTATCAGCTTTACAACATTTTTAGTTATGTGAAATTTGGTTATCACACATGCATTTTCACACCTAATTATTTTCTTCAATTTTTATCTTTTCAGGTGTTTTTACCGTTCATATTCATAGCACTGACCATCACCCTGTGCTTGGTTTTGATTCCCCTTGTCAAGTCTCCCAAGATGCATTATATCTATGTGTTCCTCTTCCTTCTCAGTGGAGTGTTCTTTTATGTGCCATTTATATACTTTAAGTTGAAGCTGGTTTGGTTTCAGAAGCTGACTTGTTATCTGCAGTTACTCTTTAATATTTGCACCCCTGATGTGTCTGATGAGCACTTACCAGAAGTAGAAAATTGAAAAAGAGTAGCCTTTTATAACCACACCATGTTCCAGATGAAGGCTAAGTGTAGGCTAGACTAGTAATGATGGCAACTCTTGAAATGAAAATGGTGTATAGAAAAATACCCAGGAAGTTCCTGGTTTTAAAATGGCGAAGAAAGTGACCGGAGAGATTGTTGTTAAGGGCAGCCATTGCTCTTGCAGAAGACTGGAGTTCAATTCCCAAACCCCACACAGAAGCTCACAACTATCTGTAACTCCAGACATGGAGGACCAAATATCCTCTTTTGGATTCTGCAGGCACTGCACGCATATGGTATGCAGATATACATGTAGGCAAACACCCATAGACATTTACAAAAGAAAAAAATAAGTGTTACTAAACTCTGTTTTAATAAAAATAAAGTTCCTAGTTTGTATAGTTGCATGTATCAATGATGTCTTTTTCATTCTCCTGTTTATCTCATCCATTTTCTAGTGAATGTGTTCTTATAATAAAAGTTAATGATTGAAAATAAACAAAAATTCTCCCATAATTTTTCTTTTTTGGCAGCATAAAACAATCCTAATAGGTATTTTTATTGTTGTTTTGTTTATTTTGGAGACAGGTTCTCACTCTGTAGTGCAAGCTGCCTTGAACTCATAGCACTCACTCCTCTTGCCTCAACCTCCCTAGTACTAGACTGATGGGCATAGAATCTGTTTCAGTTCCTGCATCAACTCCTCAATGATGGGCTAGAATCTGTAAATTAAGATAAATCCCTTGTTTACCAAATTGGTTTTGGCCAGTGTTTTATCACAGCAACAGAAAAACACAAACAACAAACAAACAATAAAACAAACCAAGAACCTAGTATAGATGGGTACAGACACATTTAGCAAGCTTTTCACCTTCAAACCAAAAGTACTTTAGCTAATAACAGAGGAAAAATGAAGTGTTCTAAGGACCATATTAGTTATCTTTCCTGTTGTTGTGATAAAAATATCCTGACAATGTGGTTTAAGGGAGAAAGGGCTTATTTTGGCTACAGTGCCGTCACAACACAGTTCACTGGTCAGAGAGACAAGGCCGCAGCCAGGAAAGCATGGCTGCAGGAGCGAGATGCTAGCGGTCACAGTCTGCTGCCCAGGAAACAGGATGTGAACAGAAGGCAGCACATCCCACAGGGCCACAAAGCTGGTGCCTAGCAGCCTACTTCATCCAACAAGACTTTACCTTTTCAAGGCTCCCAAACAGCACGACCAGCTGGGAACTGAGTTTTCCAACATTTGAGCCTGTGGAGGCCATTTCACAGTCAGACCACAACAGCAATGAAAGATAGTGACAATTCTCTTTAAAACCTGTTAACCATCTATAGATTGGCCTTTACCCCCCTGAGCTAATTTTTCTTCCTTCCTTCCTTCCTTCCTTCCTTCCTTCCTTCCTTCCTTCCTTCCTTCCTTCCTTTCTTCCTTCCCTCCCTCCCTCCCTTCCTCCCTCCATCCCTCCCTTCTACCTTCCTTTCTTCCTTCCTTTCTCTTTCTCTCTTTGTTTTTTGACTGGGTCTCACTGTATACCCTAGCCTGTCCTAATACTCCTATCTCAGCTTCCTGAGATCTGGGTCTACAGTCATAAACCTAGCTGAGAATAAGATTCCTTAAAATGAGAATTAAACGAAACAATAGACTAAAAATAAAAAGTCAGTTATTGATACGTGGTAAATGCCAATTTTATGTTAAACTAAAATCCCTATTGTTTTAAATAACCATACTGCCAACACCCATGATTTAGCCTAAGGAGGGTACGCAAAGTGGAGACATTGACAAAGTTTTTTTAAATGTTCTACAAAATTGAAAAAAAAAACCAAACAAGTAAATAATAGATATAAAACAAATGTTTACCAAATGAACGGGGTGCAGATGGGTAATGAAAGTCACAGTATGCAGGATGAGGAAAGAGTCTCTAGTGAGTATTTGTTATGCTAAATTGCTAGAAGAGACAGGAACAGTGCCCAGATGAATGCTGTGGGAACTCAACAACTTAAGACAGCACGGAGAATGCTAGGACATGAGCTTTCCACCAAACACTGTGTGTTTCTGCTGATGGCAGGCTCTGCTACAGCCTGAGAAATTCCTGGAGCCCCGGGTAGGAAAGCTCTTTGAACTGGATTAAGGTTAAAGCTTGTCCCACCTTGTCTGGAATTTTATGTAATAATATTGCATACTTATCTAGTATCGAATTTCAATTTATGTAATACACATTCAGTACTTTGCCATAAACAGAACTCATTAAAACAAACGAAATGTACCAGGACAAGATGTTCCTCATAAAAGCCAGTGGCTTCTGTAATTGTCTTTCATTTCTGGGTTTCAAGGCTCTTACTGAGCACAAGCAGAATTCCACCTAGAATTTCATTGACTGCTGATCCCAATCTTATCACAACAGCTCGGTATTTTTAAAGGAAAAACATATCGTTGAAAGATAATATTTTCTTTTGCTCACAGGAAACACGCACAGTGTTTTTCACTGAAGGATTCTGGCTTACATACTTTCTGACGTCACGCCTGCCCTCAAAGCCAATTCTCCTTTTGGAGTTTTTTTTTTTTTAAGCTGGATGGTATGGTATGATGATGTTATAGTTTACAAAGCAAAGCCCAATTCCCGTGAGCTTGTGTCTTCTGGAAATGGTAAGGAAGCTTCACTCATGGTAGCTCAATAATGTGGCTGCCTAACAAGACATGAACAACTACAACAGCCAATAGACAAGCTAACTAGAAGAGGGAAATTTCCAGGGATTCAGCCCCCTAGACAAAGAAGTACAGGTGACTAAGAAATGCTGAAATCCATTAGAAATAGTCTTCCTTAGGAAGACTCCCCTAATTGATTATTTAACACCAAGTAGTTAGCTCTGAAATTTATGTACCAGTAACAATAGAGACAGAATAGGTTGTTTTTATATATTCAGGCCATCTATCAGTTTATCTATCTATCATCTTCTTTCTTTGTTTCTTTGTTTCTTTCTTTCTTTGTTTCTTTCTCTCTCTCTCTCTTCCTATTATGTATCTATCATCTATTTATCTAATCTATTTATCTTATCTATCTATCTATCTATCTATCTATCTGTCGTCTACCTATCTTTTTGTAAAGGAAGAGAGACCATGATTTTGAGAGAGAGCAAAAGAGACATGTTGGAGAGATGGAAAGGATGAAAGGGAAGGGGAAAAATCATACAAGTATATTTTATTAAGAAAAAAACAATAGCTGGAATATTTGGATTTTTTATGCTTAGTCAGCAGAAAGTTACTTCAAATGACATAAAGCAATTACAGTATCTGTGGGGAGCCCTCTGGAAAGAAGCAAATGAGTTCTGTTTAAATATTTTGAGCTGAAGGCTAATCTTAGCGATATGGCTTTGAAGCAATTAACATTGTAGCCCCTTTCATTGCTCTTCAGGAAAACTATTGAGAGATTATGGGCATATTAACTATGGTTGAGGGGGGGAAGCTGTTCATGAAAGGATGCTATTGAAAAGCCACAGTCACTGAGTCACAAGGGCCTTTGAGGTTTATCTACACTGGTAACATTACCAGGAATTTCTCTTCTCTCTTTCTTCCTCTCTCCTCTTTATCTCTAAAGCCACCAAGATTAAAACATCGTTGATATACCACATCTTTTCACCGTGGTCAACCAAGATTTTGTCTTTTTAATATTTAACAATAGGAACATAACCAAATTATGTCCCGATACAGCCAACATATGGGGGGGGGTAGATGAAAAGAGAGAGTACACTAGACCATACATAAAAGACCTCACCTTGTACCTACACACACCCCTCATCTATCCCACAGTCACTCCATGCTTCCTTTTCTGACTTCTGCTCTGCAAATCTCTCAGAGAATGTGGCCCTCCATGAGAAAGCAGACTTCAAAAGACATCAGATTTGTGTTTGGTCTTGGAGTTTCCTAGCCACAGAACTGTAAGAAATGTATTTCGTTGAATGTATCCGTTGAATGTATTTATTGAATGTATTTTAATTGTTAAGTCACATAGGTTCATGGCTTTTCGTGCAGTAGTCCCTGACAGACTGTGACAGGAACTGCTGAACCAGAGCATGCTGCTTCCACACTCCGTTCTTCTCTATGGTAAGAGCTTTCGCACTGTGCCGTTTATTTTGAAGGAACATTCTTGGAAAGGGAGGGAAAGACTCGATAAGGTACAAAATGATCTGTGCTGACACTCCCTCCTAGCTTGGTCAAGTTCAGGGTGAACATAAATTTTTCTAGATGGAAAGCACTAAAAGTTGAGGAAATAGTACTTTCTCCCCCCCCCCCCCCCCGCAACAAAGTGGAGGCCCTACACACACACATACACACAACACACACACACACTCACTACATAAAGCTACACATTAATTTGGACAGATGGTGAATTTCAGTTCTATAATAAACACAGAAAATTTTCATATCTGTCAATAAATAGTATGTTTTATTTTTTTAATTTTTTAATATTAATTAGTTTATTCACTTTGTATCCCAGCTATAGCCCCCTCTCTCATTCCCTCTCAATCTCACCTCTCCCTGATCTCCCCCCAAGCCTCTCTCAAAGTCCACTGATAGGGGAGGTCCTCCTCTCCTTCCATCTGACCCTAGCCTATCAGGTCTCATCAGGCTGGCTGCATTGTCCTCCTCTGTGGCCTGGCAAGGCTGTTTCCCTCTCAGGGGGAGGTGGTCAAAGAGCCAGCCACTGAGTTCATGTCAGAGACAGTCCCTATTCCCAATACTAGGGAATCCACTTTGATACCAAGCTGCCATGGGCTATATCTGAGCAGGGCTAGGTTATACCCATGAATGGTCCTTGGTTGAGTATCAGTTTCAGAAAAAAACAAAACAAAACAAACAAACAAAAAAAAACAATAGGTTAAGGCAGAGCATTGTTGTTTGATTTTTGTTTGTTTGTTTTCTCTTCCTTATTTCCAAATGTTCCCTCTCAATGGCAAACTCTTGTACTCCACAAAAGCCCTTTTAGGGGATCTAAGATGGCTCTAATTTCTCTACGGGTGGTAGGGAAGAAGAGTGTTAGTCTACTCTTAGTCTATGGCTGTGAAGAGACACCATGACCATAGCAACTCTTAAGAACACTCGCTTACAGTTTCAGAGGTTTGGTCCACTATTGTCATGATGGAAAGCATGGCGGCACAAAGGCTGACTTGGTCCTAGATGAGAATTCTACATCTTGATCAGCAGGCTACAGGAAAAGAGAGGGACTTTGAGCTTGGCTAAGGTCCTTTGAGCCTCAAAGCACCCCGCCCACCCTGACACACTTCCTAACAAGGTGTATAAGGCTACACCTCCTAATCCCTGTCAAGTAGCATCACTCCAGAATGACCAAGCAGTCAAATGTCTGAGCCTATGGGGGCCATTCCTATTCATACCACCACAGTCTAGTTACCTCTTGTTCTCCAGTCGTATTTAAACAATTGTTCTGGGGAATGACTCATCCACTAATCACTTCTCCATCCACTTGTTCCTGTATTCAATTGTTGACTGTTACTATGTGTTACTTAGCGATTCAAGGGAATATAAATATAGTCAAGATATATTTTCAGTCTACAAATACCACACAAAATAATTAACTTTAATACTATGCAAAAAATTGTCAAAGAGAGCTAGGCAGAGACCCAGACCGGCAGATATGATGATTGTCAGCTTCCTGGAACTTTGGGTAAGCTCAGAACTCTTCCTCTCTCTCAACCAGGTTTTCTAGCTCATCCTACTTGTCCTGTTTCTTCATTTTCTTTGTATACCTATTTTAAGCCAATTATGTTCCAAGTGGCACCTCTATAAATTTGGATATCTGAGCCAGGAAGACCAGACTTTGTAAGAGGCAATGAAGGAAAGCTGAGAAAAGGCACATCAAAGCCTGGCTCCCAACTCCTGGCTATGAGTTGGAGCCCGCTTTTCAGGGACTCCTGTACTCCTTAGAGGGAGAAGCCAAAGACCTTAGAGCCTCAGTGACTCACAGTACAGAGCGAAGACCTGTTGGTGATAGGTTCTCCAGAGGCTCCCCTGGTACAGGACTTCCCTAATGACTGCAGTAGAGGGACTCTTTCCTGCTTATCCTCCAAGAGTCCACACTCTTGCAAAAGGGAATTGTCACTGCAGCCTCTCCCAGCCTGCACCACCAGCTGCTACTGAGTTCTTACACTTTCCCTTTCTGCGTGGGAAGCTGCAGTCCTGACCTGCACTAAGCTGGCATATCAAAGCTCCTGAGAGCTCTTGAGTTGAAACGCTTTCTGAGAAAGCATCTTACTGCTACTGGGAATTCAAACTGTTTCTTTTAAGTCCTGTGTGGCAGTCTGTTTTCAGTTGTTTTGGCACTCTAAAGCCTGTTACTTCTGAACTGACAAATAAAATAGCTCCATCTAGTACTCTTTGCTGTTTGTGCACACCACTGTTCGTGGAAGGTGGGGTGAGGACCTGGTAAGAGCAGAAGGTCTCCATAGACCTCTTCAATTTGAGAAAACCAGGTGCCAATTTCTTTAAAGGTCTGATGGAGTTTGAATCTATCTGGGTCTGGGTCTGGACATTTTAAATGGGAATTTTTATTTACTTATTTATTATTGCTTCAGTCTTATTACCTGTTATAGATGTGTCTAAATTATTTATCTCATCTTAAGTTTAATTTTGGTAGATCATAACGATCTAAAAAACCATCATTTCTTTTAGGTTTCCCGATTTACTGTAGTATAAAATATGGTATGTCCCACACTTTTCTCAGTTTCTTTCATGTCTGTTGTAATGTTAATGTTTTCATACCTAACTTTATTGATTTGGGTCTTTTTCTGTTTTGGTTAATTTGTAAATTGATTTTGCTTATCTTTTCAAAGATTCAACTCTATTTCAATAATTCTTTGTAGTTTGTTTTGGTTTTTCTCATTTCATTAACTTCTGCCATGATCTTAATTACTTCTTTTTGTTTACTGATTTTGTTTGTTTATGTTTTTTCCAGGCTTTAATGTATACCATTATTTATTTGAAGCCCCCCCCCATCTCTTAACTATAGTTGCTTACACCTATAAATGTAAAAGTCTTTCTTGGGCTACTTTCATAGTGTTGTATCAGTTTCAGTGTGATGTTTTCATTTTTTTATTTGATTGTAGTATTTTTTTTCCAGACAGGTTTCTCTGTGTAGCCTTGGCTGCTCTGGACTCTCTTTATAGACCAGGCTGGTCTCAATCTCACAGAGATCCTCCTGCCTCTGCCCCCCAGAGTGCTGGGATTACAGGCGTGTGCCACCGCACCCGGATTGATTGCAGTATTTTTTTTTAAAGTTCCCTTATTGTTTCTTTCAATAACCCATCAGCATTCAAGAGAGTGCTGTTCAGTCTCCATGCGTTTATATACACTCTGCATTTTAATTCCATTGTTGCCAGGTAGAGTACTGTTTTTAAAAAATTCAGTTTTCCAATATCCTCAGACTTGCTTTGTGTCCTTTATCTGATCTGTTTTGGAGACAGCGCCACAGGCTTCTGAGAAGAATGTGTACTCTACGCTGTTTGTATGTCAATGTCTCTCACGTGCATTCAATCTACGGTGTCATTTAACTGAGATAGTCTCTGTTGATTATTTTGTTGGCGTGATTTGTCTATTGTTGAAGGTTGGGTTGAGGTCTCGCACTGTTATTGTTTTGGAGTGAATCTGTCTCTCTGTATCCTTATTTGTTTAATGATATTGGGTGTGCCCATATTTGATGTCTGTGCTTAAAACTGTAACAGCCTCTTCATGGACTCCTGTCTTAAAACTGTGAACTGAGTTTCTTCATCTCTTCTGGCTAATTTTGCTTTGAAAATCTTGTCTTAGTCTGGGTTGCTGCTACTGTGATAAACACCATGCACAAACAACTTGTAAAGGAAGGATTTATTTGTCTTACATTTTTCTTCACTGGAAGAAGTCAGGGCAGGAACTCAAACAGGGCAGACACCTAAAAGCATAAACTGGTACAGAGGTCATGGAGAAAGGAATGCTGCTAACTGGCTTGCTCTCTATGGCTTGCTCAGCCTACTTTTTTATAGAACTCAGGACCACCAGTTTAGGAGTGGCCCCACCAGCAATGGACTAGGCCATTCCATAATTGCTAATTAAGAAAATGCCCACAGGCTTGCCTGCAGCCTTATTTTATGGAGGCATTTTCTCAATTGAGGTTCCTTCTTCTCAGATTCTTACTGCAGCTTGTGTCAAGCTGACATAAAACTAGCCAGCACAAATCTCGTTTGTCACATATTAGAACAGTGACTCCTGCTTGTTCTCTATTCTCCAGGGCTTGGAGATAGAACTCAAGCCTGGGTCTTCTGACCAGTAATTGAATTCCTACAGTTTCAGCCTGTAGTTTTACAGGCTGTTGATTAAAGATGAGGGACCCAGTCCCAGTGTCATTCAAATCATCTAATATCTAACTAGGAGCTTCTTGGCATGCGCTAACCACTTCCCTTTAGTGAAAAAGAGCTGCCTACACTTTCTAGCCAAGTCAGCTGAAGCCCCAGGGTGAGGTGCTGTCAACCAACTATAAGTAGAAGAGCTGTATAACTATCTTAAAGGGATTGTCGCTCTCCTTGACCCTGAGTTGGATTTTCAGAGCCATCTTAGACAATAAGAGGCAGAAGAGAGTGCAGAAAGAACCAGCTGATAATGGAGCCAGATGCAGTTCAACCCCACACCTATTCCACGAAAGGACTGCCACCTGTATCTCATCCTAGCTGGTGGCTACATCTTTTTTAAATCCTCATTCCCATTCCTCTGCTTGCTTTTGTGAGTCTACTCCTCACTGTTCTTCTTCTTATTCTTTCTTTAAACATATCCCCCCTCTTTCTTTTTTAATTTTAATTTTATTTTTATTAATTACAGTTTATTCACTTTGTATCCCAGCTGTAGCCCCCTTTCCCATCCCCTCCCATTCCACTCTTTCTCCCTCCCTCTTCTCCTATGCTCCTCTCCCAGTCCACTGATAGAGGCTGTCCTCCTCCCCTTCCCTCTGACCTTAGTCTATCAGGTCTCATCAGGACTGGCTTCATTGTCTTCCTCTGTGGCCTGGTAAGGCTGCCCCTCCCCTCAAGTGGAGGTGATCAAAGAGCCAGCCCATGAGTTCATGTCAAAGACAGTCCCTGTTCTTATTACTGGGGAACCCTCTTGGACACTGAGTTGCATGGGATACATTTGTGCAGGAGTTCTAGGTTATCTCCATGCATGGTCCTTGTTTGGAGTATCAGTCTCAGATATTTTGGTTCTGTTGCTCTCCTTGTGGACCTCCTATCCATTCCAGGTCTTCCTATCTCCCTCTTCTTTCCTAAGATTCCCTGTATTCTGCCTAAAGTTTGGCTATGAGTCTCGGCATCTGCTTTAATACCCTGCTGGGTAGAATCTTTCAGAGGCCCTCTGTGGTAGGCTCCTGTCCTGTTCCCTGTTTTCTCCCACTTCCGATGTCCATCCCATTTGCCTTTCTGAATGAAGATTGAGCATCTTACCCAGGATCCTCCTTCTTGATTAGCTTCCTTAGGTATACAGATTTTAGTATGATTATCCTATATTATATGTCTAATATCCACTTATTAGTGATTATATACCATGTGTGTCTTTTCTGCTTGTGGGATACCTCACTCAGGATGATCTTTTCTAGATCCCACCATTTGCCTGCAAATTTCATGATTTCCTTGTTTTTAATTGCTGAGTAGTATTCCATTGTGTAAATTCCATTGTGTAAATGCATACAATTTCTGTATCCATTCTTCAACTGAGGTACATCTGGGTTGTTGATCTTCCAACTCAGTTTTCTTTTTATCTGTTTTGTATTGTTGTTGCCAAGACTCCTTCTAGCACCTGTGTTTAATCTAAGTGTTAAACTTCAGTGGCCAGCCTTTGGACAGCTATATTGTACTGTTGATTCAAATACAAAACTGTTTCTTTCTCTCCTTTCTTAACCACAAACTCATGCATGTACTAGATCTCAAAATGGTTTCAGCATTCTCCTTGTTTCTTTAACTCAGCTAATGACATCACTATGCATCTTTACCCAAGAGAGAAAATTGGTAATCTCTTTTCTTCATCACTTCAGCAGTCTTAGCTCCAGCCTTCATTCATTCAAGCACTCTTCTAGATTGCTGATGACATGGTTACTCCAAAACTTGTCTTGATCATATCATGTCTCCAGATCATAAATCCTACAAAGGCTTTGCATTGTCTAAAACTTCAAGACCACTCATTCGTTTTCGTGTTGCATAATAGAAAGTTTGGGAACTGTGCTGTGTCTCCCTTCAGGCTCATGTTTCATAATCTTCAGATTTCAAAGCCCTAACAGTACTGAATTATTTGAGTCTCCCAAATCAGCTATTTTTCCTTGTACGTAGTGTAGGCTCTGTGATGCACTTGTTCTATAGGGCACACGTTCTTCCCATTTTAGAACAAAATCCTTGCATCCTGATCTCAACCCAAACATGCTTCCCTTTGGAACAATTTCTCTGAAAAGCCCTTCAAGAATATGCATACGGGTACAGTGATGCTCCCCTATGATCCCAGCACTCTACTCTGGGAGGCAGAGGCAGAAGGATCTATGTGAGTTTGAGACCAGCCTGGTCTACAAAGCAAATCTAGGACAGCCCAGGCTACACAGAGAAATCCTGTCTCAAAAACAAAACAAAACAAAACAATAATAACCACAAAAACAAAAAGACAAACAGAAAGAATATGCATATTGACATTTATGACCAAAGGTCTTAATAAGTTATTATATATGTATATGTAAATAACTTCTTTTAAAAGTCTCATCACGCCTGCTCTGATGCTCACCACTTTTACTTCTGCTTCTCTTACTTGAGTGGGAGCTCATCTTCCTATACATCTTCTGAGCGCACGTATGTGCTTAAAATAGAATGTTGAAAGTAATCATTTGAGAAGGTGACATTATGAAGACCATTGTTCTGCTTATGGCCACCTGCAGCCAGAACAGAGCTATGAGCTTGCTAATAACAATTAATCCAAACTGGAGTTGCTTTGAGAATACCATCACTATCTGAGAGGCCTTGTTGATATTGCCTTCCCTTTCATGCTCTGCTCATGTCCTTGGCATTTAATCCAAGGACAGAGATGCTAAATGTATCTGGGCCAATAGGATATTCCCTTCCCAAGCATTTAAAAATGAACTAAGATGTATGTACAGAAATGCAAAGGTTTTTTTTTTGTTTTGTTTTGTTTTGTTTTGTTTGTTTTTTGAGCCAAGTCATTGATGTGTAACAGAGAAGTTCCCAATTACCCCTAATCACTTCTCTGGATCCGAAGCTTCCTTTTCTTTTCTCTCCCTGTGTATTCTGCTTTTTAAAATAATTGTTTATTTTTCAGTTTATAATTTAACTATTAAGGGTCTTCCTTTCCTTTCCTCTTGCCAAACCCTCCCATATACCCTCCCCACTATCCTTCAAATTCATGGCCTCTTTTTCTCATCAGTTGTCATTTTGTATATATTCCCAAATAAGATCTGTTGAGTTCATAAAATGTTACTTGGATGTGTGTATTTAGAGTTGACATTTTGGACCTGAACAAACAATTGTTCTGAGAGCAGCCCTTTTCAGCACACTCCCTTGTTCCCCTGGGTTGGCTTAAAGTCAGTTTCCTGGCTTACAGATAAATCAGTCTTAACCTGAGCACTAGCTATAAAAGGAGTATACATGGGCTGATTCCATGCTGTGAGAATTAGTGTGAGAAAACTGTAGCATGAAGCTCTGAGCAAAGACAAATTCACAGCAGTACTTCCCACAAATAGTTTATTCTTTTTTTTTTTTAATTGGGTTTCTGTTTTCACATTTACTATTTCCTCACTCTCACTAGCATTGGATATGATTTGTTCTTTCTCTAGTTTTCTTTTTTATTTAACTTTTTATTGATTATTTGTGAATTTCACATCACGCAAATGAATCCCACTCATCTCCCCATCCCTTCTTATCCATCCTCTGCCCTTGCAACCTCCCTCCAAAGAGGAAGAAAAAAAGATCCCATTGTGGAAGCTGCAGTGTGTCACTGTGTGCCCCACAGTATAACCTTTTGTCCACACTTCTTAGCTTGCCAATGTTTATTGCAGTGACTCCTTGGTCTGGTTCCAGGTCTCTGGCTTCTGCTCCACCACCAATACTGGATCCTCATCAGGACTCCTCTTGGATATTCTGTTGTTGCCCTGTGTTGTGGAGATCTTGCAGCTTTGGATGGGCCTCTTCACATACCCCAACAGTTCGTAGATGGGGTAGATGTTGGGATGGGCCAGCTCAAGGCCCTGGATCTGGGCCTGGGGGACAGGCTGAACTGATCAGCCCACCAGCTCTCCTGCACTCAACCACCAGACAAGCTCTCCATCACTCCATGCTAGCTCATCTACTGCCCCAGCCCCACCATCAGAACCAGCTCTATTGTGCTGCCTGCTCTCAGCAGGCAAGGGATGGGCCAGCTCTTCCACCTACCACAAGTGACAAAGCTTGGGAGGATGCAATGGGGAGTGGGGGATGCCAGCCCATGGCAGACTAGTTGTGGGGCCAGCTCTCCAGTACCCACAAACTCCAACTAACTGGTGCCCCCACCACTAGGGTCCCCTCTACTGTGCCGCTCTCCTGAGTGCTGCAGCAGGTGAAAGACAGAGCCAGCTCTTCTGTTTTCATGACCCCTCAGGGCCAGCTCTCCCTGCCTGCTGCAGGTGGTAAGGGGCAAGGGGTTGAGTGGACAGTTTATTCTTTCTATCTTTTCTCTTTTTAACTGAAACAGTCTTTAATGAAAGTTGTATAGGAGAGGCCTCTACTCCTGCATCTTCTCAATCTTTTCTTCCTTGTGTTAGCCCTTCTCTTTTCCTACTTGTCGAGACTTGGCTTTCCTCTCCATGATCTTCTTGCTGTCTTTGTCCAGCTTTAGCCTGGTGATAACCACCCTGCTGGGGAGGATGCCCACATGGACGGTTGTGCTGTTCACCTTTTCTCCCTGTGCTCACTCAGTGTAGATGATGTATTTCTTCCTGAACACATGGGCCACTTTGCCAATCTGCTGGCCTTTGTAGTGTCCTCGGACAACCTCAATGTCATCATCCTTTCGAATGGGCATGGAGCGAACATTATACTTCTGTCTCAGCTCTTTGGGAAGAGGAGAAGACATGATCATCCTCCGGATGTGAGACGGTGCATTGAAATGCCACTTGCAGTTCTTGCTTCGGTCAGAGGTCACAAAGTGATTGAATGTCATTCTGGCAGCTATGATCTAGTGATGGCTGCAAAAGGAAAGAACTTGAATAGTTTATCGTCAGTGTCATTTATTTCATGATATTCACAAACAAATGCATTTTTCTACTTAAAAATGAGGCTTTTTATTTGGGTATGTCAGTACATATCTGTGATTCAAGCACTTAGGAGGAAGGTTGAGGCAGCGATTTATAGTTTGAGGTCACTCTGTGGCTATACTTCCAATACAAAAGTAAATAAAATTAGGAAGGAAGGAAGAAAGAGAGACACTAGTAGACTTCCAACTTCAAATCTAAAGTTCCATGTTAACTTAGCAAAGAACTTTGCCCATACTGTTCTGTCAGTAACAATTAGGACAGTTTGGCCTGATTATAAAGTTATCTGATGTTTCCATAAGAGCTAGCAGTGAGCCCTTCCTAACTAATTAGCTTAGAGGAACACTGTGACATTCCTTCTACACAATAAGGAAAGGTTATGAGATATATCCTTTTTGTGAACACAACCATGTATGATAGTGTAGGGGTTATAGTATTCTGCAAACTAGAGTTAACTAGGGAAGAGAGAATCTCAATCAAGATGTCTCCACCAGACTGACCTGCAGACAAGACTGTGGGGCATTTTCTTAAGTAATGATTGATATAGGAGGGCCCATGCTACAGGGCACTATCCACCCCTCGGCAAGTGGTCCTGGGTTGTATAGGCAAAGGAACGGAATGAGCCATGAGAAGCAAGCCACTAAGCTGCACTCCTCCACGGCCTCTGTTTCAGTTCCTGCTTCCAGCTTCCTGCCTGGCTTGAGTTCCTGCCTTGGTTTCCTCAATAATGGATAGACTCCGTTACATGTTACGGAATGTGTAAGCCAAATGAACTATTACTCACGAAGTTGCTTTTGGACATGCTCTTCATCATAGCAACATCAAGCAAACTAGACAAACAGGAACCTCAAAATTCATCCAAATAAAAGAGAAAGGGGAAATGCAGTCAGCCAAATTGTTAACTTCAAGCTGAGATTTGGCAGAACATTGGGAAGAAAATATCTTCTACTCTTTGACACTTCACACATATTCAGTGAACAGAGGCAACCCAAGGTTTACAGCAATCCAAGCAATGCAGTTTGCTGGGGGGGGGGGGAGTCTAGCACCCAAGATTTCTATATATTGTCATAAGATTTAAAAATATCCATTTAGAGGACATGTCTGTCCGCTGATTCAGCCCCACTGCTTTCTGTCAACAATGATAATATTATTCCAATCCCTCACACACTCAGCAGTTACTTAACAAAGAAATAACAACTCCCAGGAAACAGAATAACCCATCAAGCTGAAAAGCACACTAAGAATCCAAAGAAACATAACAAAGAGCAGGTGCTCTTTGCTCTGATTGCCGATCGCTCTTATCGCAGAAATGGTTCTAAACACAAGCTCCTACTTACAGCTCCCAGAAAACAGCATCTCAGGGGATGCAATAGGCAAAGGGTATGATAAAACTTACAGTTCCCAGTGACTATGACAAAGCAGTGACAAAACTAGAAAGAGCTTGCAGCAGACTACTGAACGGGTGCTTGTCTGCAGTCATTTAGACAAGAGCAAGCAAGCAGCCAGGGACAGCTTAGCAAACACAGAAGCAACCTTGCCTCATCTGAGTGGGGCATACTGACCTATTGGGAAGACTTGGTAGTCTATGTAGAAGCTTCTCTTCAGAAAAGCAATGAGACAGTTTGCAATGAGGCATACGGAACTGCTTTGCTATTCAAGTGACTGAGCAGAGAGGATGCCGCTGAGAAAACAGTGCTGGTACATGACAGTTCACCCATTCCTCACCCTGAAAGAGAACTGCGGTTACAGACTGCATTCATCGCAGACAGCATTCATGTGGCTTTCAGCTTGTTTTGGAACATTGCTTCTTAATTTTAACCTATGTCCAAATGAGTCCATACCGAAACATCCTTCTCTCTCTCTCTTCCTGCCTTCTTTTTTTCCCTCCCTCTCTCCCTCCCCCATCCCCATCTCTTCTTCCCCAAGACCTCCATATTTAAGTGAAGAAAACTGTTCCGTTGGTTTGTTTCAAGCTAACACTTCTTTCTGTTGAATCCTGACTGGCAGCATGATGTCAAATGTCACTGCAGATGCAGGGCAATCTGGCTCTCCCACCCACCCCAGCCACCCCACTCAGGGAACACTATGCTTAAGGCAGATCCCCAGTGGTCAACTGTGGTGTTGACACAATTATTGACTGAGATGGGATTTGTTCGCTCAACAAACAAAATTAAATGTCACCTAATAATTAGGAGATATTGGCATCACATAGTAAACAAGAGACTCCTTGAGTAATTATTTATGGATATATTGATACATATTCCTTTAGCTTCTTAGCATCCTATCTGTACAACTGTTCCTGATGGGAGGAAAGGTTTGTGGCTTTGAGTTGGTGCACAAACCTGGGCTAAGTGATGACAAGGGCTTTGGAGTTAACCTTAGATCCCATTGCAAATGTTTGAAATAGTTTCTATCCTCTTTCTTCCTACATCATGTCTTTCACTCCTTAATATATCCATTAATTGTTATACGGAGAGCTTCTGCTCCAATCTGCTGGCTTGAATACTTTGAAAGTGAGATGCTTTAATTAATTGAGTGAACAACAGTGCAGGCAACAGAAATCTCTCATGATAATTCATTTTTCCATTCCCCCTCTTTTAATGAATTCAATCAATGTGAAAGTTAATTCCTTTATGTATTTTAGGGTCCTGTGAGTTTTATGGTAGATGTGAAGTGATTGAACAGGCAAGCAAACTGGATTGAGAGTCCTTGTCAGTTTTGGATTGGCATTTGCGGGAGGGGTGAGGAATCATGAGGAAATCTCAATGAATTTTCCTGTGCTTTCAATTGTCTTCTTCAGGTAGTTGTGTTTGTAGCTCTCAGGAATGAAGCTTTATTTAGTTGAGCAGTTTCTCGCTAACATGTTTTGCATTGAATCCTGACTGGTATTGATGCCAAATGACCCTGCAGATGCAGGGTGATGTAGCTATCTCCTCCACATACCCCCGACCCCTACATTCAGAGAATATGGCGCTCAAGGCAGATCCTGAGTCCCAGTTTGCCTCCTTCGGTACAGTAGTCTGTTGTGGTGCTCATGAAGTAATTGCCCCAGATGGGATTTGTTCACTTAACAAACAAATAGTAGATGCTCACTTTGTGGTGAGCAGTGCAGTAATTCTCTGTTCTCCATCAGTAGAATGAAAAGAATGAGTAGAATGAGTCTTCGGGCAAACTACCCTGGGGTTATGAGGATGTATTTCTTCATGGGTATTGAGTAGGGGAGCGGTTATCTTTGGGTTTCAGTTCCTTTGCCTTCCCTACATGTGGGTAGCCAAATGCTTGTATGCCAATAAAAACGTATAGCTCCATTTGCCTAGCTATGTTTTTACCTTTTTATGATTTAAATTAAACTTAGAGAGAGAGCAGTCATCTCTCTAAAAGATAAGCTCTCTTCTTTCAAAGAACATGGTTAGATGAATAAGACCAACATAAAACAACAACAACAAAATGTTCTAAAGTGTGGGTGTAGTTATTAGGCAAAGACAGAGTGTTCTGGGAAAGGTGAATACAAAGCACCTCCTTAAGAATGGAGGAGTTTTTGAGGGGGTGTTGTCATGTAACTGCAGATATGAATGGTATCCACTAAAGTCGAGCAGTGTGGCAATGCAGTGACACTCAAGCCTAAGGGGAGGGCTGGGGAGAGTGCAACAGGGAAAATCTGTGGAAAACTTGAAGGAGAGAAACATTTCCCTAAAGTTCTCCGACCTCCACACACACATACCATGGCATCATACCTACCCACCAATGCATATGAACACACACACGGAAGCACCCCCATAAAACAAACAGGCAAACAACAACAAAACCCTTAAAAGTCAGGAGACTCCAGGATAAGAAATTCCAACAGAAAAATAATGAAGAGCGTGTATGATGGCCACAAAATGAGTGCCAGAGCTCAGGGGGTTGGCCATCTCAGAAAAGACCAGTCAGCAAAGGGCTCGACATGAGGAAGCCAACTGGAGAAAAGAATAAAGAGGCAAAGATGTGATTATTCTCAGCCTCATTCATCATCATAAATATCTGATTTGATGTTAAATAAAGTGGGAAGCCATCAAAAAATTTAAATAAGGAACTGATAGCATTTTAGTTTTTACAGGTTCTTTCAGTTGTGTATAGGAAAATGTGTTGAAAAGGGAAAGAAGAGATAGGAGTTAGAAATCTGTGGTCCTGATTTAGGCAAAGGATGATAAAAGATTGGATTTAGGTGGTAGATTAAATAAACATTTTGGAGGCTGGTAAGATGGCTCGGCACTGGCTGCTCTTGCAGAAGATCTGGGCTTGATTCCCAGAACTCACATTGTGGCTCACAACCATTTATAACTTCAGTTCCAGGTGATCTGGTCCACTCTTCTAGCCTTTGAAGCCACTTTACCCTCACAGTGCACAGCCATACACGCAGGCAAAACAAGCATGCACATAAAATTAAAAATTATGATATGACTGGGAGGGAATGAGGGATCGGGACACGGCTGGGATACAGAGTTTATAAAATGTAACTGATAAAAAAATAATAATAATAAAATAAAAAATACAAAAAAAATTAAAAATTATAAAATAAGATATTTTAGTTAGTAGAACTGAGGGCCTGGTGGGCTTTATATGGTGCATTTGTTGTTGTTTTGTCAACTTGATGTAAGCTACAGTCATCTGGGAAAAGGAAATCTTAACTGAGAAAACGTCTTCATCGGACTGGCAAGCCTGTGGGAGCATTTTCTTCATTAATGATTGACGTGGGAGCACTCAGCCTACTGTAAGCACCACTGCCCATGAGCAGGTAGTTCTGGGTGCTACAAGGAAGCAGAGTGAGCTACAAACGGGAGCAAGCTAGTAAGCAGTGCTTCTGCATGGCCTCTGTTTCGGCTCCTGTCTTCAAGTTCCTGCCTTGCTTAAGTTTGTACCATGACTTTCATCGATGATGGGCTGTCACCTGGAAGTTAAGATAAAGTAAATCCTTTCTTCCCCGAATTGAATGGTGTTTATCTCATCAGTGGAAGCCATTCCTAAGTGAGTGAGTGACTCATGTCATAGCATAACTATTAGCATTTACAACTTAAAATCTCAACAAACCAAATTTTTGTTCACTAGCGCCACAAACAAAAAATTATGGATAAGCAGAGAGAGCATTATGCTGCACTGGAAGTTTTTAGTCCCACTTGGCACAAGATCTTGTGTTCAGCAAATGCGCACGCATGTGTGACATGAGTAATTAAAGCTGGCAGTACTCCTGCCATTCTAATAATTTATAAGAAAAAGTTAAAGGCATATTTTAAATAATTTTTCCTGATTTCTTAAATATTAGTGGAATAATAAATATTACAGTTGGAAAGGTTCATCTGGCTTTGGCAGCCCTGTCCCCAGCAAACCCACATCTTTGTTGTTATTGGACAAGAGAGACTCATTCCATTGGGCTGGGTCCTAGGCATACTGGGTGCTGGGCTGTTGCTGAGCTCCATGGCACTTCATGGGAAAGGCAGAGAGATGGTTCTTGATGGTTTTGAAGCCTAGATCCAGCTACGACATGAGAAAATAATTTCCTCTTTTACTTTACGTTCATATAATAGGATGTGTTATTTTTCACAGAATCAATGATCTTTTTAGGCTGTGACTTACAAATGAATTCTATATTAATAAGATTATGTTAATATTTATTTATAAAAGAGCCAAAACACTTAACATCTAATTTCATGTCAGTTAAAAATCTGTCTTATTTTTGTCTAACCTGTGCCTGACTGTTATGTAAAGGCTAAAAGGATCATTCACTATTTGTACTGTCTGGTGACACTGTCCTCTGAGGTGTTCAAGGTCCAATTCCTGGAGGTCAAACAGAATGAAGGGACTAAAAGGATGACTAGCATTTGTCTTTTTTCTTGCAAAGATAAAAGAGATCCAGGAGATGACAGAACTCCTCTAAAGGGCTCCTGACATTCTGATTTCACCAGAGAGGCAGTAGAGATGCTGGAAGCTGAATTTACTAGTGCACACCCTGAAAAAGCGTATCTGGAGGGAGAAATGTTTCCTAACCTCTAAGGCAGGCAACAGTTGGCAAAATAATGACTCATTCTAGTAAATGTCATGACACGTAGAGAAAAAATTAAAGAAACCAATAGAGGTTCTTAAAAGTAACCCCTTTTGGAAACTTTACTGACATAAAAAAAGAAAAAAAAGAAAAGAAAATGGCGGTTTGGGTCCTGTCTTAGTTACTTTTTCTATTGCTGTGATAAAACATCATGACCAAAGCAATTTATGAAAGAGAACATTTACTTTGGGGCTCACGTGTTTAGAAGTTAGAGTCCTGACCATCATGGTGGGGAGCACGCCAGCAGGCAGGAAGGTAGTCATGGTGCTCCAACTGCAGCTAAGGGCTCGCATCTACAAGCATAGAGTAGAGAGAAGAGCCTGGGGGTGCTGTGGGCTTTTGAAACCTCAAAGAACACTCTCAGTGACACACAGTCTACAACAAAGCCACATGCCCTATTCTTCCCCAAAGAGTTCCAATAACCGGGGACCAAATATTAAAATTTATGAGCCTCTGGACGCCATGCTCGTTCAGAACATACATGTCCACCTACACAATCTCTTTTCCTTTTAGTTCTTTGAGAATCTCATGCAATGTGTTTTGATCAAATTTGCCCCTCAACTCCACCAAGGTTTACTCCCCCATCCCCATCAACCTGATTTTGTGTCCTCCCCTCCTTACACCCATAAAATTCAGTCTGTGCTACCAACACATGCTTCAATGTATGTTGTTCCATTGGAGTGTGGTTGATCTATCAGCAGTTATATGTACATGTGTGTGCATGCATGTGGGTATGTATATCTGAGTACAGATGACTGTGGAGGCTCAGGGGTGTGTGCTGAGTGACGTGGGTGCTGAGAACTGAACTGTGTCCTCTAGGGAACAGTAAGTGTTCTTAATTGCTGAGCCATCTCTCCATTTTCCTAGGGGCTACACTCTTAAAGAAAAAGGGCTTTCCCAATCCCAGTAGTATCAACTGCTAATAGCTTCTCAGCTGGCTAGGAGTGGGAATTCATGCCCACGTCTTTTCTCCATGTTGGGATTTGGTCTGGCTTGAGCACAAGTCTTGTGCTTGCTGTAAATAACTGCTGTGAGCTTATGTGTATAGCTTCCCTGCTGTGTCCGGATGGTAATGTTTCCTTATGGCCATCTACTGCCTCTGGCTCTTACGCCCCTTTTACCCCCACTTCTGCATTGATCCTTGAGTCTTAGGAAGAAGGGGTGTATTTTAGGGCTAAGCATTTTGTAGTCTCTTACTACAGACAGTCTACACCTAGACCAGGTGTGGGTCTCTGTGGGAATCACCACCTAGAGCTGTCCCTACCACTTAGCTGGGCACCATGGGAGATCTGGCCTTGAAGGCCTGAGAGCAGGAGAGCTGGCCCTGCCCTGCACTGCTGCAACACTTGAGAGTAGCCCTCTTCCCCCCCTCCCCCGGGCCGTGCAGGAGAGCTGGCCCTGGTGGCATGAACAAGGGAGAGTTGTCAAGCTGACCAGCTCAGATCCAGATCCAGGGCCTTGTGTTGGCCCACCCTAGTATTCACCTATGAACGGCTCGTTCTTGTGATAGGGCCAGTCTTCCAGTGCCTCCAAACCAAAGCTGCAGCATCTCATGACACAGGGCAGCAACAGGATAACTGATAGTGTAGCAGAAGCCAGAGGCCTCAAACCAGGCCAATGACTCACTGCAATGAGCATTTGCACAAAAAGCTGTTTAGCAAAAAGGGTAAACTGTGGGACACTGTGACACACTGTGACACACTGAAGCTTCCACAGCAGAATTTGTTTGTTTGTTTGTTTGCTTGCTTTCTTTTGAGGAGAGGTTGCAAGGCAGAGAGTGGATGTGGAGGGACGGGGAGATCAGTGTGATTGGGGTGCATGATGTGAAATTCGTAAAGAATCAATAAGAAAGTTAAAAAAGATAAAGAGCTATGGACAAGGCATGAACAAGGATCACCACAGCCAGATGTGAGCAGGGCCTTTGTGGATACAGGGCGGCTGCCTGGGCTCTGTGTGGCCACAGCTTTCCATCATAGGTTAGACCATTCTTTGCAATTCTCTAGTTAAACCATTTCCTAGTCAGAGGCCAGGAGATGCCCAATGTGGAAAGAACTTGCTCTGCAAGCACGAACATCTGAGTTTGGGTCCCTACCACCACTTACGAGTTGTGCACAGAGGGCTGTGTATGGGACAGGGGAGAGGTGGGTTACCCTGGGTTCTCATTAGCCAGCCTGTCCAACCCAAACCAGCAAGCCCTAGAGAAAGACAAGAGAAAAACTCTGTCTTAAAAAACTAGAGAGAGTATTAGAGGATTGACATTGACCTGGGGCTTCTATGCATGTGCTCACACATGCACTTGTACACACACACACACACACACACACACACACACACCTTCATAACCATGAAATTTGCCACTGTTCAACACTTGGAAGAGGGAAAATATGTCACAGACTCAGTGTAACAGGAGGATGTGGGACATCTGCTCTCAGGAGCTTGTTGGGAAAGCCTAGTGCCCAGTTAGGCTGGAAACTTCCCTTGAGCAGAGACTCGGGGAACAGTTGAAGAAGAAGCTGTATTCTGGTGAGAACAGAGCCTCTCATGGGGCACCTGCTGAACAAAAGCTCACAGGTGCTCTGGGCGATTTGATGCCACCAACTTAATAAAGCCCTGAAACCCAGGGAATCTCTTTCTTCCCTGCTGGGAGATGAAGCTCATTAGCTCTTTGAAGGCTTAGATTTTTTTCACCAAACCTACTTTATTTAGGGTTCTTAAATGTTTCTCCCTCCCTTCTCCCCACTGACTAGGGGTGAAAGGTTATTAGGTAAAGGGGGTTGTAGACCTTTATAGAAGTAGTTGCTTGGGATGAGTCCAGTCTTTGTTGTTGAGATACCAGCAGTCCAGTCCAAAGGCCAACACCAAGCAGTAACAGGGATCAGCACGAGTCAGAAGATAGGGACAAGTGTGCAAAAGCTGCAAGACTCAGCAGGATTGCCCTGAGAAGTGCTCTGGGATGTTTTCTCTGTGGTCAAGTGTGGAAGCACAAAAACCAGCGCAGCAATGTCAGCACAAAAGGCGATGTCTCACTGTCCATGGGCTTCTACACATCTCCTCTCCTCAGAGTCCACCCACAGATGTTTTAGCTGACCAATGTCATACCTCTCGCACGAGACAGCAAAACATCACGCGCCCTCTCACAAGACAGCTTCTAGCCAAACATCACATGACTCAACTGAGTCTTCAAAGAAACCAGAAGCTTCCACTTGAGCTATTAAAGTTGTTAACAAATTTCTATTTCAAAAATAACTAAATCAATAAATCACTTTTTTATGAAGAAATCATGCACATTAATTTACTCATGGAGTTATTTTATTTTGTTGTTTTTAGTTTGGATTTTGCTATCAGACAAAGAATGCCTCATCTTGAAACAGATAATGTGATGAATGCTAATCTCTCAAGAATATACAAATGCAGTTGTGAAGGACGGGTGTTCTGAAGTCCATAAAGGGTACCCCAGAAACATAAAAATTACCTCTGTAGGTCCTGATATCAGTCTCTCATTACTCATTTTCTGGTTTGCTTGGTTAAAACGCTTAGCCGTTTTTCACATCACTGCACATGAATAAAATGAGAACCTTGGTACAGTGCCCTGAAATAGACAAAAAAGGGAATTTGGCTTAGAGGATTCCAGAGGTGGTGGCACCCTGAGGCTATGGGATGAACATCCCTCTTCTCCGCAGCTCACAGGAGGCCCAGCTGTGTGCTTTGACACACTAGCTGAGACTGTGGATTTAAAAATAAATGTGTCGTGTGTTTTCCCATTACTGTTTTTTTTTTTTTTTTCAAATGAATATTTTAAAAGCTCTTTTCTTAAATTCTGACTTTGGGCTTACACTTGATTCCTAAAAGTTAATGGAGGCTATTTTCACTTTTTTTTTTTTTTTCTAAAACGAAAACATCTCAATTTATATCAGTTTATACAGTAGGTAGACACTTTCTATTTAAAGAGAGTGCTGCTCTGTGGGAGCTGTAAGGGCCTCCACAGAGGTGGATATCACTTTCTGTTCACCCCTTGAATCTGAGATGAGCCTTCCTAGGCCAGCACAGCATTCAGGTCCTCGCTTCAGGGCCCTTTGATGCTGAGCCACGGCCTTCTCACTGGTGACCTTTGCTTCTCAAAGGCTGAACCTGGTTTCTCTCCCAGGGCCTGTGAGTTACATTTAAAGGTAGCACTTCGTTTCTTGTTTTAAGTCTATTCTTCCCTAATTACATTAAGTGCTTATACTGTAATATCCTAGTGAAAAAATATGTAAGAAAAGTCCCCAAACTGTAAGAAAAAGAAAGAGGGAAAGGAAGAAATACTTGGTAAAACATTAAGTTGACTTACAGCATATAAAGAGGGTGTGCTTTCCATTTGACATCAGTGAGATAGGTGTTTTTGTTTTGTTTTGTTTTGTTTTGTTTTTGCCCATTTTTCCTAAACTGTTCTCCAATCGGACAAGTCTCACGGCTCTAAGCTGGAGTTAGTTGTTTTTTAAAGTCATGCTCTACTGAGGTTTCTTCTGAACTGAGCTCTCCCGTTTTGTTTTTACAGTGGCTTCCCTTTTTTCCTTCCTGCTGCTTTTCCACATTTCAAACCACTTCTGTGTCTAGAGCAGTCTCTCCGTGGGGCTCAGGCAAGGGTCAGTAGTGTCAGCTGCTACCAATGTGAACCAATTACTCTCCCCACAGTCTTTCCTGAAAATGCCTCACCCGTAACAGCAGAGGCCACTTCCTCAATGCAGGGGTTTACGCTGCCATCTGGAAGCCGATAGACCGAAGTTTCTGCCTGCCTTATCCAGATTTCTAGCGTTTCCTGCGGAGGTCCCGCCACTGTCCGCTCTTAGTCATCCCCTGACTCATCGTACTGAGCTTTAAGTAAACAGATGACTCTAAGATAGAACTGGTTCATCTCTAGGTTAAACCCGGGAGTAAAGGAAAGCAACTTTCTTTCACTGACGATGAAGCCTCAGAAGTCATCTTTCTCAGTTCTGGACCTAGGCTTCAGGACGGATCTCTTACCAGCATCTATCTTAACCAATTCACAAACTTTTCTACTATTGATGAAAAAAGGATGCAAAAAACAGGACCACTGCATGTTTCAGCTTTAAGAAGCAGTTTGTAGGCACTTTGGATCACGATTTCAATTTAGTTGGGGCTCAAAATGGTTGTGATGTCCATCCATCTGCCCTCCTCATGACCTACGTGCATCACTCTGTTGGCCAGGGTGCGGTACCTTTCCTCCTAAGCAGGGCTGGTTCTGCTCAGTGCCCTTGGGTAAGACAAGTACAGGGCGCAGCTGCCGTTTATTTATTGTGGGTGGGTAGGGGTACAATCGCCACAGTGAAGCGGTGCAAATCAGAGGGCAGCTTGCAGAGTCCCTTCCCTCCCGCCACCGAGTGGCCTGGGGTTCAGCCCAGCCCCTTAGCTTTACCTCACAGGCCAACTATTTTAACAATTAAAGTCCTCTCCATCCCTCTCATCCATCTCTCCCTAGCCTGAGATTTTCTTCCTTTCTCAGCTTCTGCAATTGAGTTGTCTATCCCAGAGTCCAGAAATAGGTCAAAGATTTTATGCATAGTTCTGTGTGTGAAGATATTCATTATTCTAAGAGAATGTGGTCTTAGTGGTCATCAGATTACTAAACTACCTTATTCTTAGGACTGACAGGAAATGTTCAATGCTAATGTAGAGCTAATAGCTTATAAATTACACCCAGCGCGGGAAATAACTGTGGTGTTGGTGTTTTCATATTTATATGCACAATTTCGCCTGCTATGCCCCCTGAGATGCTTCTGCTCACAGGTTTCCGTGGCTCTCAGTGATTTATTCGGCATGAACTACAAGACATCACGCCATCAGGGCGAATCCTCATGCACCGTCACAGAGTACAGAGTGTTGGAGTGAGATTCACGGCCCCTCAGCTTCCAGGTCTCTTCAAATACTGTGAAATATGCTAAAGATGAAACAATCTCATCATGAATATTACTAGTCTTAGCTGTGGATATGGCTCAGTGGCATAGTGTTCATCTTCTTTGCATAAAGCTAGTTTGATCTCCAGCAGGGCAGAAACAAGACAAAAAATGAAGCAAACAGACAGAAAATAAAATAATATAAAAAAATAAAATAAAAACAAAACAAAACAAAACCCTCTCCAAACCCTGTTTGCTTTTTAAAATATCTTTTGCCCCAGTGACCTAATGGACAGTTCATGATGATATAACAGAAATAATCCAAAAGACATGAGTAACCTCTCTCAAAATACAAAATTGTTTTAAAGGCTAAATTGAAACAACCCCAAATATAAAGCAGACAACATTTTATACAGTGAGTCATGATCTCAGCTTTAATAGCCACATTCAATTTGGATAATTGGTTTCTTTAATTTTAGAAAACCTACAAAAGCAGATAGTGTGTGTGTATGGGGGGGGGGGTCCCCACAAATGCATGGCCCCTAGAATAAAGATCTGAAGGGGGCAGGAAAGGAATCCAGTTCAACACGCCTAAGTTAGCTCTTGTTGGCTCAAGCTTCTACAGCCAGGCAGTTTACTTTAGACACATTTAAATACAGTGCAAGTTTGGAAAAAAATCTCTTGGTGACAATGATTTCAATCCCGTGCTCACAGTGAAGGTTAAGGTGCGACTTCACTGAAACTCTTTTGCAAAGCACATGTGACCTCTTCCATAAAGCTGGCTTCTGCAGCCTAAGGGCCTAGGTAGGGAACGATCTGGTGTTGTCTTGGTCTTACAGATAGCAGAGGCCACAGAGCTGTGAAGGACACGTGACACCTTCCCTAAGTATGTCTCTATTGACTGAGAAGCCATGTTCTCAAGATAAAGGTGTGGGAAGGAAGGGTCTGAGATAAACGTGACAGCCTGGGCATTTCCAGTGTGGCTGGCCCTACAGTTAGCACAGGTTACCTATTAACTGCATCCTCACCCAGCCTTCTGGGGGGGGGCAGCTGTACATATCTTTTTCACTGAGATAAGCCTGAATGTTCCACATTTCTACTTTCCCTATCACTATCTGTGGGTGTGAGTACCTCATGCCTTCTACAAAACAGAAGTGTATAAATTACTGAAAATGTAAGATTGCTGTTCAAAAGGTATGAAAAGTTGGACTGGCGTGTAGCTCAGTGGTAGAGCATATGTTTAGCATACAATATCAACTCCCAGCATGAACGCAATAAATGTTAACGATGTCGTTCGCTGCTAAAGAACAGAATTGGTATCGGTGGCTCGGCAACTGCCATAATTCTGTTCATAAGAAAGCTGTGTGCTGTGCTACTGTTCTTCGTAAGAAAGCCATGTGCATGTCCTTGTTTGTAAGAGAGCCACGCGCGCGTGTTACAGTCTGTGAGAGAGCCACGCGCGCGTGTTACAGTCTGTGAGAGAGCCACGCGACGCACTAGTACAAAGAGCCTTGCAGGTGCTGCGGTCAGCCACCGTTGTTGAGTGCCTCCTGTGCTTTCCACGTGGTCAGTGATTGCAGTGACCCGGCACTGGAAGACTTGTCGTTCGCCGAGGACCATCTCCTTGGTAATATCCTGATGCCCACAGTGCTCTTCCGTGGACCTTCACGCTTATTGTTCCAGTTCGCTCTCCCTAGCTTAAGCCTCCAGCCATCACCCTTGTTGAGCTGCGCTATGGTGGGTTGCACTTCAGCTAGCATTCCAGCCCCCAGTCAGGGGTAGAAACTGGAAACTACATCACAAGGCGATGGGGACAGAGGAGCATGTGTGAAGTAACTTATGAGAGTCCAAGGGGAACAATAAATATGAGAAAAAGAAATGATTTGGGAAAGAAGATTTGTCCCTCAGTATAAGTTTTACAGTTTCTTTTTGTGTACACATAACATATGTTCTGTGACCATGAAGTCATCCAAAATGATATCAAAAAACTCCTGGACTCTACTGTTGTAAAGAATGGTGGATGAAAACACAATGATGTTCTCTGATAAAGTTATGTATATTTCCTAGCTCTCTCTCTCTCTCTCTCTCTCTCTCTCTCTCTCTCTGTATGTATGTGTATTTCTACCTCCTGAAGTGGAGAAAAAAGATAGCAATGGTAAAAGGAATGAGGAGGGAGAAAGTGTGACTGGTCAGAAGAAAGTATGAGTTAGCAGGTAGGAGTGGCTGCTGACTTGAAGAAAGCAGGGGTGTGGGATTTACTAGGCTATACTGATCCAGATGAAATACAGTAGATGACAGATGGAAACTGAGAGCTTAATGAAGTGTTGGAGGAGAGTGGGGAAAAGAATGGTGGATGTGTCTGCTTCAAAACCAGAATGAATCAGGTGTAGTGGCATGTTTGAAATGAAGTACTAGGAGTCAACGTCACAAAAATCAAGGGTAAGCCTTGGCCACATATCAAGACCATCTCAACACAACGACAAAAATAGAAACAAAAGCCACCCAGGCAACCAAAACCCCTCACTAAGAATAGGAAATAAATTCTTGTCTTTTTGTTTGCTATGGTTCAAAGTATCTTCTGAAGATTCAAGACAATGTACCAACTATAAGGCACTATAAAATAAAATTTAAAAATCAAATTACATACTTCCAATATCTAGTGGCATAGAAAAAATGTTATCATTTCAAAAATAAAGAACGAAAGAATATCAAAGAAATCTTGAAACCCAGAAAGGAAAAACGCCAACCATTTTTTTCCTATGTTTAGCATCTGGGGCCCATGCTTAGAATAATTTGAGCTCCAATGGCCTTCAGCTTCCCTGTCTCTCCACTTCTGCTGCATCCAGCACCTGTAATCTCTCTCTTGGACTGGTTCCCCTCTGCGCCTATAGCTTTCTTCAGCAGATACCCCGTAATCCTGACATCTCCACCACCCCTGGTTCTCCATCAGAACTTGGTCTTTACCAGCGTTTCACGCAGTAGTCTCTCAGAGGCTCATTGTGGGGTTCTATAACCTTTCCAGGAATGGCTTGGCCTCAATAGGTTTCTAGATTCTTGGTGCAAGACTTGCTGGTTCCATCACTCTTACATTTTCCATGCAAACTAATTTCTGCCAGCTTAAAAAGGATCCTGACTCCCTGCCTCTGGCCCACGGCTGCAGCAGTCTCTCTGTACATTTAAGGCTGAGCCTATGCATAAACAAGAACAAGAACATGAACAAGGACAAGAACAGAAGCAACAGTTACCCAGGGAATTGGTTTTCAGCATAGAGTCCCTTCAGTTCTCCTGGCAATCTAAGCTCAAGGATGCTCCTTCCAAATTAACTTTCACTTTCATAGATTGGATCCTTTGACCAGTTGTGTCTTGCCCTCTGAGGGAGGGGGCAGCTTCTAATTGTCTCAAGGTAGAGCAAAAGGGTTCTTTTTAATGGTGCTAATCGTTTAGCAAATAGATGCTTTGTCTACAAAGACCTTGTCTGTAATTCCAAACTTCTATACTCTTTTGTTTACCCTAACTACATGTTTTCATGTCTTTCTGTTCTTGTTGCTTTCTCTCATTGCAGACCTTGATAAAAAGCAACAAGCAGTAACCATGACATGGCCTGAGTGCTAACCTGTCCTGAAATTTCTTCTCCCAAGCAATTCAATTCCTTTTGAATTCAGCTTCTGTCAAGTTTTTATGTCAGAGGCAGAATACAGGCAGACCTTTTACCGGAATCTCACATGAATAATTTCTAGCGAGTACTCACTAGAGTACTTCAGAACCTGCACGAGGTCCATCCCACTGCCTGGATCTCTCTTAGCATTCTGCTTCCAAACTCACATCAGTGTGACCTATTAACCACTGATTAGGACATTCCAGGGCTTTTCTAGTCCACTCATCCCAAAGTCTTCTGCATTTCTCACACAAACCAACTCCGAAGACCTAGGAGTGACATAACTAAGTTCATCGCAGCAATCTTAGCATCAGTTTTCTGCATTACTTGCTTTGTTGTGTTGCTGTCACAAAATACTTGATGAAACAGCTTAGAGAGGGAGGGCTGTGCTCTGGCCCACAGTTTGAGAGTACGGTCCATCATGGTTGAGAGGGTATGTGGCGTGAGCATGAGGCAGCTGGGAATGCAGTGTCTGCAGTCAGGGGGAGGCACGTGGCTTTCTTCTTAGTTCAACAAATCATTGTTTTTCTTATGCTTGTGACCTTAGTATGTAAAAATGTTGTGCTCCTCAGTTCATGAACACTGTTCTAGATAGCGTGTTTATAAATTTTGTTGAGTATGCGCATATAAAGTTCTAATTATTTCTGCATGTCTCTTTTTATAATTCGTTTATGAGTGTGTGCGTGTGCGTGTTGCACATGTGACGGTTAAAGGGTTAAAGGGTTAGAGGCAAACTTGTAGCTCCCTCCTATAGCACTCGAGCATCTCTGCTCGCTGGTTCCTGGCTTTATGAAGCCACCGTATGAAATCTGTGACTCTCTTCTTCCGAAGGAATGAAGTACAGTTAGTGGGATCCTCTTCTTGAATAAACTGTGACAGAACTACAGATATAGCTATTTATATAATCTGCTCATCTCTCTGTCTCTAGTTCTTTCTCTCCATATATGTATATATATGTATATAATTATGTTGTGATAACCTTATTTATTAACAAATTTTAATAATGCTTGCATCTTGGGAATCTATCTTCCTCAGGCTTACTTAATCTGAAAGTGTTGGGGGAAAATCAGGCAACATTATCTACCAAACATGGTGTACATTGGCTACACACAATTTTGCACATTTGTGAATGCATGGAAGGGACAGAATGAAAAGGTAAAGCAGGCACTCAGTGTCTGAGCTTGGGGAGAAGAATGGAAAAGAAAGAGTGAAGTACCTTTTTAGGTATGATTTTAACATGACCAAATGAGAGTAGGAAAAGAGCCTCAGGGTCAGTTAAGATGAATGTGTAAGGCCGGTGAGCAATGAGAATTTAATGTGAAAGAAATGATTAAGGGATACTCTGTTTCAAGTTCAGTTTACTGGGCTTCCAGAAGACATGCGATTTATAGAAAGGACATGTGACTTCCTTTTGTATAATCTAAATAATGTAACACTATTCCTTTTCCTTTCTTCAATAACTTCCTTTCAATATGTCTGATTTCCTGTATTTGAGGCCTCCCCACTGGCTTATAAAATTGGAATATAACTGTTGATCTTAGTTCGATGTCTCTGTGAGATGCACTCTGCTATCCACACGATATTTCTCATCTCTTGCTCCTTCAACTTCACATAGGCATAAAACACACCATAGTGGAATTGCCTGTTGAATGCCAGCACATTCATGTGCACCTAAGGAAGGAAAAAGATGACATGGACCATCAGCTTGTCTAGAACATACTACATTTATGACACAATAAACATATATGGCTTCGGCTTATATAGTGCTTATTTCTTCTTAAGTAGCAATAGTGAGAACAATTGTCAGAGCAGAGGCACCTTAACACAGCTGAAGGAAGTGTCACATGGGCAAATGTAGGAGGTAGCGACGTAAAAAGTAAGTTTATGGACTTCACAAGGTTGGCCTCACATCCCAGCACTACCAGCAGAAAGGTGTGTTTGGGAATATATGTTTAACTTTGTAGTATTATTTATGTCTTTCAGTTGGTGGGCTAGCCTCATTTAGATAGAGCATTCCTTCTTGGCAACAAGTTCAAAAAATGTAAAGAGGAATTTAAGGCCTTCTACCCTGCAGGGCGTTGTGACAGTGTTCTGGAGTCCAGACTGACACTGTGAGCTTTTTATAGGTGCTCTGTAGCCACCGTCCAGGCAGCGGCATTGCTCTGCTCTTCAAAATCAAGTAGCAAAAGAAAATTAAACTCCTTACACCTCGAGTCAAGCTGAAGGTGGGGCGGCTCTTTCACCTTGCTCTATGTTTGACTTAGGATGGAAGGAGGGCAGGAGAGGCGCGCGGCCTACCACGCGGCTCTGCAAACCTTCAGCGACCTCCTCAGAAGTGCAAGCTGCCCCTGCAGACACAAAGCAGCTTCATTGACTGCCCCTTTGTGGGGCGGGTGTAGCCTGTGCACTTTTTGGGGATCCCTAACATGTTGGAATGTTTGCTTTGTTTCCACTTCTTTCCATGGAAGCAGGCTGTTGAAAAAAGCCTAATGTCTAGGAACAAAAAAAGTTCCCGAGCTGCAAGCGGTGACATCCCAACCCTGACGTCCGGATCTTTATTGACTTTAATCACGCAGGCACAGGTGGGCCAATGGTTTCAGCCAGCTGAATGGACTAGAAACATTCTCTAGATTTGTAGAAACAAACCTGAATAAGAATTTTTTTTTAAAAAAAATTTATTAAATCGTCCAGTAGCTCAAGGGTCTGAGAACGATTGATTAAGTAATCTGCATTTTTTAGGGAAAGAGAATAATCTAGGCTCTGGGTTTCCATATGAATACTTCCCATGTGGGTATAGGTTTCATTTTAACTTTGTGAAGACACTTCCTGCTGGTGACATGGACCAGAGAGTGAGAGGGAAAAAAATTAGTATCTGTGAGGACACACTGGCTTTCCGTTTCTAGTTTACTACCTCGAGAAGCCACTTCTACAGCTCCCACTAGAGATACACTCTTCACAGGACAATTTGTGTGAAGCTATATGTACTGCGGGGCTCTGGCATGCTAAGGAAGTCACATGAGTGTTTACAGAAAAACGTCGGGTGCCTTGATAAAATATGAGAAGAAATCTCAAGTGAGAAAACATTTAAAGCCCATGATAACAACAGGAAGAAGAGCACATAAACGATATTTTCACTTCTGCCGTACCTCTCTCTCATAGAAAACATCCTCCAGTGTCTTCCCCCCGCTGCCACCTACAGCCTCAAACAAAGGCTTGTAAACCTTAAAACAAACACAAGAGTTAAAATGTAAAGGGTTTTTCAGTTTTTACAAATGCATATATTTTCTCAGCAATATAGATATTTGTGTGTGTGCATGAGTGTGTGTATGTGTGTGAGTGTGTGTGTGTGTGCTTTTGTAACTGAGGAAAAGTTGTAACTGAAGGCCTGAAAGTTTTTGGTCAGGGCTTTGACTTCTTGACACTTCCCCACCCCCCTCAAAAAAATCCAAATGACCGACGAGGTGGTTGAAATTCTGACTTTCTCGCTTGTGGGCTTATTCGGGGCTACAAGCCCAGGGCAAACACTGTGTTTCCTCGACGTACATTGTTATTTTCACACATCCACACAGTGGACTCTGAGCTCTTACAGTGTGGTCAGCATAAGTTTTCGAGCTCCTTGACAGGACACTGTTGCTCCTCATGGAATTTCACGTGCAGAAGAAGGGGAAACTGAGAAACTCCGGTTTTAATATTATGCTAAAGGGTTGTCCTCAGTTGCAGATGGTATATGAGGAGGATTGCTCCTGGAAGGATCTGACACCCACGAGCAAACACCAGTGTCATTCTTGGGCTGAGAGGGGAACTTCAGGATACACACGTGACTTCCCACAAGTCTGAGGACGTAGAGTCCGAGAGCGAAGAGCCCTGGGTGCGGAGCTCGGGCCTGTCTCAGAGAGCTGAACGTGGGATGAGGAAAACTAGTGGCCAGTTCTGTTCCTCTCCCGGCTTCTGCCATTACACAAAAGGGTGGGGGAAACCCGCACATACCCCATACTCTCCTGTAGTCCCTACAGATACTCTGTCCTGATTTGGTTTCCCCAGTGGGTACTTGAAAGGAACCTTGGGGTCAGGCTCTTTTATGTAATTTTGACATGAACTCCCACTTCCAGGAGCTTTCCCTGGCCTCTTAGGGAATTTGCTTTAAAAGGTACTTCAAGAAGTGCTCAAATAACCACTCCTTGGAGATTTAAACAAGGGCTCTCTTGGCAGGACTCTTAAAAGGCACCAGCTTGGACTGGAAATTGGAAGTGTTTCTCTGGGAGGCGTAATTACTGCAAGAAGCACCACTTGCTGCCATATGGATGTAGCTTTGGATGAGGAGTCCAAGTGGATGTGTGTGAGTTTCTAAAGGGCCTATACTGGAGGACTGCGAGGTGCACGGGGCGCTGTTGAAATCACTTACTCCGTAATTATCTGCTACCCTCTTCATCTGTTCAAAGTCTTCAGCCTGAGCTAACAAACGCAGCCCCTCTGGATGAAGCCTGCCGCAGGTGGGGAACAGGGTCTCCCTGTCTTCTTTGCTCAACTCAGTGCCAAATGAGTTCAGAGTGATGATTAAAGCACGTCTGTCAGCCTCGAACTGAATGCAAGAGACACAAAGGCAGCAAATCTGTAATCTTTTACACCCCAAGCTACATGCAGAATTGCATTTCTGGAGTGATCTACATTTCATGTCTAATTACAAAGTAGGCATGTGTTAGTAATGTCTCTTTAGTCTCTTCTTGAAAGGGAGAAATTTGTTTGCTGGGGGAAGCTGTGCAGCCCAGTGACAGCCTATGGCTCTTGAAACCCACCAAAGCTCTGTTTCCCAGTGTCCTTGCAATGAGTTACTCACAGATTGCTTTCACGTATGTCACCAGAATCATAAGTGTATTTTCCACGAAGGAGGGAATATTACCACTAGAGTGCAGCCATGAAGGGAATAAGGCAACGTAAGCAAAAATGTCTGCTGGGGTGTTTGAATAAGAGAGCACCTCTACAGGTTTCCAACCCTTCTAGTTGCTCCTGTCACTATTACTGGTCTTATTGTTATTGTTTGTGATGGTGAGGATCCAATCTAAGGCCTCAAGCTTGTCACACAGGCTCTACCATTGAGCCACATCCCCAGCCGTATTCACTTTATACAATTAAACTTTATACTATATGCCATCTGAATTTTTATGGCTTGGATTGTTTTAATGACCTGCCATCTCTGATTCTGTAGCTAAGAATCATGTGGCTTGGGGTGATTTATCTTCCTTGCAAGGCCTGATTCCTTATGACCCTTAAGTAGGTCAATGTGTGCTCACAACCTGTGCTGAACGCTGAATAGGAGGCCACTGCAGTCCTATTGCATCAGTCCTGTTTCCTGTAATCGTGCTGTCTTTCCAGAGATTTCTTTCCTATTCTTTTGTTACCTGTGTTTCTGCTGTCTCTCAGTCTTCCCTATATCCACATTAATTATTACATCTTCCTCTCTTCTTTTTATACCTATATATGTATATACTTATAATATATATATATATATATATATACATATACACACACACATATATTTACCTTTTGACCTACTGAATCCATTTTGGGGTCCCATACACAAATGGTTGTGGGGTCATCCACCCAGGCATGGGGAATCTACCAATGGCCATACCACGTGCCCACAGAAAAATAACTCTTCTCCGGCAGCCACATCAAATTGCCAGTAGTTCATCAGCTAGGGTTGGGCCTCAGGTCCTCTTCCTTACTCCATCCTGAGATGTGAGACTGAGATGCTCTTATATTGGTCTTGAACCACACTGCTCTGAGTTCATGTGCGCCACAGCTATGTAATGTCTAGTGGAAACCATTTCTCAGGCTCTTCCCATCCACTGATCTTAAAATCTTTCCTCCTGCGCCCCTCTGCACTCCCTCAAGGCTCCTCTTCCTCTTCTTTTGGGAACTGGCCTTTAGGCTCAGGAACTCTTCCCCAGTTCCTTGAAGTACTTTATACTTACTGTCACTTTGAAATCTGTCCATGAAATTTTCCGCTTCCTACTCTTAACTCTTGAAAGAATCACGTCTTCTTAAATTTTATTTCTTGCTCTTGTCACATAGGAGTGTTCTAACTACCTACTGAATCTAACAGGACAGTCTGTTTGATTTCCTCACTTTTGAATTTTCTACAATATTTTCTACAATGATGCTGCTTGAAGTCATGGCTCAGTAGCTTTGCCATCAATGGGATCGTTACTAAAAATGCAGAATCTCAAGCCACAGTCTAAACAAAGTTAAACCAACTGACCCACACTCTGCCTTCTAACAAGATTCCACAGCTGTTCACATGCACAAGAAAGCTCTGTGCTGTCCTCTGTTGCTCTCCACACTTACTCGCTAGTGACAAAGCCAGGCTTGCAGCAGCTCTAATGGCAGTTTTGTTAGAACAGGTGTTTCTTCTTATCATCGGGAGAGTCAGAATTCCCACTGGTCCTTTTGATTACTCTCATGGAAATTATGGGTAGGCCAGAAGCAAGGTAGCCTTATTTGGAAGCAAAAGCAGTTACATTCTGGCTCTTGCATATAACCAGTCTTATAAATCATTTTAGAGCTTCTGGGGAGGAGAGAAGAAATGCAAGTGGGATTGTCCATGGCAATAAGAATCCTTGAAATAAACAACATGCAAGTAGTTATCCCAGATTTTCTTTCTAGTTGTAAGATGTTAGAATTTTAAGAAGGGGAATATGACAGGGCAGGCAGCATCACAAGCATCAAAATAACAGAGGCTGTGCCAGAGGAGGCTGCGGCAGGAGGGAGCACGTAGGATTTGGAGGATGCTCACAGCTTCAGCTTAGGGAAGCCACTGGAAAACTGGATACGCAGGTATATGGCGAGAAATCAGGAAGCACCTCCAGTGCCAGGTTAAGAAGAGAAGACTGACTGAACATAATGCATTATCCAAATAATCTACTCATTTCCTATGCCTTGACTTTGTTATTCGTTTTTTTTTCCTTAGCTTGTAAACACTCCTTCCGTACCTCTGTGTGCTGAAATACTCCTGCACCGAGGGGAAGCGGTGTTCCCATTAAGAGCTTTCTTTTTTTCGTAACAAGTACTTCTATCTCCTGCCTACTTGGATACATTTTCTTTTGAATTCCTTTTATACTTTAACGTTCTTCATTCCTTTAGTTTGAAAGCTCTTGGCATGGTTGTGAGGCTTCACAGCGAAAGAGTATAATTTAAAAAGTTTAAAAAATTGTGCTTTGATTACCCCTAAGCACCGTCTGACACAGAAAGAGATGACAGGAGAATCTCCTTTTTCTCCTCCCTCTTTCTTCTTTCTCTCTCTTTATGTCCCCTTCTATCCCTCATTTTCTCCTCTTCCCTTGCAGGGTTGGGCATTAAACCTGGGGACTTGTGCATTCTAGACAAACTCTCCCCTGAGACATCTCCAAGCCTTCAATGCTCTCTTCCACTACAGCGAGTCTTTTGACATCTCTCGTCAATAGACATTCAAAAACATATATGTGGAATATTATAAGTTGTGGTGCTCTGTAGCTGCAGGAATAAAAAGAGGCTGAGTATGTTATTACATACGACACTGACTAGTCCCATCTGAGTACATTTTTAGAGAAGTTGTAATTGTTTGCCACATGGAGCTGATATTCCTATGTAAGTTTTACGTGATTTGCATTCTTGAAGTAGGAAAGGAAACACAGAACCCTAGACATATAGCAGATCAAATTCTTCCACTCATAACCAAAACTCTATTGAGAATTACAAAGGCAAAATTCTTACATAGTCTTATTCTTACAGGTTATACAACAGGATCTTGCTTATGAATTAGTATGTTTCTTATGTACAAAATAACTGTGGGTGGTGAAGCATAAGTATGTAAGAATTGAACTCAGGCTGTCCAGGCTCAAATCCTGACACGGCTTCTTACTAACAGTATGTTGTCAGGCAAGTTTCTAGCCATCTGTGAGCCTCAGTGGCCTCTTCTGAAAAATAGGATCTTGTATAATTTTGAAGTGCAAGTGAGTTCATTTATACAAAACACTTAAAATGGAATCTAGCACGTAGTAAATATTAGGTTTTGAATTTTCTCTCCTTTTCTTTTAAGTGCTTGTGGTGGTTTAAATAAAAATAGCTCCCGTAGGCTATTGAATGCTTAGTCAGCAGGGAGAGGCACTATTTGAAATAGATTAGAGGTGTGGCCCTGTTGGAGGAAGTGTGTCACTAAGGGTGGTCTTTGAGGTTTTACAAGCCAAGCCCAGAGTCTGTCTCTCCCTTTGTCTTTCTGTCTCTCTCTCTCTGCCTACAGATCAGGTTTTCAGCTACTACTCTCACATCTCTCTGCATGCTGCCATGATTCCTGCCAGACTAAACCTCTGAAACTACAAGCAAGCCCCCAATTTACATGCTTTTTCTAATACTTGCCTTGGTCCTGGTGTCTCTTCACAGCAGTAGAATACTGACCAAGACAGTGCTGAGGACTAAACTCAGGGCCTCCTGCATTTTAGGTAAGAGTGCTACTATTAATCTGTATCCTTAGGCCAACATTGTCTGGTAAGAGTCACTGCATATTTTTTAAATAAGGTTATGAGTTTTATGAAAACTTTTATTTTATGTATTTCTGGGCATAAGATAGACATACCATTACTAACTCATTAGAAGTATGCCAACTGGAAAGTGCAGTTGGAACTATGGAATGAAACGGGGAGCTAGTTAAGTCTGTGAGAAGAAAGAGAGCCACCACCTAAGATTGCCACGCTCTTCACTGTGTAACCAGCATGTGCAAAAGAGACAAGCTCATCTGCGACCTTGTGTCATAAAGGTCATTTATCTGTTAAAGTCCCACTTCATAATACATAAGAACAAAACATAGTTTCAGACTTTTCCAGCCAGCGGTAAGATCTTCTTTCAAGGACTGCTTGGCTTTACTTTAAACACTTCAACAAGGGATAACAAAGTAACTTTACCTCTAAAGTTATAATGACTGGGTATTTTGAGAATTAAATTTTTCAAACAGTTTCAAATATTAAAATATATGCAAATGCTACCTGTATTTTTTTCTTTTTGAATGAAGGATAATGCTTGGTAGATTTTTCTTAAAATCAGAAGTTATTTATTTAGAAAATATGAATATTCCATAGATAAAACTAAGTTTCAGAGGGCAAAATAAGGATTTAGAAAACATGAAAGTTGTATTCTTTTCATTTTTTAAGAGGATTAGAAAGCCACTGAAATATATGTGTCAAATATAATCTGAGATGAACACCAACCTTTCTTGATGGTCACCCCAATCTCTCATGCATTTAGAGGTCAACCTTCTGCCAAGAGGACCCCTGAGCATGGGTGGGGTCTTTGGTGATACAGAGAAAATTTAAAAGGATATCACATCAATTCCAGGGAAGACACTGACGTGGTGCCCCACACATAATCAAATTCTGGCTGATTGTGCATTTTGAGTAACATCCTTCCCACTGCAGCATGGGATGGTAGAGGGCTGTTCAGCCTTGGTCTAAGGTTCTATTGCCACTGTGAATAGAGGCACAGCGGACTCCAGTGCCAACCTGCAGGGCTTTCCTGCTGCTCAGTGCTCCCCTTTTGGAGGGAATTTGAGTGGGAATTTGGAGGGAATATTATAAGAATATTTATAATCTACCGGTTTTTAGTAGCATGCAAAATGTTTAATGAATTGTAATTTACTTTCTACCTATCCATTAACACGAATCGTAGCCATACATTCGCCGTCGCTGTGTTTTGTTGGTTTGTGCATTGCTAGAGATGGAACCCAAGGCTCCATATGTGTTAGGTGAGTGTTCAACTGCTGAGCTGCATTTCTTGAGACCACAAATGACTTTCCTTATTGAACTTCAGATCACTTCTAAGATAAAGAAATACAACACGATCAAAGCAAGGACAAGTATGTAACTCATTATTTGGCAAAGACAGAGCCAAAGGCTCCTTCTTACCTCAAGAATGGGACACATAATTTCTGCTGTGACATCACCGTGATCCTTACAGAATTTGTAGAATGCCTCAAGGTAAGACTTAGAAAGAAAGAAGATTTTAAAAATGAAATGAGTAATTTTTCTTTTGGAAACATCTAGGTCATCTTTTTATAGCTTACAAAATGCTTTAATGGAAACTGAATTGTTACTCTATATTCTGTAGTAAATTTAATAGAGATTTAATATGCCTGTGGCCCAGACTGTAAAAGAACTCCATAAAAGAACAGAATTGCACTTACCACAATGTCTAATTACAAGCATTTTTTTGCACTTTTCTTGGATTATTTTTTATAGTTAATTCCAGCTATTCTAACAAGAGTGCCAAGTCCTTTTCTGGACTCTGCAAATGATGCGGTAACTCGTATGTTAAATCCCATAAGACACGTTGGCTTTGACTGTGGGAATACACTGGCAAAGCAGAGCCCAGGTTGTAAGGTTGGACTGTCTGTGTCTGCATCCCAGTTCTAACGCTTAACGGATTCAGCACTAAGTGATTTCTGCCGACAGAAGCCTCATCCCTCTGCATCACTCAGCTTTATATGAGGAACAGAAATTGCACAAATCTTATAGCTTTGCTACTAGAGTGAGTAAATTAAGGCCCAGGAAGTGCTTAGAGCACTGTCTTCTGTTAGTTATGTCCCAGGAATGCCTCCCTACAGCGTGTGTCTCTTCCTCAAACAAACAGAAAAGCAGTGAAAATAAAATACGACGGGAGAACCACGTGTTTGAGCTCAGTCCACTATTTACATACCACAGTAGTGTGTGTTAATTTACTCATGGCAGTGAATACCAGAGTTTGCTTGGCCTATAGTACAGTCTACTCTGCTGTTGGAGCCATCATCCAGACCGTCAGATCACACAGTGTTTCATATGACCTAGTGTGTACCCACTGGTAATGCTGACACGGGTTTCAAATTGCATGGACAGGTTAATTATAAGAGTAAGCGTTCTGTAACAAGATCTACAGCAGAGATGGACACTCTAAAACAGTACTAAAACATACTCTGTGCCAGTTACCTTTGAGATGGGTTTTCCCACACATTATCTACCCATTTACCATCATCGAGCTAACACTTTTTGCATTCAAGGCATTGGGCAAAGAGCAAAGGATAAAAAGAATACAGTATGCTATTTATTCTTAAAAATCTTGCCAAAGAGGAGATGCTGACATGCATGCATACAACTAAAAACCAAATTAAAGCTTTATTCCAAATATGCATCACTTAATGATTGCAGAAGTTGGCCAATAGGCAAAGCAACTTTGTTAATAAAGAACTCCAATTATGTTACATTGTACAGTCTAGAAAAATACATTTGGGAAAAGCATTACCTTGTATAGTTTATTGCGCAGCAATTCAATATTCAGTTCATCCAGAGTATTTTCAGACATACAATCTTGAAAGAATGGAGCTGACAGCAAAAGGATATAAATCACAAGCCATACTACAAACTTGCTGTTCATTAAGCATTTACTATGTGTGAACCTACACATGCCTCGCTGTACCAATCCGTGGATACACATTAGCTTATTTAATTTCACAGCATTTAGAAATAGTTACTTAAGTCTTGAAAATCCTTCCTTGTATTTTATCACAACCTTATAGCACTACTTACCATCTGCAAACTTGTTTACACCAGGCACAATGTTTTACTGAAACTATGCTTAAATTCATTTTCAAAACAGTTATAATACAACATGAAGTGAGGAAATTGGGGATAAGCCAAATTACCCAAGTCATTGTATTGGGACCCGGCAGAGCTTTGCCTCGTATCTGTTCATTCCAGACACCCTCGTCTCCACCAGGCTGCACTACCTTAGCCTCAGATGCCTAAAGGTGACCTGGCATGGCCTTGCCTTTTTAAAATGTGTAAAGGGTAAGTATTTTGGCTCAGAGTGTGGGCTCATGGGGATGGCATGTTCTTAGCACGCAAAATACCCTATGTTTAACCATGCTCCCCAAATTGATCATTTTATTTTGTTTTCTATTTTTATATGTATGGGTATCTTGCCTGTATGTATGTCTGTACATCATGTGTATGCTCAGTGCCTGCAAAGACCGGAAGAAGTTGTTGGCTCCCCTAAAATGGAGTTACAGATAATTTAAGGCACCATGCAAGTGCTAGGAATTGAACCCAGGTCCTCCGGAATAGATGCCAATGCTAACATCTCTCCAGCCCCTGGTGCCCATGATCAACAATGATTTGCTACCATCTAGATTTCATGACAGTAATATATATATATATATTGTTTGACAACTTTGCCTTTAACATTTTAGATAATGACAGTAATCAGGGCTAAGTCATAATGACACTAAGTCATTTCATAATTGATCTAGATAATTTCATAGAGTAGCCGAGAAGCTGATAGCAATGACATTTTTAAATTTCTTAAAGCAAAATACTCTTTAGATATTACCTGAATTAGATAAGAGTTTAATATGAAAGGATAAAAAACTAATTGTCTAAAACACAGAAAGGAAATCCATAGTTTGAGAACTTACAAATTCCTCATTTAATTTCTATGACCTGGTAGATAGCAGAGATTTGGAGGTTGGGATGCAAGCCCCAGCCTCTCCTCTACTCTGAATAGCTGTCAAGGACAAAGACCAGATAGATCGCCTCACTTGTCATCATCTGAGGAATGAGAAAGCAAGATCAGGTGATTTTCCATATGCGTGTGTATGTTTATTTCTGTAGATATTCCGATATGCATGGGTGCCCATACACATGGGGTGCGTTTAAGGAGAAGCCAGAGGACACTTTTGGTGCCTTTCCTTAAGAGCTACCCACCTTGTTTTTGTGACTTGAAGCTTGCCAAGTAGGCTGGGCTAGTGGTCCAGCAAGCCCAATGGATCTCCACCTCCCCAGTGCTGGGATTAGAGGACTGTTTGCACAGCACATTGGTTTTTTATAAGGGGTTCGAGGCTCAAATTCAAGTCCTTATGCCTGCAAGTACAGTGCTTTACAAACTGAGCCATCTCCCCAGGCCTAGATCATTCTTTTGGTGGTGTTTGTTTACATGAATCCGGGTCTCTCTGCATAATCAGACTGATCTCAGACTTCCCAACTTCCTGCCTCATCCTTCCTCATACATATGTATGTGTCCCCATGTCCAGCTCAGACATCCTGTGCACAGCATGAGTCGTATAGTATAAAACTACATTATAAAAATGTTGCATGGTGAAAGTACATTTTCTTATGACTCTGCTAACACGCACAGGCCACTTCACTAGCAAGTATTCATACCTAGCGGTGTTTCAACCAGCACAGCCTTGAAGAGATCTGAGGCAGTCTCGGCAATGTTGACAGCTTCCATCTCTGTAAACCGGCCCAGTGGGTGACATTTGGCTAGAACTTCTTTCACAGATTTCTTTTGCAGTGCCCCATTCATCAGTAGAATTACGTTGTCTATCATATAGCTGCATCTGCAATGGTACTCAAGCATTAGGAAAACAGTTACATGGGTGGTGTGATGATCTGCAGCTGGGCCCTGAAGAAGTCCACAAGTTAGGCTTCCTGGGAAATGACATTCAGGCTGAAATTTGAAGAATGAGTGGCTTTTTTTTTTTTCCATAAAGGGCTAAGACCTGGGAAAGCGAGTTTTTCTAAGCAGAGGGAAGAACATTTGAAAAAGGATGATAGACCCTCCTCTCTCTCTCTCTCTCTCTCTCTCTCTCTATCTATCTATCTATATAGATATATATATCTTTCTCTATCTCTATCTCTCTATGTATTATATCTCTAACTCTATTTACATATCTATATATCTATCTATATGTCTATATCTATCTACTATCTACTACTATCTATCTATCTTGGTTGGACCACTGGGGTAGGCTCAAGGTTGACCACAGTCATGATAGATAAAGGGAGGAGCTTGGCCGTTAAGGAAAATGGTGGATGCTTTTCCACTACAGGGAGTTTATGCTTTAGGTAACTCTGTTCACAGGTGGTGTCAGAGCCAGCATCAGTAAGGGTGGCTGTCAACTCATGGACTACATCAACACCCTGTTTTTAGCACCTTTCCAAACATGTATCTCTGATATTGGCATCTGGGAGAATCATGAAGGCACTTATCATGTTACAGCCAATCAATTTCAAAACTACTTTAAGTATATGTCTAATATCCAATGATAAGTGAGAATACATCATGTGTGTCTTTTTGCTTCTGGGATACCTCACTCAGGATGATCTTTTCTAGATCTCACCATTTGCCTGCAAATGTCATGATTCCATTGTGTAAATGTACCACAATTTCTGCATCCCTCTGTTGAGGGACATCTGGGTTGTTTCCAGGTTCTGGCTATTAGGAATAAAGCTGCTATGAACATGGTTGAGCAAACGTCCTTGTTGTGTACGTGAACATATTTTGGATATAAGTGGATATTCGACATAAAATATAGGAAAATACACTAAAATCTGTACACCTAAAGATGCTAAACAAAAAGGAGGACCCTGGGTAAGATGTTCACTCCTCATTCAGAAAGGCAAACAGGATGGATATTGGAAGAGGGAGAAAACAGAGAACATGACGGGAGCCTACCTCAAAGGGCCTCTGAAAGACTCTACCCATCTGGGTATTGAAGCAAATACTGAGATTCATAGCCAAACTTTGGACAGAGTGCAGGGAATCTTATGAAAGAAGGGGGAGATAGAAAGACCTGGAGGGGACAGGAGCTCCACAAGGAAATCGACAGGACCAAAAAATATGGGCCTAGGGGTCGTTTCTGAGATTGATATTCCAACCAAGGAACATTCATGGAGATAAGCTAGAACCATGGCACAGATATTACCCATGGCAGCTCAGGGTCCAAGTGGGTTCAGGGGCTATCTCTGACATGAACTCAGTGGCTGACTCTTTGATCATCTCCCGCTTAGAGGGGAGCAGCCTTACTAGGCCACATAGACCTGTCCTGTGCAGCCAGTCCTGGTGAGATCTGATAGACTAGGATCAGATGGAAGGGGAGGACAACCTCCCCTATCAGTGGACTGGGGGAGGGACATGGGAGGAGAAGAGGGAGGGTATGAGGGAGGGGGCTACAGCTGGGCTACAAAGTGAATAAATTGTAATAAATAAATAAATAAATAAATAAATAAATAATTAAAAAAAAACTGCTTTAAGTAGTTAAAAGTACATTTTCGGCAAAGGACCACAAGTTTGAGGCCAAATTGAGCTGTATAATGAGACCCTATTTCAAAAATTTTAAGTAAATATTTGTCATTGTAGAGTTTGTAGTATGTGGCAAGCATTTCGCATTTTTTCATTCAAGCCTCCTACAGTCTACTGCAGAGATTTCACAGCTTGGGGCACCAGGGATGGGGCTTCAGGTCATCCTGCTCCATCCTGGCAGCAGCAACTTGCTGGCAGTAATGTCTACCTGCCTCTCTGTGAAAACTTTTTTCCATTCCAAGTATCCACCGCTTCCTCAGGTTGTGTAAAATGCCTACGAAGCACCTCCTAGGGTAAATAAACAACCACGTTCAAAGCCAAGGCTTTCAATTCCTTTATCCGGTTGAGATAAAACAACCAGCTGAAGCCAGACAGTACTTCCAGCATTTCCCTTCCGTTTCAGATTTATCCTCTCCTCTTGGTCTTTAACTTGTTTAAGAATCTTGAAAATACCTAAAATGAATTTTTTTTTATACTATAATAGCCAGATTCTGAGCTGACAGTTGCTGAAGGTCAGCTCAAAATCATTATTTACTGAGTTAGTGAAAACTTTCTTTTATGGTTAAATTTTCTAATACTTCAGTGTCATTAACAGCAACTGTGAAATGGCTGCCATTTGCTAAGCACTGTGGGTGTGAAACAGAAAAAGACAAATGCTTTCTGGAAGGATTGGGAAGAGATTGTTACTGGGTGCTTGATGTGAAACTCCCAGAGAATTAATAACAATGTTATGTGGGAAAAAGAAAGATGAATGCTTTCTAAGGAAGACACAGATCAGTGATGATCTCCAGTGTCTGCAAAGCTGATAATTTGAGGTGTACTGATCAGGTGTGAAACAGGACGCCTCAGTGCTAGAATCTGTCTTACCAGGATGCTCAGATTATGGGTGGCTGCGAGGAAGACCCGTGAACTGCTATTTCCTTGCATCCTATCAAGGCTGAGTGGTAACATAATTTTTCATCTTTAATGTTGACCTTGATCTCCTGGCTGAGGTAGCACATGCCAGGTCTCTCCAGAGTAAACTTGTTCTATCCACTCTTTCCATATCGTATGTTTTTAATGTGTCTATACTGCTAAGAGGTTGCAATGATGATTATCCCCTTTAGCACGGGCTATCTGCAACAGTTACAGGAACTTTGCCACAAGGGAGACTTCTTCTTCATCCTTTATTCATTCATTAATTTAATTATTTGTTTGCACCAATATTAACACAGGGTATTTATTTTATGCCTGGGATGACAGTTCTAGGCTACCTCCTTTATTTTGTTGCTTAGCTTGTTGGCCACTGTGAGCTCTTTCAATTGGCCTGATGTTCCTTCGGCGAGCCTGTGTCGCTGAGCTTTGCTTCCTAGCACTTCCTCCATTTCTGGCACTATAAGGTAGACTAAGCTAATTCTGCACATTTCCTGTCCCAGCCCTAGAATCAGCTGTTTCTCTGAGGAAACATTTTAGTCCTATTTTGAGCAAATACTGCTAGAGCCCACGTCTGGGTACTGGTTGGGTTTGCTAAGAGGATACTATTTCTGTTGGCCCCTCTCAGCTGAGCGAAGGAAATACCTGTGGGTGTTCTAACTAAAGGCTCCATCCTACTGTAGTTCTCATTCAGTACCCCCACTCAATGATGTCTTCCCTGGGCATGGTTTTCTTCTGTTGAAGAAGCAGAGTTTTAGCAACTGTGTAGTTCTAAAGAAATCTGCCTTGTAAATGTCAAATGGATGAAAGTATGTTCTTTGCATCTCACAAACACAAATAATTTTGTTATGGGTTTATAATATAAAATAAAATGGATGCATGTTTTTAATTTGTATATTGCTGTTCTGGAGCCTGAACCAGGCTTCAGAGATGCCATGGCACTCAGTCACTGAGCTATGCTCTCAGCTGTGATTTTGAACTCTTGTAATTCTTTTTGGTGCATGATATCGTTGCTTTTCCCACAGGCACCACAATCACATGAACTACAGCAGCACGCAACCCAAATGTCTCTGCTATGTTTCTCTTCTCTTTCCAATCTCTCCACTGCTTTCACTCTTAAAGTGACAGTGACCTCCTTCTGCTTTCAGGGTCAAACACGTTTCGATTCCTTGGATATAGGCGTTTTTGAAATTGATCTTTGGTTACCCTTCAGCAAGAGATAACTTAAAATAAAGTGTATATTTTCAGGCATGGAAATATAGCCCTGTGCTGGAATGCTTGTACCAAGGTCTGGAACACCATCCACAGCACTGAAGGGGAATAAAAGGGGCATGTTTTAGAGGAGAGACTATGGCAGAGCTCCGAAGGATGTTCTTGGGGGCAGAAATGAGATGTAGTAGGATAGACTGAGAAAGGGCGGGAGTGCTAAAAGGAAGCCTGTCCTCACACTGAGTGGGCTGAGGAGGGCTTCAAAGGCTGGGTGAGGGGAGGGCTCGGCAACCCACATGGCTTTGGTGGCACAAGGGAGTAGGGTGCAAGATTGAAGGGGGCGTGCAACCAAGGGTCCAAGCAGAGGGAAGTAGAACATTCCTTTAAACAAATTTGGCACCACAAGACAAGAAGGGGCAGAGTTGGTAGGCCCACTAAGCAAATTAAAGTAAACCATGCATATCAAAGTGGCTTGAAAATCATAACAAGACTGTCACATTAGAAGGAGCCGAGGCTTGGGAATAGGGAAACATGACTCTAAGGCCAGTTCTGCCACTTAAAAGCCAGTTCACAAGCCCTCCATTTCCCAGCTTAAGAACAGAAATATTTGTTCAACTTTGAATGGTTAGCCTCAGGATTAGTAATAATAAGAAAACACAGGAGAACGCCTTGCACAAAAGAAGGCCTTGTACTCTGACAGGAGATTTTCCTACAAATTGGTCTCTGTAGGCGTAGAAAGTAGAAGTGAAAACCGCATCTTTCATGCAAAAAGTTTACAATGTTTATATCTTTTTATTAAGCTTGAGGTTTCCTCATATGTGGTTTTACATTTACTTCCAAGTAAAAGAGCCTTTTCAAACCTCCCCCTTTCTCTTGGAGAATGGGTGGTGGAGTTAAGAGGCTGAGCAGACGTGTAGAAGGCTGAGACATTCACAAGACCACAAGCCATGGGAGGTGAGGTAGTTCAGGGCTTTTACCTGCGTCTAACACTCGGAACTCACAGTGGAGGGAGGAAATCAGCTCCCCAAAGTTATCCTTTGACATCTACACACACACGCTAACAGTAAAGAAAATTAAAATTCCAAAAGGACATGAGCCAGTTACGCTTTGAGATATTAGCTTCAAGTCCGTGATTTATAAGTATTTTGAAAAACCAGTTACCACTTTTATTCTGTGTGTGTGTGTGTGTGTGTGTGTGTGTGTGTGTGTATCTGTGATTTCAACTCTACATGTAAGGCAGTGGTCATTGTTATAGATGATATTTTCTTTAAATAAAGAGTTCAATGTTATCTCTCTCTTTGGCAATGAATTATTAACTTTGAAAATTATTATTAAAAACATTATATGCATGTATGAAAATGTTACATTTTGTATAATTAATATATGCTAAAATAAAACCCCCAAACCAAAAATGAAAACAGAGCGTGCTAGGGGCTGTCTTAAATGACAGTCACTTTTGTACATAAAAAGACCTGGACTCACTTTTTCAGTTGGAGGCCCTTCAAGACCCCGTCTGAACTCCTGCCTTTGGTCTCAAACGAACAGTGTATAGCTTGATGACAATACCAGATATATGGTCTAAAGGCGTGAGACGATGGTATGGCTTGACCCTAAAAGTCATGTTTGTATCACATTGATTTATTTTGTGTGTTGGGGGCATCCATGCTATGGTGTGTGTGTGTGTGTGTGTGTGTGTGTGTGTGTGTAGGTCACAGGACATCATGAGGGTATCAGTTCTTTCCTTCCACTTTGTGGGTTCTGGGAATGGAACTTGGTTTGTCAAGCTTGGTAAACAAGTATCTTTCTTCACTGAGCACCTCGCCTACCTGAAAGTCACTTCTTTACATTAAGCTTCATTTGCATAGTTCCTTTCTACATAACAGGCCAGATCAGCATCCTTCTATCTGGAAAGTACGATGCATTATATAGTCAGTGACAGCAATTGTCTTAAGTGATAGGAGCTCTTACCTAAGTTGGCGAGGTAATGTTTGCACCTATGGAAAATAGAGAAGCAACATACATTTTCAGATATAACTGATCACTAACAGAGGTTTGGTGTGTGTGTTATGTTTGATACATTTTAAAACAATTTATTTCATCCCCCACTAAAACTTCTCAGTGAAAGATCCTGGTTCACTCATAACAGGCCGACCTGTCATTTGTCATAACACAATAAGGGCCATGTTCTATTTTCCAACTTTAATAATTTGCAAGTGAAGCTTTGTCTTGATACATGTTTAATTAAGTCACGGAATTGCTCAATCCATGTCTAAACAGATGTGCTTCATGGGGAAGTCCTGACATTTTGTATGATCTGCAAACACACTGCTGAAATTCAGCATACCCACAAACATTCTGCTCCCCCTGCATTTTCGGTAGCATTTTTTATTTCTCTAAAGCTTCTCATTTTTAAAATAGAGGAAGTGAAAATTAATTTTTCAGAACTATTTAATTTTGCTGCAACATTCTTTTTTCATTATAGCAGAATAAAATGCTGAAAAATTACTCTGCATTTAGCATTGCCCACAACAGTAAATATCAAAACAAGAATGTTGCTAACTATGTATTACCCAAACTCTAGACCCGTTAACATTTTGGTATTTAAGATAGTACCCAGGCTTGCTGAAAATTCCTCTACACTGGTGTTGCATTCTTTGCCTTTTCTAGAGACAAAAAGATGCTAAAAGTTTGAATCTATCTCATCCTTTCAGGCTAGAGTCAGGTACATCTTCACTTTAAATTTTTAAATGTTTCCAACTCAGGGATGGAGGGAGGGTTCAATAGGTAAGAGCACTTGCTGCTCTTGGAAAGGACTGGGGTTCAGTTTCCAGCACCCACATCCCCTTCTGGCATCCTCTGGAACCAGTATGCATTCAGTACTTACACACGCATGCGGTGCTCACACGTACACATAAAACAAAAAAAGTCTTTGAAATGCCTCCAGCTAGAAGGGACCTCTGTCTGTCTGTCTGTTGTCTGTTCATTCTCTCTGTCTCTTGGTTCCTATGCACATACACTGGCAGAAGTGTATTTCATTACACACTTAGTGAACATATAATCTGGAGTCCACTACCACCTCTGCCACTTCCAGCTGAGTGCTCCTGGGTAAGTCGCTGGATGTGTTCACTTGAAACATAGTTGCCCATAGTTCTTACCCATCTCTGAGGATGAGGACTTTACCAAGTATGCTTTCTTTTTCCTTTTCTTTTTCTTTTCCTCGGCTTACAGCAGACAGGGATACAATGAACATTTTTTTCTCTATGTTCACAAGTGTGTGACCTGATAGTGTTAACAAAGCAAAGGAAATAACTGGTGCCAGGTACCTTATCTGGAGCTCCCTCTCTAGGAGTGACAATTGCCAATTTCCTGCATTTTCTGTAACTTTTCTATGCACAGAATGATCATAATATTACATAAATGGCTCCAATGTTTTTTTTTCTCCAGTTAAATCACTGAAACATGCTGAGAGCATCTACCATAGCTGCCTCCCCACAGTAAAAAAAAAACCTTTGTGATCTCCTCTTTAATATATTTAATTATCACTCAGAGCAGGTTTTGTATTTATTTTTTTCCTTTTGACACAGAGAAGAAACAAACCCCAGTGGACAGGAGAGGGTCTGAGAGAAGCACAATCTGCAAAAACTGAAGACTTCGACAAAGCAGCTTCACTTCCGAGAATCCATCCTAAAGAAATCATGAAAGAACAGGTAGATGCAGGGAGGTTGCTTTCAGAATCACTTGGAATGCCAAGGAAATGAAACAAGCCAGAGGTGGCACATGCCTGCAGTACCAGAACTCTGAGTGGGGAGGATGGTGGACACTCAGTTAACTGAGCTTTACTGCCTTTTAAAATGAACTAACCAACCAAACAACCAACCAATCCATATAGACAAAAGGGGTGATTCAATGCATTATGATACAACATAATAGTCTATGCTATATTCATTGTATAAAATCATCTATATGTATTTATTTTGAAAGTTCATAACAAATATGAAATAGGAAACCTCTAGACAATGTCCACAGTGCAGTACTATTATCTAAGCAAATAATAAAGCTAATGATATAAATTTGTGCTTATACATAAACACGTGTTTATATGAAACTTTTTGAGGTGGAATATGTAGAAAAAATATCATCAAACATATACATAGTTACCATGGAGCCTCGGGACCCGAGCACTCAGAATGTTCCTTTATTTATGGAAACGCAACCCTGTTAGGACCACTCCGTGGTTACGGGGAGACTTCAGTGAGCCCACCACATTTCAAATGCTGGCGGATGTTCTATCTTACAGTGAGCGACAGATTCTAAAACTAAGTTTTAAAGACACACTGCTTCTTTGAAATAAAAAAAGGAAGATAAATAAAACTAGGGCAACAGATATCTGGATCACTACCAAGGTAGACGTCAGGCTGTACCCTGAGAACCCAGGTTATGAAACAGCCGAGTCTCTTCAAGCCATAGCTAGGGAGAAGAGAGACTGGAAATCAGGTTACCAGGATCCACCGCGCCCCCTGGTGGATGATTGATGGCTCGGCGGCTCACGGTCCAAGCCCCAAGGAAAGCCCATGCCTTGGGCCGTGATTGCATCCCACGAGAAGGTCAGTTGCAGACTGACGTCCTAAGCTCCTCCACACCCACTACGTGAGTATCCTTCATCCTCGGACGCCACTTGCGCTAATTCTCAGTTGGCAGCGGCAGCTCAGCAGCAGTATTAGTTCAACTGGTCTCTGCTTTCCTGGCTGGGTTCACCTCGGGTCTGGCCACTCCGCACAGAAACATAAGCTCCTCCTTCAAAGCTGGGCTGGGGCATCTGCCACCTTCACGTATCCTGCCCTCTCTCTCCCAGGTGAACACTGTGCTGGCATTTGCAAGTAAAATGCCCTACATTTTCAAAGCACATTTGGACATTTCTTTAAAACGTAGTATTTTTTATTGATTATTCGGAAATCTCACGTAACACACCTGGGTCACGTCCACTCCCCAGCCGCCCCCCTCAGGCGCATCCCTCACCTTGTCTCCTCCAAAATAAAAGAATAAGAAAACAAGAGACAAGAAGTACCGCGTCCTGTTTGCGTTGCCGTATACCGAAATGGTCCAACTCCCAGTGGCCAGCGCCCTCAAGATAACTGAGTCCTTCTCTCCCATCAGAAGCCACCAGGCGTGAAGACCTACACTTGACATCCCGCCCCAGGTTTTAAGTCACCTTGCGGCTTACAGCCAGCGGCAGCACAGGCCGCGGACATGCGCATAGCCCTTGGTGGTCACGGGACACAGTTCGTAGCCCAGGCACGACTCGACGTTTTTGAGCTAAGGTACAACGGCTGGGTTTGCTTCTCGTGTTAGCACGTATGTTTACAGGTGACTTTCACAAATCTGTGATTTACGTACCACCCCAGGGACCCACATGTGGTTTAACCATATCCCGTTTTCTCTTGAAATTATTAAACATTTTAAACCAAAGACCCTGCATATTCCTTGCAGTCGCTTTCACAAAATACCTTTTTTACACTAATCCCTTATTACACTTAAACGGACGACTCTGTACCGCATGAGATGACATTTCTTCTTCAGACGGAAACTAAGGTTTTGGGTGCCTAAGGGACTTTTTCTTGGGGTCCCAAAGTAGCAAAGTGCAGACCCATGTTGGAGTCATTGGGTTGCGAGAATTTCCCATCCTGCATCAGGGTCACCAAGAAGGCTTATTAAATAAGACACAGATACACAGCTCTGCTGCAGGGCCCACTACCGCATACCTTTTGAAGCATGATCTTGGAAGCTGCCCCTTAAATAATTCTTCCACAGTTAGGAAACAGTTCTAATCTTGTAATCTTGCATAAGTCTCCCCGGCAGTACTTACTCCAAACACGTATTGTGATGGGACAAACAAATATTCCGCACAGTCCAGCCCGACCAGATTTGGATTCTGCAAAAGGGCACCAGGGTTTTTCACTTCTTGAAAGAAGGCGGGGGCGGGGGGGGGCTTTAAATGATGAAGGCCTTATCAGCAACTGCAGCTGAGACTGTCTGGGGACAGCTCTGCTTCCTGTGGAGTTTCTGGAGATAGTAAAACCTTTGAGGCAGAGCGGTCGGAGCGTCGGAGCGACAGCCGGAGGGACTTTTCTGGCTGCAGACTCAGAATCAGGGATGAACGGTGGCGCTGAGGTGAGTGACTCGGCGTCACGTGGAAGCCTCTGTCACAAACACCTCAGGAGGAAAGACTGACTGACCACATCAGAGGTTCACTCCACCACCGTGGGAGGGCGGGGGTAGAGCGGAGCCGGTCCACCCACGCTAGCCAGGGAGCTGGAGCAGCTGTGGTCGTTCACACAGGCTCACCTTAGACCAGACCTCTCAAGCCTGGTGTGAACTGAGAAAGGCCAGATAGTCAGACAGGAAAGGTCCAGGAAAGGCATGTTTTTGGGACACACCCACTACTTCCTTCAACCAGGACCCAGGTCCATTTATGCAAAATAGTACTCTATCTATGGATTGACCTATCGATTAGATCAGAGCCCTTCAGTGCTAGTCATCGATAAAAACAAAACAACTCACAGACACATCTACGGGTGTGTTTTCCTTATCTACTGGCATATCTCAATCCAATTAAATAGATAGTCACGATTAATTGCCACTATTGTCAGCCATCGTCAAAATGTTGTTGGAAATTTGATAGTAAAAATAAGAACATAGAATGTACTAGGCAGAGTTTGGGGAAAGGGAAGGACAAAGCTTGTATCTGAGCTTCTGTCAGGAACCAGAGAGAAGGCTCTACAAGTCACTTAAAAATATGTTAGAAAATTATTTATGTTGGGGAAAAACACTCGGTGAATGTAGAAAAGCTAACAGTCCAAATTAACAGATTTTAGTTCTTTAAAAATGATAGAAAGAGAATGTAGAAAGATGTCAAATAATGATGAAATAATGGTGAGTTATTTACATTATATTCTTTAATTCACATTGGATCTTGAAAGTTTTGTCTAGAGATAAAAATTAAATTCTTACACATATCCCTTCCTTTTGCTTAGACTGCCTAGGAACCATCATAAATCAAGATGGTAAATTCAAAGAAACCCAACCCTAAGAGTCTCCAGCCACCTTCTCCTCTTTCTTATCTCAATTGTGAAGATTTCCAGCACAGATTTTAAAAAATAACTTCCTCCACATTTTCTGTGCTTTAAGCCTCATCTTTTCTAATGCCAACAAAATTACCTCCCTAAATACGTCATTCTGCTCACTTTGTGAAGCAGGAAGAATGACCAGCTAAAGCCACTGAATAAGAAGGACTATGGCTGCTTGGAGTACCGTACTTGGGTGCTTAGTTACGAGTCGTGCAGACTTAGACAAATTGTTTGCCAATGCCCCAGTAGATAGATATGGTAACTGCATTGCCAGTTATTGAATGAGCACTGTGTGCCCAGCAGTCCTAAGGACCTGCCACTGGCCGGGTGAGAAAAGAAGATAAACTCATAGAGATTAAACTGGTTAGCTCTCCAGCCAGCTGCAGTGGATGCCGTCAATCTTTCTGTCTCATCGTCTCATGGCAGGAAAGTACTCCTTGTCATGCAGGGTGGTGACTGTCAAGTGAGGGCGATAGATCAGCACATGAGAAGCACATGAACTTAAGCAGCTTTGTGACAGCCCTGCCCTTTTTTCTTCATTTTTATTTGGACCAAAGCCCTGAACCTGGCCAGGCTCCTTTCTTAACCCCACCCCGTCTTCTCTTTTTATGTCTTGTCCAGACCTTTCTGAATGAGTTCCTATTTCAAGCACGGACTCTTTTCATGTTTCAGTTATTCCTTCGATGTATGCACATTTTAAATATTGGTTATGTTCTGCCATTTCTGTGGATCCTTTAATGTTATAGCTACTGCTTCAAAACCTGTAGGTGTCCCTGACTGACTGACTTCTCTAGCCTGTGACCTGGCTGCCTAATCCTAGCTTGGCTTTTCACCATTCAAGGACTTTTTCATCTGCTTCATTCAGATAGGAGTTCTCAGCAAGCCTGAGTCAAGGTATTCATTTCCTGTCTAGACTGCTGAGAGCTTGCCTGCTTTGGGGACTATAGAACCTGAACGCACAGTGCAGGGTGAAGCCTGAAGACGATCTGTGGGGCATGGCTGGGATAGTCAAGAATGTGGTGAATCTTCAAAGATACCTTCAGAGGAACCTGAGATTCTCAGTATCTTTCATCTTTAATCTAAGATTTCTCACTTGATGCCTCCCTCTGCACATGGTGAGGACCTCACCTCCAAACACCCAAAATTTCAGATGTTCCAGCAGGTAAAATGGCACAGTATTTTTTTGTAACCTGCATGCATTGTCCTATATGTATGATCTGTAAATTCTATCAGCTGATATGATATAAATGCTATATAACTAATTGCCACAATTTAAAGCTATACTGACAACAAAAGTCTCTATATGTTCAATGAAGTAGGTACAATGTTTATCATAACAGTCTTGGTCTACACTTGGTGGCGGTCATGACTACTGCACAGGTCCTAAAGAGCGTATTTTTCTGGTTATTGCATTAAAGTTATTTTATCAACTTGATAGTAAAATACTTTGACTGCTTGAGAGATTTTTTTTTTAATAATTTCAAAAGAGATGAGCAGTTGAAATGGTTCTGGAAAGCACTGGGTAGGAAGGAAGAAAATCAAAATAATCTCAGCCTGTATTAAAAAGTCTTCTCTAACATGCTGCTGGGTCTGTTCCTTTGTTTCATAAACTGTGCATAATTATAGTTTGCAAAACCTTTAGATATTCTTGTTATGAAGGATTTAAAAATATCTGCTCCACATTTTCAAAATAAGTTTCTCATGTACAGTAATTATCTCATATAAAATGTGCAAAGCTTAAGATAATCAATTTAAATTTAGACTGTCTTTCTTAGGGTTGACTTTGACAGTGCTATATTGTTGCCTCAGGATATTTCATACTAGTGAAAGATAGAATTCTGATTGTTGGAAGCTCATGGGGGCTAGATAGGCACTTGACTTTGCACAACAGTTTGGAGGGAGTATAAGAAAAAAATTCAGAACAGTAGGACAATAGTCGCCATTTGTACACAGTTGGTTATTGAAATAAGATCTGCCTAAAGTGGTAGGCTTTTGCCAGAACCAACAAGTTACACCAGAGTATTGTTTACTATTAATATTTAATGTTGATTTATCTTTTAGTTAAATGGCGGTTATTCCTAAACCAGCTGTCCACCAGGATTTATTTAATTAACCTAGAGCACAATACTGGGCAGTCGTTACATTCTAAACCCAAGCTCACATGGCTTTCTCCCATTCAGATGTCCCACATTATATCTGCTTTTAGTCATATCTCAGGTCTCCTGGTGGTTCCAAGTCATCTCTTGCCAATCTTGCCTCTCTGACTCCTCCCACTTGCTTCCTTCTCCTCCCCTTCGGACCAGGATGTCCTACCCTATTCTCTCCATTGCTCAGCATTGGCTGGCTGTTTTATTGACAACACAGAGAACAAATGGTAGCATCTTTACACAAACTTGAGACAAGTGATACTTAGAATAAGCATCACAATGCAATATCCAGATTGAAACTCGATAGCTGGGTAGAGAAATCAGCATTTGAATGAAAAAGGGTAAATTGTATACATTCCACAAGAACATTATACAAACACCAGAGGATGATACCTTGGGACAAAACACAGACAACTCTGTAAGAGCCAGATATGGTGGTGCGCATGTGCAATGCTAATTATCACGAAGCTGAGACAGGTCAATTAAGAGACCAGAGCCAGCTTGGGCTGTGTAACTACTATGGGTCCAGATGAGATACATGGCTTTAACTAGCTTTAAAACATTAAGGGCTGGAGATTCAACTCAGTGGTAGAGTTCTTGGCTTGCATACTAGAGACCCTGATTCAATCCCCAAAAGTTCAACAGTCATAGACCTCATAGTCCATTCCTGTAATCCCAGATACTTGGGAGGCAGAGTCAAGGGGACTGCAAATTCTCAGTCATCCAAGCAGTTTAGATAAGCCTGGCTGTTAGTGGGACTCTGTGTGAAAATAAAACAGAAGGTGGAGAAGCACACAGTTGGGATCTCTAGGGCAGACTTTTTTCACTTTTTAGAAAGAGTCCTACAGGACTGGATGTCTGTAATCCTACCACGAAGACATACGATGAGGAAAAACACAAATTCAAGGTCAGCTTGAGCTAACTGTGAGACAGAGTCAATAAAAACAGAAACAGGGCAATGTATGCTGGTACATGCCTGTAATCCAAGCAACTGGAAGGTAGAGACAGGACAATTCGGCGTTCAAGGTTGGCTTTGGCTATATATGGAATTCTACACCAGACTGGGCTACATGAGACCCTGTCACAAAAAGCCAAACCAAACCAACCAATCAACCAACCTCATAGAACATCCTACACACACACACACACACACACACACCATAAATAGATATAAAAAATAAGGATCACTGAGTCTGGACTGTAGTTACTGGTAAAACATTTGTGTAGTATGTGTGAGGTCCTGAACTTGGTCTTCAGCACCAAGAGCATACAAAACTGATAATAAGTACTATAAAATTTAATTGCATCAAACCAAGAAAATAGCTTTGTAACACATTAATGCAGAAAAATACTGCTATATCAATTTACAAAGAATTCATTTCAATTTAAAAGTTCTGCAAAGTCTAATAAACTAGGTAAAGAATTTAGTCTAGTAATAAGTATGGGGAAATCAGATTAACTCACAAGTAGCTGAAAATCAAAGGAAGAAGTTGCTAGTTTTTAATCTTAACAGATTGGCAAACATTTAAAAATGATACAATATGCTGGCAATTGTATAAGAATGCAAGCCTTCTTGTGCACTATTCTGAAGATTAAAATTGGTGTTATTTTGGTTGTGAACAGTTTTGCAACATTTACCAAAGTTAAAAATGCACACTCCTAACCTGACGCATGGCCATCATGAGTTCAAAGCAAGCTATTGCTACACAGTGAGTCTTCGGCTGCCTGGTTTAGATAGAGGAATCGTCTCAAAACAAAACAAAGCAAGAGAGACTCATTTCTTTGACTCATCACTTCCACTGCCACAAACTGAACTTAGAAATCCATTTAAGACATGCCTAGATGACTGGGAATGTGGCTCATTAACGGAGTACTTACCTTCCTCACAACGACAAGGCCGTGGGATTTGATTCCATGTGCTGAAAAGAAAAGCCTTTACGGAAACTAGCTAATTGCAATTTATTTTTTGCAATGGAAAGAAATGAAAATCATCTAGCTGCCTGTCAAGAGATGACAGATAAGTGGAGTCATGGCACATTTAAAACACAGAGTTATATGGTTCTTTAAGGAGAACGATTTACACAGGGATATCATTAAGAAATATTAAGAAATATTAAGAAGGAGAATCCAAGAAGGAAGGAGCTGTTGGTATACACCTAACATATGGAGTAATGGTCATGGCTTGCATTGTCAGACGGATATGAACGGGAATGTTTTTATTTAAAAAAACACCTAAGAAATTAAGGAGTTAAGGGTTCCTGGAGAGTCCCCTGGTCCTGAGTTGACATAATGACCACATTGGTGGTCAAAAGCAGCAACAGAATAGATACGTGTCACGAGCAGGAAGTGAAAGCTGAGGAGAGGAACATGTCTGGGGGTCAAAGAGATTTGTGGAATAGGGCAATTTTTATGTTTTTCTGAACGCTCAGAAAATTATAGTTATGTCTCTTGGTTTTTCTTCCTCCTTCTCCCCTCTTCTTATATATCTCTCCCACACCTCCCTTCTCCTCTTCTTCTTCCTCCGTTTATGAAATGTGCGTTATAAAACCCAGGGCCTTTTCCATGCTTTAGATTCATTCCCCTCAATCTAAAGAAAGTGCTGTCTGATAGAGCAACAAACTCAGCCATGTTTTTTCTTGATCATATAATTCATGAAGTGAAGCTGACCCTACGATATCATGATATACTAAAGAATCTCAAAGAGCTGAACCTTCCTTTATTTCTGATCTTGTCCAGCACCAATGACAGAAAGTTCACGCTGACACAAGTTTGCCTTGTATTAAGCTTGAGATGTAGTTCTATTTCTATGGTGTATTTTCTGGTTGCCAGTTTTTTAGATCCAAATGCACATCTGATATAGTGTGAGAAGTATTTCTAACTGACACATTTCCCCCTCAATCTAAAGTCAGGTGCAACAGCTGGCATCCATCCAGTTTTGTTCAGCTTGGCACACATTTTGGATAACCTTCGTTCTATTTTCTATTCACTAGACTCAAATTCAGAGCTGATGATATTTGCAGAATGGAATAATAGACAATGGAGAGATGGAAGAAGAGAACAGTGCTACAACACAGTAGCACCATTGTAGTCATACTACCAGACAGTCATAAGAGCAGAGGCTGAAAGCATCCCTTTAGAAGGTCCTCTGCCATCTACCCATCTGCCCTCATCTTTTCTCCTGTTCCTCAGAACTTATCTCTATGCCCATAGTTTTTCCCCAGGCTGTCACTGCATGCACTCTAATGCCCACCTTATTTTATGTATTAACATTTTCCTGATTTCCATCTATCGCTGAACACAGTGTTCTATACAAAGTCCTGTTCTTTTTTTTTTATTAATTACACTTTATTCACTTTGTATCCCCCATAAGCCCCTCCCTCCTCTCCTCCTGATCCTACCCTCCCTTCCCCTTCTTCATGCATGCCCCTCCCCAAGTCCACTGATGGGGAGGTCCTCTTCTCCCTCCTTCTGATCTTAGTCTATCAGATCACATCAGGAGTGGCTGCATTGTCATCTTCTGTGGCCTGGTAAGGCTGCTCCCTCCTCAGGGGGAGGTGATCAAAGAGCAGGCCAATCAGATTATGTCAGAGGCAGTCCCTCTTCCTATTACTATAGAACCCACTTGGACACGAAACTGAAGGCTCTGCCCTGCAGACTATCAAAGCAGCTGCTGAGACTTACGGCCAACTGTTGGGCAATGTGCATGGAATCTTATGTAAGAAGTAGGAAATAGTAAGAACTGGAGAGGACGGGAACCCCACAAGGAGAGCAACAGAACCAGAAATTTGAACACAGGGGTCTTCCCAGAGACTCATACTCCAACCAAGTGCCATGCATGGGGATAACCTAGAAGTCCTGTTCTTTTGTTTCATTTTTCTACTTTTAGTCCTATACAATCCAGCATTTGCATCATCTTCCTATGAATGCATTGTATGCCTGAGTGCTATGCACTCTTGGGTCTATTAATTATAACTTTGTACCTTATAGTTAAATTCAATCTGTATAATTTATAGCATCTCTATTGTAAGTCTTTGTTTTTAGTTAGGATAGCTGGAGTGGTGCAAAGCTATTTCAAATGGCTCATGTGAGCACTGGTATATATTGAGTGTCATTTATCAGTACACGAGCATTGGAATTTCTTTTATAATAAGAAGCACACACCTTGAAAGGTTGAAAGCACTCATAGGGAGTAAGAATAAAGCATGTGCAACTATGACAGGAGGCGCTTGTACCGTGAAAAGGGGACCAGGAGAGGAAGAGATGACCCTTAGAAAAATCTGTGGCATCTTCTCCCACCTCACAAACATTAGAAGAGTCTCATAGATTTACTTCAGTCGTAACACTTTAAGGATTAGCCCCACTCCGTATTCATTAAAATAAAAACCCTGTCCACAGAGGTCATCATCACCTCCACAGTCAGCTTTATGTTCATGAAGCCTTCTCTATTTTGAAAAGAGGTCGTGAATTTACCAGTTGCTAAATTCTGCATGTATTCTAAAACACAGACAATGAGAAGGTCCAACATGGACACCCTTATAAGCCCACTGTCCCACTTATAACTTAGGGGCCATCCATCACATTGAGCTCCACTTACGTCATGTAGGTTAAAAATGTGCTCAGGGGCTCCAACGAATGATTCCGGAAATAGTCAAACTCCCTGCAGAGCTTTTTCCTCATCTCCGTGTCAATTTTGGAAACAGTGAGAGGGTTTGTTTCATTAGCCAGGAAGTTGCCATAATCAGTGGTCTGGAGGTGGATTTTCAGATCTGAAATGCAAAGAACCCCAAAGAGAGTTAAAGTCGGAGACATATTTGTGGTAACTTTAAGAAAAAGACATTTATTGTTTTCTTAGACTTTAAAATAGGTGTAAGTAGCTGGGAAATCTGAGACTGGTAAAGCTCTGTCCAAAACTGAGGAAAAGAGAGAATTGTAACAGTTGATAGAGATATAGGGGGGATGGGCAGCCATCATAGCTCAATCTCCGTGTCCTTTAGTCCATGGGGGCAGAATGATGGAGTTCCCTAGAGCTTATCCTAAAACCAGAAGAGAAGAGACTGTACTCCAAGGATCAGCATCATTTCTGTACCATTTATTATATAAGCACCAATGGTTTGTGCAGCCAAAGGATTGGACTCAATTCCAGCTTCATTTTATTGTTGGTTCTTTCTCAAAAAACCATGTGCCATATTTTTGTTATTGTTGATCCCACCCCACTTTCTAGAATCACCTCAGTAAACTGGGATTCAAAGCCATGTTTAATTTATTTGGAAATCATTTTGTAGTTTGCTGTCAATCAATGCAATCATTATCACACACTCTGTAAAGCCTCTATCTTCTGAGACAAAATTTGAGAACACTTTGCTAATACTTCAGGCATAGCACGTGCTGTGTTTTGAATGTTCCCTGTAGACTCACCTAACTGAACACTGGGTCCCTAGTTGGTGGTGCTGTTTTTGGAGGCTGGGTCTGTGGTCTATTTAACAGAAGAGGGTTACTGGGAGTTGACATTCATCTCTGTTTCTGCTCTAACCCCTCTGCTTCCTGACCCACCAAGATGTGAACAAGCCATGATACAAGTTCGAGGTCCTGTGTCTAACCTGCCTTCTTCACCATGGTGGGCTGAGCAGTCAAGTGGGAGATATGAAAATTAAAAATATACCTACCATACAATTCAGTAACCCAAATACTGGGTGCATACTCAAAAAATATGTAGTCAGCACATCAATGAGATATTTGTACATCTATGCTCTTGCAGCATTAATCACATCAATAAAGCTCCAGAAGCAACTCACACGGCCATCAACAGGTGCACAGACAAAGAACATGTTGGCTAAACACACATGAAGTATTATTCAACCTTAAAATGAAGGGACTTCTGTTACATATGGCAATAGCAATAAACCCAGAGGACATACTGTTTAGTGAGGCAAGCCAGGCACGAAGGGGCAGGTTTGATGTTATCTCACTCAGACGTGAAGCCTGAGAATGGAGCTTACAGAGGTGGAGAACAGAATGCTGGTTACCAGGAGTGGAGGGAGTCAGCTGATGTTGAGGAGGTGTTGCTTAAAATATACAATGTAGCTGGTAAAGGAACATTCCAAGATAGCTATTGCAGAACAAGGTGCTAGTAAATAATGAGGGATTCTATACATTTCAAATCATCAACAGAATGTTTAAAAAGCTTTCACCACAAAAAATATGTGAGGTAATGTTTACGTTAATTTGCCTAAAGGAACTACTCCACAAAATGTAAGGACTGCTTTTACTACATCATGTTAAACTGGATGTGATGGTACATGCCTTTAATCCCAGCACTGAGGAGGGGAGGCAGAGGCAGACAGACCTGTGTTGAGAAGCTTGGTCTCGTAGTGAGTGGTTACACAGAGTGAGTTCCAGGCCAGCCAAAGCCACATAGTGGGAACCTGCCTCAAACAAAAAAAAAAAAAAAAACCAAAAAAACAAAAGTACTTCTTTCCCTAGTAATCACCATTCTACACTCTACTTATATAAACTGCAGGCTTCACATCTGAGTGAGAGAATGTCAAATCTTCCCTTTTGTGCCTGGCTTATTTCACTAAACATTTTGTTGTCTGGGTTGAAGTTACAGAGAGGAGTAAGAAGTGTTAGTGTGCTTTTTGCACAGTAGATCGATCAAAGATCAAATCTACATGTCATAGATTTTTTTGTTTTAATTTAGAAGGATTTTTAAAGGTGATAGTATAATCCTGTCATGGTGTATGTCTGTAATCTTGCATTTAGGGGCCTGATGTCAGTCTGGGCTACATAGCAAGATACTGCATAAACAAACAAGCTAAATCAATAACAATATGAATGTTTGAAGTGCTTGTAACTATGACAAACAGCCTGACAAACTCAACTTGAAAGAAAATAATTTCTTTTTGGCTCATAGTTTAAGAAGGGATAGAGAACCAATTCCCAGCACTTTCACGAGGGCTTACCACCATTCATAACCCCAGTTTCAGGGCCTCTAATGACTCCTGTGTGTACCACGCACATATGTGGTGCACAGAGATATATGTGAGCAAAACGCCCATATACATAAAGTCAAATATACGTCTTTTAAAAAGCCGCTCTGAGCCATGAATTCATGGCTCTCACAGCCAACAGCCAGAGGAAGGATGATGTGGTGCTTGAGAGGTTGAGAGACAGGGCATGAAGTTCCTCAGTGTTCTGAGTAGATTTTGCATCAGAGATGCTTTTTATTGAATCAATTCACTTTTTTAACTTTTTAACTCAATTTTAAGCAATTACGCTTCGTGCCATGCCTTGTTTGGCTGTCATTTTGGTGGTGCAGATTTTTATGTAATTTTGCAATTTGTATTTTCACTACCAAAGATTATTTGCCAACAGAAATGACACAAGTGATGGTATTTCTTTCAAAACCATGATATTTTGCTCAGTGACATATGTTTCTTTTAAGCTAAACAACTTTCAAACCTTTTCTCTGCCAATGAGAAGTTGCAGTGAAATGTCTCTGTTCCAGACTCAGGAGGAATCTTGGAATGTTAAAGTCCTGGAAAATGGAATAAGAGACTCTTTTCCTTCCCCAGCACCAACATGATCCAACAGACATTTGCACAGTGCTCAGCATTGTGTAGTTTTCAAAATAGGTTCATTATTTTTTTTTCCCTTGCTGTTTGGACCTGCTTCTAAAATTTAAAATTTAGAGCTGGGTGTGCTGGTACACATCTATAATCCAAGTACTCTGGAGGCTGAGGCCTGAAGATCAAGAGTTTGAGACCAATGTGGGCTACTGAGTGAGATTATGACTCAAAAAGACAAAGCAAAACAACAACAAAAAAGGAACAACTCTTTCCCTGGAGGTTATGCCAAGGAGGTACCTTTAGACACACCTGTCATCTAGGATACTGCTGTAGCAATTGGACCCTTTCCATTTTCCAAGTCTGCTTAGTGCCAAGCTTAAGGAGGACTGTTGATCTTTCTCAACTCTGTTTCCTGATCCAGAAAATATTAGAAAGCTTTCATGGCATGAGTATGTGTACACACACACACAGTCACACACACGAGCAGGTGGGGGGGGTGATAGAGGGAGGAGGCACACAGGGAGAGAGGGAGAGAGAGGAATATAGACTCTATATACTCAGATTAAGGCAAGGGCCTCTTGGTGTTGTAAATAACTTAAGACAGGAGTTATAGGAGGTAGATGGTGTTTTGCTGCTAATAATGTGATTCTAACGTGTCATTTCTTAACTTTTCATTGACCACCATTTCACAGATGAATAAGCTGAGGCGTGCAGAGATAGCGTGCTCATGCCGGTGAGTCTGTTGCTGGACTCTGGCATGATTCTTGTCTCCACCCAGTGATATGTTCAGCATCCTGACTTTCACAATCAGACTTTCAAGGCACCAGGGTTGTTGTTTGAGAAAGGAACTTGCCCAGGATGGCCTCAAACTTTCCAGCCTCCTGCCTCGGCCTCCCAAGTGCTAGCACTGGGGACAGGTGGCACTGTGCAGCCTTTTCACCTTCTTACTTTCAGGGATGAGGATTTCCAAAACCAACTCCCTCTCAAGTAGAACACAACCAACAGTCATATGCCAAATACCAAGAACCCAACCCTGGAAATGAGCGCTTTTCCTGGCTGTAGCCGAGGAGGGAAATCTGATTCCTATTTTGTAGGCAATACAGTTCAGATTCACAGCTAAAAAGAAAAAAAAAAAAAAAAGGCTCCAGGAATGTTGGGTCCTTCCTTGTGCTGGGAGATGAACCCGAGAGATAAACTCTAAGTATCAGATGAGGAAGCTCCAAAGTGGAAGACTCCACAGCTTGCTTTAATGTCCTAGAGTCAGGAAGTATTAGACAGGCTGGTTTTGTGCTGCACCAAACAGCCATAGGCTCCAGGAGGCTGGACAGGGAATGGTGTAAGGTACACTTTCTGCCCACAAGAAGCTTATGCCAGAGCTAAAAAAGTTGCTTGGTAGTAAAGTGCTTATCTGGCCTGTGTTTAGCATGTTGCAGGCCGTGGGTTCAAGTCCCAGGATTGCACACACACTTGCACACACACACACACACACACACACACACACACACACACACAGAGAGAGAGAGAGAGAGAGAGAGAGAGAGAGAGAGAGAAATAGCTTACAATATAGGAGATGGTGTCTTGTTTCTACATGAGTTAACATGTTAGTCTCTAGAGCAGGAAAGTTGAGTGAGGTCACGTCCTTTGGCAGGGTGATACATTCTAATGTATGCTGCACAGGGTTCAGGTCACTGCGAGTTATATGCCACAAAGCTGGAACTTGCCAATTCTGTAACCAGGGACACCACAGAAAAGGGTCTCTGCAAGCAATGGTCTGAAATCAGATCAGATGGAGGGAATTTGTGATTGAGGGCATATGTCTAAAATAGTCAAAAAGTTTCCGAGTCATAGCTTGAAAGATGGTCCGGCTGGTCAGCCAAAGGTCAGCTGACATTGTCTTGGCCTAGTGGAAGCCACTGGTGGACATTGGAACAGCAACAGTGTTGGGTAAGCTTTCTAAAGACAAAGCAAAAGTAAGTGCTGGAAGGAGAGGCACAAATCATGTGCAACGATTCAGAGAGAAGTTTTTTGATTAACAGCCTTCTTCCTTTATGTATTTTTACTTTTTTTTTTCTTTACAGAATTCATTCTTTAATGTGTGTGTGTGTGTGTGTGTGTGTGTGTGTACAGGGAAAACTTTAATAGTTTCCTTCTTTTGTTCCCAGGAAAGACCGACTCACACTGGCTCCATGACTAGTTCATGCTTCTGTTAGTCAGGGTCAGACTTGGAATGGGTGAATATTTCTGACCACATTTGTCCACTTATACTCACAAGACAGCAAAATCTTGAATATGAAGACTTCCTAAAGTTTTCCTAGACAAGTTTATGTTCCCTCTTCTAAACTTACTTGCAATACTATGTGTCCTTTTTCTTTCCCATCAGGAACACATTTAAAGATGATGGGCTTTAAAACAGCGAAAGAAAATTCAGTCTTTTCCAAGTTAGCTTTTCTTTTGCAAAATGCACCTACTTCAGTATAGTGTTGGGACAGCAATCTTACTTTCTCTTCTTTATCCACAGCTTACCTAGTGCATACTCTGCAAAAGTCAACAGAAGTCCTTAACTCCCATCCCAGCAAATGCCCTTGATTGATTCCTAACCCTGAGCTGGCTCAGAAGTTTTGTGCATATTCATAGAAGCAACAAATACATTGCTTTTCAGAGCTGTTTACTTCACTTCTAACACCCTAGAAATGAACTAAGTAGGGGTCCTCTGTATCATTTCTATCAGCAAAGCAGAGCTGACACCAGCACAGCGTGGCTCTACTTGTGGGTCTGTGTGTGTGTTGCTGGAGATGTTACCATGCATGGCTGGGCAAGTGGCAAGCGCTGGACCACTGAGATACATCTCCCAAGATGCCCTGTGTGCTTCTAAGGAGAAATGTAGTGGGTGAAGAGACACTGCTCTCTCTTTTGGTAGCCTGTGGGCTGCTCTGAGTCACTCTGAGCCTCAGTGTTCTCAGCTGTATGAGGATAAGCAGTTCTGAACTAAGGAGCTGGAGGGGTGGTTCAGAAGAGTGCTTGTTGCTCTTGCAGAGGGCTACCTGTTAGTTCTCACCACATCAGGTGGTGCACAGCCTTCTGTAACTCCAGCCCCAAGGCGTCCCGTGCTCTCTTTTGACCTCTGTGAACACCTGCATATATGTGGCACACACATAACATACGTATATTACATGTACACACACAAAGACATTTTAAAAATTCTTTTAAAGTTGTTGTTGTTGTTGTTAATTTGGCTTTTGTGGCATCCCTGGTAACTCAAATGTGGTTTACTAATTTTTGATAGATGATATTTCTGGGTATCTCCAAATAGTATTCTGACACACAAGTTCACATATGGTTGGAGCCATTCCCTGAAACTGTCAGGAGGTTCTGCTGGGTCAACCCACCCGTCTGAGTTCCAAGTCTGTAGACAGATTATCTGAGAACTGAAGAACTGGAAAAGAAAATATTGAGAAGAAAGGTAGGAAATCATGCGGTGTAGTGATCATAAAGCAATGATGCATGCAACAGGGCTTCCTAGCTAGGATATAGGGTTGCTTTCTGGTGGCCCACTATCCCTTAGCATCCTCTGGGGAGTTACATGTGTGGGAATGTGTATAGTTTTCCAAGAAGCATCATTCCTGAAGTCTCCAAAAGGATCTGAAAACTTGCCTTGAAAATAAAGTACTATATTTTACTAGGCGACTCTTTTAAGCCAGATATAAGCTATATACTTTTCCTTCTTCTCTTCCCTTTCCTCTTTCAATGGAATCTTTTGGTTAAAATGCCCAATGGCAAAACAAAAGAAAAAAAAATCTTGGTAACTTTAAAAAGAAAAAAAAAAAAAAAAAACACAGATTACCTTCATTTGTAATTATGTGAACATGTGTGTGAGATGGGTGCATATCTGTATGTGAATGCGTGTGCTTTCGGCAGCTTGAGATAGTGTTATTAGGGGCCTGTGAATTGCCTGCCCAGTGGGAGTGCTAGAAGCTGAGGGTCAGGTCCTCCACAAGAGCAGTACTTTCTGTCAACCTCTGGCGCCAGCGACATCTTTTAGATCTTGATTTGTATCATTTTTACTTTTTATATCCTAGAAATATTTTTCTGACTTTGATACAACTTCTTTGATTTCTCTCTGAGCACTATGTACGTGTTTGGTATCAAAAGACGTCTCAATGATCGTTTGCATTTAGATTAGCACATTTCTATTGTAGATGCTTGACTCAAAACTAAATACAATTTATCCAAATGACTGACTTCTCTCAGAAGTTCACTTCCCTGTGTTCTTCCTGTATCCTTCCCCGTATTCTCCAACACCCCCCCCCACACTTTAATTTATACAGAGGTTTCTATGAGCAATTAATATTCTCTAGTTGGCTAACTCCTACCTGAATATTCTCTACCTGGAATTATGTATCATTGTTTGTAGTCAATAGAATTCCTTATCATCTGAAAGATATGTTTATAAATAAATCAAAAGGCAGAGGAAGGCAGATCCCACCTCGGGCCCTTAACTCTGGCTGTAACTAGTCACAACTGTGCAAGAGAGATCTCCGCTCCAGTTAGCCTTACAAGGAAGCCAGCAAAGTCACCTTCAGAAGGTTTTTTTTGTTTTGTTTTGTTTTGAAATACAGTTTGTTTCCCCTACTCTTTAATTCCTTTTCTAATAGGTTTCTTCTTAGTGCTTACTCACTTCTCCTAGAATAACTGGGAAATTTCTCAAAATGAACAAGCAAAGCTGTTTTTAATAGTACAATGGCTACAGATAATAATAATAAAAGGTTACAGATGTGCATTCTCTGTTAAGGTTTGAGAACAATGTGAATTAGGGGAAGTTGTCATTTGCTGAATGCTTGGCTATATTTTCTCCTTAGTAAATAGGTAGGAATTCATACCACATGTGTACAGGAGGGCTTCCAAGGCTCAGAGGTTTGGAAGCATCAATTTAGAAGTAGCAGAAGTCAAAGTGATTTTAACCCACAGTGGATCTGCCACACAGCTTTTCTTTTTCACCTGCTCTTCAGGTAAGGCAAATCTCAAATTCTCAAATCAATATTGAAAAACTGGAGCTATACAAAAATCTCTCTAAGCCCAAAATATTAACTGTTTCTTTCTTTCTCCATAGACTCTAAGCAGGTTGGTGAAGTTCCTTACCAATATTGTTTATAATTATCTGGATGAAACTAGACGGTATAATCATCACTGTATCTTCAAAGTGTGCGCAAAGGGCTCTTTGTTGACACATCACAAGTCAAATTAAAGGATGCACGCAGCATCTACTCTCACTGCAAACCGCAGACACATTAATATACTTGAAAACATCTGCAAAGACTTGAGGGGAGCCCTGTGGGTTTCTGGAACCGCTATGGTTTATCCTCTGCGTTCATAATGCAAGGAAATGTTAAACTGTGTCTGGAGAACGTGAAAACAGAGATCTCCTCCTCTCACATCCAAGGTCCCTAAACTACAGTCCTCTGGTTTAGAACTCCCCAGGACTTCTGCCCAGGAGGCACAGCCCCTTTCCCTTCTTTCCAGTGAGCGGCTTCAGTTTTTGATTGTTTTAACGGGATGAGGTGAGAGGCTTACCTTCTAAGGTCTCACACTGCACGAGGTTGGCGTAGTCCTGCTGAGACAGGAGGCTGGCCTTGCACCCCCGCACCAGGCCCTCCAGGTAGCCGTGGTCCACATTGAAGTACAGCTCCGCAGACTCAAGCATGTTCAGCCCGCCGCGGCTTTCACTCCAGGGCAGCAAGAGAACCCCGGGCCTGCCAGGAAGTGTGGGTGTTGTGGTGGCTCAGCTGATAGGGTGCTACTGACTAGTTTGTTGCGGTGGCTCAGCTGATAGGGTGCTACTGACTAGTTTGCTCCAGTTTCAGAGGCTCTCATCACAGGGCCTGCTCCTGTTTTTACAGCAACAGTGAGTCAGCCACGTGGTCTAAGTGCACCCAGGGAGAAAGTCACTGTCAGGAGAGGTGGTGAGAAGAGGGGTCCTGCCTTCTCCTCCCTCCCACAGTCCAAGGTCATGTCCAGTTTTGCCAAAAAGAGACTTCAGATACCCAGATGTTGTGTAAACATTCATTTTCCACATCTGAACTTTAGTTATAAGTTACAACTATTTCATTGTTTTTGAGGACTGTTACTGTGAGCAAAAGTTTCCTTTTCAAAGCACTGAGAAATGCTGGGTGTGATGGTTCATTCCTTTAATTGGAGTACTGCTGTAGCAGGAGGTTTGTCATGAGTCTGAGGACGGCTTGGGTTACAGAGTGAAACTAAACCATAGTCTCAAAAAATAAAAGCAAAAGCATTAAAACAAACAAACAAACAAAACGAATGTTTGCAGACCCATAAGACAATTCTGTAATATAGTGTATTGGTTAAACAAATTAGTAATGTCTTGAAATTGCCAAAAGCTGCCACCTAGTTCATTTTCTTTCTTTCTTTTCTATATTTTCTTTCCTTCCTTCCTTCTTTCTTTCTTTCTTTCTTTCTTTCTTTCTTTCTTTCTTTCTTTCTTTCTTTCTTTCCTTTTCTTTTTTGCTTTCGGTTTTTGGAGACAGGGTTTCTCTGTATGTAGTCCTGGCTGTCTTAGACTTGCTTTGTAGACCAGGCTGGCCTCGAACTCACAGAGATCCACCTGCTTCTGCCTCCCAGGTGCTGAGATTAAAGGCTTGCACCACCATGCCTGTCTGCCAGCTATTTCTTAACCAGTATAGCAACAGAGCCGTACGACTCCGTGATAATAAACCACTGCCTTTTCGTAATTTGGCAGATGATGGTGCGCTCTTTATTTTCTTTCTTCACGTGGATACTTTGAGATGGATGCTGTGACTGCCCAAGTCGCCGGTAACTTACCACATTTCAGAAGACACGAGGCAGCTCCAAGAGCACGGCTGGCAGCAGAGCAGGTATCAGTGATGTGGGCACTTACTGGCTGGGATTCATGCTCCAAAAAAATGACTTGTTCTCCCAATATACTTAGCTCACAAACTGTCACCTATCCTCAGCGTGACTTTCTCGGGTAGGGTTTCCTGTGTATTCTGTCAATTGCTCAGAGAGAGTTAAAGTATGGGGACTTCTCTGGGCAACCTCAGAATTTGCAAACTGACCAGGATTAGAAAATTTAACCAATGTAAACTGTGCTGTAGTGTTTTTAAACCACAGAGAATCAAGCTTAGCCCATGTCTGAATGTCTGCAACTGATGGGAAACCGAGGTTCTTATTGTATTCAGCTCTCCCACAGTTCCACCATCTGAAAATTCCCGAATGCTGTTATCATGAAGCATGTGAACTTATCTATCATTTTCATAAGCTAAAAATGGCTTATGTTATCATCTTAGTTAAAAAGGATGGAAATTCACAAATAATAATATATTTTATTTTGTTTCACTTTGCTTGAGGTTATTATATCTATTTTATTTGCATTGTGATTCTCTTTTCAGTCATTCTTCTTTTTTATTTTTTTTCAGTGTTATATATTAATCAGGCCCCGGAACATGCCTGGCGAACTCCACCAAGGAGCCACACTGTCAACTCAACAGGGAAACGTTTCATCTAAACGTTTTCTCCCATGTATCTCTTCTTGACTCACTCCGCTAGGAGCATTTATCCCATGAAAAATAAGAAAAATAGACATTTTCTTTTAGTATTTATACATACTAGTATGTGTATAAATGTGTATAATCATATTGACACGAAGAGGAATACCTATTCGTGTAAAAATGTCTGCCGAGTGTGTGCAGGCACCTGAGTAGGCCAGGAGAGACATCAGATCCCGCAGAGCTAGAAGTGCAGGCAGCTGAGAACCACCTGATGTGGACGCAGGAAATTGAATCACTGTCCTCTGCAAGAGCAGGGAATGGTCTTAAATTCTGAGCCTCCTCTCCAACCACCATATTTAAAAGCTTTGATCTGAACCAGCAAAACAAAAGCACCACCAAAATGTTCACATTCTGTAGCGCAGATGAAGGCCAGACACTCGCTGCCGTTGCTCCACCTTTATTTCAAGCATGTGCTGTTATTAAGTCTAACCGCCACCTTGTACATGAGCACCCCGGAACTATTTACCTTACGACGAAAAGCGTGTCCCGGTGACCACCGTCTCCACAGCCCCCTCCCATCCCCCGCCCCTGGTGGTCCTACCCTTCGTTTCTAAGAATTCAGCTTCTCAGACGCAAACACTGTTTGTGTTCTCAGTTCCGCAACTGAGCTGCGGGAGTGGACGTCGGTATCTCGAAAGGTATTTATGCTTCCGTGTTCACTGCGGTGCTGTGCATCAACAAATGAACGCATAAAGAAACTGATGTGCGTTCATTATTATTGTCATAACGCCAATGAACCCCCCCACCCCACCCCGTAGTGCGCTGTCCGGTATGCAGGAGCGCAGCGGGCTACGCAGTGTGCGCATGCGCATTCCTCTCTGGAAGCTGAGGTCAGTTTCTTGAGCAGATGTGCTCAGTTCTTCTAGAAAGGAATATACTAGGGACCATCGCTGACTTGAACTCATGGGCTGGCTCTTTGATCACCTCCCCTCAGCAGGAAGCAGCCTTACCAGGGCACAGAGGAAGACAATGCAGCCAGTCCTGATGAGACCTGATAAGCTAGGGTCAGATGGAAGGGGAGGAGGACCTCCCCTATCAGTGGACTTGGAGAGGGGCATGGGAGGGGAAGAGGGAGGGAGAATGGGATTGGGAGGGGGTGGGAGGAGGGGCTACACTTTATATACAAAGTGAATAAACTGTACCTAAAAAAATTAAATTAAACAATAAAAAAGAAATGAATGTACAGTTGCCTTGCCTTAACTAACCCCCTTTTAAAAACCAAACATCAAAACCAGAACAAATAGCCCCTATCCGTTTCCGGGAAATGCTCTGCTGAAACACGGACTTCCACAGCCACACACGCTTAACTTCTGTATATTCTTCTTCAGGAAGGGTCTCAACTTGATTCCAGTGAGCAAATCCAGGACACCGTGCTTGTATTCAGTACCGAAACATCAGCAGGCAAACCAAGCTCCCTCCCTGGACTCCAGCTTCAAACGCTTGTCATAACCAGCAGGCGGGGCGCAGGGCGCTCCTGCTTCAGTGGACCCTTTGATCCGCCAGCAGGTCATTGGCTTTCCAGCCCAAGTCACGAATACTCACCCTTCTGAGGTTGGAAGCAAGACCAACTTATCCAAAATAGTCGGTTTTGGATAATTTTAAGAGTTAAAAGACGTCTTATATTATTTAATCTTTTTGTTCTTTGGGAATTTTATACATTTATGCAATGTTTTTTGATCATACCAGCCCCCTCCTAAACTGAAGGTCTGAGTGATTTAACGGTTTCTTTTGAAGAGGAGGTTAGACTTTTGTGCGGGTTCGTGGTTAAACCTGCCCTGTCGGTTATTGCAGGGACGCCTGACCTACTGCTCACCTTTTGTACTTGAACAAAATACTGGTTTTTGTTTGTTTGTATATTAATGAAAGCTGGGCTTGATTTAGTTCAGGCCTTTCCTCAAGATCGCTCAGTGCTCTTCAGTGAGACTAGTGCATTACTTACTAGAAGACGTGACTCTGGCAAGACAGCTCCGTCTGATGAGAAGAGAGAAATCATCCTCTATCAACAGATAAAATATTCATCTGTTGATAAATACAAAGCAAAATGTTCAAAATTCCGAAATGTGAGTTTAATTCAAATACATAAGGACATTTCTGTTTAATTTAACCCAGAGTCTGAATTCTATGAGTTACCTGAGAAAGATGTTCCTCCTTTGGTTTGTTTTACTCTGATTCATTTACTTTGAGACAATCTTGCAGCCCAGCCTGGCTTCAAACTCATGCGTTTCCTGCCTCTGCACCCTGAGTGCTGGGGCTGCAGGCTGTGCCGCCAGACTTCCCTATTTTTTCTTTTTTGGTCACTGGAGCAATGGATACATTTTTGTAAAAACTGAACCTCCACCGGAATATATGAGTAAGCGCTTCGTAAAAAGCACGCCAGAAATAGACTCCTAAGGATAAGTTAGAGGACATGGAGTCGAAGCACCAAAATCTTTCTTTCTGCCCAGGGTGTCCGAAGCAGTTTCTCAAGGGGCCATTTTGCTTTTGAACCACAAGAGGTCATCAGAACATTGGAGCAAGCAGGTCTTTTGATTTGGTTCACCTGATCTGCAAACTTTTATTTTGAAAGTCGTCACATCAAAAGTTTAACAGGTGACCCTTGTTAAAACTACCTCTGAAGGGACTCCACACACGTCGGATGGTCTCCTGCTGTTTTCCCCAAACCACAAGTATCCTCAAAAAGGAGCCCATCTTCCTTAGCTTCTCAATAGCACAGGGCTTTTGACCCCTTTCCCTGTTACTTCGCAGTCTGGCTTCCGCGGCTCTGTTACGGTGCCTTTTCTTGCGCTGAGGATTTCTGAGAGACAGCCAGCCAAGGTGCTCTCAGGGACAGTTCTTAAATTAAAACTGCCTTACCTCAACCCAACATTTTCCCAAACATTTGATTGGACATAGTCCCTTTCTGTGGGCAATTAACATCCTGAAAATCTGAAAAAGTGGTATTCTTTGGAAAATGATTTAAGAATTCTGATGTGTAACAGTTATTTTTAAAGTGTTAAAAATGCACGATATTTTGTTTAACTTTGTTATTTTGAAGTTCAGGTTATCATGCAAAGAATTACATTTCCATATATCTATATGTATGTTGAGAAGCTAATTTCTATATATATATTTTATTCATCTTCCCCCCACCCCCATCAGTCCCCATCTCCCTGCCTTGCTGGTCAATTTCCTGCTTCTGATCTCCGCTCTGTTCTCATGGCCACTGTATCACACACCCCTCTTGTTGTTGGTTTCCTTTTTGTTAGATCTCTTTCTTTCTCATAGTTGTTTTTTTTTCAACTTTCAGACCCTGCTGTTTCATTAATATTCAATAAATTTTTATCTTAAATTTTAATTCACATTTTTAATTCATTTTTAATTCACATGTGCTTTAAAATGTAATAACCTAAAAAAATATTTTCTTTTCTCATCTGCTGCTTTGTTGGTGATCCCAGAACCTGTTTTGCTAGAAAAATAAATAGTATGGTGAACTATTGGTAACAAAAAAAAAAAAAGAAAGAAAGAAAAAACCTGTGGGAAAAATAAATATCATTGTTGTGACAAGAGGATTATTTATAGAGAAATATGAACTAAAGTAATTTCTTGTGAGTAGAGGCTCATTATTTTGTATTAAAAGGCTAGAGAAAACATGTTACATATATGTGTAAGCAGAAGGTTTTACACTAACAGTCCTACAGTGCTTGCATAGGATGACGTGTTAGGGGTCATGTGATATGATGTCACATGGACTACAGGAGTAGGAAGGAGCTGTGGTTCCTTTGAGGTTGGTCATGTTTTCACACACTACAGGCATAAGAAACATCTGTTTCCTGGCAAAATAAAACACTTTCCAATGGAACTTAGGGTCTGCTGGCTCTGTTCTTCAGGATATGAGATTTTTATTTATTTAAGGTCTGGTTAGCCAAATTCTCTTAAAAATCACTACAAGGTGGCTTTAAGACATTTGAAATAAAAAAAAAAAGTTTCCTGATCTATGAGAACTCTAAGATCACAAAAACTAAAAGTTTTTAATATACAGGGAATGACGGAGAATTAAGGATAGCATAATTAAAAACTAGTCTTCTTATCTTAAAAATAGAAGCCCATGATCAAAGAAATAAGAAAAAAGTTAAACAAGATCACAGACTGATAAGTGGCAGAAATGTGAACAAAACAAAGATGTTAGTAGTCCAAGTTTCTGATTCATTCCACTACCTAAAAGTGATTCATAAAGTTATGCAATTTTATGCCAGTACCACACAGTTACCATCTCTGACATGAACTCAGTGGCTGGCTCTTTGATCACCTCCCCCTCAAGGGGGGAGCAGCCTTACCAGTCTACAGAGGAAGACAAAGAAGCCAGTCCTGATGAGACCTGGTGGACTAGGGTCAGATGAAAGGGGAGGAGGACCTTTCCTATCAGTGGACTGGGGGAGGGGCATAAGAGAAGAGGGAGGGTGGGATTGGGAGGAGAGGAGAAGGGGGCTACATCTGGGATACAAAGTAAATAAACTGTAATCAATAAAAATAAAATTTAAAAATTTAAAAAAAATAAAGTTTTGCATTTTTTTTAAAGAATGAGTATTACTCAGTTTGACTTAGAACTGTGTTTCTTGTTTCCTGAAATGGGGTTACTCTTGTAGGTAAAGGCTGTGTGTCTCCATTTTAAACAATAGTGGAGATTGTGCATGTGGGCCTTCATAAAGGTAACCAACAAGTTGGATGAGTAGGTCTCAAAGGAACAGGGACAGACTAGAAAGATTTGGGTGAGTGAAGTTTATAGGGACACCGAGATAGTCACTTTTCTATTGCACATTATTAAAACCACTGAGAACCAGTTTAATGATTTTTGGTCCCTGTAATGGAGTCTGTGAATCTCACACCTGTGAGTTGAGTACAAAACGAGAAAGTGTTTTGTCAAAAACAGACATTTCTTTCTTTTTAATCTTAGTTTTTATTTATTCATTTTACATCCTTGTCATAGCTCCCTCTCACCTCTTCTCCCAGTCCCATACTCCCTCCCTATTTCCCCTATCCTTCCTTCCCTACTTCTCAGAGAAGGGGAGAGATTCCTCTCCACTCCCCACTCCCCTTCAGCACATGTCGCATCAAGACTGAATACATCCTCTTCCCCTGTGGTGTGGAAAGATAGCCCTGGCAGGAGAAAGCAACAGAGTCCATGTTAGAGTCAGCCCCTATTCCCCTAACTGGGGAACCTATATGAGGACCAAGCTGCCCATTGGCTACTGTGTAGGGGGCCTAGGGCCCCTACTATGTAGGGGACCTAGGGCCAGTCCATTCATGGTCCTTGGTTGGTGCATCAGTCTCTGCAAGCCGCTCTGGTTCCTAGTTAGTTGGCTCTGTTGGTCTTCTTGTGGAACTCCTGTCCACTTTGGGTCCTTCTATTCTTCCACCAACTCTTCCACAAGACTCCCTTTGCTCCACCCAATGTTTGATTGTGAGTCTCTACATCTGTTTTCATCAGGTGTTGGGTGGAGCCACTCAGAGGGTAGCTATGCTTGGCTCCCATCTGCAAGCATAGCAGAGTATTGTTAATTGTGTCAAGGGTTGGCTGTCTCCCACGGGATGAGTGTCAGGTTGGGACAGTCATTGGTTGGACATTTCCTCAATCTCTGCTTTATTTTGGGTTGAAGTTTTTGTGGGTGGGTTGGTGTTCCCCTCCTATTAGGAGTCATGTCTAGTTAGAGGGTGGCCTCTTCAGTCTCCATGACCCCTCTTATTAGCAGTCTCAGCTAGAGTCACGGTCATATCCTCTCAGGATCCTACCCTGTCATAGGCCTCCAGCTTGTCATAGAGAAGTCCCCACCCAAGGTTTCTCTTATCACAGCCTGTCTTCCTGCCTCCTCTCTCCCCAGGTCTGATATCAAGCCTCATTTCTCTCTGTGCTCCCTCTCTTAACTTCTCCCCTCCCTTCAACCACATCCACTGTCTATTCTGTTTCCACTTCTGAGTGAGAATTAAGCATCCTCCCTTGGGTCCTTTCTGTTACTTATCTTCTTTGGGTCTGTGAGTTGTAGTATGGTTATCCTATATTATAAGGCTAAAATCCACTTATAAATGAGTGCAGAGTATATGTGTCTTTCTGGGTCTGGGTTACCTCAGTCAGGATGGTCTTTTCTAGTTTCACCATTTGCCTGCAAATTTCATGATTTCCTTGTTTTTAATAGCTGAGTAGTATTCCATTGTGCAAATGTCCCGCAGTTTCTTTATCCAGTCTTTGGTTGAGTGACATCTGGTTTGTTTCCAAAGTCTGACTATTACGAATAAAGCTATTATGAACATAGTTGAGCAATTGTCCTTGTTGTATGGTAAAGCATCTTTTGGGTATATGCCCAGGAGTGGTATAGCTGGGTCTTGAGGTAGAGCTATTCCAAGTATTCTGAGATAGCACCAGATTTATTTCCAGAGTAGTTATATAAGTTTTCACCCTACCAGCAATGCAGGAGGGTTCCATTTTCTCCATTCTTTAAGTTCTTCTCAACCATTAGAGATTCCTCTGTTGAGAATTCTCTGTTTAGGTCTGTACCCTATTTTTTAATTCGATTATTTGGTTTGCTGGTGTTTAATTTCTTGAGTTCTTTATATATTTTAGCTATTAGTCCTTTGTCAGATGTAGGGTTGGTGAAGATCTTTTCCAGATGTGTAGGCTGTTGTTCTGTTCTATTCATAGTGTCCTTTGCTTTATAGAAGCTTTTCAATTCCATGAGGCCCCATTTATTGATTGTTGATTTTAGAGCCTGAGCTGTTGGTGTTCTCTTCAGGAAGTTGTCTCCTGTGCCAATGGGTTCAAGGCTTTTCTTCATTTTCTCTTCTTATAGATTTTGTGTTTCTGGTTTATTTTGAGGTCTTTGATCCACTTAGATTTGGAACTCAGACATTTCACAGTGTATTTGGGCATCAGAAAACCATTTGGAATACTGCATAAAAGGCAGGAATAATGGAGAAAAAGATGTAATGACTTGTACCTAAAGTTAAGGTAGCTGTGTTTAATAACTGTAAACCAATTGGAAAGCTCTAAGACTTTATAATATTACTTTTGATTCCAAAGACTACTTTATATACTAAGAAAGAAAGATGACAATGGGTGCATCTGAGCATGTCAGACAAAAATAGAACATTTTTATAAAGGACAAAAGAGGGCTGGACCTGTACCCCAGTTGGTAGAATGCTTGCCTGGCTTGCAGTACGCTCTGGATTTGATTCCCCAGAACTGCATAAACCAAGTGTAGTTTCACAGGCCTTGACTACCATTCAGGAAGGAGAGGCAGGAAGAGCAGAGGTTCAATGTCACCCTTAGCTAGGGAAAGAGCTATTAGGCCAGGGTGTGCTACCTAAGATCCTGTCCCAAGAACAAATTAGATGGATGTTATGGTTCATGTTGTAATTCTAGGACTCAGAAAGCTAAGGCAGAAGGATCACTGAAGGTTCAAGGCCAGTCTCATCTACAAAGTGAGATTCAGGCTGGGCTAAATTATAAACCCTTGTTTAAAACCAAATTTAAAAAATTACATAAGAGCTATTGAAGAAACAAAAGGAGCAAATTATAAAGGAAAAACATTGACACACGAGAAATAATCGTGATGAGGTAGGGAAAGGAAAATCAGCATCCCCTTCCCCAAATGTCCAGAATAATTCACCAGCAAAGTTCAAATAGCCAAATCAGGGCTCTTTATGCTACCCAGACTGTCCTCAAACTCATGGTCTACCCATGTCAGCCTAGGCACTGCACCATAATAATGTACTTGTTCTTTGTTTTCTGCTGATACAACATCATGAGCAAACTCAAGCTTGAGGGGAAAGAGTTTAATCAAGCAGAAGGGTCAGAGCCAAGACACTACAGGGACAGTAAAGCCCAAGTTGGTGTCGGTGGCCCAAGTGTCCTGAAGGATGCAGGCCTGACTATGGAGCCTAGTTAGATTCTCAGCTCCTTTCCGGGTAAAGTACCATGTGGAGAATTAGACTTCAGAAGATAATCCAGAGAAAATGATCGCTTCAGTGTCCTTTTCAACTTGCCTAAATGGCTGTTTCTTGGAGATTGTAGACCTTAGACATCTCTAAATTTTGTTTTGTCTTTTTCCTTACTGAATACAGTCTTCTGAATTGTCAAGCAAGAGTTGACTCTACTTTCCAGTGTCTGTGGGAGGAGAGGAGTCAAGCTTCGGGAGGACTGAATATCCAGCCTGGATGACATAGTCGAGAGGGCATCCTCCCGCATGTGACTTCCAGGGCTTTTACGCTGGTTCATTCCAGCACCTGAACTGGCTCTTGCCTTTTGTCTGAATGGGGGTGAGTTGCTCTTTCTCTTACCAGAATAGTTTTATTGCTGTTGGGGTAAGATGAATACAGGATTCCTTGCTATTTTTAACATATCCAGCGCCATTACGATTGATATCTTTAAGCAAGCACTGCAGTGATAAATGAAAGGAGAGCAATAAATCAGCAACCAGAGGGAGGGAATCCCAGTCCTTGCAGTTGAAAGGAGAAAGGCTTCCAACTTTTATGAGCTCCATTTAGATAAAGGGAGCTGCCTCTCGTATACAGGGTTGGGCCCAGTCAGCTATTGCTTGGGAAACTCCCTCCACTAAATTCTAGGTTGTTACTGGAACAGAGATTGGCCTTTGGTTTGGGTATCCAGGCTATATTATTTTTGTGGTTTTCAATGTTCCTTAGCCATTCTTCCTACACTTCTGTTTCTATAAAGTAACCAGCGGCAGCTTCTAATTGCTCCAACCATAACTGACACAGTAAGTATATGTATAATCTGTGCTGCACAGAGCACACCCCAAGCCCTCATTTAGCTGAAAGTACAATGCTTATCATTGTCATCACTGAAGAGGAGCCAGACCTGGCTGGCCCTGTTCGATACGCTCGCAGGTTGATGAGCACAAGAATCCATCAGCTTGCATCATGCTGGGCATGCTGACAGGAAATGAAGTCTCCTTCCCCTCTTAGTTTTAGATAGGATGCAGTGAAAGGCAGCCTAGCTAGCTCCTCAGGTAATTCTAGTCCTAGTAGTCTGTACTCCCTTCATCACAGTCCTCTTCCCAGAGTCTATGCAGAGCCTTTTTCTTGCTTCCTAGAGTATTTTAAGGTTAGGGACAATGATGATTAAGCACAGTAAGTCCAGTGGCCATGGGGATAAATAGGACTGGAATTGTAAAGAGCCAGTTAGCACAATGGTTCCTCTGGTTATCTATAAGCAGGGAGGGGATTCAGTTCTGGGGATATACACCCTTTTAATGCCAACCTTTCCTACTGTAAGTGGTTTTCAACAGATTGAATGCTCCAAAAATTAGCTAAAGCTTGTCTTTAACCTATGTAGAGTTGAGCTCAAAGCTTAGGCAACTTGCCAAATTTGTGGCCAAATTGCATCTTAGAACACAGCCATCTTTCTTGTTGTGATTCTATTTATAGTACTTGCAGAATAGGGACAATATAATTTATCTTTGTGTGTGTGTGTGTGTGTGTATGTGTGTGTGTGTGTGTTAGTAGTAGTACTAAAGATCAAACTCAGAGCCTCACACATACTAATGTATCACTATCCTGAAGAGAGAATTTAAATCTGACTTACTTTCATTCTAGGGAACTTATTTTAATTGATTTTGTCAAACAGGAGGGGATATGTAGTTTTTACATACTTCATCTCAAAAATCATGTTAAGATTTTTAAAAAATCATGTTAAGTTGCTTAGAGCAACTCGGATGATGTGAAATTGTGCCATTTACAAAACTGGCTTTGAAGGTGCTTTATGGGAGATGGGGATGGAGGAGAGAAGATGGAGGAACTGGAGAGATGATGTAACATTTTCTTCCCTGATGGGCTCCATTCCCACTTACCGTCTTCAAATCACCTTTGATGGCTTAGGGAAAGTATGTACTCAGAAGCGGATTCTCTCATTAAACGTTTGCTGCTGCTTGCATGAGCTGGACACCCCACATGGTCCTAGGCAGTCAACATCCCGTCAGGCAGATAGGCAGGATCTGGGCAACCTTCACGGAGATGTGTGATGAGACACAGCTTAGGTTTGTTCATCGTTGTGACACCGTTTATTTCTCCTACTCTAAATTTTGTTTTGAAGCCTACTGTCTCCTCCACTGTCAAATGACTAGAATTTTTCAGTTATTTGATACGTGAAGCACCACTTAACAGTGTTGAATAAAGCTTCGATTATTTGAGCAAAACAGTGTGTTACTCAGAAGCAAAACTGGGTCCTTAGATGTTTGGTGATTAATTCTATGAGCCAAGGAGTTTGTTTGCTGTTTTAGTGTGAGAGCTATAAATTAGTATTGGCAAAGTGCTTTCAACTGCATTAAAGATAACAGGAAACCTGGTCTGAAAAGCAGGAAGCTTTGCAGTGCTTGTGACTGTCTTCAGCACCACCCTGGCACAGCTGGTGAGTAAGAGACAGATTTGGGTAGCAGAAAAGAATCTTGTAGCAGTACTAAATTGCTGTCTGTTTTGATAAGGAAATTAGCCAGAAAATTCAATGACTGTGTACAACAAAGCTATTTTCTACAAAGTGGCAGAGCCAAACATCAGGGACATTTTATTCACAGAGTATTGGGAACACATAAACAGAAATAAAAATAAAAGTATAAGCTGTGCAGAAAGAAAAACTATTTGAAACGTAGTGATCTTTGCATTAAAAACTTAGGCATTGGGTGTGTTACAGAAACAGTTACCTTGCCATTTGACATTTGAGTCTATGCTATAGTTCTCTGGGTGAGATTTTCCTTTTTGAGGGATTGGGTGGAGTGGATTAAACATGATATTACAACATAGCACTGGCTGACCTTGAACTCACTACGTAGTCTAGGCTGGCCTCAAAATTGTACTGCCTAAGTTTCCCGAGTGATAAGATTATAGGCATCATATATCATACTTATGTCCTTGGAAAGATTTTTAATAAAGCATAAAAACATTAAATTATGATGCAAGTAAGGACATTTAGGCTCAAACTCCAATTCTATGGTTTAAACAACAAATTGTTCAATCCCAATTTTCAAATTTCCTTGTCTGTACCATGAGGGATTGGGCATGAAGGTCCCTAAAGCTGACTCTTCCTTGTCAGCTTGACTTGACTTAGAGTTACAGGGACCACACATCTGGGCATTTATGAGAGCTGAGCATCCCTGAGTCTGAATTCAGGAATGGCCTCTTCTCTCCTGTTTGTTTGCCCAGCACTGAAAACATACTAGAAGTCAGGGGTGTGTCATTAAAATAAGTCAGTGTATCCCACATCTATCTGACTCTTTATGTTTATTCAGACACTAATGTCTACAGTATTAACATTTTAAATTAACTTTTAAAAGTATCTTTGCATGGGCTTCTATAAAGACAACCACAGGTGGCCTTGTGCGATGGCACACACCTGTAATCCCAGCAATCAGGGAAGAAGAGGCAGGTGGATCTCTGTGAGTTCAAGGCTAGTCTTGGCTGCAAAGAGAGTCCAGGACAGCCAAGACTACACAGAGAAACCCTGTCTTGAAAACAAAACAAAACAAAACAAAACAAAACAAAACAAAACAAAACAAAAAATCCAAAACTAACCAACCAAACAACCAACCACAGGCTGCTGGTCTAACAAGAAGCCACCAGTGTGAAAAAGGACAACAGATGGAAGTGGTTCCCTGGGTCAGGGATGGCATGGCAGCTGGAGCAGCTAAAACCTGTGGCTATGGGAGTTCCTCATATAGCTTCCTGGCCAGCTATGAAGTAGCGGGTTTGGGCCAGTGCCAGGAGCGGCCATTGCCTCCCCAAGATTTGCTCCCAGTGCCATGCTTGCACCACACAGCCCTCGCCTCTTAAAGATAACAAATTTAACTCCTTACGACATCACCATGTGGGGACCGAATGTTCAAACACTGAGCCTAGGACATTTCACAGCTACTCTACAGCACTGGGGAAAGCTTCACCGGGCAGGGAGTGGATGGAAAATTGATGGTGAGTGACGATGATGTCTGCAGCTTATGGCTGGTTCCGAGTAGGAACTTGATTCAGTGTGTAGTTCCTGTAAATATTTTTGGTCTTATACTACCAGGAGTTGAAAATTTGAGCACACATGCTCAGTTTTTATTAATTTATAGGATGCACTCATGCACATATATTAGCTGTTAGTTTAATTTTAGTTTATTAAGCATAAACAAAATAGCTTTCTGAGGGAGAAGGTAGAGATAAACTGAAGCTCACTTTCTGCCTTTGCCTGCCCCGTTCTATCATGTAATAGGACAAGGACTCATAGGCACTCTCTGATTGTTCTGTATGGCTCAGGAAGTGTGTAATTTGTAACTCATGTTTGAATAATAAGCTATGCCTGAGTGATTTTTTTTCCAGTGTGCTGGTTACCTTATTTTCTGGAAGTGCATTTTTAATGTCTATTCATTTGCCGACATTTTAATGAGCTCTCGGTAAGCCTTGCTGCACAGATTTTATGTTCTTTCCAGAAAGATTCAGTTGCTTGTCTTTAATGTTCTCTTTGAGATGTCTGATTTACCCTTCATTTAAGCAGTCTTGATCTCAGATAAACGTGGCTGGATCCAGGGTCAAATAGTTGTCTAGACAAAATTTGAGGACATATCATGTGTTAGCCCCAGCCGGGCATTGTCTAGACTTTCATGCTTAAGTAGTTAACAAATATGTCCATTTAATTTATGACCTGTATTTTTCCAATAAATATTTTAATGAATCATTTACCTAAACAAATATAGGGGGAAGAATAATATCTTCACTAGCATTTTGTTATTCAAATTCTAGGTTAATACAATTTTAAAATTGAATTGCATGATGCCTATCCATGAAGTCTGATTTTTCCTGATCCAAGGAAAAGACAGACTGTCATCTTTCCTGGGACATATAACTTTAAAAACACATATTTGGGGGTGGGGTGCTGAAGAGATGGCTCAGCGGTTAAGAGTATTGGTTGTTCTTCCAAAGGTCCTGAGTTCAATTCCCAGCAACAACATGGTGGCTTATAACCATCTGCAATGAGAGTCTGGTGCCCTCTTCTGGTGTGGCAAACATTACAGGCAGATTTGTTAGAAGTTATGCTTTAGAGACAAATGTATAGGCAATTAATTTTGCCAATATGTATTTTTTTGGGGGGATGGTAAACTTTAAGGTATATTTTCCAAGTATATGATATGTGCGTGTAAGAAAAGACTTAGGTGTGGTACGACAACCTGTCTGTGCCCACTTGCACAACTGCCAGCGTGGCCACAGACAAACGCAGAAACAATGAGTGTACACATGTAGTGTCAAACAGGGTTTTGTGCACAGCATGCTGTGCCGCAGACCTCCTGTGTGCTGCACTTGGGAGAGATTACACAGCAGGGAAGAGACGCGCTGGAGGAGATGGCTTCGCGGGCTAGCCTTGTTCGGTTGGTCTTCTCTCTGTGAATGCAGAGGTGTGCTGAAGAGTGGCTGAGTCCAGATTAAATGTTGAAAGAGAAGGGGAAGCTGATGATCCCCAGTTTCTTCCATTTCCGCTCTGGTTCATTCTCTGGGTCACGGGGACTCTAAGGGGTGACAGGCCGTGTCTGATCATGATGTAGTTGCTTCAGCTAATGTGATGTGAGAATTGGTTAGCAGCAACATGCTGCAGAGGTGTGTATAAAGTACTTATCATTGGTAGGTCAAATTTTGGAGCATAATTTGCCTTTCTAGTTTGCTATATTGCTAAAGGAGCTTTTTATCTACTTACTTTAAGTCTTAGCCTTGGCCAAGTATTTCCTATTTGATGAAGTATAATGTAGACAAGATACTGTGGCTAGCCATTCAGCTGGTCAGACCCTAGGTCATCTCTAGATGAATGCTATGACTGCCACAGCTTGCAGTCTGAATCTTCAGAGAGCCATTTTCTAGAACCTCCTGCAGAAAGCATGTTCCCACTCTCACTGTTTTCTTTTATATATATATATTTGCTTAATCACTTCACAGCCTGTTCAAATGACCCTCCTTCTTCCCTCCCAGTCCCACCCTCATGCCCTCCTCCCCCCATTCGATCACCCTTCTCTTTCTTCTCTGAAAAGCGGAGGTCCTTAAGGAGTACCAAGTTACCCTGGCACCTCAAGTCACAGCAGGACCAAGCACATCCTCTCTTACTGGGACCATACAATACAGTCCAGCTAGGGGAAAGGGATCCAAAGGCAGGCAACAGTCAGAGACAGTCCCTGCTCTCATTACTAGGGGACCCACGTGAGGACCAAGCTGCACATCTGCTACATATGTGTAGGGCCTAGGTGCAGCTTGTGCTTGCTCTTTGGTTGTCTCAGTCTGCAAGGTTCTCATGGGCCCAGGATAGCTTACTCTGTAGGTCTTCTTGTGGTGTCCTTGACCCCTCATCCTTCCTCCCACTCTTCCACAGAACTCCCCGAGCTTGGCTTATCGTTTGGCTGTGGATCTCCATTGGCTGCTGGATGAACCCTCTCAGAGGACAGTTATGCTGGGCTCCTGTCTATAAGCATAGCAGAGTATCATTAATAGTGTCAGGGGTGGCCTCTCTCCCACGGGGTGGGTCTCAAATTGGGTCAGTCATTGGTTTGCTATTCCTTCCATCTCTGTTCCATCTTTACCCCTACACTTCTTGTAGGCAAGATAAATTTTGGATGGAAGGGTGGGTTGGGGCCCCTACCCCCACTGGAAGTTCCACCTGGCTTCAGGAGGTGGTGACTTCAGGTTCTATGACCATGGCTTCTAGAAGTCTCAGCTGGGGTCATCCCCATAGACCCCCGTTCCAGAGATGACCCCACCAATTCTGTTTTCTCTCCCAGTACTCTCCCCACCCTTGATCTCTGCATACCTGATCCTCACCTGTTAACCTCCCCATACCCTCTCCCACCCAGTTCCCTTCCTCCATCTACTTCAGATAGCTGTTTTATTTCTTCTTCTGAGTGAGATTCAAGCATCTTTCCTTGGGTCCTCCTTGGCTTCCTTGGGTCCGTGGATTGTAGCATGGTTATCCTGTACTTTATGGCTAATATCCGTTTATAAGTGAGTACCTACCACGTGTGTCTGTACAACCCTGGAAGTCACGCTGATTTTACAAACTGAAGCATACATGTAATAGAAGAGCAGAATTGCCTGCACTTATGTAGAAGTATGAACTTGAAAACCTTTGCCCAATTTTAAGACAGGTCTATTAATTTCATTTGTAACATTGGATTAAAAGTGATTATTTCATCATGATTAGGGCACTCAAAAACTTGGAGAATATGGGGGTATGCAGTCACTGTTGGATAATCTTGTCTTTACTTTTAAATATCTTTTTGTCTATATTTTTATAGTATGTATCTGCAAATGTTTAACAGGATAGTAAATGTTAGCTACATTAAAATAGTGGTAATAATAAATGAAGAAAAGTTTTTCAGTTATAGGAATTTACATGTTTTGATGTATCACTTACAATTATTTTGATGTACTAATTACAATTACAACTTACAAAAAAGTTGTTAACAGCAAAAAAGAGATGTCCATGAATGAAGCAGAGGAGAATTCTGAGAGCTTGTGAGAAAACTCGAAGAAACAAGATGAGAGTCTAATAACCTCCCTTTCTCCATTACATGAAATGTTTGTGGAGTGTGCTTTCATGCCTCTCCCAGGTGCAGCAAATAGGAGTGGGTTCAGTTCATCATTACTCAGATAATGCTTCTAAGCATGGGCTGTTCCTGTGACTGTATACAGCCTAAGCCCATGCAACATTGGCTCATTTGACCTTGCTTGACCCTCAGAATCTAAATCGTGTGAAGCTCCAACCCTCAGAGGACCCTCAGAATACAAACTGTGTGACGCTCCGACCCTCAGAGGACCCTCAGAATACAAACTGTGTGACGCTCCGACCCTCAGAGGACCCTCAGAATCTAAACCGTGTGATGCTCTGAATGAAGCTGGCCACTTGCTGAGACTTTAGCGCTCACTTGAGGCTCTGCTCTCCCAGCTTCACCCACCAACCACAGTGGTGACACACATCACCAAAGCAACCTGAGGAAGAAGGGGTTTGTCTGAGATAGGACTCTTTTGCTGTTATAAAATACCATGACCAAAAGCACCTTGGAGAGAAAACAGTTTTTTCAGCATACAGTTCCACAGTATTGTCCATCACTGAGGGAAGTCAGGGCAAGAACTCAAGTAGAGCAGGAGCCGAAAAGTAGGTTCCTGCTGCAGAGGCCATGGAGTAGTGCTGCTCATTGGCTGTGTCTCATGGCTTGTGCCCCACATCTTGCTCAGTCTTTCTTTCTGTCGTCCCCCATTTATTTATTTATTTATTTTAGTCACTCTACAGCCTCATCTAGCCCCATTCCTCCTCTCCTCCTCTCCTCCACTCACACCCTCCTCCTCCCATTTCCCCAAAAGGTTCCCCGGGCACCTCAAGTTGCAGCAGGACAAGTGCATCCTCTCTCACTGAGGCCAGAGAAGGCAGATAAAGGGATCCGTAGGCAAGCAACAGAGTCAGAGAGACAGCCCCTGTTCCAGTTACTAGGTGAAACACATGATGACCAAGCGGTACATCTGCTACATATGTGTGTGTGTGTGTGGGAGGTCTAGGTCCAGCACACACATGCTCTTTGGTTGGTAATTCAGTTTCTGTGATCCCCCATGGGCCCAGGGTAGTTTACTATGTAGGTCTTCTTGTTATGTCTCCTCTGGTTCCCTCAATCCTTCCTTCCACTCTTCCACAAAACTCCCCAAGCTCAGCCAATTGTTTGCCTGTGGGTCTCTGCATCTGTTCCCATCAGCTGCTAGATGAAGCCTCTCAAAAGACTGTTACCCTTTCAAGACCATCAACTCAGGGATGGCATTGCTCACAGTGAGCTGCAAACATCAATCGCCAGTCAAGAGAGGCGTTCCTTTCTTGTCACATGGCTGCTCCAGAGAACGACCTGGTGGGCCATTTCCTCAACTCATGTCGCCTCCTCTGCAATAATGCTAACTTCTGTCAAGCTGACACAAAATTAGCCATCACAATTATTTCAGCTTGAAAGTCAATGAGGAATACAATTCACAGAGGAGGAAGAAAGATTTTCTTAATCATAAAAGTAGAGGAAAAAAAAATCCATGGGACAAATAAAAAAACCATCAGGATAGAAAGCACCCACCATGTCCAGGAGAGCAAGCCAGTAAAACCCTGTGAAAGAAAAGAATAAATAATAATTTATAATAATAATAATTATTATTATTTATTTATGTCATTTTCTGATAAATTCCTAAGAAACCTTTTACTTTCAAACATCTATAAGAGTATGCTAAAAAGAGTAAACCTATAATTACAGGGTAGAAGAAGCTGAGTTAAAAGCCTAGAGATATTAAAAAAAACCTATTCAATAAAATTACATCAGAAAGTGTCCATAATATAGATCAAGAAATAGACAGTCGCTTGCAAGAACCTCTTCATGAACTATTAAGAGTCAAGATGTCAAAAATACAGAGCATTTCTTAACCTACCAGACTGAAAAGCATTTCCATCGTGGACAATGCAGATGGCGGGAGGTTGAAGGCTAATTCATACTTGATGGTACTACCTCATAGACACGGGAGTCAGTTTGGCTAAATCAATAAGCTTTGACCTTAACTTCATAGTAGCATTTCTAGAAATTAATCCTACATATACATTCTTGCCAAATGTATAAAGCATTAATACTTAGGTAACAGAAATCATAAATAGATTTAAATAGGGTCTCACAAAAGTGCTACAGCCATGAAAATGGCTGTCATTTATTCAGATGTTAAAATGACAGAATAAATTTGTATATTATATTGTATGAGAGATGCCTGCTTTAAATTTAAACAAAACAAAACAAAACAAAACAAGATGTGGAGGAGTGCTGCATTATGACGTCCTCCGTGATAAACGTGCTCAGAAACTTGAAAAATTGATAAGGCTCTGATAAAGAAAACAGTGATTACTTCTTATAGAAAAGTAGGACTTTGGGGTGTGAGGGAAAGGTTTACTTTTACCACTAGTTTGGAAAAAATTTTAATTCACATATTTACTTTATTCCTTTATTTTTTCAGATTAGAGGCACAGCTTTATTTTCTTCAGCAACAAAGAGCTTATTTTCTTAAGCATCAAACCAAATGGCCCCTAAGTACCTGAGAACCAAATCAGGCAAGAAAAAAAAAATTAGGCAGGCCCCTTCAGTTAGGTAGCAGCTGCTATTTCTGGAATCTTTTTTTTTTCAGCCAGGCTTAACGGGAAAGAGGAGGCCCAAAGCGCTGTATGGTGTTCACCACCAGAGAAAGCTGGTCCAGAAAGTTGACCACGGAGGTCCGGAGCAGCCGAGGGTCTTCTGCGCTCCAGCGCACCTCCAGCAAGCTGCCGCTCGCTTTAAGCTCCTTCCCTACCAGTCGTTGGTGTGGTTCCACATCAGGAGCTAAGGATCCACAGGCGATTTCTGCCTCCAGACAAGTCGGGAAAGGCACGGTGAGGGCGAATCTGTGACGTCGGATTCCCGGCCTTTCTGTAAAAGGCGTGGTGCTTTTGCTGGAACTCCGGTGAGCTCCACTAACTGCCTCTGGGCCAGCACCACCCAGACAGCAACGGCCGGTCGGGGCCTGTGCAGAGTGACCTGCGTGTGCCGCCTGCAGGTCTGCTGCTCCACTTTCCAAACCACACTCCCGTCTCGACATATTTAACTCTGCAGTAAAAAGAAAACACAACTGAGAAATGCAAGTGCTAGGAGGAAAAAGATTGCAAAGGAAGGACCCAAAGGCTTCCGGACCCTGAGAGACAGTGCCCATCAGGGACACTTTTTATCACTAGAGGTACAAAAAGCAGCCAACGTTTGTAACGCTAAGACGATCTGATCTCTTCAGTCAAATTAAAAAGTGTGTGTGTGTGTGTGTGTGTGTGTGTGTGTGTGTAGTTGTTCCTTTGGCTTGGAACTTACCAATTAATACTCACTGAGCATCAAGCCCCAGAAAATCTTCCCCTCTCTCGCTCTCCAGTGATCGGGTTACCAGCTTGACTTTTTCTTGTGTACCCGGGTTCTGGTGTTCTAACTCAGATCTTCATGGTTGCAGGCCAAGGACATTATCAACTGAACTATATCCCCAACTCCTGAAAAAGTTTTTAAAAATAAACAAGTTGAATGTTGGCCAGTAACATCAGCTCTTGGGAATTGGAGGCAGGAGGGTCACCCTGACACAAGCCTGCATAGCAAGACGGTCTCAGGCAAACAAACCACGGCCATGTGGTTATTATCCTAACATTTCCTGGTACCTCTGGGAGGAAACTTCTATAGCTTAGACATGAAATAACTTTCCCAAGATCATCAGGAGGGAAACAGAAGGTCTAGAATCAGAAACTTAGAATTCAGTCTTTGACTTCTGTGTAGATCATTTCCAAGAAGTAAAAATACAAATGAGAGCACAGGGGCCTGGGGATTATTTCTATGCATGATATATACGAGCATGAAATGTTTTCATGTAATGAATATGAGCAATAAAAAATAAAAAACAAATAAATTAAGAAAGAATGCAAATAGGTTTGAATGCTTATTATCTGTTTCTGTGCCACAGAGAAATAAAAGAATACATCATAACAGTACAAAGTTGTGCTGTAAATATTAGTCATTGCCACAGATAATCAACCCCCCCTTTTTCTTTGTTCTGTGTACTTACTGTTTTGATTATTATGTGGTAGGAGGATTTTCTTTTCTGATTGAATTTATTAGGTGTCCTGTATGCTTTTTGTATGCTTATAGGCCTTTCCTTTAAATTGGGGAAATTTTCTTCTATGTTTTTGGTGAAAATATTTTCTGGGCCTTGGAGACAGGAATCTTCCTTTTCCTCTATTCCTATTATTCTTAGGTTTTATTTTTCATGTTGTTTTGGATTTCTTGGAAGGCTTGTGTAAGAATTTTTTAGATTTAACATTTTTTTGACAAATACATTGATTTCTTCCATTGTATCTTCCACACCTGAGATTCTTTCTTCCATCTCTTGTAGTCTATTGGTTATGCTTACCTGTGTAGTTCCTGTTATCTTCCAAGTTCTTCCTCTCCATGATTTCCTCCATTTGTGTTTTCTTTAATTTTTCCAATTCTATCTTCATATCTTGAACTGTTTGTTGATTTCCTTCACCTGTCTGACTGTATTTTCCTGCTTTTCCTTCAATTCCTTCAGCTGTTTGTTTGAACTTTACTCTGTTTCTTTTATTTCTTTCAGTGATTTAATTATTTCCTCTATGAAGGCCACAAACTGTTTGGCTGCATCTTTCTGTATTTCTTTATGGATGGCTATAATCTGCTTGACTTTATTTTCTCTGTTTCTTTATGTACTTTATTTGTTTCCTCCATTATCCTCTTCATTAGCATAGATGTGAGGTCATATTCTTGGATTTCACTCACGTTAGGGTGTCCAGGGCTACTTGCCCCTGGATAACTGGGTTCTGGAGATGCTATACTGCTTCGACTTTTGTTGGTTGTGCTTTTACGATGGCTTTTATCCACCTGCTGTCTCAGGTGTTGGCTGTTAATTTCTGGTGCCTGCTGGAATCCTGGGGTGGGGAGAATCCCCTTGGCAGGAAGATGGTTGTTCCTGAAGGAGGCCTCCTCAGCTTTTCGAGTATGGTCACCAAATGGCCAGTGCTTCTCAGGAATTGCCACAGCTCACAACCTGCGTGGTCACTATGGACGTTGATAGTCAGAAGGGGTGTCCTCTCACCAGGGAAGTCCAAGAGACAGCTGCCCTGCCACTGGGTTTCTTGCTCCGAATTTAGTGGGCTGCTGCTGCTCTTACACTGTTTGCCACGTGCAGCCCTGTTGAAGAAGTAGGGAGGCCTGTGATTTGGTCAGTTTAGCTAGGAGACAGGTTGTGCCTTGGAGCAATGTGTAGGGGCGGATCCTGTGAGTCCCAGGCCTCTCTAGGTTTGAGGTTGGAGCTCTATGCCCCAGTACCCAAGTGTTAATCAGAGGCAGGTGAGCGCAGCACACAGGTGTGAGGCTGGAGGCTAGAGCCTGGAGCCTGCGGGAACCCAGGAACTTTTCCAGGGATTAGCTGGGTGTCCTGAGGTGGGACCTGATGTTTCTCCCACCAAGGGGTTTTCTCCTGACAGGGAGACACAGTCTGTGGAGTTTGGGGGTCCACAGCTCAGCCTGGGATGTTGAGTAGAGCACGCATGCGCAGGTGGGTGCCTCAACGCTGGCAACTGGAAGCCTGCAGGAACCGGGGATCCAAGAACTTTTTGTGATGGAGGTGGAGGGTTGGCTGGGTGCCCTGAGGTCAGACCTGCTGTTTCCCTCACGGGAAGAGTGTCTCCCGATGGGAAACCCAGTCTCTGGTGCCCTGGGGTCCATAGTTCTGTCTGGGATGGTGAGTCAGGCGCACAGGCGTTTGGCTCTGGGCTGGCGGCTGAGCATCCACCGGAGCCCAGGACCTGAAGCCCAGAACATTTTCCAGGTGTCTGAGTGACCTGAGGTCGGTCAGTCCCGATTGCTTCCTTCACCATGGGGTTTTCTCTCAACTGGAAATCCCAGTCTTGGTGTTGTGGGGCCCACAGTTCAGTGTGGGACAGTGATCAGAGCACGCAGGCGTGTGGCTTTGGGCTGGGGACAGAGGGCCTGCCAGACCTGGGAATTGTTCCAGGGTTTAGCTGGGTGACCTGATCTCGATTGCTTCCCATACCATGGGGTTTCCTCTCACCTGGGAAACACAATCGCTGATGTTTGAGGGCCCAGAGTTCGGTCTGTTCTGCTGTTCTGCTTGTCAGACACAGTGTCCTTTTGGCGCCGCCATCTTGGATACTCGCCTTTTTCCTTTTTTTTTTTTTTTTTTTTTTTTTTTGCCTGTACTTTACTACCCAGCTTTTATTTCACTGGCAGCTTTAATAAGCTTGTCAACAAGCATCCTCCAGTCCAAAAGTAGGACTCTGTTATAATGCCTGGTCAACGGACAATACTCCATGCAGTTAGACAATATGATTTTGGAGAGCAGTAACAGGGTTACATTTTCTGTCATATCTCCTATTTCAGAATTTAGGGGACTCTCTGGGGTGGAAGGTATCAGGAGAAACTTGCTCAAGACAAGATAGATCAAGACCACAATAAGAGGAATACAGGAAGTGATGTCTCTGTAGAGGGGCTTAGCACTGACCTGAGAGAACAGGTTCTCTCGGTTGCAGTGGTAGAGAGCCTGCAGGGTAGAAGATCAGAACACTAGACAGAGGCAGTAGGCATCTGCACTGAGACAATGTTTGCAGGACAGGACTGAACCATTGCACACACAAACTCACAGCCACTATGGCTGGAGTGTGCCTTCCCCTGCCCTAAAGAGACAAGCCAGGAAATTAACTCACCAAGTATGTCACCTAAGTTTTTAAAAACGTGTGGTGTGTGTGTTCACAGGAGCTGGTGGAAGGGAGAAGAAGGCATAGATTTCTTTGGAGTGGGAGTTGCAATGCTACCAGCTGTCCAGTGTGGATGCTGGGATCCAAATTCCAGGCTTCATCACTGTACAGCAGCAAGCATTCTAAGCTGCTGAGCCATCTCTTCATCCTCTAAACTTGTTTTTAATAAAATTCTCAGCAGTTCTCAGCCCATGGGCTGTAACCTGCAGGGGTGTCACATCAGATATCCTGAGTATCAGATATTTACATTATGAGTCATAGCAGTAGCAAAACTAGTTATAAGTAGCAAAATAATTTATGGTTGGACATCACCAAAAAGAGAGGGAACTCTACGGAAGTGTGGGAGCATTAGGAAAGTTGAGGACCATAGCAATTCTAAGTAACAGTTAATTAGATATACCTCCCAGCATTGCTGGGAACCCAGGGGAAAAATACAGCTTATGCTGGAATTCTGACACCATCTACCATCCCCTGGTAAAACTGCAGATTGCAAATCAATGTTTTTCTTTACGTAAATAGGCTAACAGCCTCAGTGAAAACAATACCCAGATTAATAAGAACATTAAACATCACATTTACTTTCTGAATTACTTTTATTAATACTTGTATGAAACAATTTCTATTTCTAATAGAAAAAAGGAATTTTTTCCTGGATGATAATACCAACTTAGTTCATCAGTAACACCATTTACATTTTGTCTTGTTTTATTATCAGTCCTGAATTTCTTACCTTACCATGTTCTCTTTCATTATGCTTCAATGTCTGTCTGTATATATGGAGGGTTCTGATTAATACTAATACCATTTCTCTGGAAGAAAAAGTATTTGTGAAATTACCTTAAAGAAGCAAAGGACTAATGATTTCACAGTGGTATGAACAGAAGGACACATGAAGAGTATGGGAAAGAGTGTTTGCCGTTCCAGAAGATATCCAAAAAGCTGGTGTCCTGATCGGCATCGCTGATCAACAGTATTTTGTAATTTTCATTGAAAGGCGTGTAAGGTATCCCTTACAACTAACTGATCTACACACTCAATTTCTGAGATACTTTGAGTGAAGAACCTGTTTACTTTTTTGAATGAACTGCTAGAAAACTGAGAGTCAAATGTGGGCTTTATCCTTAGTTACTATTAACAATTTTGTTTTTAAATAATAGGATTTTTATTTTAAATATATGTAAATAACTATATCATTGGCTATTTTTTACTTTTTTATTTATCTTTTTTCTTATTTTATTTTCTTCTATTTTTATTTATTTGTTTATTTATTTTTGCATTCCTAGTCCGGTGATTTCAAATGGATTTTACTTTTCTTACATAAGATGTTTTAAACTTTTATAATAAGAAAAGGAAGGGAGAAAAGGAAGGAAGGAAACAGAAAAAAGAAAGATATCAATTCCCTTAAAATAATTATAAGAGTCAAGTTAAATTATCTTACTGAATTGTTGTAAGAAATAGAATGTGGAGGGGTTCCAAGATAGCGGTGATCAGTGTGCACTGTACGGGGGGGGGGGGGGCAAGGATCTGAAACTCTGAAACTGGTGAGTGGATGGGCAGCTGAAGCCTGAGCATCAACTGTGAGGCTTCTTGGGCTAGAGGGGACAACCTTGAGCTGGGACGGAGTGGATCAAGCCCCAACCCTACCACCGTGGGCTTCTTCAGGATCTGAGAGTGGCTAACTGTTGACCCCCTGCCCTGTCCCTTGCTCTAGGAGTGACAGCAGCTGCCCCAGGTACGGGCCCCCAGCTCTAGCAGCCAAAGAGCTAAGCCACTGCTGGACCAAATCTGAGAGCAGACAACAGTGGGCCCCTGTGCTTTCCGCACATGCCTGCCTGAGAGTGCTCCTCTGAGTGAGTGAGTGCTCCTCCTCCGAGTGCGTACATGCAGAGCCCCAGACCCAGGGATCCCCTGAGCTATCTGTCAGACATTGGATCCCTCGCACCCACTGTGGGCAACATTGGGATCCCTGGGACAGCTTTCTCAATGCGGAAGCCCCTGTTCTGTGGCTCTCCTAGTGGAGTCCTGGCAAACAATTCCTGGAGCCACAATGGTGCAGATCTGAGTACCTGGAGTACAACAGGCCTGTGGCCCACTGAGCCATTCAGGGCACCCACACATGCGCACTGCACCCACGAACCACTCCAGGACCCCACCTGTGCTCTCCACCCTTCCAGGCATCTATGTGCTCTAGCACTTGGTCCTTCAAGGCATGTTTCCACGTACACTCCCGTGCTTGCACACATGCATCTGCAACATTCCTTCCATAGCTGCATCTGAAACACCAACATCCACTCTCAAACCGGTGGACCCCTCTCATCTGTCTGAAGAATACTCCAAACTCTGGAGACAGACGGACCCATTTTTGCAGTGCAAGAACAAACAGCTACAAGAACAAACAGCTAAGGTTACGAACAATCAGATGCTCAAGGCCAGCGAAAGAACACATCCAACAAAAATCAGGACAGCAGGCTTCACCAGCAAACCCCAGAATCAATGGATATTTTAATTCATCAGAAACACAGGAAAAATCATGTTAAATCTATGCTTACCCAGTTATTAGAGACACATAAGGAGGAAATGAACAAAGCTCTCAAAGAAATACAGGCAAATATAGCCAAACAAATAGAAGCACATATAGAGGCATACAGAGAGGAAATGAACAACAACAACAACAAAAAATAGAGGCCATCATGGACAAACAGGAATCCAAATACAAACAGATGAAGGAAATGGTGCAAGAGATGAAAATGGAATAAGAATCGATAAAGAAAACACACACTGAAGCGCCTTGAAGCTCATTGATACAGGAGACAACTTCCTGAACAGAACACCAACAGCACAGGCTCTAAGATCAACAATCAATAAATGGAACCTCATGAAACTGAAAAGCTTCTGTAAAGCAAAGGTCACTATAGTCAGAAAAAAAAAAGTCTACAGACTTGGAAAGGATCTTCACCACCCCTATATCTGACAGAATGCTAATATCCAGAATATATAAAGAACTCAAGAAGTTAAAAAGCAACAAATCAAGTAACCCAATTAAAAAATGGGGTACAGACCTAAACAGAGAATTCTCAATAGAGGAATATCAAATGGCAGAGAAACACTTAAAAGAAATGCTCAACATCCTTACTCATAAGGGAAATGCAAATCAAAATGACCCTGAGATGTCACCTTAAGATCAAACACTCAAGTGACAACACATGCTGGAGAGGATGTAGAGAAAGGGGAACCCTCCTCCATTGCTAGTGGGAATGTAAACTTGTACAATCACTTTGGAAATCAATCTGGTGCTTTCTCAGACAGCTAGGAATAGTGCTACATCAAGATTCAGCTATACCACTCCTGGGCATATATCAAAAAGATGCTCAAGTACACAACAAGGACATTTGCTCAGCCATGTTCATAGCAGCTTTATTTGTAATAGCCAGAACCTGGAAACAACCCAGATATCCCTCAACTGAGGAATGGATACAGAACTTGTGGTACATTTACAAAATGGAATACTACTCAGCAATCAAAAATGAGGAAATCATGAAATTTACAGGCAAATGGTAGGAACTAGAAAAGATCATCCTGAGCGAGGTATCCCAGAAGCAGACAGACATACATGGTATATACTCACTTATAAATGCATACTAGACCTAAAAGATAGGATAAACATACTAAAATCTTTATACCTAAAGAAGCTAAGCAAGAAGGAAGACCCTTGGTAAGATGTTCAGTCTTCATTTAGAAAGGCAAATGGGATAGACATTTGAAGAAGGTGAAATTAAGGAACAAGACAGGAGACTACTATAGAGGGCCTCTGAAAGACTCTACCCAGCAGGGTATTAAAGCAGAAGCTGGACTCATAGCCAAACTTTGGGCAAAGTGCAGAGAATCTTATGAAAGAAGGGGGAGATAGAAACACCTGGAAGAGTCTGGATCTCCACAAGGAGAGCAACAGAACCAAAAAATGTGGGCAAAGGGCTGTTTTCTGAGACTGATGCTCTAACCAAGGACCATTCATGGAGATAACCTGGACCCCCTGAACAGAGGAAGCTGTAGCAGCTCAGGCTCCAAATGGGCTCCCTAATAAAGGGAGCAGGAGCTCTCTCTAGCATGAACTCAGTGGCTGGCCCTTTGATCACCTCCCCCTGAGTGGGGAGAAGCCTGACCAGGCCACAGAGGAAGACTATGAAAGGCAGTCCTGATGAGACCTGATAGGCTAGGGTCAGATGGAAGGGGAGTGGGAAAGGGGCATGGGAAGAAAATAAAATGGAAAGAAAACATTGAAGACTCTGCTACTTTTACTACAGCAAGTGCCTTGTTAACAAAAATAACCATACTAAATTACTGTCAGGGAAGCTGTGATTGATCACAAGAAATCAGGGAACATGAATTTTATATTGTAGTACTTCACAAGGACATGAGGGTCAGGGTTAGGGTCAGGGTCAGGGTCAGGCTTCACACAAGACTAAAATGCAAGAGCAGAGTATGAGAACCTGCAGCATAGTCAGCACACAGCTAATCTTTAGAGAACACACGCATGAATAAAACACAGTACAGTGGACTCTTTGTAAAAGTGATGTGCCTCTACCTTAGAAAAAAGTAAATCCCATATATAGCAGTTTGTAGATTTATTCATATACCTATGAAGTTACTTGTTTCAGGTAATGTTATTGAAACACCAAACCCAACCCAACCCAACCAAACCAAAACAAAACAAAAACAGTGAAATTGGTAGTACATTTACTACATCAAGAACTTTGTTGTGGGAGGCTCCTAACTTGTTTCCTGTTTTCTTCTTCTTCTGGTGTCCATCCTCTTTGCCTTTCGGGATGCGGATTGAGCGTTTTAGTCAGGGTCCTCCCTCTTGATTAGTTTCTTTAGGTGTACAGATTTAGTATGTTTATTCTATATTATATGTCTATATGAGTGAATATAAGGCTCTGCCCTGCAGACTATCAAAGCAGATGTTGAGACTTATGGCCAAACTTGGGGCAGAATGCAGGGAATCTTATGAAAGAAGTGAAAAATAATAGTAAGAGCTGGAGAGGACAGGAGGTCCACAAGGAGAACAACAGAACCAAAAAATTTGAGCACAGGGGTCTTGCCTGAGACTCATACTCCAACTAAGTACCATGCATGGAGATAACCTAGAACCCCTGCACAGATGTAGCCCATGGCAGTTCAGTGTCCAAGTGGGTTCCATAGTAATGGGAACAGGGACTGCTTCTGACATGAACTGATTGGCCTGCTCTTTGATTACCTCCCCCTGAGCGGGGAGCAGCCTTACCAGGCCACAGAGGAAGACAATGCAGCCACTCCTGATTAGACCTAACAGACTAGGATCAGAAGGAATAAAAAAAAAACCCCTCCCTTACCAGTGGACTTGGGGAAGGGAGTGTGTGGAGAAGGGGGAGGAAGGGAGGGGTTGGGAGAAGAGGAGGGAGGGAACTAGAGGGGGGGATACAAAGTAAATAAAGTATAATTAAACATAAAAAAAGAATAAAAGAATTGGAAAGAAAAAAAAGAACTTTGTTGTAATGGTTCTTTACAAGAAAGCAGAGCATATGGCCCTACTCTTGTTGTACTGCATAAGGACATCAGGTGATCACAGCATTAGGAATGTGAGAGAGAGTATATGTATTTGTAACATTAGCAGTGCACAGAATCATCTTCAGAAAACACAGGCCCAATTGGCTAAAATACCACACAATGGTGTATTTGCAGAGTCCATGTACTCCTACTATGGCAAACCCAAATCCCATTAACAATAGTTTGGAAAGAATTACTCATGAATCTCTAAAGTTGCTTGCATCAGAAGAGCAGGTACACATTGCTATGTAAAGCACATTTTTACAAAAGAAGACTAAAGATGGCATTACTTTTACAACAGAAAGATTTGTCCTAACAGTGCTCCTCACAGAGAGAAGTGCTGCCTTGGGAGCACAGCACAGGAGTAATTCAATAGCAATACTGTTGCCCTGCATAAGGACATCACGGTTAGGTGTCTGTGTGGTTAGGGTTAGAAAGGAATATGGGGGAAGCGCGAGGACGCCTCTTCAGAAGACCACAGGCAGACTTCACTATGGCATCACAAGGTGGCGCATTTGCATAAACCAATGTACTTCTGCTCGTGGGCAAACTCAATCCTGGTTACAGCTTTCACTCTTAAAACTGAAGCTGCTTGCATCAGAGTATCGTGTGTACGTTCCTAGGTAAGTTTGTGAAGAATAGAGTGCTCAGTCGGGATGAGTGAGGCAACACAGGCCCAGACGACACACATGATATATATTCATTTATAACCAGAGTGTAGTCGGGTAGTACAGGGTGGACATATGACAACACACAGACCCCAAGACGATGAGGCCAACAGACACCTTAGACTTCATGTCAGCCTGCTAGTTAGGGAGTGGGGGATATCTCTAGCATGGAACTATGTTGCCTGCTTTCTAATCACTGCTCCCTGGTGGGACTTCCCTACCAGGCCCCGGGGGAGGAAGAAGAACCCAGTCCTCACTCGAATAGATGAGCTGGGATGTGTGGGTAGAGGGGGCTCCCCTGTTCCGAAGACGAAAGGGAGGGTGGGACTGGAAGGAGATGAGGGAGGGGCCTATGATCTAGATGTTAACTGAATTAACAATAAAAAGAATAAAGTGCTAACTGCAGTATTTTTACAACAGCAAGAACTTTGCTAGACCAATAATACAAAAGAGAAAGTGGTGTTTTAGCGTAAGAAAGCCGTGAAGATGAGTTTATTGCCATAGCTCCGGGCACAAGGTCACATGCGTTAGAGTTAACATTTTAACAAGGAAGGAATGGGAGGGGAAGAGTATGACTGTCTACACTGTTAGCAGTGCACAGAATCTTCTTTAGAAAACACACGCCGAAGTGACTAAAACATCGCACAATGCCATATTTGCAAAAACTAATGTACTTTCACTGTGCTAAAAACTAAATCCCAATTACAACAATTTGGGTGGTCTTGCTCTAACATCTCTAAACTCGTTAGTGTGGGAAAAGAGGTGTGCACACTCCTTGGCAAAGCTGTGGGCTAAGAGCTCAGTGAAGAATGTGCTGCCTTTACAGCAGCAAGTACTTTGTTAAGCCAATTCATTGAAATGAAATTTCTGTTGGGGAAGTTGTGGCCAATCATAAGAAAGCAGGGCACATGAATTTTTTATTGTAGCACTGCACCAGGACATGAGGGATAGGTTTATGGTTAAGCTTTACACAAGAATAATGCCAGGGCAGACTGAGTATCTGTAGCATGATAAGCACACAGCTGATCTCTAAACCCCCCTAACACACACACAGGCAGCTAAAATGCTGAACAGGGGTGTAATTGTAAAGGTAATGTCCTTCTACTGCAGAGAAAATAAACCCTGGGTACATCAGTTTGTAAAGATTTAGTCACTTAGCTCAGAATTCTTGCCTCAGAAGAGCAGCAGATGATGCATTTCCAAGTATGTGGGCTTTTAAAAAATGGAGTAAAAATGGTGTACTTTTACAACAGCAAGGACTTTGCTATAAAGAACTTTGGGGCAGTTCACCTCACAGGGAAGTACTATACGGGCATTGGTGATTAGTTAGAAGAAGGTAGAACACAGGTGTTTACCATTGTTGCATTTTATAAGGATATGATGGTTAACAATGGCATAGCATTAGGGTTAGAACAAGAAAGGAACATGACAGAGGAATACAAGTATCTGTAACTTTAGCAGTCCAGAGTGTCACCTTAGAAAACACTGGCCCAAGTGATTAAACACTGCCCAGTGGTGTGTTTTCAAAAACCAATGTACTTCCACTGTGGCCAAAACTAAATCCCATTTACAACAGTTTGGAAGCAATTACTCATGCATCTCTGAAGTTGCTTGCATCAGAATAACAGAGCATACATTGCTAAGTAAAGTGAGTTGTTAAAAAGCAGATGAAAATTAATATTTTACAACAGGAAGGCCTCTGCTATCACAGTGCACCTCTCAGAGAGGCGCTGTGAGGAGTTGGTGATTATTTACAGGAAAGCACAGTACAGGGGTAATTCAGTAATAATACGGTTGCCTTGAACAAGGGCATTAGGGTTGTGGTGAGAGTTATGGTTGGGGTTGGAACAAGAAAGGCTTACTAGGAAAGAGTCTAAGTGTCTAACTTTAGCAGCAGTGACTGCTTTAGAAATCACAAACAACTGGCTAAAACATCACAAGGTGGAATGTTTCCAAAAGCCAATGTAGGTGTACTGCAGTGAGAACTCGATCCCAGTTGCAATAACATGGTCGGTTTTACTCTTAAAACTCGAGTTGTTTGCACCAGTGATCAGTGTGTACATTCCTTACTTGACTGCATAGCTGCTACATAACTGGATTTGTTAAAGGCAACTTTCAGAAGCGCATGGATTTTGTTAAACTAATGCACCAGTCTGAAAAGTACAGTCAGATAGTTGCTGATTTAGACTGATGATCTTTTGGTTGTGTTTAGGGCTTCTGCAGGAGGAACCCATACCTGGCACTGTCAAAAGGGACAAGAATCTGTGGTTAGATAGGTTATAGGCCCCAGAGGAACAGCTCTTGTTCTACAGAATCAATACAGCGATAAAAGAACTCCTCATGACTTTGCTGTATAAATAGATCAGATAAATAGACTCAGCCTCCATCGGAGAAGCTTCATTTCCAGCTTGACTTCTCTGTGTTCTGTGTCCAAAGCATGTGGTACCTTTAGGAATAGGATACTATAATCTAGTTCTTGTGGGAGACTGAAAGTAATAACATTTGCTTACTTTTCGTTGGATGTGGGTAATGTCGCATTAAGCCTTTTGGAGGCCCATAGGGATGATGAGTGAAGAGTCAGCGACTCCGACTCCTTGAAAGGTCCTGATCCACTGCACACAGTGTTGATCCATGAGGCACTTCTGGCACACTAGTGAAGTCTCAAAATGGATATGAGCGGTGACTGCTTCACCACTAGTTACAGAAGCCGCCTAAGGTGACCTTGCCTCCCCCACATCTCCCACATTTCCTTATAGTAGAAGCAACCTGATTGATTGTTACTGGTGCTTGAGGCTAGTGTGGGATGGTCCGACTGGCCTTTCAATCATTTAAAGGCTGTTTACACTGTAAAATAAAGTTAGATCTGCACCTTTGAGTGTGGTCTCCGGAGTCTGATTTCTGGGATTCTGTGTAGGCTCCATCGCTACTCAACCCCTTTCCCCTCGGTTCCTGATCCCTGCAGTTGAAAGCTGGGTGGATGGTTGACCCACAATTCATAGGGAAGTAGCCCAGGCCTGGCACTGAGCATTGCATCTGGGAGAACCAAGGTCTGCTGTCATATTACATGTGTTTTACTAGCCCTCCCATCAAACCCTCCCTTCCAAACCTCCTTTCTTGCCTCCTGGCCTCTGAGTACACTCACTTCAACAATGTAAGCACAGAAGCTGAGGCATCTGTGTATCTATGCTTAGGTTACTACACTCAGTCTGATATTTTCCAGTTATGACAAGAATGGAAGACAAGAACTTGTCAAGGAGAACAGTCTCCTGAGCGAGCACCCCTGCCTAACCACTGTAGGTGGTAATGACTGGAATTAACAGGAGGTACCAGGATAACTTATGGCTGGGCCAACAGGACTGACCAGCTTACCTCCCTCTTCAGGATTCATGCCACTTTCTGCCAGAAGCCCTTTAAAAAGCCTCCAGATTAGCAGCTTGATGACACCCTACTTTCTGGGATCCTTCCTGCTGCACCCATTCTCTTTCCTTCTCCTTTCTTAAGCTCTTACCAATGAATCTATAATAAACTCTCTAAAACAGACTCTCTGTGGTCCACAAATTTCATTATTCAGACTTATGAGACAAGAACCAACTATGATCATCTTTTTAACAATTGTTTTCATGTCTTCAATGTACTGTGATGATATTCACATTCCTCTGCCTTCTTTTGTCCCTTTCCCTGATGGACTCTTGTTTTTCCCAATAATCTCCCTTTCATGTTCATGTCCTTTTTCTATGTATTCAGGTCTTCTGCAGGTGGCACAGCTGCTTTGTGTTCATGACTGCAAAGCCCTGTCCTGTCCACAAGACCATATTTCACAGCGCTCCTCCCTACCCTACAGATCTTGGCTCTTGCATGCTTTCTGTCTTCTTGGACTTGGAGAAGGTGATATAAGTAGACATTTTAGGGCTCAGCACTCAACAGTTGCTTATTATCAACACTTTGACCTTTTTATGAGTCTCCGTATTATCATTATCCACTGTAAAAAGGAGCCTTTGTAGCCAAGGTTGAAATCAGCATAGATATAAACACAATTATTCAGAAGGCAAATTAGCCATTAAGTTCATTTGCAAAACATTAGTGGTAAATTCCCGCCAGACTTGTGAGTCTCCAACCATAGGCCTGCAGGATTACAGTGCCAATCAGAAAGCAGACATTTACAGCCATGCCTCAAAGAGCTGTGCCATTATTGAAGCAGTGAGCATTTGCCCTCCAGGTCAGTAGAGTCTAAAACTGAGTAAGACCACTTGTGACTTAATATCTAGAATTTACAAAGAACACACACACAAAACTAATTATCAAGAAAACAGATGAATGAAAAATAATAGGCTAAGAATCTGAGACAGAGGTCTCAAAAGAAAAGTGTAAAAAGAGTAAAAATGACTAATAAATACTTTTAAAGTGTTAACATAATCAACTATCATGTGAATATAACTAAAAATACTTTGAGATTCCACCCATACCAGCCAAAATGACTATTACAAGAAAACAAATTAACAGCAAATACTGAAGGTGTAAGGACAAAGGGAAACACATTTAGAATTGGTGGGAATATAAACTGGTGTAGCCAGTTTATATGTGTGGCTGTTTCTGAGAAAGGGAAAACTGCTACCTTAGTGAATTATCTCCTAAATTCTCTGTATTGTACAACAGAGATATCTTCAAATTCATGTTTATTGTGACCTTACTCTTAATAGCTAGGAAATGGAATCAGCCTAGATACCCATCAAGTAATACATTGATAGTGGAAATGTGAGAATAGACCAGATGGGAAGAATAAAAGGTCAATAGGGAAAGGGATAAGAGAGGGAGTGGAGTGTGAGTATCATCACAATACATGGACGACATCGTAAAAGGAACTTTTATTTGCCTGTTTCAGTTATTGTCTTGGAGGCTTACTGTCTTCATCTGTTCACCTAGGCCTAATCCTGGAAACTTCTTACCTTCATAAAATCCAATCTAAGCCTAGAACATTTTCAGCTTCCAAGACTTATTGCTTAGTAAGCTCACTCTTTCTTGTTCTTACTGAGCTCTGGGCTGGCTGGTTCAACTCAGCTGTTCAAGCTCCTCTTCCAGCTGACTTATTTAACCTGGCTTTTATCAGCCTATGAATTGCTCTGCCTCAAACTAACTCCAGCAATAAGTTCTTATCTCCTGGCTCCTTCTCATTCTCTGGCTCATTTGATCTTCAGCTATTCTCTCTCTCTCTGCAACCTGTCTCTCTATTACTGTCTCTGTAAAACTGCTCTCTCTTCTTCTTTTCCCTCCCCTTCCCTTCCCCCTTTCTCCCTTTCTCTTTCTCCTTCTCTCCCTCCCCCTCTTCTTCTCTTCCTTCCCCTCCCTCTCCTCCTCTCCCTCTCTGTCTCAGCATTGCTCATTAAGTAGATTCCCTTTCCTCTCTCTTCTGGTAAGAGTTGGGCATACCTATTCCATCAAACCTTCTCTGATTTGTTACTTTTTCTGCCACTCATTAAATATCACTTTCAAACATAGGTGCTTCCTTCTACAAACTAAATTTACCTTCATTGTTTGGGATTAAAGGTGTATAACATCACACCTGGACCTAAGCTTTTCTTTACCTGAAACTTGCTCTATACCAGCCTGGTCTTGAACTCAGAACTACTTGCCTATGTTTCTTGGATTAAAGGCATGTTTTTATTCCATTTGGATCACACAGATTTAGAAGGTCTTTGGATGTGATCTCTTTCCAGAAGAGCCTGAATTTAAATTCCTCTACAAGACATGAATGCAATTCTTTTTTTCTTATAAAGGAAACATTTATTTGGGGCTGTCTTACAATTTCAGAATTTAGTCCATTATCTTGATGACAGGAAACACGGCAGTGCACATGTAGACAAATTTCTAGAGGTAGCTGAGAGTTCTACATCCAGACTGGCAACCAACAGGAAGAAAAAAAGACACTAGATTTGGCTTGAGAATTTGAAACCCCAAAGCCAACATGCAATGACACACTTTTTCCAACAAGGCCACACCCCCTAATCCCTGTCAAATAGTGCCACTTCCAATAGTGCTACTGACCAAATATTTAAATTCATTAAAAACATGGAAACTTCATGAATCTGCATGTCATACTTGCACAGGGCCAGGCCAATCTTCTCGGGGTCATTCCAATTTTAGTATCTGTGCTGCCAAGTGAGCGCATGAATGCTGAGGGCGGCGCGACATCCATGGCTATACAGAAAGCCCTCACTCAGCTCAGTGAATCACAGAGAAGAACCGCTAGTCAGGAGGCAGACATTGGCAAGAGTGAGGCAGAGAAAGAAAACGGTAGGAATGAGAAAGAGTAATTAGAATGAATTACATATATATGAAATTGCCAAATATTAATTAGTAACAGAATCATGTCTGGATTTTGGTTGTTTTTAGTTAATTTGATTTCTCAAGCATCCTGCACAGGTTTACTCACCAGGAACACTATCAGATTTCAAGCTATGCCTTTTTCTTATCAGTTTGTGCACTGAGCGCTACACTACGCTGCTTCCCCTTGTAGGGAAACCCTTGAGAAGGATACATTTTCAGCTCCACTTCTGCCTCTTCTACTCTTGTTTTCTTTCTGTGGTATGTATTAGACCCAACTCAACACATAACATTGTTGAATATTAAGCTCTGTTAAGCACATACCATAGCCAACTTCGCTGGAACTTGGGTTCTCCTGGGATTCCCCTTGGACAGATTTCAGTCATCCCAGGAAGCATACTTATTCTTTGCCCTCCACAAGCTGTGAGGACAACTCCTGGCTGTTGGCTCCTGCCTCTACAGCACCTATGAGCAGGGCTATGAACTGCTGCTTTCCAACCAAAAGTCACATACTAGTCTTTTAGATCTCCTTTATGAAGGTGAGCCACTTCTGCTCTTTAGTGAGTCCAGCAGTGGCCAACTCTTCTGAGAATAACAATAGAAGCCCTTCCTGAGTCCCACTGAGACTCAGTTTGAATCTGTTCAAAGGCACCCTCATTATATAGCCTTCCCTTCATCTCCACTTTTGGCTTTTTATACTGTGAATGAAAATTCATGGAAAGAAGCTGCCTTGGAAAAGACTGATTGACTGGTTAGAACTGTAGATGTGTAGAGAATGCGGTGGAGTGTGTGTTGTGATGGGGAGCATTGCAGGGGCAGAGGCTAATTGCCTTTTTTGGAGCTAACTTTTAGAGCCCTGGATAGCAATTTCTTGCCCACCTCTGTGTCGGAACAGTGGCACAGAGATAAAGATTTGTGACACTAACTACCACTAAGCCCGAAGTGAAGACTGTCCTCAGATAGCATCCAAGGCCTATAGAAAAGTTTTCCTCATCTTGCTCTAACCACCTCTCTGATGTACACTTGCCTGGATTTTCTTTTTCTTTTCTTTTTTCTTCTTTCTTTCTTTCTTTTTTTTTTTTTTTTAAGATTTATTTATTTCTGCCCCCATGTTCACCTGCAGGCCAGAAGAGGGCACTAGATCTCGCTGGGAATTGAACTGAGGACCTTGAGCCATCTCTCCAGCCCACCTTCTGGATTTTCAATATGTATCCTTGGAGTGAGAACTCTGTAAACTTCATTTCCCAGAATTCCTTAACAGCTGATTTCATGTAAGCTTTTAAGAAGGGAGAAAGCTGAGTGCATCCTTGTTCTGTACTTATTTCTGCGGCAGTGCCAGCCAGTCATAGAAGAGTGCTTCTTTTGTCTTACAGGTAGAGGGTGAAACCAAAGGCTTTCCATGTTACATGTTACATGTTACTTGGGTTTTTGAGGCAGCGGCTTCTATGTAGCTCAAGCTGCTCCTACTCAGCTCACTGTGTAACCAAAACCCAACCTCCAGTGACTGATTTTCCTGCCTCTGCTTTCCAAGTGCTGAGATTACAAGTACATACTACCACACTTGCCCAGAACAGGGCTTTTAAAACCATCTGGCTACCAATGGGCTTCACCTCTTTCATTCCCAACAACAGCACTGAGAGGAACCAGAGACTACTAGCACCTGCTGTCTCTTCTCCAGAATCCCAGCGGCGCTCTGTGATAGTAGATCCAGTCTTATCTAATGGACGTCTGTGGTTATGGCAGCAGCCTGGGGACACCTCCTCCACAGTTCTGGTATCTCACGACTCCTTTGCATTATTGTTCCAGAGGCACAATAGTGCAGAGCTATTAATACTTCATTTCCTCCCCCAGCACCAACCCCCCCAAACAAAACAAAGCAAACAAAAAACAAGCACCATTGATCATCGTGCAGCAATGATCGCAATCATACATACAAATAGTAACTAGAAACTGATCACACATTCATAAGCCTCTTTCTCTTTTTAAAATCAGTGTAGAAAAGCACCAATTGCTTAGACAATAAATTTACATTCTTGGATTCTCTAAAGTTCAAAGTTTGTAAAATAAACTCTCCAAACTTGAATACACGATATTCTATTTATATTTTTTTCAAAAATAGTGTGAGCGACAGCTGTGATTTGTTAGTTTAAATACTTTAAAAATGAACTTAACTAAAATTAAGCATTATGTAAAATTACTTACAAATAAACAAGAATAAAGATAAAAAAAATGCTTAAATTTAAAAGGACTGTTAAGACTGACGTTCCACAATAAACTAGTAGAAACTACCTTTGAGACCCTATATTCCAGCCCAGTTTCTGACACCTTAAAAAGGTATTCATTACACTTGAATCAAAAAGTATTATAACCATGATAGATCTCCAGCTGCATGGTGCAAAGCTTATCATGCTTGTGCAATGCTCTGTAGCTTTAGATTTCATTGTTTGCATATTCAAATTGCATCACATATTAGTGAAAATTTTAAATCCCGAAAAAGCTTCTCCACCCTAAACACTCCCTGTAGGGTGCAGCTATGTGTCACCTCCCCTGGTCAATCAAGGCCAGTTGTACCTATTGATGTAGCTGCAAGAACCGACTCCCTAGTGCTGGCCTTGGCTGGTCCCTGAGATCGTCCACATGGGCTTTCTCTACAGCCACCTTCCTACTCTACCTCCTTGAATGCAGACCTTTCTATTCAGGTCTGATTATCTCCCCTGGGAAGGTCTCTGGGTCACTTGCTTATCCTTCTTGTCAGATCCCTTGGATTTGCATTACCAAACCATTTAGATTGGCTCTGCTAATGTAATTCTGTGAAAGTACTGGTTTCCTAAAGTTTTTCTCAGCAATCTTGTTGATAGATCTCTTTTGACCAATTGTAATTTGATGTACTACAAATAGCATGCCATTATATTTCTTTTGTTATAGCTTATGCAAGCTTCTTAAAGGTAAACGAATATAAAATGGTATAAAACGCCACAGAGGAAGACAATGCAGCCACTCCTGACAAGACCTGATAGACTAGAATCAGAAGGAAGGAGAGGAAGACCTCCCCTATTAGTGGATTTGGGGAGGGGCATTTGTGGAGAAGGGGGAGGAAGGGTGGGACTGGGAGGGGAGGAAGAAGGGAGCTACAGGGGAATGCAAAGTGAATAAAGTGTAATTAATAAAAATTAAAATAAAAATATTAAAAAAGAAACATTTAAAAGACTCATAGACAAATTTTACGTGGTATAAACTTACATAAATGGTAGTTTAAAGGATTTTTAAACTTGGCTAAGAGGACAGATGTTAATTTTCCTAACTGGTCTCCAGTTATGAAAGGGCAAGACAGAGTAAACACATGCCAGAGTGTCGCAAGACGCGCCTAGGGTCTGAAGTGTAGAAGATAAGGAAGTTAGAAAATATTTTGATGTGTGAAGTAAAACTTTAAAAAATATATTTTCTAACTTCCTTATCTTCTACACTCCAGAGCTGCTTACAAGCTCTCGGCCACAGGTCTGTTTCCATGCTCTTTACATAGAGTTGGTCTTTGGCTATTTACAACACCAGAAAGTGTATGAAAGGCCATGGCTGAACCAACACACTGCAGCTGTCGCATTTGGCCCCAAAACTGCGCAGACACTTTTGGTGTTTCTTAAATAGGCCAGTAAATGTGTTATTTTATTGTTGTTTGCTTTCTTGCTTTTGAGACAGGTTCTGACTGTGTAACTCAGCCTGTCCCCAAACTTAGAATCCTCCTTTCTTAGCCTACCTGAGTGCCATTGTACCTAAGGTCATTTAAGTCCTAAATAAGCTGTTTTAGTTTGCTTTTAGAAATTAAAGTTTCATGAAGTCTCACACAGTGTCTAGCACAGAATTGATACTATGCAAATATTTATAAACTAAATTAATGATCACTACAGATGTTTAGTGTTTAATTTGTTGTATAATCAATAATGGAGAACTTTGACTTCCCCTAAATTACACAGCTAATCTGTAACTCACATGACACATAAAGTTCTTAGTACCCTCCTTTACACAGAATTGGCATACATGTGTACTTGAAGGGTAAAACTCTGGTCCACATTTCATTGAGCTATGTGGCTCTCCCTTGTTCTGGAGTGCAGTGGTGTTTAACTGTAGTGAAAATGATTTCCAGAGGCTTTACATACATTGAACTTGGGCGCTCAGTGTTAGTATTTCATAATCTGACTGTTTATTCTGGCTGTAATGCAGTGAGTTAAATGATGGCTTCATGTTATAACAAGAGTTCCAGGAGGTTTGGCATCTCTTTTAGTCTGCTGTAATCAACAAACACCTGCTGGTTGATGGCTTTGATGAAGTTTAGATCAACTTTTATCTTAGCAGTTCTCAGGAATCCAATTATATGTATCTAACATCTTACAAAACAGATATGTGTGCCTCTATGAACAGTATTGAGGCTACCAGATGTTATATTTAGAGATATGGTCATGACATAACAGTTACTCTTTAATAACTTCTTTAACTTAGTGGAAAACAGTTAAAACTACTCACTGAGCATATGAATTTCTATATCTCAGCTAAGTGAAATTCAGAAAACCTAACACTTGTTTTAATTTTTATTTTTTGTTTGTTTTTGTTTTTCAAGACAGGGTTGCTCTGTGTAGCTTTAGCTACACTTTGTAGATCAGGATGGCCTCAAACTCAGAGATCCACCTACCTCTGCCTCCCAAGTGTTGGTATTAAAGGCACATACCACCACCATCCAGCCTAACATTTATATTTTTAAAAAAATGAAGTATTTGGGGGTAATGTGTGGATGAAATATATTTTCAAAGTGCCATAGTATCTCTTTGATCAACATCTATTCCTCAGACAGTGTTCCAGTCCTACAGATTTGAATTTTGCAGGTGGGGGAGCTAAATTAGATTATATCCATTTGAAAGCTCTCAAATTTAGTGTATTTTAAAAATTTGGTGAAGTAGCTTTTAAAAATCCATATGTCTAGACTTGTTCCACGGAGATCTGAATGGGGCTGGCAATCTGTCTTTAACAAAACATAAGGTAAATTATGTAAGTATGTGACTATGATTGGGAAATATTATAATTAATATCATTTTCTAAGTTGAAAAATCTGGACAAATTGCCTTGAACTGAGAAGAATTCATCTGGGCTTGGAAAACTTAGCTTACACCTGAAACTCACTAGCAAACTACAGAACTTCCATTGCCACCCATCCTGATGACGCTGAAGAGAAAGGGAGAAGGGAGCTGGTGCTGTCCTTTCCCTAAGGACTGCACGACATCCTCCGGCATGGGGTGTGAAGATGGCCCCCCCAGGCAGAGGAGAGGAAGCCCCACAGTGGAATGCAATCTCAGCAGCAGGGTTTCCCAACAAGAACCCACGCCAGAAACCTGAAACCAAGGAGTCTCAGAGGAATTTCCTTCCTTGCTTGAGCTCAGCTGCTTTTCCTATAAGCTCAGGCCCGCCTGCCTACGGATGGTACTGCCTACTTTAGGCTGGGCACCTGTCCACAGAAACCAAGGAAGTGCCCCACAAACAAGCCCACAGGCCAATCAATGGAAACAACTTCTCACCTGAGACTCCCTCTTCCCAGGTGTGTCAGACTGACAGCTGAAACTATGACAGCCATAAAAATAACTTAATTTTGTATATGCTACATTTATAGACCTCAAAAATTGTACTTAGTAAGTCTCATGCAGAGGGGAAAATGCTATTTTATTCTGCTTGTATGAGGTACTCAGAATAGGCACAATCATAGAGACAGAAACTAGAATAGAAGGTACCAAGAGCTAGTACATGGATGCAAAATTGTTGGTAAAGATGGTAAAATATTTCAGTATAGGTGGTGGTGAGTACATTGTGGATGAATGCATTTTATCTCAATTATCTACTAATGAGCACTTAAAGTGATGAATATTATGTTGTTTATATATTATCACCAAAAGTAAATACATGAAAGATTATACAATGATTTTATGTCTGGCTTTTTCTCTATATCCTTCACATTTTCTCTCCAACCTTAATGTCTACCTTCCTATTTTCCTTCTCCTTCCTTCCTTCTTTCCTTCCTTCCTTCCTTCCTTCCTTCCTTCCTTCCTTCCTTCCTTCCTTTCTTTTTTGTCATTAACAGGGTCTCATTACATAGCCTTGGCAGGCCTGGAACTTGCTGTGTAGACCAGGCTGACTTAGAACCATTTGAGATCTACCTGCCTCTGCTTCTCCAGTGCTGAGATTAAAGATGTGCGCTACCACTCCAGGCCACTCTCCTTTTCCCTCACTTTTCAACTGAGGTTGCCCTTGAACTTCCAAGCCCGCTTTAGTCCTCTGCAGACTGGGATTGCAGGGCTATGCCACTGTGTCTGGCCTTCTTATGTGCTTGAGCAACATCAGTAATCTACCAGCTGTGGCTTGACTGACAGAGCTGTTAAGTTCCTTGATACCCGGATTGGAGACATGTAAAACGTGAATGCTGTGTCCCTCAGAGGCCATGAAGTTCAAGGACTCGGGCAGACTTGGATGTTACTACAAAGACAGAAATGAAAATAGATTTCCTAAATAAATAATGAGCAAATTCATATACAGACATTCATAAAGAAGCAGCAGCCATGAAGCAAACAATTTAAAGTAGTAGTCAAACCATCATGAGTCACGAATCGAGTATAAGCATTCAGATGTGTTGAAGTAAAATACATATTATGCATCTATATAACATAAGGAAAACTCTTGCAAAACACAGTTCAGTTCACATGGTAAATTTGGATTTGCCTTTACATCTGTATGTATTATCATTTATTTGACTAGAGCACCATCATGACAGAACAGGAGAAATCCCACACAGAGCAGACACCAAGTCTCCACAGGGCTTCCTCAGCCTCTCATCTATGACAAGCAGGGCTCTGGCCCTGGTCTTTAGATTCCAAACAAGGGTCTTTTGGGCTTCACTATGGGAGGGATAGTATTGACTTTTTATGTATATTAAACCATTTGAGTTTGGGTTCTGTGCCTGTCAGATAGGCCAAGTATGGGTAAGTAGAGGCGTTCTAGGATTCCCAGAGTTTGATGTAATCTCAGTCAAACATTGACCACTCAGAGGCAGTGCTCAAACCACTGCAATGTTTTCAATGGTAGTGGCTCACGCACGTGCATTCTCAACACTAGAATCCAGCTTTCAGACGGCCAGTACAGGGTTTTTCTTTCATATGCATGTATGTCAACCTGTGTGTCCAAGGATGGACCCCAGAGCTCGTATGTACTAAGCCAGTATGCTAAGATTGAGTTACGTGCCCAACCCTCCAGGCTGACCCTGTTTCACAGCAGTCAGTCCCTGAAATCTGATATTCTCATTTCTGAATAGGGATGGAATTACCTCTGTTGCAGCACTGCTAGGGATTAAAGCCACTATATATACACAACATCCAGCACACTATCTGACAAAACTTTTAGTATGTCCAGTCGATGGTTTTAATTTTTCTCACAGTGATGGCTATATCTACCTACTCATTCAATTCTATATTATAAGAATTTGGTATCTAAAGCTTAAATTTATATGAAAAGTACTTACATATTTGAGGAAGCATACTTATTGGCTAAAGCTACTGAGTCTGGGGTACCTACTCATTCAATTCTATATTATAAGAATTTGGTATCTAAAGCTTAAATTTATATGAAAAGTACTTACATATTTGAGGAAGCATACTTATTGGCTAAAGCTACTGAGTCTGGGGTTCCATATTGGGGTCTTGTCTACAGTCCTGCCTGATCTCCAAGGGGCTTTCATGTCTCAGTTGTCCATGTGCTGAGATTTCAGGCATGAGCCACTAGCTTGGATCTCAGTCTTAACAGGGCTGATTACTAGCTGTGTGAATCTGGGAAATTCCTTAGGCCCGTTCATCAGTTTTCTTTATAACATGGGAATAACAGTCTCCTTTGTAGGACTGCAGTGAAAATGAAATGACAGTGTTTGTGACAAGCAAATCATATTGTTCAGCATATAGTATAGATGTGTAAGTCTTTGTTTAGGTAAATATATCTTCATAAACAAGTTTAGCACATGTTGCTTTCAGATGAATTCTTTTTTTTTTTTTCAATGCAGTTTATTCAGAAACCTTGAACAATCCTCGGACCCTGGGGAAAGCCAGCCCACAGCTTAAATAGCCTCTGGGTAGCCAACCCAGGCGTGCCACGTGGGCAATGCAGATAGGTCCACATACATGGAAGCAAGCCAGATCCTCAGCCTTAGCCAAATGTGGAATTGTTCGTGACAGAGAGCACTCACCATCGGGAAGGTGGAAGGCGGAAACCAGCTCCATCTTTAAGGCATAGCATTCCGCAGCTCTCTACAGTTCCCCCTTTTTGTTTTAGACGCATCAGGCAAGAGTAGAGGTCTGATCTCTGATATTAGAAATAAATTGGGACTTTGTACCGATGTTCGTTTAGATGTCATCCACCCAAAGAGCATCAGACCCGTCAGATACCTTTTTCTCAGAGGCGGGACCTGGGGCATCAACCCGCATGCAACCAGACATGCTCTTCTCTGGGTCCAAAGTGGCTGACCCTGAGTGCAGTGCTTAGCCTCGCATCCTGAGCGTAACATTTTAGCTTTTTATGGTATCCAATCATGCTTGGGGAGAATGTCCTGCTTCAATGGCTGTAAAGGCCTGAATGATCATGGCTGCATCACACTGTTGTGAGACTCTAATCTTGCATATATACCACAGGCAAACCAAGGAGACCAACACCAGAAGGCCTGCTAATGCTCCCATGCCCGCCCATTCCTTCAGATGATTCATGGCTGCAGCAATCCATGATGGTAATCCTGTGGCTAGTCCTGCGTCCACTCTGGTAGAATTTACTGTGACAATGCCACTCTCAGCTGCTCCATCATAGTATCGAATTCTCCAGTCCAATTACCTAAAATATAGCTCGACAATTGTTTAGACAGATTTGCAGCACTCTTAAGCAATAATATATGAGATAGTATTTCCAACAGTTTCTTGGTCCATCTTTGCTGCAATAGTGAAATACCTTAAACTTGGCAACAAACTGAAAAAAAAAGCAGCACTTTCCGTCAGGCAATGTGCCTTCTGTAAGTGTCTAGCTCCAAAATGGTGTCTTTGGGTTGGAAAAATGGCACTGTGGTTAATGGCTCTTCCTGCTCTTACAGAGGACCTTAGGTCAGTTCCTAGCACCCATATTAGGTGGCTCCCAATTACTGGTAACTCTGGCTCCAGGGAATTAGACACTCTCTTCTGATTCCTGCATGCACCCTCACTTATACACATAAATAAGAGTAACATAAAATTTTAAGCAAATGGTGCCCTTTGCTCTCTTCTCTCATAGAAAGCATAAATGTGTAACTTACTGTCTTGTAAAGGCACTAATCCTGTTTTAGCAGGATAGAATCCTAGGCTTCTACTCGCTTCTTAAAGGGATGCCACCTTCACTGCTATTTGTGAGGAGTTAGGTTTCAGTGCTTATGTTTGGGGAACAGCAACCCCCAGACCTCAGTATCAGGCTAAACTTTTATTATTAGTGGCCTACAGAATTTTTACTATAGACTGATAGTGGTGTGAAGTGCTCAAAACTGGACAAATAAGTGTTTGGTTTACACATCTCAATAAATTTCTAGTTACTAGATGTGCAGTTTTTGTTGTTGTTTTACTTATCATTTTCTTTAATTGAAAATGTTTTTTCCCACCTCCCACTCACCCATTTCCATGCCTCTTTCTCTCTCTGGGAAACAAATAAAAGACAAACAAAAGAAAAACAAAATAGAAGAGAAAGCACAAGAAACATACACACATATACACATATGTACACACAGACTAAAAAAATACAATATCAGAAACCATAAAATATGAGCAAAATACCCGTAAGACAAAAGATACCCAGACAAATTGATATGAGACCAAAGTCTACAAAAAGAGTATTTGTGTTAGCCACCTGCTGCTGGACACAGGATCTCCCTTAAGTGTGGTTCACACAGCCAGTGAGACTCCACTGGACAGCACTAATCTTTGCTTTTCAATGATGTCAGTTGGAGGTTGGTTCTTGGTTAGGGGTGGTAACTCATATCCACTTGCCCCTCTCAGCACTGGGATCCTGTCTGACCCTGAATGAATCTGTACAGGCCCTGTACATGCTGCCATCATCTCTGTAAGTTCATGTGAATCAGTCCTGTTGTGCCTGGAAGGCAGGCATGGTTTCCTTCGTGTCATCCATTCCCTCTGGCTCTTACTATCTCTCTGCCTCCTCTTCTACACACACCCTGTAGGAGGAGTGTACTATGGTCACAGGAACCCCAGAGGAACTTGCAGTATATATCAGGGTAACTGAAAAGAAGTAAAAGGAAATGCTGAGAAATTCTGAGCATTGATAGACATTATGAGGTCAATCCCCAAGCACCCAAGTGACCCCATAGTTTCCAGTCAGAGTTGGGAATGTGGAGAGTGTGTTTTGTATGGGTCCTATGGGTAACAGAATGATCCTATGGGCATCTCCCCACTCAGAGTCTATAGTGGGAATGACTGCAGTTAGAATGTGGAAGAATCAGCTTATTGTTTTCCTGGCCCAGAGAGGAAGTAATTTAAGTAGAAAGGATCAAGAACAAGCCTTGGACTGAACACTATCCTTTGCCTCCAGGGTCCTGCCCCCATGTGCAGGACAGAGCCAAAGTGAGCACCAGACTTGCAGGAGAAATCTGTAGTGTGTGTGTGTGTGTGTGTGTGTGTGTGTGTGTGTGTGTGTGTGTGTACATGTACTCGTCTTCAGAATTTCTTTCTGAATCTGGAGCTCACTGATTCTGCTTGACTGCCTGGTCAGCAAGCCCCAGTAATCCTCTTCCCTGTCCACCCAGCGCTGAGACTACAGGTCTAGCCCAGTTTATTGTTGTAAAGTCTGTGACTTCACTAGCCCCGGGAAGCTGGCTAAGTGTCCAGTACCAGGCCTGGTTTTCCTTTCTTGAGTGGGCTTTAAGTCCAATTGGACAGCAGTTGGTTGCCACTGACACGGGAATCACTCTATGCATATGTAGCAATGCTCGTAATGGCCATGCTTCTCGGTTCTATAGAATGGCAGATGCTTCTTGGTACTATAGAAGGGTAGGACTGTTTAATTGCTTCCCTTTCTCAGAGGCTTGTGACCTTGATAATCTAAACAGCCCTACAAGTTCTGGACAGAAACAGCTGGTAATCAAATTGGATAAATAGGATGGTTTAACAAAAGAACAAAAGAAAGATGTGGAATCCAAAATCATCCTGGAAAGCTTGTCCTGAGTCAAATAGTGTCCTCCTAAGTGTCCTTCCTAGAACCCTAGAATGTGGCCTTATTTAGGAATAGTGCCTTTGTAGATGTGATTAAATTAAGCTGAAGTCATACTTGGTTAGGTGAGCCTTACTTCAACATGACTGTTGTCCTTATAAGAGCAGAAAACAGACAGGTAGAAACATACATAGAGAACACCATATCACAATGCTCATAGAAATTTGTGTGATAATAGTCAAGGGAACCAAACACCCTGTGAAGGAGCAGAATCCAGAAAGAAGCACATAGCTCACCTGACCCAGAGCCTCCAAAAGTAGAGCAAGGCCCCACAACCCTTGGGCTTCAGGGTTTCTCTCCAGAACTGCAGGGTTGAATGTCTGTTGTCTAACCACCTCATGGTGGCATTTGTTAAAGCAGTTCACACAAACTAGTATGATCTTAAACAGATAACAGGTGGGTAGGTAAGGACACCTAGAGAACAAAATCATGGCTATAAAATGGGAATTTTCTGTGGCATTCAGCAGTGGAGCAATCTGATCTGTGATCCTGTGGTAGAGTGCCAAGAGAATGACTGATCTCAAAATATCCAGCCAGTGCCCTCTGTTCACCAAACATCAGTAGGAGCCAGAGAGCAGGAGAACACATTGAAAAAAATCAATAGAGGTCAGCTTTAGGACTTGGGGAGATGGCTCCTCGGTTAGAATGTTTGTTTACTATGCAAACACGAGAACCTGAATTCAGATATGACACTCACACCAAATGTCAGGGACATGCTTGTAAGCTCAGTGGTCGGAGGGAGACAAGTGGAATCGCAATGGCCAGTAGCTCTTGCTAAAGTGGTGATAGGTTTGTGAAAGACCTTGCCTCCAAAAAAAAAAAAAAAATGATGGAGATCATTTAGGGAAAGATATGTGAAGTTTACCTCTGGCCTCCATATATAAACATATGGGCACATGCAACCATAGCCACAGGCATGTCCACATGGAAACACCAAACACACACACACACACACACACACACATACACACACACACACTCTCTCTCTCTCTCTCTCTCTCTCTCTCACACACACACACACACACACAGACAGATACAAGAATGTACACTTATGCTTGATATGTCACCGACTTCATATCAGAGAAGACAGCAGAGTGGAGTGTGTATCTGAGGTGAGCATGGTAACAGCTACACACTCTTCCACTGGTACATGCTAATTGGAGACCATATGCTTTTCACTTAACAGGGTATTTCAACAAGATATTGCATGTCCAAGGATTGCAAATCCCAGTTATCTCAGACACTTGCTGTATTAGTGACATTTCCCTTCTGGCACCTGGTGAGATATCCCTGATTTGCTGTGCCTGTTTTATGAAAAACACGAGTTTCAGGGCTGCTAAGAGCACGTGCTTCTCTTGCAGAGGGCCCACGTGTGGTTCCCAGTAGCCACAAAAAGCGGCTCATAACTGCCCATGACACTAGTTTCAGGGCATCTGGAACCTCTGGCCTCCACAGGCACTGAAAAAACAAAGACATGAATTTCATGTTTACACTTGGATTTCATCCTTAAAATATCTCAGATGTTTGGTGTTTTATGAATGCCCTCTCCCTGCCAGGGACACTGTGGTGAAAGGGCTGGCAGTGTATAAGGTAGAAAGGCTTCACGGGAGACCTTCAGGCTGTTGGGCAGAAGACATAGTTCTTCACAACTACTGAGTTCTCATGAGAGTAGTACTGGGCAAAGATCAAGTCTGTCCTTACCAGCTCTTCTTTATCTTTCTGCTCCTGTCTGAGTTATGACACCTTGTTCATATGTATATTTCTGCTGTTGTGGGGTACCATCTGCTGCCCTCTGCTGAGGCCAAGTAAGTGCCAGTGGTTAGGAGGACACCCATACTTAGACTTTGGTCCTCTAAAACTGTTAGTTAAATAAATTCTTTTTTTTTTTTTGATAAATTAGCTGCCTCCAATATTTTTGTTGTATTAACACAAAGCAGACAAACACAACAACAATTTGCAAATTCAAAATCCAAAACCACTTCTTAATCCTACACATTTCATGTAAACCATTAGTCACACGGCTTTTAGGCTACAGTGTTCAAAGGGGCCTGGTACAGGAAAAGACTTATCTGTAGATTCAGGCTCTAGCACTAGGTGTCCTAGGTTTGGCCTTCTGATTCACTGCATGGTGTTAGAATGATCTAAACATTCAAGGAATCACTAGGTGGTGTCTTCTTCTTCTTCTTCTTCTTCTTCTTCTTCTTCTTCTTCTTCTTCTTCTTCTTCTTTCTTATCTAATATCAGATAAACCCTGTCCTGTCCCTAACATTTCATTTATAAGTGCAGCTTTTAGTCAGACATGCCTGATGGACACCTGTATTGCCAGCATTGGGAAAGTGCGGCAAGATGATAACTTGAGTTCAAGAGTGAGTCTGAGACCAGCCTAAGTATCATAGCAAGATCCATCTCAGGTCTATCTCAAAAATAGTTGGACATAGTGGGGCAGGCTGATAATTTCAGTATGGGGAGACAGAGAAAGGAAGATTGCCTCAATCTTTTCTCTCAATCCTTTGTTTGAGGCCATAGCAAACAAGCGAACACTGCACAGTTGCACAACAACAACAACAAAATCACAGCACACACACACAAACATACGCCATACTAGATCCTCCTTTGCCATTGGACCTTGTTAGAGTGTGGTCACAGAACAAGAAATAATTGCAGTACTGTGTTGACTATTATTACCTTATCTGGTCCACCAACCTGTACTGTTTGCTGTTGTAGCCAAATGCTACAGTGTGTTAGGCTCTAGCACAGCAGTTTTCAGTCTATGGGTCATCATTTCTTTGGGGTTCAAACAACCCTTTCACGGGGGTTGCCTAAGACCATAGGAAAACCCAAATATGTACATTATGATTCATAATAGCAGCAAAATTGCAGTTAGGAAGTAGCAACAAAAGTAATTTTATGGTTGGGGGTCACCACATGAAGAACTGAATTAGAGGATCACAGTACTAGGAAGATTAAGAACCACTGCTGTGGCATGTTGGACAACACAGACCACTTATTTAATTGAGCCTAAATTCCCAAAGCACTTCCTCCTACTGCTTTGTCCTCCCTCACAAAACTCATTCTTGGGGAATCATGAAGACGCCCTGTAACTAGTTAAATGGAGGAAGGAATCATGAGGCTGAGTTTCTGAGTAGACACATGACACCAAGACACAATGACACCAATTGGGTGTGACAATGGTTGCATGACTGCCCTCCTTCAGGTTAGTCCTGAGAGAGTGAGGGAAAATCTTCCATTAGGCAGATGTTCAAGAGGCAGATTTTATTTATCTATCTGTTTAATACTGAAAGACATCAGGCCTGAACATGTTTACTATGACTTTCAGGAAATGCCCAATGCTGGGTCAAATAAGGAAGCAGCAGTCCTGGAGGCCTGACAATCAGGCCAACGGGTGAAAACATATGCAACTGTACCTGTTGACTGGGCAGACACAGAACAGGAATACTGTTTATATTTTTAGTGGACAGGTGGAGTTGAAAGTCCACCAAGGCCTTCACCGAGAAGATGCTGTTCCTTTCTAAGGCAGTAAACTACCATCCTGGAAGTGAGTATTTCTCTTTATCTGGGCATACTCAGTTACAAAGTGTGAATTACGGTGGGAAAGCAGCATACACATCGGGCTTATCACTCGAAAGAAAACATGGGCTTCTTTCCACCAACTCTTATATGGCTGTTCCCTAACTTGCCCTCAGTATAAACCAGCATTCAGCCCTATTACGGCACTGTTTCCTGGAGTCACCCCTGAACCTTGATCTTTTGATGCAATGAGTGAGTACCTTTCATCGGGGATGAACAGTGATAGGTCCTTACAGAAACATTGTTAATATGGGTCTTACTTTTCAGTAGCTTCAGAGAAACTAGTACAGATCCATAAGCAGTCCCCACAGATACTTTGTCTTCAGGGTGGTCTCCCCTATATACTTCCTGATTACAAAATTTGTTCTGTGGCACAAGAAGAATAACAGAATGGCTACACCTGGCTCAGGCTAACAGTTAAAACAGCTGCTGACTTAGAAACCAGCTGTGATAAGTACTAGAGAGTCAACATGATAGATTCTAGAATCTCTACGTATGCCTTTGAGGGTGTTAATCAAATTAGGTAAGCTCTTGATCATGACTGTGAGAGATTTTCTCAATTAAGTTCATTGAGGTTGGAAATCCCTTTCTGAATGGTGGATCAACAGAAAAGAAAAAGCAAACTAAGCTCCAGAAACCATCCCTCATGGTAGTCTGCTTTCTGACTACCATGTTAAGCTCCTGTGACCTGACCTCTACATTAAAATGGACTGTACCCTTGAACTGGTGGCCAAATAAGCTTTTCCTTCCTTATTTTTTTTGGGGGGGGGGTATTCTGTCATAGTAGCAGGCAAGAAGGGAACTTAGATACTAGAAAAGATTGAGAAAGATCAGCCTAAAACTCACTTCCATGTCTACTTGAAAGAACATACTGCTGGTTGGTGAGTTGTCCCACAGAGCTAGAAATAACAGAAACATGGTCAATGCTTGCTGCCTCAGCACCCACCCTTTACCCAGGAGGCAGCAGTGACCACATCCCTCTTACTGTGTCTTCTAACAACCTTTTAAAGAAATGTTTTTACTTACTAAGCTCAAAGATTTGGCTTAGAAAGTTTGGAGATCTTAATTCCCTAGAGAAAAATTATTTTGCCAGGGAATGCAGTGATATAGTTACTATTCCAATAAATAAACTGAAATTTCCAACAATCAGTTGAAGCTTCTGCATTAGCCATTAGGACAGAGGAGTGGTTGTTTGAAATCAGAAAAGACTTTCTGTTACACAATAGGGACAAGAGACTATGTTTGTGACCTAGAAAGTTCACCAGGGAGTCCTGTGTTCTGTGGTAGGAATCAATGGAAGCTCCACCCACTAACATCAGGACCATCTCAAGCCTGGAGCCAGTAGAAGCAAAGATTTGGAGCATCTCATCAGGTAAGGAATTTTGTGTCACTGGAAGAGAATAAAGGAACCATAGAATGGAGAGCAGATGAAGGTGGCCATGAATATTAACTTAGATCAAATGAATCCATTACCTATGACCAACATGATGTTGCAAAAGAGGCAACTCCAATAGGTTTACTGCCTGTGTTTCTGAGCTCAGCTAAGATTGGCTAATTGGCTCTGCTGATTTGGTCTGGCTCATTCACATGACTAAGAATCACCTGATTCTTAACTGGAATAGCTTCAGCTGGGGAACTTGGCTCTGCTGCAGGTATCACCATGCAATGGCCTACATGGGCACATCCTCATAATGACTTCAGAAATGCAAGCAGAGAGTCAAAAAGCATTGGGGATTCTGCTCAGGATAGCATTGCAACCTTACTCCTCCTCTATATTCACAAGAACAGGTGCAAAGAAAAGATGAAGACCTGACATGCGTTATAAGAATAACTGAAAGTTCTTATAGTGAAAAGCATAACCTCAGGGTGAGGTGGGGGAGTGGGCTCTAGTTGGAGACAGTGCTCTCCTAATGCATTGGGTCTCATTGGGTTGCACAGTCATCCCCCTTCTTGTTCAAGTATGCAGCACTAGCAATTCCCATTGCAGTTGGCTCTGCTATGTCCCGTCCTCCCTTGGTGAACTCTTTATCTACATCTGTTAAATTGTCCCCCTCTGTAAACTCAAGCCAACTGGTCCCTTCGGATGTGTTGTCTACTTCTTTCTGGGTCCCTAATTGAGACAGTCTCTTAAAGATTGACAAGTGATAGTAAGATGTTAACAGCACTCCTACTGGAGTCAGAGAGATGGTTTAACAGTTCAGAGCATAAGCTGTTCTTCCAGAGGCCTGTGTTCAGTTCCTGGCACTCGCATGGTGACTAAAAGCTAGTCCCAGGGGGTCTAGCTCTTCTGGCTATTAAGGGCACTGTGCTCATGAAGACATACATGCAGGCAAAGCTATCCATATAAAATTAAAATGAAGGTAAAAATATTATGTCACCTTTTGATGAAAAGGAAAGAATATAAGTAGCTGAAAAGTGACTTGAAAGATAGGGATTAAAAGCACCAACACATATACATCTAAAGTGTATAACTTTTTTTCCATTTTATTCATTTATTTTGGTGTATGGGTGCATGTGTTCATTGTGCCATAGTATATGTGTGAAAGTTAGAAGACAAGTTTCTAGAGTCTGAAGTTTGTTTTGTCCTTCTACTGTATGGTCATCAGGATTACTCATGTAATTAGGCTTGGCGGTGGCACCATTACAAGCTAAACCATCTTCCTGAATCCAAACTGTAGCTTTTGACTTTCACCAAACCCGTCAGCCTGATGCTAACTGGAAACCTATACAATAATAGTTGAGTATAACATATTTACTGTGCTGTAATTATAAGGGTAACTGTATGACAAAGGTAACAGAACCTTTAACTGTATGACAAAGGCATGAGAACTTTGAACAATCATTCTTTACTACCACTTTTTTACTAAAGAGACCAGCTCTCCATATGGAAATTGTCACCCAGCATTTTAAGCAGATGTTGGTAACACTTGACCTTGGTAAGTGCAGTATCAAAAAGTATGGAATTATTATAGTAGTTCAAAGTGGTTCTAATAGATGTTACTACTATCTACATATTTTATGGCTTTGTCATGTTTTATTATCTTTTCCTTTCTTTTTCTTTTGGAGGAGATTCACTTTATTCCTCTGATGCACAGCAGTGTACAAGGCAGACTTTACCTGACTCCATTTCTTGAAGAGTCTGCCTGCTTTAGCCAGTGGGGCAGAACACTTGATCAGGAATGTTTTTCTAAGACATTTTTACAGGGATGTGGCATCAAGGGGCAGCAATTATATCCAGTAATAGGAATCTTAGCCTTAGAGGAAAAGTTCTGCAGTAGACCCTCTGCTTCCCAGCAAGACTGGGGCAGAGAGGGAGAGCGCAACAGCAGATTGCAGAATAGAGGCAGAACAGTGTGAGTGGAAGAGCTGAGGAGAAGGAGCTCAGCAACAACCTAAGTCATTAGGCTCCTTCCTTCCTAGGTTCTGAGCAGAAACCCCGCTGGATACTAAGATGGTTTTAGTTTCAAAGCCTGGCTTTGCTCCAGGGTACCAGTCCACACCAGGCAAAGGTCTCACAAGTGATACAGGCAGAGACGTAGAGCAGGATGTTCTCAGGACCACGTGCACGCACAGCAGCTCTGAGGCTGAAGGAAGCTGGAGGTAGAGATCGCACTTCATAAGCTCGAACAGCATTTAGATCACAATTCCTCTGCTGTTCTGACCCCTCTCTATAAGCTGTTACCAATCACTTCTAAGGCAGAGGACAAGGCAGCAGGAAGGAGAGGATCTGCGGAGGCAAAGACTACTTGGCTCCCGCCACTCCACACCCACTTGTGCTGAAGGAAGGAATCTTCCCCTTTGAAGGACATATAGGCTGCTGAGATGAGGGCTCTTTCTTGAAATGTGAATTGCAGGAATCACCATTTTTGACACCCTGAGTAGGTTAACTACTCTGAGTAGGGTTAACGAGAATGAATTTCAGGCCCCTGACTGTCTCCAGGAGCCAGAGTAATGTTCTGTGTTCTCTAGTGAGGACCAGTAACTCGAGACATAACTACAGGTCAGATGATTGATGTTGGTGAAGATGTTTCTCAAAGGCTGGTGAGTTTTACAGGAATGTTAGGTAATCTGGGAAATCAGTTTTTATCTGCATAAATTCTAAGGGCAAAAGGTGTGGTACAAAAAGTTCTTCAGAAGTAGTCTATCATTTTATTGGATTATTGCTATTATGACTTTTAAGCTATTACATCTAAATTTTGTGATTAAAGCAAATAATTGATTATGCCATCAAAAGTTGGTACAAAATGAAAAAACCACAATCTTAAGTCTGACTTGGAGACTTTCCATTAAATTAATATGGACTAATCGTGAATTTTCCTATGAATAAATTCTATTTGTATTTCTCTCCACAAGAAACTGACAATGTAGCAAGAATGAGAAGGGATAGGAGCCTCCTTTTGTCCCCTTCAGGTGACTACCTAATCCCAGGTTACCACTCTCCAGGTTTCTAGGACACAAAGTTCTGCCTATTTTGTTACTGAAGAAATGATGCCCATCTTCTTCACTGACTTTCCATTTGGAAAATGCAGCCCTACTGCATTAGTTTGCCGCTTTACATACAGCGCTCTACTGTATGAAAACACCACAGTTTCTATACCTCTCCCATTATCAGTGGACTTTCTCATTATTAAATCTAACAATCGAATCTCCTATGAGTATATTTACGAGTCCTGTTTTGAACAAATGCTGTCTATAGCAGATTTTCAGTAATTAGATGGTACATGTGTATATTGGTGGGAATAAATATCAACTTTAGTAACTAATGCCAGTTTGTTCATGAGAACAGATAAAACATTTATTTCATGTTTCTTATAAAACAGAATCCCAGGTTGACAAACTAGTTAATAAAAAAAGAAAGTTTTTGTGTATAAAGCTTTCTTATGATAAGAAAATGACAAGTCAAAAAATGACCGTTTGTAACTCCTAGTAAAGAAATGAGCCTGCATTTTAGTAATGGACCTGGAAGCATTCAGACGAATGGAATAAGGTGAAGGTACCTATACCAACGAGCCAATATTTCTACACCAAATAATGGGACAGCACAGACATTATGAATCGCCTTGTGATGCAGAAAGAAATCTCTTCACTACTTCCAATAAAACTAAGATTGAGTGTTTCTCTGCCATTCGATATTCCTCTACAGAGAGTTTTCTGTTTAGCTTCATACCCCATTTTTTAAGTGGATTACTTGGTTTGCTGTTTTTCAGCTTCTTTAGTTCTTTATATATTCTGGATATTAGCACTCTGTCAGATATAGGGTTGGTGAAGATTCTTTCCCATTCTGTAGGCAGTCGTTTTGTTTTGGTGATGGTGTCCTTTGCTTTACAGAAGCTTTTCATTTTCATGAGGTCCCATTCATTGATTGTTGCTCTTAGAGCCTGTGCTGTTGGTGTTCTGTTCAGGAAGTTGTCTCCTGTGCCAATGAGTTCAAGGGTATTCCCCACTTTTTTTTTCTAACCGATTTAAAAAGCACTTTAATTGTAAGATTAAGAAATACTTGTTCCTGAGGATCTTTTTTTTTTTCAGAGCTGATCAATATTTTATTTTACAATCATTAATGTCATTAATGTTGAGAACGGCACTTTGCATAAATAAAAGATAAACATGCAGAAATGTTAAGTTTAAGTATTTCTTAATCTTATAATTAAAGTACTTTGTAATTTCAAAAAAAAAAACTAAGATTGAGGCAAAATCAAACTTCTGGATCTAAAATACTACTTACTGGACATGCAGGAGAAAGGGAAACACTTTAACAACACGAGTAAGAAGAAACCAGAAGAACCCAGAGTGTGGTAGAACCTAATAAGATTGATCCACCTACTCCAATACACTGATGGGGTTAAAAAGGAGAGTGGTCTAGAGTTTTAGATACAACCAAAAAAAGCCTCTAGGGGAAGGTGCCCAGACCCTGGGCTGGAGAGTGTGGGACAGGGTAGGGAGGTGTATAGCAGCCATACCCTGTTGACAGGTAGGGAGGAGAATCTGGGGGTCAGGACCACTTTGATAAGTTAAATAAGCATCTCAGTCAGGGTTTGAGACTTAGTTTCCTGATTGGAGTCTGACTATTTTCCTTTTTTAAAAAATTAATTAATTTTTTTATTAATTACAGTTTATTCACTTTGTATCCCAGCTGTAGCCCCTCCCTTTTCCCCTCCCAATCCCACCCTCCTTTCCTCTTCTCCCCCTATGGCCCTCCCCTAGTCCACTGATAGGGGAGGTCCTCTTCCCCTTCCCTCTGACCCTATCCTATCAGGTCTCATCAGGACTGGCTACATTGTTTTCCTCTGTGGCCTGGTAAGGCTGCTCCCCCTCAGAGGGAGGTGATCAAAGAGCCAGCCAATGAGTTCATGTCAGAGACAGCCCCTGTTCCCATTACTAGGGTGGATTCTATTCAGCAGGGTATCAAAGCAGAGGCTGAGATTCATAGCCAAACTTCCAAAGACCATGCATGGAGATAATCTAGAACCCCTGCACGGATTCTGTTTTTTTAATACTGTTCTATCTCCTGCTCAGCATAGAAGTCAAGGCTTGTAGCCCCGGAACCCCAACATCCCCAGCGAGCTGTCTCAGGAGTTCACACTACATCACAGCACATTACCTGCCTCCTTGTTTCCAGTTGTTGGCATCATGTTCTCCTACACCATATTTACTGATTTATCTCTGATCGATCCCCAACCCACACAAAAGTAAAACCTCACCAAGGCAAGAGTTTTGTTTTGTTCTGAGAATACCCCGATAATCAGAACAGGGTCTCCCCCCAGGAACCACTGCATCAGACATTCGTGTTCAGGTTCCTTAAAGGCGCTGGTCTGGTTTCACTTGCACTGCTCATTTAAGAGGAATTAGCTTCAGTTTTATGGACTCTCTTCTGTCTAGGTGGCAGTACAAGTCTAGGATAATTTCAGTGGGTGGAGATGAAGGAAAATGTAGTCATGCTCCTTCAGATTTCTGAGTTATCTCTGCCATCCTCTTCACTAGACATTCTTCAGATTCCGCCACTTAAAGATTTTGACTTGGACAGGTGGTGAAGTCTAAACTCACACAGTTACCGCGTGTTCCCTCCTCAACCCCTTCCCCTTTTATTTGTTTATGACTTTCACAGAGCTAGATGCCAAGATCCGGGAAGCATTTTCCAGGATGGAAGCAAGGAGGGGGAGGAGCAGGGAGACTGCCAAAGGTGTCTTCCTTGAATCCTTAGAGATGGCCTAAGCTCAGCTTAAGGAAGTAGGAGGGAGGATGGCTACTACAGTGTCTGCCACCCGGCTATTAAACGGCAGTTTAAAGGCTCCTTACAACTTCGTGATTCCAAAATGGAATAAGGCGGGGAGGGGGAAGGCAGCGAGGAACGAGTGAGAAAGGTCCTCTGGCAGCCTCCTTATAAACATTCCAAGTAGCTTTTTGAGTTCACATTCTCGACTTTCAACACCAGTGACTTTCCTTAACTGGGGCTGGCTCCTGCTGCGGTGATCAGCACCCGAGAGCACCACGTGGGTTCCTTTAAGACGGCGCCGTGGCCCTTGCACCCCCGGGGCACGGGAGATCGAGGCTTGCCCCGGTGAGTGTGCTGGGGGCGGCGGCCACGGTGGGGGCGGAGGGTGGCGCTGCGCCCACGATGTTCCCCGCGCCACCCTGAAAACGCAGCGGCGGCGCGGCGGGCATGGCAGAGATGCGACCGGGGCCAGTGACCGGGACGCAACTCAACGCGCTGCCCGACCACTCGCCTCTGCTACAGCCCGGCCTGGCCGAGCTCAGGCGCCGGGCGCAGGAGGCGGGCGTCCCGCAGACCCCACAGCCACTCACCGACGCCTTCTTGCTGCGCTTCCTGCGCGCCCGGGATTTCGATCTGGACCTGGCCTGGCGGGTGAGTGCGCACAGGGCCCCCGCAGACCTCGGTGAGCTCGGGCTCCACTCCCGCCGAGCGTGGCATTGTGGCTGCCGACGCGCCCAGAGCCCAGTGGCCCGCGCTGAGCCCTGCGTGGACTAGTCCAGAGCCCGAGCTTAAAGACAGTGGAGTTCAGCCTTGACACACCTGAGGAGACAACTCCAAGTGCGGTCAGAAAAGGACGAAACGGGCACCAGAGGATGAAAAAAACCTACGTTAATAGATCTAAATGCCAGCACAGTCAGGCAGTTCGGAAGTTTGAAATCCGGGGCAGGATGGGCGATTTTGTGCTTTAGGTATTTACAACACTGAGAACACACCGGCCCTGGGGCCAGCGAGGTGCAACCTTGAGTTTGACCCTCTAGGGCTCCATGTCCTTATCTGTTCAGTAACTGTGAGGACAGGACAGTAGTTTCAAGAACTGCACACTGACCTGTAACGGTTAGAACGAGATGTGCACAGCTCTGTGCCTGGCACTGAGTGGTCAGCGGGTCAGCTGAAGGACCTGACCTAGACCTTTCTCCGAGGGAAATACTAGGGTGCAGAATTCCAGCGTGCCCCAGTTTATTGCAAAAGCAACACAACAATACAAAGCAGTCGAAAAATCTTCAAGGAAATTTTCTAAAAGGAAAAAAAGAATTCCCACCACAAACTTGAGTTAGCAGCTGAGTAACCAGGAGTGTCATACTGCCTGTTGCAAACAGGTGCGAGAGGTTGTTTGTTTTGTTGTTGGCTTTTCTCACTGGCTTGTTGTACAGAACCATGTCATGCGAGCACGTGCACATGCATCCTAGTCTTTGTTGAGCTGCTCTTAGCCCACAAGATGGAGATATTACAATAAGTGTATCCAATCAGTTCCTTGTTTGTGCAGTCGAGATTAGTACCAGGTGCTGTCAGGCCCATGCTCACTGCTCATGCCTTCATTCGGGGGTGGGGACCCCCAGTTCTGCTATGCTTGCCATTCATCCCTTCATTTAGCGTTTCTCTCCTTCCTTTTTTTCCACCCACATTCTGCCTTGCCACTGGCAGGTGCGTGTGTTCTCCCACCGACTGCATCCTAGCCTGGGTTTACACTTCATCCTTATACACAAATAGGAACATAGCCTTATGCATCTGTATTGCACAAATCCATCACGTGCAGAAGTGTGATGCTCATATTTTCAGTGTTGAGGAATGCAACAGCTTTGCAGGGAGTTTTCACTATGTTTTCTACTCTGATAAAGTGTGCACTGCAGAAAGGTGTCTTCTCCATATTATTATGTATATTGCCTTACCAAATATGATTTATACCTGCTAGATGAGAAAATTTTTTATTATAATATACATCAATATTGTTATTAGTGAGGTTAACCATATTTTAGATATCTAAAACTAATTTTCCAGTTACCTTTTTAACATATTTTTTCTTCAAAAATACATATTTACATCAAAGAAATTATGCCTGTCCTAGCTTACAGCCTATCTGATATTTAAACTATGTCCTTTCTGAAATAACTAGAATGTTTAAATATAATTGAATGTATTGACTGTTCTTTGTTCTTGAGTTTCATTTGTGTTTTGTTTTCTGGTGACAGGAGTGTATCAGAAGGCTAGCAAGTTAACTGTGCCTTTGTCAAGACTAAGTCTTGCCATATGTGCCACAGCCATGAAGCTGGTGAAATGATCTTTCTCCATCTTTTCACTGTTGTTTCCTTTTACCTTTTTCTTTCTCTTCCTTTCTCTCTTTCTTTCTCTCTTCTTTTTTTTTTTTTTTTTTTTTTTTTTTTTTTCCTGTAGAGCTTCACGATCTTGGACAAATGCTGCCACTCCTGTGGTAGTTTGCTTTTCATAGGATTATATATTTCTCTTGTGGAATTGAACCCAAGTTTTGCTGGGTAAACATGATTCTACTGAATCACACCTCTAGCCTTTGTTTTGGAGGTACTTTTTCCTTTACTTCCCTTCTCTTCTCTCCTCCTCCCCCTTTTCTTTCTTTTCCTGAGCTGGAGACTGAACCCAATGCCATGTACTTAGCAGGCCAGAACACTAGGACTGAGTTTCATCCCCAGCCTGTGTAGAAATGCTTCTATCCAAACTTTTCTTTAGAAATGAATTGACTGTCTATTTTAATGTTGATTTCAATTTATTGAGATTATTTTGATGTTAGAGATTAAATTATCCTTTACCTGTGCATTCTGGGTATGAAGAGTCTCAACACCAATCAATGAATGCACTAGTGTGTGCTTTGCAGCCACTGAATGTGAAAATGCAGTCCCTGTAATTTAAGGACTCATAGTCCTTAGAGATCTGAATAGAGATACTTAATAATAAAATCTATGAGTTGTTGGCCTTAGCTGCTTTTTAAACAGTTATGGGTAAGCAGATGGCGATAGAATCTGTCTGTGGCCACTGTGGGATTGTGAATGTTTCTTGTATTCTTTTTTTTTATTGAATGTTTTCCATTCCACATACCACAATGAATTGCCTATTCGGACTGTGTCTGAGTCCATGGGACAGAATCCAAGTTTCTGTTTGTGACCTCTCTGTCTTGTCTGCCAACTGGAAAGGAAAGGGGAAAGGGCAAAGCTTTGCAACTTATTTTTATTTTATTTTTTCTGCAGTTACCACTGCAGAACTCTCTTGTTTATGGTACAAAGTTTTGTAGAAAAAAATATTCAACAATTCCCTCAATTATAATGGAATTTTTCATTATTCTGGTTTTTGAAGATGTGACAAATGAATATTTTCTAGCCTTACTAGCCAATATGCTAATGGAATGACAGGTACTTTTTCATTTTTTACAAGAAATTAAGACATAGAGTAACTCATTGGTACTCAGATAGCAGTGATATATGGCTTTGAACTTGGTTGAAGCACAACAGAGCCTGTGCTGCTGGAAGACTGCCTTGGCTCCTTCAGGTCAGATCAGTGAGCATGAAAATAGCCACATGTGTGCAATGACTGAACTGTCCCGTTTCTTACATTTCTGTTGTAAGCTGGGATGGTTTGGATGGAGTTTGTTCCCTCAAGACTCATCTTGAAGTTTAATCCCTATGGACAAGTATTAAGACGGAAGAATGAAAACCCAACTGTGGGGAGACATGCCTTTTTATAGAGCATTCAAGAGGCAGAGGCAGGTGTATTTCTGTGAGTTTGAGGCCAGCCTAGTCTATAGAGTGAGGGTTACACATTGAAATCCTGTTCCAAACCCTCGTCTCTCCACCAGAAAAGATGGCAGAAATGTAATTCAACTACTGTATGTGGAGTGGGCTTTCTAGGAAGAGTTAGTCAGTGAAGAGCATTCATGATAGAATAACGATAGTTTTTATGAGACCAACACACGTGTATATATGTATACACACACATATATATATATACATATATGTCCACACATATATACACATGTACTTATGTATTTATATATACATATATGTATATATATGTATATATATGTATGTAGTCACACACACACATATATATATGTGTATATATATATATATATATATATATATATATATATATACCCTGCCGATTCTTGCCATGTAATGCCTGGTGTTTTTTGAGGACTCTACCAATAAGAAGGCCAATAGCATAAGTGGTCCACTAGAACTGTGGACCTAGAACTGTGAGCCAAGATAGACTTCATCTCTTTATAAGTTGCATCATCTTTTATTTAGAAACAAAATTACTCAAGACACACACACATACACACACACGCACACACACACACTCACTCATACAGTGTTTTCAGCACTTTATCTTCACAGTTTCTACCAAGACATCAAAGCTTTTAAAATTCTATGATCTCTTTCTGACAATTTCCATCAAACTGGCTTCTTTTTGTGAAATTTATCATACTATATATAAATATCAATCTTCACTCTGCCTAGTGGGTAAACATTATTTCTCATAGCTTTGTTATCTATCAGTGGGATACCATCAAGGGTCATTATAAGGCAGATGGTATTGTACTATATAAAAGTGGCACACGTATGTTTTTGTTGTTGATGTTGTGATGGTGGTAATCTCAAAACATATGGAAAAATGTAAGAAGAAACCTGTAATGCTGAGCCATCTGTAGTGGTCTTTTTTTTAAACTTTATTTGTGGTGTTCAGGCCTCTCCTCCCTTCCATCAACCCCCAACCTTAAGTAAGAGCGAGAAAAGGTCAGTAGGGAGAGGCGGCCCAGACCCCTTTACTTCTTCTGGCTACTTAGGGTCAAGGGGTTCTTTCAGGTTTCTATACCAATCTCCATCAACCACAGATGCAGCTGGCATCTCTTCCATGCCGCTGTGCCCCAAAGCATTTCTCTCTGTCTGCTCCAAACCGCCACACCATCTTTGGTCTCTCAGGTCTCTTCTCTCCAAATTGCTATATACCACATGCCAACACAGAACACCACATGGTCTTTTTCTCAGCCACATATTTATACTCTCAGAGTCCTAGACCACGACCCTCTCCATGCTGCACATGGAAGGCCATTACCAGCTGGCAAAGATTACACCCAGCACATGACAATTGGCAGATGTGGATAAACTACAGCCCAACTAAAATCCCATACTTGGGATTAAAACAAAAGCAGATTTTCATAACATAAAAACAAACAAACAAACCCTTCATTACAGAAAACTACTTTAAATACGTTTTAAGTAGACATTTCCAATTTTTCAGTGGAATAGGCAGCCTTTGGTAACAAATAGTTATTTTGCAGCCAGTTTGGTTTTGGTTCTTGTTTGTTTGTGTGGGTATTTGTTTGTTCTGGACTTGAGTTTGGCTTAGGAACAATTTACTTTTACCATTAACATTTATGTTAATGGACTTCTAATTTGTTTATCAGCATAGAATAAATGACCAAAGGTTTGGATTTTGAGCCTTTGGGAAATGTAAGTGCCAAGATGCATGACAGTAGTTGTTTATATTTACAGACGTAATTCTTTTCAAATGTGGCTGATTGAATCCTGCATTGATACACTCTTTCATTCAGCATGTCTCTATGCCCCAAGAGCCCACACGCTCTCTGCAGAGACATGATGAATGTGCTGCCTCCATTAGCTCAATGCGAGACACTTTCACATTACCAGGATGATAAAACCACTATTCTTTATAGTCACCAAGATGCTGCTTTCAACATTTACACTGAAGCAGGATTTAAAGGTTTATTTTGTCTGAGGGAACTGTTAAAAAGTGAGGATCATAAAATGTTACTGACACTGATTCCACTGCCACCTAGGACAGGAGGAAGAAGCAAAGTTCATAGTATAGGACAGAATGAATGTATCAGAACTACAATGAGCCTCTTGTTCTTGCTGCCTTTAGAAATGGCTATTTAGGTCACCAATTACTTTTGATGGCAAACTGACTGACTTTCCTTTTTCTTACTTTGCTGAATTTGATCCTTAGTAAGTCTCTCTTTTTTTTAAGCTAAGGAGACTTTATAAGATGCAGAAATGAAAGAGACAGACAGAAAGGAAGAAAAAAAGACAACATGAGAATAGGAAGTAGGGAGAGAGAAAGAAAAGTGAGGACCACAGAGGCTTTGTTCTAGAGGGCTCCATGATACTTCCCTCGTAGCCCGACTGGCTCTTCTCCCAGCCATTCCTGGTCAGGGACTTGCTGTACAGTGCAGAATTCACCTGAGCATAAGCTATTTGTAGGCCTTCCTCTGGATTATTACTCTTTTGTGGCTACAGTTACAATGTTTATGATAATGAATTTTAAATATAAAGTTTCTTTGGTGGAGCTTCACCAGAGTAAGACCCTAACTCAATGAAGAATGAGGTTCACATACAGTGTCTTTTCTGGTGTTTCCACAAAATGCTTACTATATCTTTGTCTTTAACCTAACTGTGGTTTTATGTGGCTAGTAATACTCTTTAGACATAAAACAAGCACAATGTCAGTTTAGGGAAAACAAGAATACAAAAAAAAAAAAAAAAAATCCGGAAAGAAAATTAAGTGAAGATAACTTTTTGTTTACTGACTAATTATTCTGGTACTTCTAGGGGAGTGGCAATGGGTTTCCTTTAAACCATATTTTGCCAAGATCTATTGTTTAGTTACACGGCTTCTTTGCTTTTTAATTTATTTGACTGACTTTGATGCCTTGTTTCAAAAGTACTAGCAGTGGTATTCCTATTGCTAAATAGAAAATAGCCCCCCAAGGTTCTTGACCTACAGAACAACTCCACATTCACCTGAGTTCTCTGCCTTGGCTGAGGCTCAATGGGATGATCCATTTTGGCTATTATCATCCAGTAATCGGACAGATATCTGGACCAGAAAGCAAACTCAGACGGCACCAGGGTTTCTAGGTCTTGTGAAGCGTCATTTCTGCAACTACACTATGTCGAAGTAAGGTGTAAGGCCAATTGCACTTCTTTCTGGAAGGTACACATTAGAAGGTCTAGACTTTTTGGTGACTATTTTGGGAGACTATTATGGATGGCCACTAAAAATCTTGAACTCAGGACCAACTCTCATCTCAAATAAGATAAGGATGTCAAATCATTAATGAAAGAAACTTTTGACTTTTACAACTAAAAAGCTCTTTGAGAGTCTAAAATGACAGGTGACATGGTTCAAACACAATAGCAAACCTTTTAACTATTTTAAAAATTCTTATTACATATATAATTATGGACGTATTTTATTTTTTTCAGTTAATGAAAAACTATTATAAATGGCGAGCAGAATGTCCAGAATTAAGTGCAGATCTACACCCTAGAAGTATCATTGGACTTTTGAAGGCTGGCTACCATGGAGTTTTAAGGTCCAGGGATCCTACCGGCAGTAGAGTTCTTATTTACAGAATTGGTGAGTCATAATAGCAGTTCTCCTCCCTCTCATTTTGTCTTCACTTCTCTCGTTCATTACTAGGTGTTCTCGTGTTTGTTTTGGTCAATGTCTTATCTGACCAGGATACTATAGCACAGTTCCATAGACAAGTTGCTTAGAAAATTGAAATTTAGTTTTTAGTGCTGGAGGCTATGAATTCCAACATTGAAGAACCAGTGATTTTGTTGTGATGAGGGCCTGTGCTCTGGTTCACAGAGATTTCCTCACCCTGCCCTCATACAATGTAAGGAGAACAGTAATAAGGGTGTCTTAACAATAGCACTAACCCTATTCATGAGGATCCTACCTTTGAACCTAATGAGTTTTCCAAATCTGTTTCCTAATACCATAAACTACATTAAGATGGCTCAGCAGCTAAAAGTACTTGCTACAGAAGTCTGATTTCAAACTTTGGAACCCATAATGAAAGGGAAGACCTCACTCCAAAAATTATCCTCTGATTTGTACATGTGCACCATGGCACATACTTCTGTGTGTACGTGTACTGGGGGGTGGGTGCACACAAAGAAATACCATAAACTTGGAAGTAGAATCCTATCGTGTGAATTTGAAAGATACATAAACACTTATATCCATAACTGATGACCCATAGTCTCTGCCACATCTTTAGTTCTGTGTGGTTAAACTTTCAGGTGACAGCAGAGACCACAGACATTGCATGGCCTTTGGTATAACAAGGGCCACAGACATCAACACAGCCTCTGGCTGTGTAGTCTGTGGCCCATGTGGCTCCTGTTACCACAGGAGGTCATGTGGATTTTCGAGGTCAGTGCTGCGACCTGAAGCTGTGTTGATGTCCATGGAGCAGGTGGCTGCTGGATGACCGTATTGGTGTCTGTGGCCCATGTTGCCCTGGAGGCCATGTTGATGTCCTTGGCCTGTGGGGCTGCTAAGGGCTATAATGGTGTCAATGGCATGCTGCTGCAGAAGTTGATATCTGTGGTCTGTACTGGCACCAGGGACCATGCTGATATCTGTGACAACATGCTGATGTCAGAGACCATGTAGAAGTCCATGATCCGTGCTCCTGCTGACTGTAAAGACCAAGGTAGTTACTTTTGCAGTGATATTGATGACTGAAGACTCACAGTTGAAAAAGGGGCATGGAAGGTTTCTGTGACACCCCCTCCCCACCACACACACACACACACACACACACACACACACACACACACAGAGTAACAGCCTAGAAAGGAAGCCACTGAGGAGAAGTCCTAAAAATTGTTGTGTGGATGCTGAAATATATGTAGCTCTCCATAACTGATGACTTCTGGCCAGGTTCTGTGCGGGGAAGGGCTCAGTTTTCTTTCAGGAGCTGGCCACTGGGAGTTTAACCATGTTTCAGTAAGTATACGGGCAGCACAGATTGTATTCTTCTTCTCCTCCTCCTCCTTCCCTTTCTTCTTCTCTTCTTCCTCCTCCTCTTCTTCTTCCTCTTCCTCCTCCTATCCTCTTCTTCTTCCTCTTTTTCCTCTTCATCTTCTTCCTCTTTTCCTCTTCTTCCTCTACCTCTTCTTCCTCATCCTCTTCCTCTTCTTTCTCCTTTCCTCCTCCTCTTCCTTCTCTTCCTCTTCCTCCTCTTCTTCTTGGATACCAGGAAGAACTGGGAGGTGAGTGTAATGGAGTGAATGATGTGACATTCCCAAATGAAAGTATTGCATTGGAAAACAAACAAACCAAAACAACCAACCAAATTAAAACAAGCAGACAAACAAAACTTTCAGGTGAAAGGAGAGAATCCCATTTTTCCAGCACGTCCTCATAGTCCAGTTGAAGAAACACAGTTAACCAACATTTCAGGAACAGAATTTCTTCAAATTGTATTTACAAATATACTCTCTGTCTGTCTCTCTCGATGGAGTCTCAAAATATTACCCACACTAACTTTGAGTTCAAGTAGCTTTGAACTTCTGGGCTCAAACTATCACCCTGCCTCAGCCTAGTCCCTAGTGCAATCATGGGAAGGTGCCACAATGCACAGCTCATTTCTTCTCCTTTAAAATTTAAGTGTTTATATATTAATGATCACTGCTTACCTCTGTATGCAATCTCTACCTTTCCTTCAACTGCTTCATGTTTGTTAAAGAGAAGATGCTGTTTTTAACTCTTGAAAGTCTATGTACTTTGACTGGAGTACTATGACTGGAGTCTATATTTCTTGCCCCAGATTACATATTAAATAAAAATGAACTAATCATGGAGTCTTGGCTTTTCTGTCTTTCTGCTGTTCCATCCATGTCAGAAGAAGCTTCTTAGGGATGGGCTGGTCAGCATATATGTTTGAGTTAGCAAAGAAACCAATATATTATAAAAACTTAGGATTACCAGTTCAATTCAAATTTCAGATAAACCATAAACAAGTTTTCAGTATGCCTGGAACATACTTATATTAACTCTTATACAAATTTATCTAAAATTCACAGTTTAAGTGGTGCTTATATTTTACATGATAACTGTGCTTAAGTTACAAGAGCCCAAAACTGAAGCATACAGATGTTTTATTTCTTTCTGCCTGCCTCCTGCTTTTTTAAGTGTCTAGGTTTTGGAGTACCTGGCTGAGTAGTTGTTGTTTGTTTTGTGTTTCTAGTGTAGAAATTAAATGAAACAAAAAGAAGTGAAAACAATATTTTTGTAGTGAGAAAGCCAATGCGTTTTTTTTAAATTTTTCATCAATTACACTTTATTCATTCTGCATCCCCCCATAAGCCCCTCCCTCCTCCCCTCCCAATCCCACCCTCCCTGTTTTTTTTTTTTTATCACAAATATCATAGCGGCAAACTAAAAGGTCTATTGTACAGCCTGGGCCTCTGGGAGTGTAGTTATTTAAAAGTGTGTTATTTAGGAGCTGGGAAGATAGTTCAGTTGGTAAAAGACTTGTGGTGTAAACATGAAGACCTGAGTTCAGATCTCCCAAACTCATTGAAAAGCTAGCGCATGCTTCAGTACTTGTCTGCAACCCAAGTCATGGGGACCCATGGATACCTGGACCTTGCTGGCCCGTCCGTCTGCCACAATCAGTGAGCTCCAGACTCAAAAAAATAAGGTATAGAACGACAAAGACACCCAACATTGAACTCTGACCTTCATGTATAGCCATGTGTGCATGTTGCACACACACACACACACACACACACACACACACACACAAAATGTGTCACTTAATTCAAAGATATTTAACATCAAAGATACATAGGTTTAAGGAAGGTCAGAATAGAAAAGCATGTTGCAAGTCTCCTGTGTGCTATGTTATTCTAGAATGAAAAGAAGAAACTCAGAATTTTGTGAATAAAATAAAAGGACAGAATAAAATATTTTCTCAATTTAATTGAATTAATGATGTAGCTACATCTGTGATAGACTTTTTTTTTACAGAAGCCCAGTGTGGCCATCTCCCCTCTGTACTATGTTGGTACAGTAAAAGCAGTGAGAAGATGCAGAGCCCTTGCCTCTACATGGACCTTTATCAGACCCATGACAGAGGATGTAATTTGTGACCTTTGCAATCAACTACTAAACTACAGCAGCAAAAGCAAATTTTAACAATGAAGATTCAGTTTTAATGATACTTGAGTTATTATGAATTGAAGCTATGGGGCATGTTGACTTTATTGAAATCTGTAAAATGCATGTACTAAAACCCTACACCACAGAGTTGCTGTGAGAATTACATCTTGTTTTATACAGTACATACATGCACACGCACAAAAACTATAACAAGAACATTATCTGGTGCACAATGAATAATAAATGCAAGGTAGATGCTAGGGAAGTAATTAAAATTCTAGTTTCTCATGTCTTTCTTTATGGAACGCTCTTAGTTAGCCAGTACTGTGCAATAGAGCCTTCTGGGAAGATCCTGTTTTACTGTACCCACTAGTTTATACATAACTATTGAGAATTTGAACCGAAGCTACTGGAATGAGAAACTGAACTTTTAATTTATACTCACAGAAAGTAAATACAGGGCAAAACAGGCCAGACAAGTCAGTTGGCTCAGGAATTAGTCAGAAATTGTTGTATGATCTGCAGATTTCCTTTGTTGCACTCATATTTCATCACTGTAGCATTCATCTGAAGTTGTGTCATATTTTTGAGCTGAATTCCTATATTCTTACCAAGAATCCAAGTTGCTGTAAAGCAAAGTGACATCCCACCATGACTTTCCATAAATTCCACGGCCATTTTCTAGATTTGTATCTTTTTCCTCAAGGCTGGACAATACCAACTGACATTTATAATTGTCAAGGTTCAGCCTCTAAAAACAAAAACTCCTCCTCAGTCCCACTTAATCCAGCCTCCCCGACCCCCCTCCTGGGCACCTCTGGTTTCACTGTTTCTGCCCGTGGCCAGACTGCTTGTGTCCCTGCATCTGACCAACCTTACTTCTCAAGATTCTTATGTGTGCCTTGGTCTGGCTTCATTCCCACCTCTACTGAAAGGACCTGAGGCTAAGCAACCCTCTTTCCAGCAAATCTGATAAACAAACCATACTCTATTTGGCTTCAGCAGCCAGCCAGCACTTCTCTCTTATGAACTACATTATTCTGTGTCACTGTTGCCATGCATTCCAAGAGTTTTTCCTTAAACTAAACTGCACTCTTCATTTCTACCCTAGGAACCACCTGTTTTATTATTATTATTATTATTATTATTATTATTATTATTATTATTATTAATTTTATCAGCCTCTTGAATTCTGAAATCTGAGAGGACACTACTCAGATTTCATTACATATGTATCTCATTTTTACAAACTAAAACAAAAATATGCATTTGTGTATATCTGTGAAGGGGTATGTGCACATTCGTGAAGATAACCCACAGAAGCCAGACACAATGTGGGATCTGCTGGAGCTGAGACACAGGAGGCTGTTAGCTGCTCGTGAGCAACGTGAGTGCTGGGAATGAAATTCAGGTCCTCTGAAAGAACAGAGGAGTTGTAATTGCCAAGGCAGATTCGAGCCAATTAGCTTCTCTCTCCTGTAACAGAGATGTTTAGATCGATTCTGGCCAATCCCTGCCATAGGTGCCATCTAAGCACTAGCACCAACAGAGTCATTTCTTTGCCGTGTTTTATTCTTTGAAGATTCAGATCAATACAGCTGGTTGTCTGCACTACTCGCACCAGCTGGCAGTCGCTCCGTCACCACTGTGGAATGTGTGCATGCGCTTTTCCACTCCCCAAACACCATCTCAGTGAATAGCGCATCCCATTCAATTGGAGGCCTAAGCAAGGATATCTGAGTTTCTGAGCTTTTACAATTTCTTTGTTATTAATCATTTTCTTTCTTTTATTCTTCTTCCCTTCCTTCCGTCCTTTTCTCTTTTGACAGGAGCTCATAGAGCCCAGGGTGGCTTTGAACTCACTGTATAGCTAAAGATATCCTTGAACTCCCAATTCTCTGACTTCTACCTTCCAAGTGCTCCCACCATGCCGGTTTCTCAAACTGAGCTTATGTGGTCAGGCTTGGTGGCAAGAGCCTTTACCCACTGAGCCATCTTTCTGGCCTTATCTATTCTTCTAGATTCCACTCTCCTCTTCTTACATCTGTTGACAACTAGTTTCTTCTTTTAAGTCAGTTTTCTCTCTTAATTGTTTCCTTGAATTTTTATTTATTTTTTTTTGCTTTGTCTATGGAGTTTGGTGCCTGTCTTCTTTGTGAATCATAAGACAATTTTTAATACATCTGGATTATTTTAAAATACCACTTGTTTGCCTATCCATTACTGTTATCATTTCTGCCTGCCATGTCCTGTCTTATAGATGGTGGGGAGGGACGGGTTGTATAGACAAGACTATCAATACCTCCTCTCTCCATAGGAACTCTTTGTTTTCTGGGTTTGTACAGCTGCATTCTCAAGACCAGCTTCTTGCTCAAGCCTATAGGGACATGACTGCCCTGTGCTGCTTGTCCCTGAGATATTGCATATGACCAGCTGTCTATCTATTCCACAGGCTTGGGAACCTCTTTGGTTGCTGTGTTAAGTCACCTGTCCACCATTGTGACAGAGTTTCTGAGGAAATCAATGTGACAGGAGGAAAGATTGGTTCTCCAGGCCTAAGCCCAAAAGTGCTTGGTTTTATTATTGTAGGCTTGTGTTGATGCAGTGAACCATAACAGGGAGAGCAGGGTAGAGGACAGCTGACAAGATTATGGTGTTCAGGAGGCAATAAGTGAGAACAAGAGACAAAGTATCCTCAAGTGCACACCCCTAATGACCCATTTCTTCCAACCAGGCCCTACTTCCAAAGTTCTGAATACCATCCAACAGTCCATGACCTTATTAATCCATAGATGCCTTAGTCCACTGATGAACTTAGAGCTCTCATGAGCTAGTTCCCTCCAGAAAGCACTATCTCTGAACACAGATGCATTAGGAACCAAGCCTGTAGCACATGAGCTGGTAGGTACACTTCATATCAAAGCCACAAACTGCCAAGATCCTTGCTGCTGATTGCAACCCAGACTCACACTTTTCTATTTCTGAGCTTGGAGCACAGTCAGAGGCATTAAACATTTCCATTTCTAGGCACAGCCCTTTTTTGATGTGATGGTGTGACTTCATTTATCAATCAAATTTGATCTACATTCATCCTTACCCCAAACTATTAAAAATCTATTAATTGCCAGAAATTTAAGGAAGAAGGGAAAAGCAGGCAAATATTTGCACCTCAATTCAATCTATTGCTTAATTTATGGTCCCTTGTTCATGATTTTATTTCTACCCATCCTTTAGGCCTTAAAATAATCTGTCCCTTTAAAGAATCTGATTCTTCATTAAATGCTAAGATATGATATGTTTTTATCTATCTATCTATCTATCTATCTATCTATCTATCTATCTATCTATCTATCTATTTATTGTAGCATACTGGGATCCAAAAGTTTTTACAGCCTATGATGTATTTCGTGTAAGTCTGATCACATCAGAGCTCATTGTACAGGAGGCAGAAACTCAACGGAATGGAATCAAGGCCATATTTGATCTAGAAGGCTGGCAGATTTCTCATGCTTTCCAAATTACTCCATCTGTGGCCAAGAAGATCGCTGCTGTACTTACAGTGAGTATATATTTCAATTATTATGTGTTAATTATATAACAGTGTCTGTGTATACTTTAGAAACTTAAATATTAGAAATGACAGGTATATATTTAAACAAGGTTAACAGTAAATATAATTAATTTTAAATAAATACATTCAAAATAAGTAACTACAGAATTTATACATTTAAATAATAAAGGGATGTTATTTTATTTTGTTCATTTAAGTTTCTTCCTAAATTAAAAAGTTGGCTCAAGGCAGGCATGGTAGAACACATCTGTAATCCCAGCATTTGGCTGGTGCACACAGAAGGATCAGAAGGCCAGCCTGGGCTACATGAGACTTGATATCATAATACTAATAAGAATATTGACTAAAATATATTTATAATAATGATACAATACAATATCACATGTTTTTCCAGATATAAATTGATATGCCTTTCTTCAGAAATGAAATCTTTGTGTATGTACCATAGTTCTTGTGTGTGTACCTACACATGTGCGTACGTAAGGAAGCCAGAGAACAGCCTTAGATGTCCTTCATTAGGTGTCATTTACTCTATTTTGAGACACGGTCTCTCACTGGCCTCCAATGATTAGGCTAGGCTAGCTGGCCAACTAACCCCAGGGGCCTGTTGCCACCACCCCAGTGCTAGGGTTATAACCATATGCAAACATGCTCAGCTCCCCCAATTCATGCATTTGGGGATCAGTCCCAAGTCCTCACAATTACATATCAAGCAGATGACTAGCTAAGGCTACTTTCTGGCCCCTAACATCTTTAAAAATAGCCATTATCTTTAACCTAGTAATTTTACTACTGGAACCGAGCTAAAGGATGATCCTAAATTACAGTAAGAACTTGTAACAGTAATATCTTCCTCTGTGCTTGGTACTTCCCTAAGTCTCAAATGCATTTCTACTTAACAGCCATCCTGGGTGGTGGCATAGAATGACCATTTCAAGTGAGCAGTGACCTAAGGATCCTAGTCCAGGTCAGCTGCATTCTACAGTCACCTCTCTTACTACATAGAGACAGTGCCTGCATCATAACTTCTAATAGAAGAAAATTAGATATAACTTACTTGCCCAGAAATAAGAAAGGGATCACTTAAATGATGACATATCCATTTGATGGACCATCTCAACAATGTTAAAACTCATAGTGCTCCCCACAAATCGTATTGCAACAATGGGGCAAAACAGGATGCAAGATGTTTAGAGAGTATAATTGGCAATTAAGCTTAAATAAAATTACACATAGACTCTGTAATAAAAATAAATTAATAACACATCTCTAAACAGCAAGTTGGGGGAAATTCTTCATAAGAGAGGGATAAAAAACAGTCTTCATTAACAGTAATAGTTAAATTTCAGGATAAGAAAACTATTGATGAGTTGGTGTTTTTTTCAGGTCTTAACATTTTAAGTAGTCCATATGGCTTTGATACTAAAGATATATACCAATATCAAAAGTTTAAAAAGTATGTACCTATTGTGATAGTCTTTCAATTTTCATTGCTGTTTGAGTATTTTTCTCTAAAAATATTTTTTTTTGGTAAAAATACTAAATTAAAAAAATGTTCCAAATCATCGTTTCCCTAGTAGAAGCTTTATGTGTGACTAGCAAGTGGATTTTCTGCTAAAGTGGGTAGGATGGCTCTTAAAATACTTTTAAGATCTTTTCTGAGTACACTGACAATGATATATAAACCAGGATTTTGTGTTGACAAAATAAATCATTTTGAAAATGAAGTCACACTTTAGATTTTGTTGTGTGTGTGTGTGTGTGTGTGTGTGTGTGCTCATGCTTACTCATATATGAATGGAGGAGCGAGGTTAATGTCTGCTGTCTTCTACTGCTCTCCACATTATTTTTTGAAGCTTATCATTTCTGTTAGGCTGGCTAGAGTGAAGATCTGCCTATGTCTGCTCCTTTGTACTGGGAACACACACAGCCATGCTGGTTGTTTCCATGGAGACCTCAGGTCTCCATCCTTGCACAGCAAGCACTGTACCCAAGGAGCCATCTTGGAGATCCTTATAATGTGTTCCTAGAAAAGACTTGTCTTTAGGAATGTAACTGCAGTATTTATGTTTTGTTATTAAGGTTTTTATTTTTCTTTACTTTCAAAAGGATTCCTTTCCATTGAAAGTTCGTGGTATCCATTTGATAAATGAGCCAGTCATTTTTCATGCTGTCTTTTCCATGATTAAACCATTTCTGACTGAAAAGATTAAGGACCGGGTAAGTAAAATATATGCAAATGATTGTTTCCTGAGAATATTCTTACCTCTTTCCATTTAAGGATGTCTTTATTATATTCCCATACTTATCAAACATGTCAACTACTCTTTTTTTTTAAGATTTTATTTATTTATTTTATGCATATTAGTGCTCTAAGAGGGCAGTAGAGGGTGTAGATGGTTGTGAGCCACCATGTAGTTGCTGGGAATTGAACTCAGGACCTCTGGAAGAGCAGACAGTGCTCTTAACCACTGAGCCATTTCTCCAGCCTCTCAACTACTCTTACAAATAAAAGAAAATTGACTTTACTTTTGAAGAATCTAGCATTACTGGCTGTGAAACTCTGGGAAAACTGACTCTCATGTATCACTGGAGTGTAAAATATATTCCCTCTAGAGGGCAGTGTGGTATAATAGTTATGACAAACTATGTCAGCATTTTCTGGACATTCATCAGATACAGCTGTATACCAACACAAGCATATATAGTAAAGAAGATTAAAACCATGAAGCATTCACCATGAGGGGTCTGGGGAGCAAACTGTGACAAATTCACAAGACGGCAGCGTGTGTTTTAAGATGAAATGCGCACCATGCACAGGAGTGTTATGGCATGCCACCCTTGCTGTGAAGAGGGAGAATCAGAACATATAACTATGGCTGCACAAAAACAGATTCTGTTAGGACAGACAGAAAACAGTCCAGTGATAGAAGGTGAGGGCAGAGTTTGCAGCAAAATCTGTGTTTTGTTTGTTTCTTTTTTTTATTATCTTGTTTTGATTTCTAACTTATGTGGTTGTGTTATACAAATAGAAACACATACAGTCTTAAGTATTAAATAGATGTAACTGAAACATATCATGCCTGGGGCATATGACTTTAATGTCTTGCAGCTAACCAAAGTAGTCAATGTTCACTAACCTGTCCTGCTGAGCTTCATTTCACACAGAATTTTTTTAGTTCACATTTTGTTGTTTAGAAATTTTAAAATGTTGACAATAATTTGCTGTTCAGAGCAGCAACTGCTTGCCTGACCTAATCTGCAGAGGAGCGCTCTGACAGCTTTCATTCAGGATGTTGTTACATTGTTCAACTGTCTGTGTTTTCTACGGAGCTAAAGTTACAAATCTCCTTGTATGGGTTCTGGGAACTGAATGAGGTCCCCAGGGCCATCTCTCCATTCCCAACCCTCATTACCCAGCACATATAGGTTCTTATCAACTGGTTGCTGAAAGCATTGATAAGCATTTACCTCTATATGGGTATCCTTGCAAAGTCCTCTGTTGGCAGAGAAATGATCCAAAGAGAGACAAGAATGAAGCTCGGTTCAGTGAGACTTTACTTAGCCAGACTGGTTCAGACTTCTGGAGTTTGACCTCAAGCAGTTTATCTAGAGCAGAGGAATAAAGGGAGCAGTATTTAGAGGTACCTGCTTGCCTCAGTGTACCCTGTTTTGTGAGGTTAGTTTTTCACTGGAAAGGCTTCTAGCATGGTGAAGTCAGAGACAAACAATACCTTCTAAAACACTGGCTATTTCAGATTCATCTGCATGGAGACAGTTACAAATCAACCATAATTCAGCACTTCCCAGACATTCTTCCTCTGGAATACGGTGGCAACGAGTTCTCCATGGAGGATATTTGTCAGGAGTGGACAAATTTTATAATGAAGTCTGAAGATTATCTGAGCAGCATTTCTGAGACCATCCAATGAGAAGTTATTTCCCGTGAATGTCTTAGTCATTAAAAATTCAAGAATGGGATCCTATCTGGTTACTAAATTCAGAAGTAACCCTTCTAAATGAATTGATGCTTATCTGATCTTTAAACATTCAACATGGATATCTGGGGAATGGCTTAACTTTTCCAATGTTCTGTTCCTTTTATATCAATTAAATGCTAGAAGAGACGTGAAGGGCAGACATAGCTATATCTAAAGTACCTGTTCCAGTGTATCTTTGTATGGTTCGGGAAATTTTTATGATCACATTAATACTAGACTGAACACTAGTCCACGGGAAAGAAACATTGAGCATATCAGCTGATGTGAAACAGTGTTAGTGCTCAGTTGCAGTTGGTGTCAGGTTACATTTCAGACTGCAATCTGCAAGCTTTATGTTGGCAGGATAGCTCATCTCAGGAAAAGCCTACTTTAGCATATGCACACAGAAGCCTATGAGTGGACATCACACACTATTAATACTGCAATCAATGAAATCACTGTGGTTGAAAAAATTATTTACTTTAGAAAATATTCTGAGCACAACTGATGGTTTCTCATATAGTCTTGTATTTGCAAATAAGTAAAGGATATAATTACGGCTTCTGTTTATGACTTAGATGGAAAAGTAGGGGCACATGTCTTTTAAACAGACTGTTCATACTTGAAAATTTAACAGAACTACACAAGTGAAAGGAAGTGTTTACATTTTTAACCACCAGCAGTTATGTCTAGTATTTTTCAGATTATTCATAAAATAACTTGAGCTTTACTATTATCTCAAATATTTTAAGTCCCACCATTGATGTTTAATTTAACAGTCAGTAGCTAGGTGTGCTCTCTGTATCACAGTGCAGTTCATTTCTAAGGCTTTCATTCATTGAGAAAGGTGTACTCTAATCCCATATTCAGTACAATCTTCAATTTCTGGCATAAGTTTTTACTTAGTTTTTTAAATTAATTTTCTTTTGAACTTGAAAGAATACAATATAGAGAACTTGTTGAATTTGTGTTCAACTGTGTAGGCTTCAACATTAATCATAAAGAGTATCTGTGTAGGATATTTTTCATTGTAGAGGGGTGTTTGTCTTTATAAGAAAATAAGTTTAATCAGATGAGCTGACACTTATGATTCTCTGTACATATACCTCTGAAAAAACTGAAATGAGTGATGTTCTTTAGAGAACGTGTCTAATTTTGATTTAGCAACTAGATGCTAACTTTACTATTTGATTTTACTAAAAAAGATACCTTTTTTCTTAAAAAATTAATGTTCTTTATTAAATTATAAAATTAAAATTGTATAAAAATAATAGAAAATCAGTTAAAGTAATAATGAGTAACACAATACCTCTGGCTTATCAAGCTTTTAATCGCAGAAACTCAGTCAATCACCTTCTTTACATGTTGCTATTAAATTATTTGCCATGACTCTGAAGCAATGGCACAATACAATAAGGGTGCATGTTTTAAATGTCTACATTAGTGAAGTAATTAACAAGAAACTGGATTTTAAAATGTCAATCAGTGTAAGTGCATTCTATGATGGGGCTTTCAAATGTTTATAAAATGAAGCAAGCCTATGAAGACCATCAATGAACAATGTGAGTAGACAGTTTGAAGGGTGCTGTGCAAATAACTGTGGAATTCTCCATGCTGCTGCACTGCATTTGTGACAGAAGCACTTTCCAAGAGGGGAACTCAATAGGTGCTCAGTGTGTTGCTGAACTTCACAATAATTTGCTTTAATATTGTTAAAAATAAACATCTTTCTCATAAACCATGGCATTGATAGTTTTCATTTAAAATGTAAAGGAGGCATTCTTTTAAAAAATGCTATTTCTTTCAGAAAAAAATTAAGCAAAGACATACCACATTTCCTTATCCATTATACAAACATTGGTTCCCTTGTTTACACACTTTAGGTGCAGACTATTTTTCCTGCTGCTGAGCTCTCTTTAGTGTTATATCAAGGAGAGACACTGCAACATAAATTCCAACCTTGAGTCATATGTCTTTGGAATTCATGTTCAGTTTTACTTGAAGGGTAAAACATACCTAAAACATTATATATACATATATATTAGAGATGTAAATAATTTTTTTTATTTATTACAATTTATTTACTTTGTATCCCAGCTGTAGCCTCCTCCCTCATCTCCTTCCAGTCCCACCCTCCCTTCCTCTTCTGCTCCCTTGCCCCTCCCCCAGTCCAATGATAGGGGAGGTTCTCCCCATTCAATCTGACCCTAGCCTATAAGGTCTCATCAGGACTGGCTACATTGTCTTCCTCTGTGGCCTGGTAAGGCTGTTCCCCCCTCAGGGGGAGGTGATCAAAGAGCCAGCACTGAGTTCACATCAGAGACAGCCCTTGTTCTCCTTACTAGGAAACCCACTTGGACACTGAGCTGCTGTGGGCTACATCTGTGCAGGGGTTCTACATTATCTCCATGCATGGTCCTTGGTTGGAGTATCAGTCTCAGAAAAGACCCATGGGCCCAGATTTTTTGGTTCTGTTGTTCTCCTTGTGGAACAACTGTCCCCACCAGGTCTTCCTATCTCCCCTTTCTTTCATAAGTTTCCCTGCACTATGCCCAAAGTTTGGCTATGAGTCTCAGTATCTGCTTTAACACCCTACTGAGTAGAGTCTTTCAGAGGTCCTTTGTGGTAGGCTTCTGTCCTGTTCTCTGTTTTCTCCCTCTTCTAATGTCCATTCAGTTTGTCTTTCTGAATGAGGATTGATCATCTTACGGTGGGTCCTCCTTCTTGCTTAGCTTCTTTAGGTGTACAAATTTTAGTATGTTTACCCTATATTATATGTCTAACATCCACTTATAAGTGAGTGTATACCTATATGTCTTTCTGCTTTTGGGATACCTCACTCAGGTTGATCTTTTCTAGTTCTCACCTGTAAACTTCATGATTTCCTTGTTTTTAATTGCTGAGTAGCATTCCACTATGTAAATGTACCACAATTTCTGTATCCATTCTTCAGTTGAGGGACATCTGGGTTGTTTCCAAGGTCTGGCTATTATGAATAAAGCTGCTATGAACACGGTTGAGCAAATGTCCTTGTTGTGTACTTGAGCATATTTTCAATATATGCCTAGCAGTCAGTGATATAGCTGAATCTTGAGGTTATATTCCGAATTGTCTGAGAAAGCGCCAGATTGATTTCCAAAGTGGTTGTATAAGGTTACATTCCCAGCAGCAATGGAGGAGGGTTCCCTTTTTCCACATCCTCTCTAACATGTGTTGTCAGATGAGTTTTTGGTCTTAGCCATTCTGGGTGTAAGGTGAAATCTTAGGGTGTTTTAATTTGCATTTTCCTGATGACTATGGATGTTGAGCATTTCTTTAACTGTTTTTCTGCCCTCCAATATTCCTTTACTGAGAATTCTCTGTTTAGTTATGTACTCCATTTTTAATTGGATTACTTTATTTGTTGTTTTTTTAACTTCTTCAATTCTTTATATATTCTGGATATTAACACTCTGTCAGATATAGGGTTGGTGAAGATCCTTTCCCAGTCTGAATGCTGTCGTTTTCTTCTGATGATAGTGTCTTTGCTTTACAGAAGCTTTTAGTTTCCTGAGGTCCTATTTATTGATTGTTGATCTTAGAGCCTGTGCTGTTGGTGTCTGTTCAGGAAGTTGTCTCCTGTGCCAATGAGTTCAAGGCTCTTCCCTACTTTTTCTTCTAACAGATTTAGTGTGTCTGGTTTCATGTTGAGGTCTTTGATCGATTTGGACTTTTGTGCAGGGTGAAAATATGGATCTATTTTCATTTTTTTGCAGGTAGACATCCAATTAGACCAGCACCATTTGTTAAAGATGCTATCATTTTTTTTTTCACTGTATGGTTTGTCATCTTTGTAAAAAAAATCAAGTATCCGTAGGTGTGTGGGTTTATTTCTGGGTCATCTATTCAATTGCATTGATTCACCAGGCTCTTTCTATGCCAGTACCATGCAGATTTCATTACTATTGCTCTATAGTACATTCTGAGATCAGGAATGGAGATACCTCCAGACAATCTGTTGTTGTACAGGATTGTTTTAGCAATTCTGTGTTTTTTTTCTCATATGTGTTTCTCTGTGTTTTTTCTCATATGAAATTGAGAATTGTACTTTCAAGTTCTATAAAGAATTGTGTTGGTATTTTAATGGGAATTGCATTGAATCTATAGATTGCTTTTGGTAGGATGGACATTTTCACTATGTTAATCCTAACAATCCATGATCATGGGAGATCTTTCAATCTTCTGATATATTCTTCAATTTCTTTCTTTAGACTTGTTTTTTTCAAACATGTCTTTTACTTTTTTGGTTAGAGTCACATCAAGGTACATTATGATATTAGTGGCTATTGTGAAGAGTATAGTTTCCTAATTTCTTTCTCAGCCCTTTTGTCTTTTGTATACAGGAGGGTTTCTGATTTTTTTTTTTTTGAGCTAATTTTGTGTCCAGCCACTTTGTTGAAGGCATTTATCAGCAGAAAGAGTTTTCTGGTTGAATTTCTGGGGTCACTTATGTATACTATCATATCATTTGTAAATAGTGATACTGCAACTTCTTTGTTTTCACTGTGTATTCCCTTGATCTCCTTTAGTTGTCTTATTGCTCTAGCTAGGACTTCAAGTACTATGTTGAAGAGATATGGAGAGAGTGGGCAGCCTTGCCTTGTCCCTGATTTCAGTGGGATTGGTTTAAGTCTCTCTCCATTTAGTTTGATGTGTCTATAGGCTTGCTGCATATTGTCTTTACCATGTTTAGGTATGTGCCTTGTATCCCTGATCTTCCAAGACTTCAAACATGAATGGGTGTTGGATTTTGTGAAATGTTTTTCAGCATCTAAGGAGATGATTATGTGGTTTTTCTCCTTTAGTTTGTTTATATGGTGAATTACATTGATGGATTTCCTTATATTGAACCACCCCTGCATGCCTGGGATGAAGCCTACTTGGTCACAGTAGATGATTTTTTTTATGTGTTCTTGGATTTGGTTTGCAAGTATTTTACTGAGTATTTTTACATCACTGTTCATAAGAGAGATAGGTCTCAAGTTTTCTTTTTGTTGGGTCTTTGTGTGGTTTAGGTATCAAGGTGACTGTGGCCTCATAGAATGAGTTTGTTAATGTTCCTTCTGTTTCTATCTTGTGGAATAATTTGAAGAGAATTGGAGTTAGCTCTTCTTTGAAGGTCTAGTAGAATTCTGCACTGAAACCATCTGGCCCTGGGCTCTGTTTGGAAGGGAGACTTTTGATGACTGCTTCTATTTCCTTGGGGGATAATCTATTTACCTGATCTTGATTTAATTTAACATAAATATATTAAAGAAACAATTATTATTTGGTTAACTAGCACATTATGAGTTTTACTTTTATTTTCATTTTACTTAGAGCTTTAATTTAAGTATGCATGACTTAGCTTTATACATTTAGCTTTGTGGCTCCTTTTATGTATCTGCCTGAGGACATGGGTTCTATTCTCAGCATTTCATAAAACAAAGTAAAAGATAGATAATCCATTTTTTTTTAGAACAATTTTCTACTGTCATGCCTGGTTCTTGAACACCAGAAGACCAGGAGTCAGTAGACTCCGCTGTAAATACATGAGACTTTTTTAATTGTATATGCGTTTGAACATGGGACACAAATCTCCTGTGGAAACAGAAGAGAAATGTGGCCCCAGGGTCTAGGGGTACAGAGTTTTTAAGGGAAAAAAAAAGGGTAAGCAGTGATGTACATGCTTTGGCATTACATGATTGGGTAAAGGAAATTGACTTTTGAAATGACTGGTCCACTTTAGGCGCCATGACTACAAACAGTTCTGGCCTGGTCATATGGGCTTGTTTCCTAACAACTGTATAATTAGAGGGCAGGGAAAGAATGTAGTAAGATGAGCTTTCCCCTCAGGGCATTTCTGGACAAGTCTATACCCAGGTAGCCTTAGATTAGGCCTTAACCTTTAATAATGCTGCTGATTTTTAATCTTTTGGTCTCTCACTACCAACCCTCATCATGATTTTATTTGTTAAACTAGATTTTACCTATAGAAATAGCATTAAGGTACTTTTGAAATATTATCTCTACTACCAACTTATATTAAAAGTACAAACAAAAAATTAAATTATAGAAAGAAACCAACCCAGCCATCAAGTGACACTGTACGTCCTGGAACACTCTGTACAGTCTGCTGAGTTTTGCCTTTGTTAGATGGCAAAACTGGAAGAATCACGAGTTACAAAGGTGCAAACAGAAATGAAGCCAATAATATTGAAGACTGAAGGAGAACACTGATCAGCCAAGACATACACCTCCCTACTCCCATTGGATCCCTAGCACTTGACTAATTGTTCGTTCAAGCCAATCAGATTGTCTACTTTTTAATTATTACTTTTATTTTATGTGAATAGTGTTTTGCCTCCCTGTACTTCTGTGTACTACATGTGTACCTGGTGCCTGGAGAGGTCAGAAGAGGGTGCCAGATCTCCTGGGCCTGCAGTTACAGATGGTTGAGAGCCACCATCTGCTGGGAATTGAATAGGCATCTGGAATCCAGTGATCCTAACCACTGAGCCATGTCTCCAGTTCCACATATCTGTTTTTGACAACACTGTGTTGTTCTATTTCTGTAAAGAGACACCATGACAAAGGCAACTCTTGGCAAATAAAGCATTTAATAGGGGCTTCCTTACAGTTTCAGAAGAGAGCCTGTTATTATCATTGTGGGGTCATGGCAGCTGGCAGTCATTCATGATGTTGAAGAAGTAGCTAAGAGTTACATCCTGATCCACAGACATCAGGCAGATAGAGAAAGACTGGGTTTGACGTGGGCTTTTGAAATCTCAAAGTCAACTCCAAGTGACAAAATTTTCCCAACAAGGCTATACACCCTAATCCTTTCAACCCTCAGACAATTTTACTCCCTGGTGATTAAGCATTCAAACATATGAACCTATGGGGTCCATTCCACTACATTCCTCTCCCTGGCCCCCATAGGCTTGTAGTCATATTATAATCAAAATGCATTCAGTCCAACTTCAGAAGCCCCCATAGTTATTTAAGACTGTTTAAAAGTTCAAAGTCTCTTGTAAGGCTCAAGGCAATCTTTTAATCACACACTTCCAATATATAATGGCAAAGAATATACATTACCATTCCAAAAGAGAGGATAGGATGCATAGTAAGGAAATGTTGAACTAAAGTAAGATTGAAAATCAGGACGAATTCCAAATTCTGAATCCTATGTCTAATATCAAAGTGCTCTCTGGAGCTCCAACAACTTTCTGTTGTTGGTTTCCTTCATTATTTAAACTTTCCTTTAATTACTTTTCACAAGTTGTGAGCTTAGCCAGATGGGGGTTTGCCCAGATGTTACTACTTCCTTGATGCCAATTAGCATCAGGCTTTTCTTTAAAATCTTATGTCCTTAAGCACTGGACTTGGCTCCAACAAAACATTTCTTGGTGTGACCTTTCTCCTCAAAATATGCATTTTGTATTTCTTTTTGCCCTGTTTGTTCTTTTTCATTTGTTATGAACTTTGAGAATACTGGAAAACCCCCAGACTCAATCCAAATAATTATTAAGTGGATTTATTATTACTGTTAGCAGGGCAACAGCCTAGAAGGCAAATGGAAGGCATGCCACCCAGAAGGGGCTAGATGAAGGGCTTTTTAAGTTGGGATTTGCTAGTGCTTGAGAAACTGCTTCACTCCCTTCAGCTGTAAGGGTTGTTCCCTTCACTCCCAGTTACATGGTGATGAAAGAGCTGCCTCAAACCTTGTTACAGAAAGATATGCAGGTTTACAAAAGCCAGAGTAAGCGGTTAATTACCTCACAGCAGCAACACTATTTTTGGGAGTGTTCCGGTTTCTAGGAGCTCATCTTTTAGGAATTCTGGACAAAAGGAAATAGTTACGTAGATGGGTTCCTGTTACAGAATGGAGTTTTCTTAGCCATCACACACTGTAGGTCTACATAAGAGCAATCACTAATAACCATATGACACAGTCAGTACTAAGCTGTCTTGAAATCTCCTCTTCCAGCATCATAAATCTAAAATTCTTCAATTTAGTCTCAGGCAGATTTTTAGGACAAGAGCAAAAAGCAACCATTCTCTGTCAAAATAGCACAAGCATGGTCTCCATGTCAGCCAATAATATTCTTTCCCTCTGAAATCTCTTGAGCTGGGCCCCCACAGTTCACAATGCCCGCTGCACCACTGTTTTCTATGCTCTTACTAGTATGCCCTGCCTCTGAAGCCCTGCTTAAAGTGTTAGACTCATTTTATAGTCCAAAGTTTCAAACTCTTATTTCCTCAACAAATATAATGGTCAGGGTTATCACTTACACACCACTGCCTGGTACCAACTTCTATCTTAGTCACTGTTTTATTGCTGTGAAGAGACATCATGATCAAGGAAATGATTATAAAGCATTTAACTAGGAGCAAGTTTCAGAGACAAGTTCATTACCATCATGGTGGGGAACAGGGAGGCAGCAGGCAGGCAGGTGTGGTGCTGGAGAAGTAGCAGGGAGAAAGGAAGAGCAGGAGGAGGAGGAGGAGGGTGAGAGAGTAGGGAGAGGAGACTCAAAGCACACCCCTAGTGACATTCTTCCTCTAACAAGGCCACACATCTTAATCCTTCTAATCCTCTAAATAGTTTCACTTCTGATGACTAAGCATTCAAGGTATAAGCCCGTGGGACCACTTTCATTCAAACCACTACAAATATTAAACAGATAGAAGAGAGAAAACAGCATATCGAAAATTGTCAGGGAATAGTTCACTATAAAGAAAATTTGAGCAATGCCAATAAAGGACTTTGAGGTTTAACTAAAGAAAAGAGAGTTTCCACCTGGGGTAACTGAGGAGGCATTGTGCCAAAATAGCACAGATGAAGTACTATCAAAGGCAGCCTAATTTCCTAAGTTGCAATGACAACTCAGAGGGGGCAGGAAGCTGTCTCAGTTGGGGTTTCTATGCTTTGACAAAACATCATGACCAAGACAGCTTACAAAATCAAGCATACAATTTGGCTTATTGTTTCAGAGGGTTAGAATCCATGATGGTGTAGCAAAGGCATGGCAGCAAGAACAGCTGAGAGCTCACATCTTGAACGGTACGCAGGGAGTGGAGAGCATGAGTCTTTTGAAACTTAAAAGCCTGACTTTAGTGACACACCTCCTCCAGCAAGATAGCATCTCTTAATTCTTTCTAAATATTTTCCCACCAACCGGGGAACAAGCATTATAACGTATGAGCCTATGGGGAACATTCTCATTCAAAGTACCACAAACGCTTTGATTTTCATATTGTTCTTGAAGTCTGAGGTTATCCCAAGAGGCTTACCCTCATCATTAAGTGGTTTTGTCTGGTGGATTAGATCAAAGGATTTTTCTGAGTGTCCTGTAACTTGGGTACATGTACAGAATTGGTTATTCTAGGTCAGTTTTTTTTCCAGGCCTCTGTCCTGTGCAGGTGTTGCTGAGTATGGAGCTCTCCATGCTTTGTCTTGTTCTTTCTGGACTAGAATAATCCACATGCTACAACTTGGTGTCCTGTCACTCACATCCTGCACTTTCGCTCACACCTGTTTTTCACATCTTCATGCTGTTCTAATTCCTGGCTTTTTTTTCCTCCTTGTTTTTTCATTTGTTTTACAAAATTTCCATTTGAGTATTTCCTGTCTCAGACAGTGGCAGTTCATGGTTCCGTATTACATAAGGACATTGTCATACAAGTATACATTGCATGTTGAATGTATTCTCCACCTACTCCCAATCTTTCCCTCCCTCCCTCTCCATCTTTTAAGTTATTCTATTCCTCTAGAAGATTACAGTTCTACTTCATGCCATATGTATAGATAGGATTTTGTACATCTTCTTAAAGATTAAAAATCATACATGAAATTATACAATATTTGTTTTTCTGACTGGCTCAATTCACTTAGTATGATATTTTTCATTGATTTGTTTTCCTGAAAATGACATAACTTTTTTCTCTTTGGCTGAAAATTCCATAGTGTATATAACCACATTTTCTGTATCCATTCTTATGCTGCCACATCTCCAGGTTGGTTACATGACATTTGTATTGTGAACAGTGCTGCAGTAAACACCAGTGTGCAAGAATCTCTGTGATACGCTGACTTGGAGTCTCTTGGGTAAACACCCTGAAGTGCTTCAGCTGGATTTTACTGTCCATCTATTTTAAGATTGGTCTTGAGTGGATCATTATTCCATTCTATATATTCTGAGTATGAGGAAAGAACACACCCATGCCACAGTGCATAAACAGTCAGAAGAGAAGTCGAGTTGATTTCTTCATCATGTGGGTACTGGGAGGTGAACTTACGTTATCACAGTTGCTGAGAGGCAGCTTTACCTACTGAGCTACCTTACTAACCCTTATTTCCAAGCTGATCTGTGTAGATGGACTAGTTTGCACTGCAATCAACAGTGTCTGTGTCCCCTTTTGCCCACATCTCATTAGCACTTGTTATTTCCTAAAGATTGTTGTTCATACTGGGGTGAGACAGCATGTGAATGCAGTTTTAATTCATATTTCTAATACCTAGTGCAGTTGACTATTTTCATGTGTTTATTAACTATTTGTATTTTATCTTTTGAGAATTCCTTATTTTATGTTGAAGTTGATTAGGTTGTTTGATTTTTGCAATATATTTTTTGAATTTTTTTTTTTTTGTTTATTCTAGGTGTTAGTCCTTTGATAGGTAGCAAAGATTTTACCCCATTCTGTAGGCTATCAATTCACTTGACTAGCAGTTTCTCTTACTTTCATAAGCTTTGGAATTTCATCAAGATTGTGATAGCTAATCTTAATCACCAGCTTAATGGGATTTAAAATCACCAGGACGCCAGGAATGGTGGTATAGCTACTCATCCTGGCACCTGGGAGGCAGACAGCCATGAGTTCCAGGCAAGTGACCAAATGGCAGCATAACAGGGCCACAAAGTGAGGATTCCCTTTACTTCCTGGGTAGGTGCTTCAGTAAGAGGGATATCTTAAAGGTATAGAGAAAAAGCTGTTAAGACATGGCAGGGGAAACCAGAGGACCTTTCAGAGAAATCCACTGAACAATAGAAAATATGTACCTTTCCCACTTGAAACACACACACACACGTATCTATGCACAGCATTTCATTGCGTAGCCTCTGCTAGCCTTCAACCAGAGATCCACCTGCCTCTGCATGAGTGATGGGATTAAGTTTTGATGGCTGGTACAAAGTCGTTATTTATTTATTTATTTTTATATTTTTAACATCACTTTAGTCTGGGACAAGAGCATGGAGGAGCCAGATAACGGTTAGGAATACAGATTAGTGACTGCTGTTAGTCCACAGCACAGAATACCTTCTTGATCTGTCCCAGGGAGAGAGCTACAGGGTGTGTGGTCAGATTTTTTTATGCTATGGGATCTGGCTTCTTAGGTCTCTTTTCTAACAGGCACTAGTGCTTGTTGGTCTCTGGTGAGAGCCTCATGGCCAATGGCATCATCACATGGTACAAGAGGAAGCAAGTGAACAAAAAGAGGCTAATCTTGTTCCATGTTCCACAGTGGAACTAGCCACTCCTATCAGACCTGACCAACACCTGTGGAATAGCATCAATCTGTTCATCAGGGTGGAGGCCCCTTGACCTAGTTAGTGAGACTATGTAGCAGGCACGTACTTCCATCTGACAAATGGTGGATTACAGAATATGTGACTTCACACCTGCATCAGAGATTACCTAATAGCTTCCTAGAATGGTTGAAATAATCAACCATCTACCAAAAGTATCAAACTTTAACACAGCCAAATCCGTTCATTTTCATTAATACATAATCTTTTTAAATGTTTTATGATGTTCATAAAACTTGATATCTTAAGAACGAATCTGACCATAAAAGTTATGGATACACATATACCTTTATTTTTCCAACCAAAGTCTAGTATTTCACCTTTCACACGTACATCTTTTCACCACCTGGAGTTTATTTTTGTGCGCAAAGGCAGAAAAAAATTCGCCTTCGTGGGTAGACAATTGCTCCATCAGCACAGACACGTACTTGCAATAGATCCTTATCAACTCAGTTAGGCTCAGTCCTGCTTTACATTTTCTCAGTAGCTTTCACCACGCCCTTCTACAGTACTCTTACTAAACTAAGCCACGTATTGCAGTTCTTTTTCTTGGCACTTGCCAGAACTTTTCTATTGTTTTTTTCCACAAGTCACATTCTGCCTTTTTTTTTTTTCTCCCCTAAACTGTAAACGTTTTACACAAATGACATCATTCAGTACACCTTTTCATCTTCGATAGATTTTCTGTTTTAATCTGGAGTTTAGTTGAGCCTTGACAGGAAGGACCTTCCCTGTGTTGCCGGCTGTGAATGCAAGCATTCGTACATTCGAACTGCATTTGTCAACCTGAGCCTTTAACGGCTTAGCTGTTGCCGCTGTCATCATTTTGTAAGGTAACTAGTGGTTTTCTGGGGTTGGTGCTAACAGCGAAGCATATCAAGGACCCTGGGTCGTCTGAGTGTGGCCTGGTCTTGCCCGTTTGGGCTACGAGCCAGGACCCTGGCTAAGGCAAGGAGGGTGTCCTCTGGGCCTTTCAGTCCCTCCAGACAGCCGCGTGCCCCCAAAATAGAGAGCAGTGGAATGTCTCTGGGAAGCCACCCCCTGTCCTAACACGACATGCGGTCACCACCCTAGAGCCGGGCACCTACGCTCGGGCAGCAGAGTTCTCTGGCGACTTCTAGAACCTCGCCGGCCTCTGCTGCCTGGTTACCACACAGGGCCAGGCCGGACCCGAGCGCGCCGTTAGGTCCTGGGCTGGGCGCCACAGCCCGGAGTGGCTGACCTCGCCAGGCGACAGAATAGTTCACGGGGAGAACTCACAGGACTCGGAGGCCAGCGGGGCTCCACCCGCCGCGTCTCCGGCGTCTCCGCCGCGGCCTTCGGGCGCGTGCCACGCGCGGGGCCGCGGGTCGCGGGTGGCGCGCAGGGCGATGGGGCGGCGTCGAGCCCGCTCCCTGAGCCGCCGGCCCCCGCCCCGCGGCCGCCGCACGCGCGCGCCCGGACTGCATTTCCCATAGGCCCGAGCGGCGCGGCCGTGCGCGCCAGCCAGGCCCAGCGCCGCCCAGGCCGCCGGGCCGCGCCCCCGCCCGCCCGCCCGCCGCGCCGCGCCGCGCGACCTATTTGAGAGGCGGCCGGAGGCGCGGTGGAGGCGCGATGGCGAGCCTGGGCCGGCTGCTGTGCGTGCTGGCGTGGCTGCTCTGCGGGTCCGCGAGCCCCGGGCTGTCCAGGCCCCAGGAGCCCGCCTCCGAGAAGCCCATCATCGGTAAGGACGCCCGGGAAGCCAGGCGGCGCGGTCCCGCCGAGGTGGCGGGCAGGTGTCGAGGAGGGGTGGCGCGCAGGCTCTGCCGTGTGGAGGAAGGCTCAGCTCCACGCCACGACCTGGCCCTGGAGGCAGCCTACGGCGTCCCGTGGTTTTTAGGAAGCACAGTTCAGGCAGACCTAGCCTAGGAGGCTTCCGTGCAGAAAAGCATTTCAGGGAGAGCAAGTGGGAAGCCAGGTGAAGAATAGAGCGCAGGAGAAAGCATGGTGCGAGCTAGAGATGACTCCACCTCATAGTCCAAGAGGTCTCCCCGGGATCTCACTCTATTCCTGTTCCCCTATTCCGTAATGATTATTAAGATTATAGAGAGGATGCGGAGCTGCCTTGGATAAGATAAGACCAGGAGCTACTAGGGATGTACAAGAGGTTAGGATATGCCTTTTACTGTAAATGTCATTTCCAGCGAAACACCTAGAAAATTGCAGAGAAAAGAAAAAAACTTTGTGGCTGGCTCTTTGACACCCCCCCCCCCTCCCGCCGGGAGGAGCAACTTTGCCAGGCCACAGAGGACGACAATGCAGCCAGTCCTGATGAGACCTGAAAAACTAGGGTCAGATGGAAGGGGAGGAGGACCTCCCTATCAGTGGACTTGGAGAGGGGCATTGGAGGAAACGAGGGAGAGAGGGTGGGATTGGGAGGGAATGTGGGAGGGGCCTACAGCTGGGACGCAAAGAGATTAAAATGTAATTAATGTAAAAAAATAAAAATTTAATTAAAAATGTTAATTTACTCTTGAGTGTTGGCTGGTGAGAGGATTCAGTCAGACTTCAGTGTGAAGGGTGCTTTTCCTATCCTGTGTCCCCACCATTTTCCCTGCCTTTCCTACCCCAGAAATTCTGCACATGGGCTAAACTTACATAGCTTTGGTCGAAACATACTTGACGATACAACACACTGAAAATAAAAATGAAATAGGTAAGCAATGCAGGTGTGACAACAGTGGCTCTGAATGTCAGTTCAGAGAGCTGAATGTCAGTTCTATTGCAAATAAAGTGTGTAATTGTTTCTGGCATTTTTGTGCTTCAAACAGGGTAAAATTGGTTTGCATTCATATCAAACATTTGAAAACCTGTCAAGGAAAAAAATCAGCCTGTAGTTAAAATTTGACAAAAGAAATTTATGGGTAGATATATGTAGGATTATGATGTGTGTGTTTCTTCCTTGAAGGTTAGAAACAGAAACTAGAACAGAAAGTAGAAACTTTTTTATGTATTCAGAAGTAGCCCGTTTTTTTGTTTGTTTTTTTGTTTTGTTTTTTGTTTATTTTTTTAATGGTTGAAGAGGTTTTTTGTAGATACAAAGCATGGAACAGCACAGGTTTGTCACAGCTCAGATTTTACAGTTTTCTTTAAATTCATTTTTCATTTTGTGTGTGTGTATGTGTTTGTCTTTGAGGAGGTGTGTGCATGTAAGGACAGTTGCCCATGGAGATAAGAAGTGGGAATTTTCTTCTTCCTCTTCCTCCTTCTCCTCTTCTTTTTCTGTCTGTTCATGGCTGTCCTAGAACACACTCTGTTGACGAGACTGGCCTTTTACTTAGAGATTGACCCGACTCTGCCTCCTCAGTGCTGGGTTTAAAGGCGTGTGCCACCACTCTTGGCTGGGTGGGGATATTCTTCAGGCAGTTTGGAGTTGCTGGAGGCTGTACACAGCTCCTCTTTGTGGGCAGTCCCCCCTCTTAACCACCTTGCCATCCCTCTAGCCCCTCTAGTCTCACTGTATCAAATTACCAGAAATGTTTCTTCCACCGCTTCCATTGCTCTGGATTTAAGTAAATGTCTTTTCTTCCTGCTTTCATTTTGCCTCCAGATCCATCTGATATTTGCTACTAGCAATCAGCGCAGTTCTTTACTCCCCAAGCTCTGCCGTACCCATAACCTTCCAGTGCACCCTGAACTCTGCTGCACCTCATTCCCCAATCTGAAGTGTGTGACTCCTGCTGCTGCTTCTATGCTTGGAAGATACCACAGATCTCAGTTCCCACAGCTTTTCATTTCTTTACCGTATTTTTTCTCCTCCCTGGTAACTTGCTTTTTCACTCTTTAACTATATTATTTTTTTAACTTCACTGTCACAATTGCTACTTGAAGTGCTTGAAGAAACAAGTTTCCTTAATTTAAACAGGGCTCAAGTTCAGCTGTCTAACAGCCTGCTGCTTATTCTCCTCTTTTGTGTTTTAGAGGCAGGGTCTCTCATGCACCCCAGGCTAGACTCAAACTCCTGATCCATCTGCCTCTGTCTCCCAACTGCTGAGATCAGAGGCATGTACTGCCACTTTTTTTTAATATAGCATTTTTTTATTAATTATAGTTTATTCACTTTGTATCCCAGCTGTAGCTCCACTCTCATCCCCTCCCAATCCCATCCTCCCTTCTTCATCTCCTCCCATGCCCTTCCCCCAGTCCACTGATAGAGGAGGTCCTCCTCCCCTTCCCTCTCACCCTAGCCTGTCAGGTCTCAACAGGACTGTCTGCATTGTCTTCCTCTGTGGCCTGGTCAGGCTGCTGCCCCCTCAGGGGAGGTGATCAGAGAGCTAGCCACTGAGTTCATGTCAGAGACAGCCCCTGTTCCCCTTACTAGGGACCCCACTTGGAGCCTGACCTGCCATGGAGTAGCCCGGTTTTTAAATGGGTTGCTTACTAATATTTGGAATCCTTCTTCCAAAGCCATTTTCATTAATGGTTAGATTCTTCAAGGTGAATCATGTAGCATATCTAGTGAATTGCATTTGTGGGTCTAGTGAACAGAAAAGATGACAGAAGATTCATTGTTGTTGCTTATAATTTAGGCAACTCTAAGTTGAATATGGGGGGAAAAAAACGATGATGCTTTTGGTTAACCAGATCCAATCACATTTTTCTTTTATATTTATAGTTACTGTGTGTGTTTGCGCATGTGCAAGTGCATTCTTGTCACATACACCTATGGAGGCCAAAAGACAACTTCAGGAGTCAATTCTCTTTCTCCATGTGGATCCTGGGCTCGAACTCAGGTTCTCAGACTCAACAGCAAATGCTTTTACCTATTGCTTAGCCATTTTGAAGTCCCCTCTCCTGAATCAATTAAACATAATGTAGTTGAATGAGCACAAAGTATGGGTAAGCAGGCCACAGAGGAAGACAGTGCAGCCAGTCCTGATGAGACCTGATAGGCTAGGGTCAGATGGACTATCACTGGACTTGGGGAGGGACATGGGAGGAGATGAGGGAGGAAGGATGGGATTGGGGGGGGATAAGTGAGGGGGCTTCAGCTGGGATACAAAGTGAATAAACTGTAATTAATAAAAATAAATAAATAAAATTTAAAAATAAAAAAGTATGGGTAAGTTATTACTTCTGGAAGCACAGAGTATTCAAAGACAAGCCACAGAAGTTATGAGATACCCTAAGTACAAACGCCATCATTTGGGGCACATGCTGAAGGACAGGGCACACAATCTGAGCTTTTTGCTTCAGAACGAGAAGAAATGAATGGCTTTGGTGTGATGGTGGGATCAGCTTCCTGCTGCAGACACTTAGTTTCCATGATTCTGCATGCCTTCCTGGTGGCATCGCCCCTCCTGCCTTTACATCAGTGTTTTCTTTTCTTGGTTAGATTCCATTTTCCATTCTGAAGACTGCCTTACCTAATACGGAGGAGAGAAACAATCTTGCTAGATACATTTTGACATTTGATATTTTACAGTGGTCCATGTCAACTATTCTAAGAAGCTGACAATACAGATGTGGTTAAGATAGATGATGGGTGTGTCCCACTGATACAGTTAAAGCTTCATACTGACTCACAGAGGCACAGATAGTTAGTGAGCACAACTATTGTCGTTTAATTTTTGTAGGCCAGGGATGGACCCAAGACTTCGCACATGCTAAGCATATGATGACATGCTTGGGTGTATGTTGGGTTTCATTGATGAGGGGAGATGAAAGAGGTGAGTGGGACAGAACACGAAGGCACAGAGCTTGTGTAGCACCACTGAGCTATGTAATGAAGATGGTAGCCCCTGCATGTTTGCCTCTATCTGCACCATTAACTGTTGCCTTCTTGCTTTCTCTCGCATGCTTCCAGTCTGATGGACTTTTTGCAGAGTGACAGGCTGCCTCATGACCTTTGCATGGGACTGTTCCTTTGCTCTGAACTGCTTTTCTTCCAAATGTGGGTGGGCGGCTCACTGCCTCACCTCACTGCTGCCCTAGATTAAGTGTCATATTACACCTTCCCTGCTCCACCCCTCTGGAATTCTGTTCTATCTTCTCTGGGAGACTTGCCACCCTGTTTAAGAGACATTGTAAACGGAACACCCATTTCATTGACTTCTTAACACAAGCACCAGTCATCATAATTGGCCCTAAAAATACATCTCTGTTCTTTGTCTTACCTCTTTCCTCTCCCACCCACTTGCACTAAAGCCTACAAGATGGAGATTTTTTTTCCCCTTTATTTCATTGTGTCCTCAGAACCTAGTTCAGTGCCTGGCATGCAGTTTGAGTAAACGATATTGAATGAACAAGAGAATGGTGATGTAGTCAATGCAATTTCTGTGGATAAACTGGAGGTGGAGGGTTTCTTAAGGAAGGAAGAGGATTTTAATTGTCTGGGAAGGGCTTGCAAATACTGGTTGCTTCAATTATGATATTATTAGAAAAGATGGAGATGAAGATTATTTCTATTCTGGCTTTGCTGACAAGGTGCATCTGTGTCTTTGTGGGAAAAGGCTTTGTACTTTAGGCATTTAGTGAGTTGTGTTTGAATAGTCTAAGGTTCTATGCAGAAAGTTGGGGTGTGATAAATTTACTTTGGGGGCTTCTGAAACATTCATGGTGTGGTAAAAACTCAGATCCCCATTCTCCACTGTGTTCCCAGTGACTGGGCAGACTTGCAGGAGAAAGATGCAGGTCTGGGAACCAAGAAGCAAAACTGGGACATTGTAGTGTGCTGTGATTCAGCTCTGAGGAAGAAATAAATGCATCTGCTTGAAACTAAAGCCTTTTCTTTTGAATTTAGGAATATTAATGCAACACTGTCGTACGAAGGAAATGAAACAGTTAGGAAAATACTACATTGCTGCATCCTATGTGAAGTATTTAGAGTCTGCAGGTGCAAGAGTCGTACCTGTAAGGTATGTTTCAGTGGCTTTCACCATGCGTGTAAAGATTAGTGTTTTGTCTTTAAAATTAATACATTCTTTCCTCTGATTACATCATTAAAAGTTGTGATATTGTATCTGATTTCAGCCACAAATCTGTTGCCTACAGTCTCCCACTAAATTGTTTATGAAGCTCTGTGTGTCTGTAACATCATTGACAGTATGCAGTGTGATGTCTGTTATCACTGAGAAAGACATGATAGCTTCTCTCACTCCAGAAAGACACTCCTCACAAATACCCTAAAGAACTGTAACAGGGAATCCAATTTAGCTAGCTTTCTACCTAGGACTATTAAGGGAACACTTAGGGAATGAGAGAGACTTTTTAGAAGATGACTATGACTATGCTTTCACATCTTGTATAGCCTGTCAGGAATGACTGTATTATTGTTGCTTTAGAGTAAATGGCAGGTATTGCAGTTTTATAGGCATTAAGTTTGGGGTCAAAGACATGACTCAGTCAAGTGCACTTGATGATCTTCCAGGGGACCAAAAGTTGGGCTACCTGCAACTCACAACCACTTGTAACTGTAGCTCTTTGAGATCTAACACACAGGAAATGAACATTCACTCATACACACAGAGAGAGAGACAGAGACAGAGACAGAGAGAGGAGAGAGGGAGGGAGAGAGAAAGAGATAAAAATCAAAAGAAACCTTTATAAAGGTGCTAACATAACGATATGGCTCAGTACAAATAATATGATTAATCTCATACTTGCAGTGTGAAGGGATTGATTGCATCAACATTTTCACTAAAAAAGGGTTAATGAACAAAAATCTTTTAAGCACTTACATTGTCAGCAGGATCTCTTAGAACTCTCACCTAAGCTGTTTTGAAATTTTATAAACAAAACATAGCTATAACAACCTATTTTGCAAATAATTACAGACTTTCTTATATTCTATATAATATTACTAATGTAATATTATAAATTGTAAGTATGATTTATAGTTTTTCGAAAACATAGTCTTCATGTTGAGATTCATAAAGATTGTCTTGTTACACTTTTGACCTTTGGTTAGCTGTCTGTGCCCCTAAGATTAATGTTTAATTTCTTAGTAGTGAACCGACTCTCATAGGAACTTACATACTCAAGTTTTAGATCTGAGGAGGAGGTCTCTGAGGGTCTCCAGCATAGTGTTTCATAGTGTTGAAGATGGAACTTTAAAAGCTGTTTAGGAGGCTAGTGCAAGCGTGGGGGAGAACCAGCGCAGCAGGCAGCCACCTTCAGAGGCCTCTGGAGAGTTCTGGCTGGGAAATGAAAGAGAGTAGCACTGAGCAGCAGCTGTGGCTTGCTAGGTACGTGTCCTTAAAAAAATCAGAAAAAAACAATGACTCATCAAATATGAGGTTGCAGAAGAAGAATAGGGTGAAGTTTGGAAGCTTGAGCAATTTGAAACCAAGGAAGTTTTGAAACCAAATGACTTATAGAATATTAGCATTTATGTCAATCAGCTGAAAACCTGGTTGACAGCACGTAGGCTAAACTCCAACTTTGGCATTAGAGTTCACTCACTCAGAAACTTATTGCTTGAAATTGGAATCATGTGATCCTGTAGAAACAGTGTAATCTATGGGAGGGAAATTCTACATGTAAAATGAGGAGACTCTTGCAGCAGTATTGTGAACTTGGTTGCTGGGGCTACTTGCTGGTGCAGAGAGGAGAAGAAGGTCCACGAGAGACCTGGGTGGAATTGTGCTGTGGCTGCTGCTTGACGTTGGTTTCACCCTGCTCTTCTGGGTACCTTCTTTCCCAGGACTTGGTGCTTTCAGGTTGCCGTTTTGTACGGTTGGGCTGTTGGAAACAGGGTTCCTGAAAGGTAGAACCCAGCAGCCTGAGCCAGCAGAGTCTATGTTAAGAATAATTTCAGTTTGTTCCACAAAACATTTAAAATATTTTTTAACATTGACAAGTCAGAAGAGTATGTAAAAGACAGATGGTTTGGCTCCCGAAAATAGTAATGTAGGTCTGATCTTCAGTGGGAAAAGTGCTACTCTCTGGCCGTGGGGACTTCATGGCTTTTCATGCTGCTGCAGCCAACCTGTGCCATCATTGCTGGACTGGATTATGGAGAGAGGAAACTATTTCTTACGAACCTTTCAGAGGGTTTTCGTTTTGTTCTTTGACAGTTCATACAGGATACTATATTATGATCACACTCATGCCTATACTTTTTAAAAATAGTATTTTAAATTTATTCTCTGAAAATATCATATATGTGTACAATGCATCTTGTTCTTACTCACTCTCCCCTCCACCTCCCCCTAGTACTACCCCCTACCCCAAACACATCTTCCTTTCAACTTCATGTCCATTAAAAATATTTATTTTTCAGCCAGTGTGTCTAATTGGCTGCTTATATCCATTGGGGCATAAGCAACCCACCAGTGGCTGTATCCCAGGAGAAAAATTAATCTTCCTCTCCCAGCAGCCATCAACTGTTAGTAACTCCCCAGCAAGGGGTAGGTCCTCATATCTGCAAGAAGTTTTTAAACTGGCTTGACCTTGTGTAAGGTTTGTGCTTGGCTATTCTCACAGGCAGTCTGGCCACTATTGGGCCAGAGGGAGCCTCTTTCTTGGCACATCTGTATCGCATCATGGGGGGGTCTAGTGCTAGGTAAGAGCATTGGTGCCTTTTCTCCCCCAGCAGTGGACATAGCATCTTCCTGCACTAGGAAAGCTAGGGTTTCCTGATGGGCTCAAGACTGATTTCCTTGTGTCCTGCAACCACCGTGTATGATGTCTTAAGCAGCCTTATGCTTTCCTACCTTCCGCCCTTGCAAACTGCCCTCTGATCAAAGTGAACCCTCCTCCAATCTTCATGTCTTTTCTGTTTTTGTTTTGTAACCCTCTGAGTTAACCAGTGTGGACATTCTGTGGAGCTTGCCACTGGCCAGTGGACAACTCAGTAGCAGCCACACCACTGAAGACAGTGACTTCCTGTCCCTAGGCGACTGTACCTGCCAGGAGTTCCCAGGGAAAGGATGAGACCCTATGAGGCCCTTTCCGTACTTAACTGAATGTTCATTAGCCCAGGCTTGTGCAGGCTCTGAGCAGACAGCTGCAGCTGCTGTGAATTCGTGGGTACAGCAGCCATGCCATTCCTAGAAGGCAGCGTTTCCCTGAGCTTTGGCGGTGTAGGGGAGTGAGAGCAGTATCCTGTTCACAGCTGGGTGTGCAGCAGCCTCTCATTCTTCTCACCTGGGTTGGTCATGAGTCTCTTCGTTAATTACCATTTACTATAAAAAGACTGAGAGCAGTGTTGGTCTGTAGGCACAACAGATATTTAGGGGACAGTTTGGCAATATGTCCATTTAGTAAAACAAAAGAAGCAGGTTTACACCTAGGGCGTATGATCTCCCAGCCATGGACCTTTGGCCACGTGTGTGGTACCAAATGTGAACTTCCTTTAGGAAAGCATCATATCTAATTAGAAAGCATTTGGCTATCCCCAATCAACCATGCCATGATTGCACCAGTCGACATATACCGCCTGGCAGGCTGTTATTGTAGTACATAAGGTTCTCAACTGGGTTTGCTCTTTCTTCTCTAGCTACCTGCATACTATCTTCTAGCAGTATGAAAGCTAACCAGCAGTGGATAAGCTTTCAGCTAACTTCTAGCTTGATTTCTCTCTATCCTGCATTTAAAGAGTAACGGTGTCTTCAGCAATAGGCTGTTAACTGTATAGTTCTAGTGGCAAACCAACAGGAGGTTTTGTGTTAAGAAATTAAAAATAAAATTAAAAAAAAGAACATCTGACAATAAGCAGGTGCCGTCTATGTTCAAATCATGGATTATTTTTCCTGGCATTTTCTTGAAATAGGAATCATCAAGCCACAGTCAGCAGTTATGTAGCCTATTAGTAGTGAGATATGGGGTTAAAACCTACAGTCACAAATGCCCCAGTGTCTGCTTATTTAGCTGGTCAGTGGTTATGCTGTGCGGCTTCTCCTGGAGCATGAGGAAGGTTTGAGGTTGCTGGGACGACCTGAGGAGATTGGATTGGCAGGATGCTGAGAATATGTGCACTCACATTCTGCCTTCAACACTGATCTGAGTCACCTGTCAGCTTAGTCAGTCTGCAGCAGTCTCACTGAATGCTTTGTGGCTCTGTGCCCGAGAGATGTTTACTATGAATTTCTGAACAACTTATGTGGATTTCTGAGCTTGCTGGACTTAGAGGAAAGCTGGAGAAGATCATAGGAAGTAGAGCTTACTTAGCAACAACAGGAGCCATGTTCTAAATTGACCTATGTCCTCCTATATCTTTTTCCTGGGGCAGAAATATGTATATTCTAGTAAAGACTGTAAACTTTTATGGATGTGTGTATGGAGAGGGTGTGTGTCTTATAGAAATAGAAGGCTGTTCAGTTATTGCAGTTATTGCAGGATTTCACACACTTTTTTACAGACATCACACTATGAATCAAAGGTTGTAGTGGTTGTCATGGATTAGTTTCTTTGGGTTTTTTATCTCTAGAAAAAAAGAGATAAAAATCTCCAATATCGTAGCAGTTGCTAGGAAATCCTTGTAAGGGTGCTTGATCAAGATGCTTCAGAATAATTAATCGAGCCAGTCCCTGTGTGGTGTGTCATTAGATCTAGATTGTTCTGGAGTTTAAGTATGGTAGTAATCAGACCTTTGGAGCTGGTTGGAAGGAATGAGATGTTGGGATTTTGTGTCCATTCATATTGTTTCCATTTTTCCAGTCTGCCTGTAGGTAAGCTGAAAGGAAGGCAATGAGAATGGGCATCAGAAAAAGGAGAAAAGAGGGAACAAGTTAGGAGCCTGCCACAGAGGGCCTCTGAAAGGCTCTGCCCTGTAGACTATCAAAGCAGATGCTGAGATTTATGGCCAACTTTTGGGCAGAGTGCAGGGAATCTTCTGAAAGAAGTGGGAAACAGTAAGATTTGGAGAGGACAGGAGCTCCACAAGGAGAGCAACAGAACCAATAAATCTGAGCACAGGGGTTTTGCTTGAGACTCATACTCCAACCAAGTACCATGCATGGAGATAACCTAGAACCCCTGCACAGATGTAGCCCATGGCAGTTCGTTCAGTGTCCAAGTTGGTTCCATAGTAATGGGATCAGGGACTGCCTCTGACATGAGCTAATTGGCCTGCTCTTTGATCACCTCCCCCTGAGGGGGAACAGCCTTATCAGGCCACAGAGGAAGACAGTGCAACCACTCCTGATGTGATCTGATAGACTAGGATCAGAGGGAAGGAGAGGAAGACCTCCCTTATCAGTGGACTTGGGGAGGGGCATGTGTGGAGAAGGGGGAGGGAAGGTGGGATTAGGAGGAGAGGAGGGAGGGGTTTATGGGGGGATACAAAGTGAATAAAGTGTAATTAATAAAAATTAAAATAAAAAAATTCTTAAAAAAAAGCTGTGTGTGCCATACCCACAGAAGCCACAAGGGGGGGGTGTGTAAGAGCTCCTGGTACTGGAGTTACACAGTGGCACAAGTGTGGACAACTCTGGAGGAGCCCAAGATCTTTGAATTGATAACTGTCTCTCCAGCTCTATCAAGCTTTTAGAAAAAAATGTGTCCTTCTATGAAATGGCTGAATACTTTTAGGTTTCGTGGCTAAGAGATATAACTAGTGTCCAGTGTTTGGTATATTAGCATCTACTTTAAAATACTGAATTTCATTAAATCCCGGAAAAACAGATTTACCTTTCTGATCAGGTAAATATGGTATAATTTTGTGATTTTCACAGCTTGAGAAGAATATATCTAAGGTAGAGATATAATACTCTCTGGTATTTAGGCAAAAGTGGTGTTTCACTTGTGCTGAGTGTACAAAGCCTTAGATTCACTATGCAGCACCTCAGATAGCCAACCTTTCAGTCGGTGTTTAAAAAGTAGTGTGGTGACTTCATTTGAATGTTAACGCTTTCCTTCGACTTCAGAACTGAGTTTTATTGATAAAATTGTTCTTGTTTTCAGGCTTGATCTTACACATATAGAGTATACAGAACTTTTCAAATCTATTAATGGGTAAGTGGTCTTGCTACCATATCAGCTCTTCATACAGCGTTTCCATGTGTACATATCAGAGTTTTGCAAAATGTCATACAAGCACTGTATGTTTTTACAGAGCTCTCGTGAAAGTTGTCTGATGATAATGTGCTAAGTGCTTTTGTTGAAATGTTTTGAAAGAACGTGAAAAGCTCCAGTGGAGTGTGGGAGGCAGGGCGAGGCCTTGGACCTTAAGCCCGGACTGTAACTGCAGTTCCTTGGGAGGCAGACAGCAGAAAGTCACCAGCCTGAGAAAGAAAGGAAAAATCAGAGCAGAGAGGGCAGCTCAGTGGTAGAGCCTGGCTCATGTAAGGCTCTAGCTTCAGTCCTAATACTGAATAGGAAGCAAGTTAGGAAAAACGTAATTGCTGTATAATAGGCCCATTATTTTTAACTTAATCTTTGTTTCAGTGCTTAAATATTTTGAAGTTTCCAAGTCCTATGTTTGAAATTACAGACTGTTTATTATTTCCAAGGTAATTTGAATAGAACTTAGGAAGAAAAGAAAAACACTCTTTCCTGCTTCACCATAAAATATGTGAGTAGTTAGACAACAGATCAGGATTTGAAATCACATGAAAAACACCCATTATTGCTCTTAACTTGAGAAAGTACAATTATAGAAATCTAGAACTAAGTTGGCAGAAGTCAGACAACTTGCTAATACACTGTGAGGAAGAGGGAAGAAATAAGCATTCTGAATTTGAAATACACCTTTCTGGGAGCTTGAAATTTATCTTACAAATAAATACTTGCACAGACTTAGGAGTAGACTTTGTCCCAATCATAAGCAATTGTCCAGAAAGTCCCAGATTGTAGAAGCTGCTGTGTAGGTGGAGGTGGGAATGATTTCAGTGAGATCATTGTGTGTGTTTAATAGTATGAATATCTAATAGTACCTTATGCAGGAGTTTCAAACCAAAGATGTTTGTAGATGCTGTTTTGAAGCACTGTTCTTGTGCCAACAGTGTTATAAAAAAGCAAGGCACAAAAACAAAACAGAAAAACTGCTGTTTGCTGGTGTGCAGGGCACACAATGGCACCCATGGTGCCTGGCTTTTTGCTGGTGTTTCTATTATCAGCAGGCAGATGTTAGCAGTAGCTGCTTCTGATTAGGAGTAGGGTAGGAAGCAGTGATATTTAAAAATAAATTTTACTGTTGTTTCAGTTTGGATCAATAACTATTGTATAACTGGGTCAGTTTAGGAAAATATGTACCATACCCAGTAGGTTCAAAGTATTTGGTAAAGACAAAGGCAAATAAGTCCAGGCCAAAGTGCATTGGAAGAACTCTCCGATAAATGTTTTGAATTACTTCATCCCCCTGACCTTGTTGGGGAATCTGAAGCGGTGTCACAGAGAGGGGTGTGAACAGCTTGGGGCAGCTGGTCTAATGGCCGTGTGTCATCGTGGCTCTTCAACTGACCAGAGAGGCCTTCCGAGTCTCCACCTGTGTCTTCCCGGTCACTGACCTTCCAGAGACTGGCACTCTCTTCAGCACTGGCTCTGAAAGTGGGCCTCTGATTGGTGGATATCCTGGGTGTAATTGGTTGTTTCTGAATGGAATTTATTGTTTCTGAATGGAAACAGGAAGAAAAAGTGCAGTAATGCAAGTTCATAAACACCTTCACTGAGGTAGGGTGGTGTGGACCCCACACTATTTTGTGGGAGAATGTCCTCCAAATGAAGTATGGAGCCTGCCCTAAGGGCGACTGTCATCTGGGAGTGGCAGACCACCTTTACTCTGTAAAAGAGCTGTAGGATTCCAGAGACCAGATTTGGTCAGAGGTAGCTTTTAAAATACCCAGTTAATGGGGGAGACTACCAGTTGGTCTCCTTCAGTCACCCATGCCTTCTGCTGTGGTGTTGTGGTAGCTGTTTTAGCAGACAGCTTTTTCAGTCTTTTCCAATAGACTGTGAGTTTCCTAAAAACGGAAACTAGCATTGTCACAGGCTGATACCAAGCCCCATTCACAGAAGCTTGATATGGAATGAGATATAGCCTCTGGCTGGTAAGATAGCTCAAGGTATGCCTGTCACAGAAGCCTAGTGAAGTGTGTTCCATCTCCCTGTTCCATGTGGAGAGAACATGTGTGCCTGTTCTCACCCTCCCCCCACTTATACACATGCGAATTAAAAATTAAAATAGTGTCAGTATGCCATTAAAACTCATATGTAAATATTTTTATGTTTTAATATGTTTAATATTTTAATATGTGTAGTCCAACTTTTATTGACCAGAGGAGCTAGACCACTTCTGAATATCCTTTGTTATTTCAAGATGTATTCAAGAGTTCAAAATTTTAACGTTACTCTGAAGACCTGATTTAAAAACATGATAACTTTTCCCCCTATATTTCATCTTTTTGGGTGGAGGGGAAGAATCTAATATTTGTGCTTCTTCTAAGATATTTTCTAAGATGATGATTGTGTTGATTTTCAGGATTTCCTAATTTTATATTTATTGCTTAAGAAATATCAGCACTGTGAAGAAGCATATTCTTCCAGATACTTAATTCTAATAGAAATTATTGTTATGGTCATTTTGTGCTTTGTAGTTTTATATATTATTTTGGAGTTAAAATAGCTGTGTACTTATAATTGACCTGGCCTTGCTGATCACCTTAATTCAGAGCCAGACACACCTGGAATTTTGTCTTTTCACTCTCTTGGGTCTCTGTCCGTTTTTTTTTTTCTCTCGCTTTCTTTCTTTTTGAGTTTGATTTGTTCATGTAATGAGCTTGTTTATTGAATAAGTTTTAAGAGAATATGTGCAAAATTAACTACAGTAGTTTCTGAATGTCAAGGATTATGGACTGTTCTATATTTGTATATATTATATGTATTACAGAGTCAAATATATTCATATATAGTATATTCATATAATATTCACATATAATATGAATATTATATGTCTAGGATTATGAATATTATAAATGTATACATCACTACGTACAAGGAAAAATTCTTTAAATGAAGAATGTTTATTTACTTGGTTAAGGTGGAATACATCTTCTATCTCAATTGGTTTTGTTTCAGAATCCTTTTTCCTGGAGGAGGTGTCAGCATATTACATTCATCTTATTCCCATGTGGCCAAAATATTTTACAACAAAGCCATAGAGGTAAATATTTGCTATTGCTTATCCCTTCACATGGGTTTGTCTGTTTCCATAAGGACGATTCTCTTTCAAAGTACTTTAAAAGACTTCCTTCACAGTTATTCCAGCCTTCCTCACCTTCATAGTCAGACACCTGCTCTCCAGGAGTCAAGTGTCTGTTTCCACTGCTGGTTTTTTGTGTCATTTAATTTGGGTATTCCAGGTATAGACTGCACCCTTTTAGCTTAGTAAAGCTGATGTCCCCCTCTGGCCCATTATGTCCTGGGTATCATTCCTGTGCTACTAACGGTCTCCTTTTTAGTTGTTCCATCCAGCCTCATCCTTTTTCCAGCCACCTGTTGACACCAGACACAGTTCTTGCTAGAGAGGTTTTATTCTGAACCAAATACAAGTGAAATATAAGAGTTACAGAACAAAACAAAATTGAAAAAGTACTTTACCAAGTTGATGAGGACATGAGGTGAGACACTGTGGAAGAGTGAGTTTCAGGTGCTAGCTCACAGAACGTTTGGCTTTAGTGTTGGGCAAGTCAGAAGTTTGCTAAGCTCGGGAATGCACTGGAAAACTTGTACCTATTAGTACTAAACATGTCAGGTCAGGTGCAGAGGGTGGTGCTAAATGTCTATTAAAACAGGCTGCAGAGAGCTCAAGATCATTCCTCCTGTCAGTCTGTAGCATGATGTCCCTCCAAGGCACAGAGTTTTAGTCAGTCAGTCCATAGACTCTTCAAGACAGATGTGACTGTTTCAGAAAATGTCACTTCACATATCTTAGGCCTTGTCTGTTTACCAGGCACAGCCCCTAGCTATTAGGTAATGCTTCACCTTGGACCTTGGAGAAATTCTGCACTTCTGCCATGGCTTCTTAGATCCTTGTTTCTCCCCTGAAATATAAGTTGCTAAAAGTAAATGGTATCAGGCTAATAATGTTTATTAGCCCTGTAGTAATTATGGCAGTATTATTATTTCATCCGCTATCACAATCAATAAGACACAGTCACCTGTTAGATTTTATTATTGCCTTATTTCACCTTGGGCTGGGCAGGTAATTCCATCTATCCTAGCGCATGTCTCCCAGCTCCCATCCCATCTGCTTTAATGATTCCTAATTGGGCTTCCTCCCATCCATAATTCCATAAACACTTGCTTATTCTTCATCAGGATCTCTCCTTTCTAGCCATTCTCAGAGTCCTTCCACTTGGCCTACATGGTTCTGTTCCCGTGCTAACCCATTGTGGCTTTCTCCTTCCTTCTTTTCTCTTCTTCTCTATCCCCAAGAGTCCTCGAACCTTGGCCACACCTCCACCTTGCCCAAGTATGTTTCTGCGTTTTATTGGCTAAACAGAGAGGACAAGTTTACAGAGTCATTTGGGGTACCAGAGTGTTTTCTTGTAGCAAGCAGGCCTCAGAGGAGAGGCAGTTAACACCAAACAAATATTGTCGGCAATCTTTCATTTATTGTTGCTAGCACTCAGATATCTCCAGCCTCACTTAAACATTTTCCTCAACAACTACTTTTTTGAGATGGTTGCTTAATAACTTAATAGCTAGATTAGAAACCTCATGGGTCTTTGGAGGAACACGTAATGTGCTCACAATTTCCCTTACTATCCTGCCTGGGCTTTTTCTGAATACAGATTTAGTGGTAGCCTACTTATGAATCCTAGAGAATTCTGCAGAAATCTGTGTAGCAGTAATAACAAGCAGTGTGTGTGTGTGTGTGTGTGTGTGTATGTGTGTGTGTGTACATTTAAAGTTTGAATTAACTTAATTTTTTACTCTCCCAAAGAGTTATGATAATGGAGACTATTTTCCTGTGTGGGGAACATGCCTTGGATTTGAGGAGCTCTCCTATTTGGTTAGTGGAGAGAGCTTACTAACGCTTACAGACACTGTCTCAACGACATTGCCCTTGAACTTCACTGAAGGTAAGAAGAAGCACCAACTCTTCTAAAAATATTTCTCAACAGCACTAGCAAACACTGAATATCAAGTCAGAAATGGTCTTTGAGATATTTGAAAACCCAAACCATGAATAGCAAAGTTCTCTGTTCTTCACTTGTGAGGATGACAATATTTGTATTTGATAATGCATTACTTTTATGGTCTCAGGATCATGGGATTAAGAATTCACACATCAGTTCTGCTCTGGTTTTCAGTTCTAGCTTTCTCACATCGGTCTTAGAGAATCATTCAGTCTCTCTTAACCGCATATTTTTCACTGTAAAAGTTTCTGCGTCTGAGAGTTCTGAGAATTGATGGAGATGATGACTTCCAGTTTGATGTGTAGTACTTTAAATACAGATCTTGTAAATAGCAGGTATTATTGCCATCATACCAGCATTTTCTCTTTGTCTACATATGTTGCTTCTGTCTTACGTGTGCAATACTGCAGTTTTATTCTGGCACGAAATACTTGCAACTAGCAAGACCTCACAAAATTAAAGGGCTTGGTGCCCAACAAGACCATTGTATTTGTGTCTTAAAGAAAGGCAAATCTTGGGCAGAATGCATGGAATTTTATGATGGGGGAGATAGAAAGACCTGGAGGGGACAGGAGCTCCACAAGGAGCGCAACAGAGCAACAACAACAACAACAACAAAAATAAACCTGGGCCCAGGGTGCCCTGCAGAGACAAGGACCATGCATGGAGAAGACCTAAAACCCCTGCTCAGAGGAAGCCCATAGACTCAGTCTCCAAGTGGGTTCCCTAATAAGGGGAGCAGGGGCTGTCTCTGGCATGAGCTCAGTGGCAGGCTCTCTGATCACCTCTGCCTCTGGGGTGCAGCCTTGCCAGGCCACAGAGGAAGACAAAGCAGCCTTTCCTGATGAGACCTGATAGGCTAGGGTCAGATGGAAGGGGAGGAGGACCTCCCCTATCAGTGGACTTGGGGAGGGGCATAGGAGAAGAAGAGGGAGCAAGAGTGGGACTCAGAGGAGACAAGGGAGGGGGCCACAGCTGTGATACAAAGTGAATAAATTGCAATAAATAATAATAATTCATAAAAAGATAAAAAAGATAAAAGTGTTTAAGAAAACAGAATAAACAGTAAGAACAACAACAGAAAAGAAAGGCAAATCACCAGCCCATACCCACTCTCCTGCAAGCTGCTGCAGTTTTGGGAATGCCTAAGACATGGGTGCCATGTTTATAATTTACTAGAACAGGACGTAGAGGCTCAAGAAGGTACTTGTATTTGTTTTCCATCTTGAAACTTCCAGGGCTTTGGCTTTCTAGAGTTCCAGAATTTTCATTGCTATTTCCTTACAAAGCATGATTGAATCATTGCTCATTTGGATGAATTCAGTCTCTTATGCCTCTTCCATTTCCAGAGGTTGGGCTGTGTCAAAGTCTTTTAATCACATGATTAGTCTTCCTGGTAATCAACCTATTCTGAAGTAATCTAAGAGTTAACAACAAAGCATCTCATTATCTCACTACACTCTTACCACTCAAGAAATTTCAGAAGCTGTGAGTTAGAAATCTAAAACAAATTCTTTATAAATTCTAGGTCATCATAATTAAGTGCTACCAACTACTGATGTTTTCAGTAAGGATTTGTTTGGGGAGGGAAGAATAGTGGTCACTGACAGAATTCATAGGATGTAGCATACCTTCCACAGTCTTGTTTTCATTATCCCAGTCACTGCATGAACCTTATGAGAAGCATATGTTTTAGGTTAGGCTTTTGAGGTTGTAATATATCAGAAGCCCAGTCTATACAACAAAGGAATTAATTACTCACTGTTTGCAAGAACAGGAGGCCTGGCTGAGCATCAGAGCCTTGAACATATCAGGATTGTGTTTTCACTCCCCTGTTGATACTCCATTTTGTGTGCTTGACCACAGTCTACTGTGCCTCTTCCATTCCCAATGGTTGGGCTGTTTCAAAGCCCTCTAATCACCTGATCAGTTTTTCTGGTAATCAGCCTCATTCTGAGGTAATCCATGGAGCAACATGGATTCCTTCATGTGTTGGCCAAGTAGATTTCTTCCTTAGGTTACTTTCTTAATGATCTTTTCTCTTTGGTTGGTATGTTTAGCCTTTCTTCAGTTGATTAAATTTATTTGCTCACTTCCTACACAGATATAATGTATGTTTACTTTTACTTACACCTTTTATCTCCCTCTTTTCTCTCTTACCCATTAACTACCCTCGCCCTTACATGTGCCTTTCCCCCATTTATGTCTTTTTCTTTTTTGTTTTGTGGCTCACTAACTTTAACCAAGTCTCTCTGTGTGACAATGGTTTTTGAAAGGCATTTCACATTCCTTCTGTTTTGTGATTCTTACATCCTTTTCTTTGTACAGAACTTGACAGTGTTCGTTGAGCTTTAGATGAGTGGTACAAATGTCCTATTTAGGGCTGAGGATTCAAGTATCACTTATTCTTATCACTTTGATGAGCCACAGATCTACATTCACTGCTATCCATCGCCAAGAGAATCTTATTTAATTAGGAAGAACTAGCAATTGTCTCTGGGTGTAAGCACAAATATTTAGGATGAAGTTTGGCATCATGTTGGTTTAGCTAAACAATGGTGGTGAGTTCTACTTTAGGGCCCATGATCTTTTTAGGACCTATGACCTTCTCAGCATCCATATTCTATATGCACTGGCCCGGCCACAGGCCTTTCTGTGGGAACATCTTTGCTTGCCATTTACTCATCTTGGTTATGTCTTGATAATATCTGCTGTTTAGCTGCAGGTAAATGCCTTTGTGGCTTCTATTTTTTCATGTGTTTAAGTCATTTTTCTGTGCTTAAATTATTTTAGGTGCTGTTTATTGTGTGTGTGTTATGGGTTTCATAGTCCCAGGCATATTCTCTCATGAGAAGAGTGTCCCAAATCTAATCTGAGAGGAGTTGCTTTACTCTCTTGCCACTAAGATGCATCTCTTGCTTTGCAGGCTGGCGTTGTAGTTTATAGGGTTCACACCTGGTTGAGACCATTGTTGCCTTTTCTCCCTCAGCAACTAGTGTAGCACTTTCTGGCAGGGTGCAAGCTGTCCAGCATAGAGGAAGTATCTACCTCATTTTTCAGCTGGATTTCTTTAGATTTTAAACCCAGCATGTTGTGTGGTATCCTCTGCAGTAGGGTTTTGTCATTAGTTCTGTTGGGCAACCAAGAGGAATGGCAAGAGCTTATATTGTTTTAAGAGTCTCATTTGCCTCCCCGACCAGCCACTCAGAAGGCTGTGTCCCACATCAGCACAGGGATTTAAAGGAGCAGCATAACCTAGTTATGCAGAGTCTCTATCTGTCTATCTGTCTGTCTGTGTATCTGTCTGTCTGTGTATCTGTCTTTTAAAAGAAGATTTGTGTGTGTGTGTGTGTGTGTGTGTGTGTGTGTGTGTATACCAAAAAGGGAGTAGGATCCCCTGGAGCTGGAGTTACAAATGGTTGTGAGGTACTGGACATAGGTGTTAGAAATTGAACCTGAGTCCTCTTCAAAAAAGCAGCAAGTGCTCTCAGCTGCTGAGCCATCTTTCCAGCACCTTAACTTACAAGTTTTAGTTGGCTTACAAAGTAGTAGGTTCCCACATGGCCTTTTATTTTGGTTAATCTGCTGTCAATGCCTTTTAAGTCCTGTATACCTTTCAAAATACAGTGGAGATGTGAGGTCCTTTTCTGGGAACAGAACATATATATTTGGGGAGTCTTACTTTTCAGTGGTTTCTGAGGAGCCAGAGTTCAGATTCTCTGTCCTTCCACATCTTGATTGTACCTTAATAATTGTGTTGTTTGGCCAAAGGTAAGTGATTTAGTGGGTATATATATATATATATATATATATATATATATGTTTAAGTTATTTCTCTATGCTTAAATTTTTTTAGATGCATTACAGAGCAGAATGTTCCAGAATTTTCCTGCTGACTTATTGCTGTCATTAGCAGTAGAACCTCTGACTGCAAATTTTCACAAATGGAGCCTCTCTGTGAAGGTATCACATGATTATACAATCAGTACCTCATTAGTGAGAAGAATACATTTAGGACAATTACCAAATTGAACCCTCTGTTTTATTTTCATATTTTAGAACTTTACAGAAAATGAAAAGCTAAGTTCGTTTTTCAATGTGTTAACAACAAACACAGATGGCAAGACTGAGTTCATCTCATCCATGGAAGGTATGTGCAGCTGTAGAGCATCTAAACTGATATTTTTTCATTTAAATTTTATAGGCCTCTTTTCTTGTGAATGAAGTCATGTGACTTTGTAGCTCAAAGATAGAAGTAAGGTTGTTTTTGAAGACAGACAACACATTTGGAATGTCGACATTCCTCATCTATTTAGACTTAGGTGGTTAGTTTTTGGAACTGGGGTGAGGATGAAGAACTAGATGGAGAAAGCCACTCCATTTCTAGAGTTATCCCAGATTAAGCACCTTGACTAGTTTGTCAGACAATTATGAAAGATGGGTTGATGGAGGAAACAGCATTCTAAATAGGTGGTGAGGAAATAAGCACATTAAAGCTTGAAATGCTGAGTGTTGAAAGCAGCATTATTGTCAGTTCAGAACCAGGGACAAAGGCTGTGTATGGAAAGGGCAGCATGTGACAGGACTGCAGGCTGCTTGCCATGCATAGCTAAGCTTGAAAGATGCCTGGAGTCCTGACCATGGAACTTCAAGGAGAATTGCTGAGCATGCTGAAGGCATAGGGTGAGGATGGTGGGAGGAGAGAGCCTTAAGCACTCACAGTAACAAGATGGTCTAGTGTCACCTACATTATACTAGCTGGGAATATGGACAGAGGGCGAGTTAAAATGTTGGCTTCTTGGTGTCTTCTGGTAGTACACATGTGCATGGTAGAAGCAAATTAAAATACTTGTCTTGGAAAGGGCAAAACTCATTGCCGTTGAGGATATTTCAATGGATGAGGTTTGATGAAATGTGGATGGTTCATGTCCCAGATAACTAACATACAAGGAAGAAGAGTGCCACAGTGTAAACTTGGAGAAACAACAGTCAGCTCTGCACAAAATTCAGCTATTTCAGGGAGGAGGAAGAGGAGGAAGAAGGAGAGGAAGAAGGAGGGACAAGCATGCACTCCACTGCTGCTGGGAGGAAGCAGAGCCAATGGCTGTGTGCAGCTCTTGGCATTAGAGAAGAGAAGAAAGAAATGATGTACTATAAGATGTCACTGAAGACCTTAGTGGCCAACAGGGTGATCAGTAGACCCTATCCTGAAGCTTTTCATCAGGTGGTCTTGGTCACATTGTAGATGTAGATTCCTGCATCTCTACAGCATGAGACTGTATTTAATTGTGAACTTGTGTTAAACTATCTCTGTACAAAGGCAGAGGTTTTCTTTTTATATGGGGAAGTAGTAGTATGCTGGTCAGATTTTTGTCAGCTGGACACAAGCTACAGTTACATGAGAAGAGGAACTCTAAATTGAGAAAATACCACCATAACATTTGTCCCAATATTTGGGGATAGCTGCTCCAGACAGAGTTGACCATTTGGATTAGGTGACATTTGTAATTAGTCACAATGAAGAAAATCAGTCTGAAAACCTCCAGGAACTCTTTCAACCTGATTAAAAGCAAAGACAAAACTGAGTTTTTGGTGGGTCAATCCCAATCCCTCACTGGTAGGTGACTTTGTGAAAGACTCCTTCTTCGGGAGCTGCTATGGCAAAGACACGGCCAGCTGTGACGTTGGCAGTGAGGGCGAGAAAGGGGAGAACAGGACCAAAGGTGAGAGAGCCTGATGGGCACCTTAAAGAGGCAGTTGTCCTCTAGGCAGAGGGGTAAGGGCGACACTGCACCCACAGATGAAGACACCCCCTCGGCTTTAGCGCCTGGCCGCCTCAAGGTTGTGCATGCTCCAGGGCCCTTCTGTTCCACAACCTGCACAGTCTACCACTACAGCCCCACCTCCTGGCCTCTGCTCTGAGGAGGTATGCCTCAAGACGGAGCTACGGGTAAAGGTGCTGGTGTGTACTGTCAGCCTAGGCCCCCGTTTGCTCAAGGAGCTTCGTGAGCTGAAACTCAAGGAGCTGTATGACCTGCCACCCAGGATGCTGCCGCTGCCCAGGGAGCCGCAGCCAGAGGTGCGCCCTGAGTCCTGCTCACCCAGGGACCTCCTCCTCCGTGGAGGAGCATGTGCCTGTAGTTATCTGACTTGGAGGGGCCACGCAGCTGCTGCCTGGATACATCTTTTCCATGGAGGTGTTGCCATGCCTCTGGGAGGCACTAATGGCGCCTCTCTGTAGATGACAGTCAGGTGGACTAGAACCTGGGTGTAGGCCCAGAGATCCTTGTGGATTCGTTGGTGAATGCTTGTTGATTGGCATGACAGGGTCATGTTGCAGAGCCCTAAATCAGGTCAAGATGACGCCCTCCCCTCACCTCTCCAATGCAGAGTAACTCAATGTGAAGGACCTTCTGCAGCCTCTCCAGCTGGACGTAACTGGAAGCATTCACTATTGTTTGAGTTTCGATCCTAACTCTGCACCTGGGGTTGCACTCAGTGCAAAATAGTGACCCTACGAAGGAGCTGAAGAAGCTTGGAAAACAGGGGTGGTATGGCCTCATCCCACGCTGCGAGGTAGAGGGAAGCTGGCGAACATGCCAGATGGTCTTTCCTTGTTTGGGATAGTACTGATGACATTTTAAGCCTGAGCTTCCACTCTCATGGTAAAACATTTCACACTAGCATTGAGCACTCAGATGGTAGATTCAGCTTTTATAAACAGCCCGATGTGGAAGGGTGTTCATCTATAGTTGACTTTGTTGAACATTTAATCAGGGACTCTGAAAATGGAGTATTTTGTTATTCAAGGTTTGGGTTGCCTAGATCTGTGACTTACCCAGTCACACTGCCCAGTCCAGTGTCACGGTTCATGTGGGTGCTCTCTGCAGTGTCTGTGTCACTTTGTTATACCTCAGTACACCAGAATAGGCTTAATTCAGAAACTGCCTTTACCAAACAAAACGAAGGATTATTTGCAGGAGAAGCACTACTGAGAGATTGGGAGCCCTGCTTCTTTTACTCTGGGGTCCAGAAGTGAGACTGGAATACAGTTTACAGACCTCTATCACTACTCAAGTCTTTGCTGCCATAAGTTTTTATGTGAGTCATCGATTTGTTCAGGGGTGAGGAAGTGTCTGCCTGGCATGTTGAGTTTACTGTGGTTCTTGGAAAGGGATGTCTTGAGGGTCTAGAAGTGTAAGTTATCTTTCTTCAATGTGCAGAACAATCACAGTGTGAATGACAAGCTTCTCCTTATCTCTGTCCTCCCCAGTCCTTTGCTGCTATCCACTGTGGTTCATTTCATATGTAGTCAGTACTAAGTAAAGTTGAATGAAACTTAAAGAAATATAAGGTAATATGACATTAAATGGCCTAGTTGAATTAACCTGTACAGGATAAACCATACATATACACTGAAAAATGGGTTTTAAGTCTCATTTTAAAAGTGTTTGTTCACAATTATGAATTCATAGTCTTGATTAATGGGACGCAAATCTGCAACATATCTTGTACAACACTTTTCTAAATTATTTCTTAAGGATAATTGTTTTGGTTGTGAGAAGCTGAATTTTTCTGTTGCCTTCATTTTCATCTTGTGATTTGTCTCTTTGGATAAATGGACTTACATTAAAAATTCTAAACAAATATAAAAAATGACAGAGAAATATATACTTAAAATACATGTTATCTGCCAAAGGGTCTGTGTTTATCTCATAAGAAGTCAACTTTATGAACAAGGAATTTAAATAATAGACTCTTATAAATAGCTAGCTAAGAGCTCTGAATGGGTGCCTTGGAGAATGATCATCAGTGTGTTGTCCGCATATGGCTGTATGAGGGAAGCTGTCGGTGTAATTACCAACTAGTGGAATGCTGGTGGAAGCACAAGAAAGAAACCACCAGACATCAAGACTGACGGAAGTAAGACTGATGATGATGACAAATGCCACCCAGGCTGTTGCACAGGACACATTCACGTGTTTAAGATTACAGTCAGAGAGCCTGCAGCAGGCTAACTTTTATTAGTGAAGCTGAGTATTTTCCAGTCCTGTCATCCAGCAGTTCAGTCCCAATATTTAAAAATGCCTTCACAGAGCTGGATGTGATGGTACACACCTTTAATCTTAACATGTGAGAGGCAGGGGTTAGCTAGGACAGGGCCACATAAACAAAAACCAAAGTAAAACACAAAACAGTATGTACAAAACCCAATGAAACCCATTCACATACATAGAAATGCGCATATAATTGTTGCCATTAGAAAAAGGGAGGCCGTTAAAAGGAATCCAAAAGCATGACAGTCCAAGGAGTAAATCCTATGATAGAACACTATGCAGTTATTCAAGTCATCGCGCATACTTTGTGTTCTTCATTCTGAATGGACTTTGGCAAACAATTTTGAGTTTAAAAAAAAACCACAAGAAAATATAATATATCCTGCATTTTTTTTCTTGAGACACTCTCCCTCTGTGGGGTAGGCTGGCTAGAAACTCAGTGTTACAGACTGGCCGCAAGCCTTAACAGTCTTCCTGTTTCAGCTTGCAGAGCTCTGTGAGCATAGGCATGCACCACAGTGCTTCCTCCTAAATACTTTATATAGTTTACATTTCTATGGTTTTTCAAACAGGCTACAAGACAGCCTTGAAGCAAACACGGAGACGGACAATTTATTACAGGAGTTGTTGCACTGAAGAGGGGATTTGTAAATGTCAGTCACACTTGATGTTTCAGTGTATGTGATGGGTAATCAGGAATCATATTGTTCTGATGTTTATTCAGGAAATGATTCCCCCAGACTCCTCAAGAGGTATCATTTTACACACTTTATGCTCTGTCTCTCAGAACATCTATGACTGGATGGCTGCAGACCGTTTAGGAGCAAAGGCTGATGGAGTATTTGGAGGAGCTGGAGACAGGAAAGGGACCCAGACGCACAGTGCACCTTCTCTGCTCCTATGCCAGGCGGACTTTGGTTGGTGAGGCTGGAGAGAGCAGCCTGGGAGGATAGAGTCCTAGATTGTTACTTGGAGATTGGCCATGTCACTTTGACTTAGTCTGTCTATGTTACTGTTATTATTAATGTCACTGTCCTGGAGGTTGGCAGGTCCTGGGACATAATGTTAGCATCTGAACATATATGTATCCATAAATACACACACGCACACACATATATATTCATACATACATACATCATCACTGAATGTCAGATGGCTAAGCAGAAAGAGAAGCTAGGTCAGTTTTCCTTCTTACAGAGTTACTGATACTTTCATGGCCTCACCCTTCCAACCTCTTCTAGGCATAATTCCTCAAGATTCTACCTCCATATACCATTAACGTGATTTAGGAATGAACTTTCCAATATCTAAATCTGGGGAACACTCCTAAAGCACAGTGCATTGGTCAGATTCGTGAGAAGAGAAGTATCTATGAAGGAAATTCTGAGAAATGTTGGTCAGCCCAGGATGAAGGGAGGTTATCTTTCTACCCAGGTGCTAGTGTCCTCACCTCCCAAACAACCTGCGGGACAAACCTGGAGTTCACCCTGGCTTTCCTGCCTCATTATCTACTTTTTAAAATGTCAAACCCATCCTTGCCTCCCAGGCCTATCTTGGGTATGCCTTCTCCTTTCTACCCAGACTCCTAGCTGCTCATACAGTTATCTTCCAGCTAGGCATGGGATCTCACTGAGAAACCAAACTGATTGTGCTGCCTAAACAATACTCAGTGGCTCCTCACTATTGGACGACAAGCCTAGATTTACCTAATCATTATAATCCATGCTGTCTGCCACTTCCTCTGTGTTCCTTTGAGATCTGTGCTGCCCTCCACAGAGCAATGCTTCCTGAAAAGTTCCTCATGTCCCTTATGTCTTTCGGTGAGCTCTCAACTACCTTGAAAGACTCAAGCTAGCTGTCTCATCTTTGAGAAGCCTTCGTCATTATTCTCTCTTTTATGTCTTAGTGGGTTTGCTTTGAGTCCCTTGGAAGTGTTACTTTTTGCTTGTATTTGTTCAGGCTCAACACTAGAGCCTATTGGGAGCTAGGGTTTTTATCTTAGTTTTCTGTTTCTAGGATTTTGGGAAAACTACAGGTGATGAATGAGTGATCTGTTAAGCAATAGTACTGTATTGGAAGTTAGAGATTTAGATTCCTTGTTGGTTCTTCTGACCATGTCATCATACCAGGCTCATGGGAGAATTTTAGAGCCTGATAATTTTACGATACCTCTGAGTTAGGAGTCCTTGATGCTCCACCACCTATGTATTTTCTTTTCACTCTTGGTAATCTTGTTCTAAATCTGTGATTCAGGTCATAATTTTTACAATTGTAAAGTGTCATTGCTATTTCAATAACAGCTTTTCTAAAGAGTAAGCCATACTTGTTTCTGAACATCAGCCTCCATTTACCTGTGTGTTTGACTATCAGATAAATCCTCACATAGACATCTTTATCCTCAGCTATGCTTTTGTCTGTGGGTCATCCCAGGATGGGAAAAAGACAGTGCCAAGAGAGAGAGGGAGGCAGAAGGGAGGGAAGGGCTATGTCTGGAGCTGCTTGCTGGTAGGCTTTGCTTCTTCTGGACTCCAATAAGACTGGGATGAAGTGTTTACAGCCTGCTGTGCAAGTGGAGAAGACTAGTAAGTGGGGTGTGAGAGGACAGTGATCTTTCCTTGCCTGGCGTGGTCTTCAAGCACTTACTGGGAACTGTCATGGGCTCCAATCCAAAACAATGATGTGTGTGTGTGTGTGTGTGTGTGTGTGTGTGTGTGCTTGCTATTAAAAGCAGGAAATTCATGTGTGAATAAAAGAGAAGGCTTGCTAATTTTCAGAGACATATATATTCACTTTTCTAAAAATATGTAAAACCTGTAAAGCATTTCGGAAAAATAAGGGAGTTATATATATTAAATTTTCTCAGTTCTAACCAGTCAGCTTGCAAATGGCCATTCTTTTATATATTTTCTCCTCATACTTGTTATTTTTCAATCTAATCTTAGGGATTAATTCATTTCTATCTAGCTAAGAGTGTATATAATAGCTAGGAGTTCTAAAAATAATTGAATTATAACCACCAAGAGTACAAATGTTTTTAAACTGCTAAAATTTATTTTAACAGATATTGCCCCAAAGTAATAAGTCATTCCATAGGCTGAGACAGACTGGCAAATATAAAAATGCTTGCATTATTTGTTTTCACTTTTATAAGTCATTACGGGGTGAGAACATGTATGAAGAGAGGTAGGATACAGATACACACATGAGTGTCAGCAGCTAAGTGTGCAGTCAGGCCTGAGGATAGAGATCAGTGGTGGAATGTGTACTTAGCAAGGGGGTGGCCTTAGCTTAGAGCCGCAGCCAAGAGAGATGGTCACTTTCTCTCCTGCTGAGTGGATGCCAAGGTGGCAGTGGCGGTGGCTTCTTCTCCTTCATCTTCTTCTCTGTCTTTGTCTTCTTCTCCTTTGTCTTTTTCTTCTCCTTTTCTGTCTTCTTCTCTTCTTCATCTTCTTCTCCTTCATCTTTTTCTCTTTCTCTGTCTTCTCCTTCTTCATCTTCTTCCTCTTCATCTTCTTCTCCTTCTTCGTCATCTTCTTCGTTGTCCTCTTCTTCCTTCTCCTCCTCCTTCTTTTTCCTCCTCCCTCTTCTTCTTTTACTTTGATTTCCTAGAAAAGCAACTCACAGTCAAATTGTTAGAGAGTGCAAGTCAGTGGGATACACTATAACCCTGACTGTCAGCACTTCTTTGTGTGAGAGAATATGTACAACTTATACATTTTCTGATTTTGGTGAGTTCTAACATGTTTTACGTGGCACAGTGAAACTTCATGGCATGAAACAATGTAGGAACATCACTGTAAACCATTCTGTGCTTACTGGTGTGTGCTTTCCACACAGGAGTTAAGTATCCAATCTATGCTGTGCAGTGGCATCCTGAGAAAGCACCCTATGAGTGGAAGGCATTGAGTGGCATTTCCCATGAACCAAATGCTGTGAAGACTGCATTTTACTTGGCAGATTTTTTTGTTTCTGAAGGTAATATATGGCTGTATGATCTCATTACTCTATTAGGACTTCTGAAGGAGACTGCATACCCTGCTCTTGGCTCCTGCATAATTTTTTATCCTATGACTTCAATAAGGTCTATAGATTTAACTGGAAAATATTAAATAATGATAAATCCTTGAAATGGAGTATATTAGTATTCAAGAAAATTTCAGAGGAATTAGTTAACAGAGTCATCTGTGATTCAGTGGACCAAATTCTTGATCAGTAATTTAAAGAATGTGGAGTTCTTTCTTCTTTTTCCTTAAGTACTTTCAATTTTCCTTTTTAAGAACAATGATGTAATTATAACAATCTTTTAGCATTATATGTTTTTTCCCAAGACAGTTATATAAATTTAATTCTAGCCTATCATAGTCTGTAGCTTTATAATTGTCCGTATGCAGGCATTGGCATACTGGAGAAAAATTATTAAGTTTTGTCTGCTTGGTCCTGAGAACACAGATTTTCATGCTATTTTGCACTGTGGTTACATAGTTTGGGCATAGGTGTTTATATCATAGTTGAGTGATATGGATGAGAGCAGTAGAGGCAGCATGCAAGGGACAGAGCATCATTTAGGTGAGGTGGAGCCAATTGATGACTTGATGAGCCCCATGTTTATCTTAGATCCAGCTTGCCTTATGTTTTTTTCTCTACTTTATTGCTCATTAGGAAGCCACCAACCTCCTACCTGGTTCATTTGTGTCTAGAATTATATATAGTCGAATGGGGGAATTCCTAAAAACAAAACAACAACAAAAAACAAATGAGTTTTAAACACAAAGCCATCCCAGATGTAATGTTGATCCTAAGGAGAGTTCTCCCTGTGGTAGGTGTGAGTAGCTGCGTGGGCAGAGAAGGATTTCCTGAGGCTTTCATCTTGTGGTAGTTGGCTCTGTATCTGCCAACAATCTCTTTCAAAACGTCAGAGGGCCTTACTTTGACCTTAGTGTGGGATCTTAGTTCTCAGCTGTGTACAGAGTTCTCACTGGCTTCCTGGGTCAAATGATCCCTTCTTGTCTGCTCCACTGGCATCGTAAGTTTCCCCAGCTTTTACCTCATACACTATCCTAGGGCAGGAGTCCTATGACGAAGTGTCCACCACTTAATTCTGCATGTCTGCTAGCCCGTGCTTCTCCAGTGATGGCTACATGTCCTGTCTCTACTTTCCCTGGAACATATCCAGTCTTGTGCACATTTAGCCTTGTAATGAGTTATACTGGGGTTAAGGAGCTGTTATAACAACAGCAACTGTGCTAACATTGGCACTGTTGTCCTGAGGAGGGTATTCTTGAGGCATGTCTCTTCTTGCTCATGCTTCCCCAGTGAATAATTCTGATCTCAGGAAGAACTACCATAAAATAGTCTCTTGGAAATCTTGTCAACCAATCTTTTTAAAAATGAACATTATTTTCTCTTGCAGCTCGGAAAAACAAGCACCACTTTGAGAACAAAATTGAGGAGACGGATTCTTTGATTTATCAGTACTATCCAGTGTATACTGGAAATATTTCTTCATTTCAGCAGTGTTACTTATTTAACTGAAAGTCTTCAATACGGTAACAGAGAAAATTTGAGTACCTCTGAGATTGAATTGCTAACACTGCTCATGGTGATATGAGAAAGCACACAGATGCCTTTGTTGTGTGCCTCGTTCTGTTTCTTCACTTAGTACATGATTATTTTTTATCAGATTTAATAACTTGACAATGAAAAAGATAAACAATCATAGTGTTTTTCATGAAAAAGTCTTATAGCTGAAGATCAGTAAAATATAATTTTTTGAAAAAAAAATTTTCTGTGGCTTATTATTGATTCCAGGAGGAAAAGCTACCTCAAATCTACTCAAGTTATTTTTGCAAAAGTCTTTTTGAGTTCTACCTCCAAGTCCCTATTATGTCTCCCCCATTTGAGTGGCAGGAGTGTGTGTGTGTGTGCGTGTGTGTGTGTGTGCGTGCGTGCATGTGCACGCGAGCATGTAAAACATAGTGTTTCTTGGGAACATGTGAGTTTCTAGTTTTGTTTGTTTTTCAGCTTTTAAAATATTTAATTATGTGTATTTTTTGTGTGTCTCTGTGTGTTATATGGGCATGTGTATGTGGATGCTCATGACTTGTAGCCCAGAGGTGTTGGTCTCTGGACCGCAAGCTGCAGGCTGTTGGTACTTGAAATCAAACGTAGCTCCTCTCTTGGCAAGTATGTGCTCTTAACTGCCACTCCATCTCCTTAGTCCCATAAACAGAGTATTTGATCTATGTCAGATAAATATTTGTTTTCTCCTATTGTCCAAGACAATATATGGGAGTTAGAGTGATGTCAGAGGACATAGAAATGATTTATATACAAAAAATTAAGAGTAGGGACCTGAGTGTACTCTGAGAAACCACGCTGTCTGGCAGCAAGGACAGAGGGAGCACTGACACCAAAAGGATTACAGTTTCAGTTAGCTAAGACAGAGCTTTCATAGCTTTTATATGGCAGATTTGGTTTCTTTACAAATATTGCCAAATGTCCCATTCCCAGCCAACTTCACATCTCTTGCCACTAGAAGGGAGACATTTATGACTCAGCACTGGCTACTCTTCAGCAGGGCAGATCAGAACTTTGTAGATCAGCTTGTCTCAGCAAAGCCCTGATAGCCTGGGAATGCTGACTTTCTGCCTGCTCCAAAACTGCTCACCGGTTTATGATGGTGATTACAAAATGCATGAACATTTGAATGATTTTTTTTTCTGCTCACGTTAAATTTGCTAGTTCTCAACTCTGTGTGTGTGTGTGTGTGTGTGTGTGTGTGTGTGTGTGTGTGTGTAAGTCTTTACATTAGAATCTATTAATTCCAAGAATAAAATTTCTGGGGGCAAGATGGCGGCGCCGGGAGGACTCTCATTCTGAGCAGCAGCACAGCAGGATCAGCACAGTGACCAGCAATCAGAACTCGTGGCCATAAAACACAGTTATTGTGTTTCCCAGGTGAGAGGATACCCCACGGTGGGGGATTCAATCAGCTTTTAACTCACCCGGCTAAACCGCGGAAGAGATCCCGGTTCCGCCAGACGCTTGGCTGCCGGCCGCCAGCCCCAGCCCCAGCCCAGAGCCACAAGCCAGTGTCTCTGGTCACGGTCCCAGACTGAACCGTGTGCACCACACTATCAGAGACTGGAATTTTCAGTGGAGAGATAACCCCAGGGTACAGGAAACGATTGGGACCGGCCTTAGGTCACCCAGACATCCCCTGGAAAAGACTCGGGCGGGTTCCACGGGCACCCCAGGAGCCAGCCCGGAGCCAGAGCCGTGGACCCAGGTTCCGGCACAGAGCCCTGCCTGCCTGCGCGCCTGATTCGCCACCGGAGATAGAAACGGCGGGTCTGATCTCAGAGCACTCAGCTCACCACCAACCTGAAAAGGTCCCTGGAAAATTACCCATCTTAGGGAGGCACTCAGGCTCCCAAAAGCCGCAAAGGCAGACACAGGCAGTTTCTGCGCACCAGACAGCTGGCAGAGACTGAGCCGCCATCACACAGCTGTGCTCCAGGCACAGGCAGTTCCTGCGGCCAGCCAGCTGGCGGACACTGAGCAGTGTGCACCAGGGCAAAAAAAGACACTGGGAGTCCGTGTCTCCAGAGAATCCACGGGGAAGGAAGGAAACTGTACTGATCTAAATCACCCAATCCTTCCCTAGAAAGTCTAGCAGTCTAGTGGGGCCGAGGCGCCAGCACTCAGCTGTGCTCCAGACACAGGCACAAACAGTTGAGGCGCGCCTGATGTCCAATTGGGTCACAGCAGCTGATCATTAAATTTACAACAAGAAACCCAGAAACAGGGCAGCTGCCCTCAGGACTTCCCTGGGTGAGAGGAGAACCCTCTCGACTAACAAAGACCACAGTTACCACTCAGGTCTATATCCCTGAGGTGAGCAGCTCCTGAAAAAACACCAGCCATCCAGGGACTATACCCAAAAAGCTGAGAAGACATCCTTCAGGAAAAACCAGCTTTCTGCAAAGGGGATTCTCTCCACCACAGGATCCCCAGGAACCACCAGAAAATAACCCCAAACACCTAAGATAACACAATGGGTAGAGGCCAGCGTAAAAGCTCAAGCAACAAAAGACAGAGCAATATGGCATCTCCAGAACCCAGTTACCCAGGGGCAAGTAGCCCTGGATACCCCACCATAACTGAAATCCAAGAAGATGACCTAACAAGTATGCTCATGAAGATGATAACAGAGGAAACAAATAAGATTCGTAAAGACATAGAGGAAGATAAACTCAAACAGAATATTGCCATCCGTAAAGAAATAGAGGAAGCTGCAACCAAACAGTTTATGGCCTGTAGAAAGGAAATGCTTAAAACACTGAATGAAATGATAGAAATAGAGTTGAAGGAACTAAAAGAAAAACAGGAAAGTACAATCAGACAGGTGAAGGAAGTAAACAAAACAACTCAAGACCTGAAGATAGAATTGGAAAAATTAAAGAAAACACAAATGGAAGAAATAATGGAAAGGAAGAATCTAGGGAAGAAAACAGGAACTACAGAGGTAAGCATAACCAACAGACTACAAGAGATGGAAGAAAGAATCTCAGGTGTAGAAGATACAATGGAAGAAATCGATGTATCTGTCAAAGAAAATGTTAAATCCGAAAAATTCCTGACACAGAACGTCCAAGAAATGCAAGACAATATGAAAAGACAAAACCTAAGAATAATAGGTATAGAGGAAAAAGAAGACTCCCTTCTCCAAGGCCCAGAAAATATTTTCAACAAAATCATTGAAGAAAATTTCCCCAAGCTAAAGGAGAGGCCAATTAGAATACATGAGGCCTACAGAACACCCAACAAATTTGACCAGAAAAGAAAATCCTCCTGCCACATAATAATCAAAACAGTAAGTATACAGAACAAAGAAAAAATACTAAAAGCTGCAAGGGAAAAAGGCCAAGTAACATATAATGGCAAACCCATTAGAATCACACCTGACTTTTCAACAGAGACTATGAAAGCCAGAAGGGCCTGGACGGATATCATGCAGACCCTAAGAACACAGATGTCAGCCAAGGCTACTATACCCCGCAAAACTCTCAGTCCTCATAGATGGAGAAAACAAGATATTCAATGACACAAACAAATTTCAACAATACCTACAAACAAATCCAGCATTACAGAAGACACTGGAAGGGAAAATACAACCCAAGAAAGCTAGCTACATTCAAGAAAACACAGGAAATAAATAACCTCACTTCAGTAAAACAAAAAGCAACCAAGCACACAACAGTATGACCACAGCCAACATCAAAATCTCGAGATCTAACAGCCACTGGTCATTAATCTCTCTCAACATCAATGGACTCAACTCTCCAATCAAAAGACACAGATTAAAAAAAAAACAAAAAAACAAAAAAACAAACAAAAAAAAAAGACACAGATTAACAGAATGGATACGTAAACAAAACCCAGCAATCTGTTGCATACAAGAAACACACCTAAGACACAAAGATAGACATTACCTGAGGGTAAAGGGTTGGAAGACGACTTTCCAAGCAAACAGACCCAAGAAGCAAGCAGGAGTAGCCATTCTAATATCTGATAAAATAGACTTTCAACCAAAATTAATCAAAAGAGATGGGGAAGGACACTTCATACTCATCAAGGGAAAATTCCACCAGGAAGACATCACAATCCTGAACATCTATGCCCCAAATACAAGGGCACCCACATTTGTGAAAGAAACATAAAATTTAAAGCACATATAGATCCCCACACATTAATAGTGGGAGACTTCAACACCCCACTCTCAACAAAGGACAGGTCAACCAAACAGAAATTAAACAAAGAAACAATGTCTCTGACAGAGGTCATGAATCAAATGGACCTAACAGACATTTACAGAACTTTACACCCAAACACAAAAGAATTTACCTTCTTCTCAGCACCTCATGGAACCTTCTCCAAAATAGACCATATAGTGGGTCACAAAGCAAGCCTCAACAGATACAAGAAGATTGAAATAATCCCATGTATCTTGTCTGATCACCATGGAATAAAGCTGGACCTCAACAATAACAGAAATAACAAAAAGCCTACACACACATGGAAACTGAACAACTTGTTACTAAATGACAGCTGGGTCAGGGAAGAAATAAAGAAAGAAATTAAAGTCTTTCTAGAAATCAATGAAAATGAAGACACAACATACCCGAACTTGTGGGACACAATGAAAGCAGTGCTAAGAGGAAAGTTCATAGCACTAAGTGCCTTCAAGAAGAAATTTGAGACAGCTCATTCAAGCACCCTAATGGCTCACTTAAAAACCCTAGAAAAAGAAGAAGCAGACACACCAAGAAGGAGCAGACGGCTGGAAATAATCAAACTCAGGGCTGAAATCAATCAATTGGAAACAAATAAAACAATTCAAAGAATCAATGAAACCAAGAGCTGGTTCTTTGAGAAAATCAACAAGATCGACAAACCCTTAGCCAGGCTAACTAAAAGGCAGAGAGACACCACCCAAATCAACAAAATCAGAAATGAAAAGGGGGATATAACTACAGACACTGAGGAAATCCAAACAATCATTAGGACTTACTTCAAAAGTCTATATGCCACAAAATTTGAAAATCTAAATGAAATGGACAATTTTCTTGATCGATTTGACTTACCAAAGCTGAATCAGGACCAGGTAAATCAACTAAATAGTTCTATATCCCCCAAAGAAATAGAAGCGGTCATCAAAAGTCTCCCATCCAAAAAAAGCCCAGGACCAGATGGCTTCAGCGCAGAATTCTACCCAGACCTTCAAAGAAGAGCTAACACCAATTCTCTTCAAACTATTCCACAAAATAGAAACAGAAGGAATATTACCAAATTCATTCTATGAAGCCACAGTCACCTTGGTACCTAAACCTCACAAAGACTCAACAAAGAAAGAGAATTTCCGGCCAATCTCCCTTATGAACATTGATGCAAAAATACTTAATAAAATACGTGCAAACCGAATCCAAGAACACATCAAAGATATTATCCACTATGACCAAGTAGGCTTCATCCCAGGTATGCAGGGGTGGTTCAATATATGGAAATCCATCAATGTGATCCACCATATTAAACTGAAAGAAAAAAAACACATGATAATCTCCCTAGATGCTGAAAAAGCCTTTGACAAAATCCAACATCCATTCATGTTCAAAGTATTGGAGAGATCAGGGATACAAGGCACATATCTAAACATAGTAAAGGCGATATACAGCAAGCCTATAGCCAACATCAAACTGAACGGAGAGAAACTTAAAGCAATCCCACTGAAATCAGGGACAAGACAAGGCTGCCCACTCTCTCCATATCTCTTCAACATAGTACTGGAAGTCCTTGCTAGAGCAATAGGACAGTTGAAGGAGATCAAGGGGATACAAATTGGAAAGGAAGAAGTCAAATTATCACTATTTGCAGATGATATGATAGTATACGTGAGTGACCCCAAAAACTCTACCAGGGAACTCCTACAGCTAATAAACACCTTCAGCAAAGTGGCCGGATACAAAATTAACTCAAAAAAATCAGTAGCCCTCCTGTATACAAAAGACAAAAGGGCTGAGAAAGAAATTAGGGAAACAACACCCTTCACAATAGCCACAAATGACATAAGGTACCTCGGAGTAACCCTAACCAAGGAAGTCAAAGACTTGTATGAAAAAAATTTCAAATCTCTGAAGAAAGAATTAGAAGAAGATATGAGAAGATGGAAAGATCTCCCATGCTCATGGCTTGGCAAGATTAACATAGTAAAAATGGCCATCTTACCAAAAGCAATCTACAGATTCAATGCAATGCCCATCAAATTACCAACACAATTCTTTACAGACCTGGAAAGAAAAATTCTCAACTTCATATGGAATAACAAGAAACCCAGAATTGCTAAAACAATCCTCTACAATAAAAGATCTTCCGGAGGTATCTCCATCCCTGATCTTAAGTTATACTATAGAGCAACAGTTTTAAAAACTGCATGGTACTGGCATAGAAACAGAATGGTGGATCAATGGAACCGAACAGAGGACCCAGAAATAAACCCACATACTTATGGACACCTGATCTTTGATAAAGACGCCAAAACCATACAATGGAAAAAAGATAGCATCTTCAACAAATGGTGCTGGTCTAACTGGATGTCTACATGTAGAAAAATGCAAATAGATCCATACTTATCACCCTGCACAAAACTGAAGTCCAAGTGGATCAACGACCTCAACATAAAACCAGACACATTAAATCGGCTTGAAAAAAAAGTGGGAAATACCCTAGAACTCATTGGTACAGGGGAAAACTTCCTGAACAGAACACCAACAGCACAGGCTCTAAGAGCAACAGTCAATAAATGGGACCTCATGAAACTGAAAAGCTTCTGCAAAGCAAAGGACACCGTCATCAAAACAAAGCGACCTCCTACAGATTGGGAAAGAATCTTCACCAACCCTTTATCTGACAGAGGACTCATATCCAGTATATATAAAGAACTAAAGAAGCTGAAAAGCAGCAAACCAAGTAATCCACTTAAAAAATGGGGAACAGAGCTAAACAGAGAATTCTCTGTAGAGGAATACCGAATGGCAGAGAAGCACTTAAAGAAATGCTCAACCTCACTAGCCATTAGGGAAATGCAAATCAAAACAACCCTGAGATTTCACCTTACACCCATGAGAATGGCCAAGATCAAAAACTCAAGTGACAACACATGCTGGAGAGGTTGTGGAGAAAGGGGAACCCTTCTCCACTGCTGGTGGGAATGTAAACTTGTACAACCACTCTGGAAATCAATCTGGCGCTTTCTCAGACAACTAGGAATAGCGCTTCCTCAAGATTCAGCCATACCACTACTGGGCATATATCCAAAAGAGGCTCAAGTACACAAAAAGGACATTTGCTCAACCATGTTTGTAGCAGCTTTATTTGTAATAGCCAGAAGCTGGAAACAACCCAGATGCCCCTCAACTGAAGAATGGATGCAGAAATTGTGGTACATCTACACAATGGAATATTACTCAGCAATGAAAAATAAGGAAATCATGAAATTCGCAGGTAAATGATGGGATCTGGAAAGGATCATCCTGAGTGAGTTGTCCCAGAAGCAAAAAGACACACATGGTATATACTCACTCATATAGACATACAACATAGGACAAACCCACTAAAACCTGTGCATCTAAAGAAACTAAGCAAGAGAGAGGACCCTAACTAAAATGTCCAATCCCCATCCGGAAAGGCAAAGAGGATGGACATCAGAAGAAGAAGTAAACAGGAAACAACCTAGGAACCTACCACAGAGGGCCTCTGAAAGCCTCTGCCCTTCAGACTATCAAAGCAGATGCTGAGCCTGATGGGCAACTGTTGGGCAGAGTGAATGGAATTTTAGGTAAGAACTGGAAAATAGTAAGAGCTGGAGAGGACAGGGTCTCCACAAGGAGAGCAACAGAACAGGAAAATTTGAACACAGGGAACTTCCCAGAGACTCATACTCCAACCAAGGACTATTCATGGAGATAACCCAGAACCCCTGCACAGATGTAGCCCAGGGCAGTTCAGAGTCCAATTGGGTTACATAGTAATGTGAAGAGGGACTGCCTCTGACATAATCTGATTGGCCTGCTCTTTGATCACCTCCCTCTGTGGAGGGGAGCAGCCTTACCACGCCATAGTAGAGGACAATGCAGCCACTTTTGATGTGAACTGACAGACTAAGATCAGAAAGGAAAGGAAAACCTCCCCTATTAGTGGACTTGGGGAGTGGCATGCAAGCAGAGGGAGGAGGGAGGGTGGGATTGGGAGGGGAGGAGGGAGGGGCTTATGGGGGGATGCAGAATGAATAAAGTGTAATTGATGAAAAATTTTAAAAAAAGGGAAAAAAATAATTTAAGAACCTTAAATGACTTTCAAAAGTGGAGGAAAACATGGAGTTAGTCAATTGGCATGGAGCACGTCTCGCTCCTGGGGGCAATGGTCTCCTGAACCTACTCAGACCTCGGACACCACCACTGCTAGTTCTAGAACTGATGCAGGATGTTCCAACGAGGGGGTTAAGGCTTCTCATAATATTTCCTATAAGCCCACACCTGTTTGTCTATATCCCCCATTTTTATTCATTATTAGCCAGATAGAGCCAAGTAATTGTGGTGATGATACTTGCTTTTTTGCCCAATGCTGGAATGCTAGTGAATTTAGGTATGCCCTGGTTACTCGCATGCCTCACTGCGTGCCTGTGCCCGTTGATGCCCCTCACGCTATGACTCTCTTCAGACAGAAAAGGGATCTTGGAACTACAGCCACCATTGTTACTACCATCTCATTGGCGGCTGTTGGAGCTACCACCGGGGCATTAGCCATGAGTCATACTGGGCAGACTGCTCAGACCCTGAACAATCATTTAGCCAATGTAGCTCATGCCTTAGTTGTACATAAAGGAATTAATGCTCAACTAAAAGGAAGCTTGATGGTGTTCAATCAGAGGATTGACCTCGTGCAGGAGCAAATTGATACCCTATGGCAAATCGCTCAAATTGGCTGTCAATGAAAATATGCTGGACTTTGAGTCACTAGCATATAACATGAGAATTTTTCCTGTGCTGCAAATCTGTCTAAACAATTGTCGAGCTATATTTTAGGTAATTGGACTGGAGAATTCGATACTACGATGGAGCAGCTGAGAGTGGCCATTGTCACAGTAAATTCTACCAGAGTGGATGCAGGACTAGCCACAGGATTATCATCATGGATTGCTGCAGCCATGAATCATCTGAAGGAATGGGCGGGCATGGGAGCGTTAGCAGGCCTTCTGGTGTTGGTCTTCTTGGTTTGCCTGTGGTATATATGCAAGATTAGAGTCTCACAACAGTGTGATGCAGCCATGATCATTCAGGCCTTTACAGCCATTGAAGCAGGACATTCTCCCCAAGCATGGTTGGATACCATAAAAAGCTAAAATGTTACGCTCAGGATGCGAGGCTAAGCACTGCACTCAGTGTCAGCCGCTTTGTACCCAGAGAAGAGCATGTCTGGTTGCATGTGGGTTGATGCCCCAGGTCCCGCCTCTGAGAAAAAGGTATCTGATGGGTCTGATGCTCTTTGGGTGGATGACATCTAAACGAACATCGGTACAAAGTCCCAATTTATTTCTAATATCAGAGATCAGACCTCTACTCTTGCCTGATGTGTCTAAAACAAAAAGGGGGAACTGTAGAGAGCTGCGGAATGCTATGCCTTAAAGATGGATCTGGTTTCCGCCTTCTACCTTCCAGATGGTGAGTGCTCTCTGTCACGAACAATTCCACATTTGGCTAAGGCTGAGGATCTGGCTTGCTTCCATGTATGTGGACCTATCTGCATTGCCCACGTGGCACGCCTGGGTTGGCTACCCAGAGGCTATTTAAGCTGTGGGCTGGCTTTCCTCAGGGTCCGAGGATTGTTCAAGTTTTCTGAATAAACTGCATTGAAAAAAAAAAAAGAATAAAATTTCTTTGAAAGGTACCCTCTTTTGCCTTTCTTATTGCAACACAGGAAGGATTGGCAAGGGCTTGACCGTATGTGTCAAGAGCAGGCCCTTTTATCTTCCATCAGGGGAGCAAGAGGCAGGGCACTGGAGGAAGAGCCTGCTGCTGCTGCTGCTGCTGCTGCTGCTGAGTCATCACTCTGAAATATGGGGCTCTACCGCTGGTGGCTTACACAAAACACACCATGGAACATGAGGAGAGGCAGGACTATGTACTCACTGCTGTGAGGAGGGGAGCACAGGTAGGAGTGAAAAGTGAGGGAATATGTATGAATGATTGAAAGCAGCCACAACAAAGTACAAAGGAAGACTGGGAGCCTGGGCCATATACATACAATAAGGAAATTTCTCTTAGTGCTCGGCTGATGTGTCAATCTATGAAGGCTGTTTTGAGAATGCAATCTCTATTTCTCCTTGCACTGTCGTTCCTGGTACCTATATAGAATTATATAAATGCAGTCAGTGATGAGGAGAGCAGAGATGGCCAGGAGAGGACTTGGAACCATGAGAAGATATGAAGCAGACCTAATATATGACTAAAAGACTCCATCCAGGATTCCACACTGCAGATGCTTATCACTCTTCTTGGCCATTTTAAGGAGTTCTGGCCTCAGTATGGAGAGAGCAGAACAGCCCCACTAAAGCTTCGGGCCCTGTCTGTGGTCCTGCCCTGAGTGGTCCTAGCCTTCCTCATCCCAAGGATCCCCACACAGACAGGACCAGCTGCTGCAGGACAGAGGATCTCACAAAAACAACAGGATGAAACTGAGAAGGAACAAGGGTTGAGCCACGGGCTTAGATTTAAGGAACTAGTGAGAGACAACATCCCTGGGCTCTTTAACAAGTCAGAATCCTAGAGGGGGCTGTGCCCAGGTCATACAGAGCAGGTGTACTGCACAGTCGTGGAGAGAGAGAACACACTTCAAACAAAATAAAAACACCAGAACTGGACATTTTGGGGCCAAATAGAGAAAAGTGGAAAGGGTCTGCCTAATAAATATGACAATAGCTTAAAAAAATAAATGCACTGATGAGGTACTATGAGGGACTATGTCTACTTATTTCTAGTCATCTGGATATTTCCTCATACATTGAACTTGAGGCCTGGCCCAAAATGGTTTGTGGGGGATGTTGAGTATCCCCATTCTGTAGTCCAAAGTAGGGAAATCTCCTAACCTTTGTCACTAAGCCAGGGGTTCTGGGCTTAGGATAATTATGTGACTTCCAAAAACACAGAGATTACTCATTTGGAAGTAGAGAAGCCTGGAGCCTAGCACAGAGTAGGTCTCTTGTAAATCGCTGCCCACGTTAGTTTCTTTACTTTTTAACCTAATACAGCCTAGAGTCGTTTTAAAAGAGAACTCCAATTGCATAGTAATCTAGATCAGACTTTCCTGTGGGCATGTCTGTGGGGAATTCTTGATTATTAATAGATGTAGGAATGTATAGCCTACTACGGGCAATAACAACCTTAGGCAGGTGGCCCTGGGTTGGATAAGAAAGCTAGTGAACCATGAGCCAGTGCATGAGGAAGTTAGCAGTGTTGCTCCAAGTTTTGTGCTTCAGATTCCTGTCTTGAATTCCCTTAGTGATAGTCTGTGTCCTGGAAGTAAAAGATTAAGTTAACCCTTCTCTCAAGTTGCTTTGGATTATGGTGTTTGTTACAGCAATAGAGATGAAATTAAAACAGAAATTGGCACCAGGGAAATAGGAATGCAGCTATGGTGAACTTGGCCATATTCACCAAGCCTTTGCACTGTTTTGTTGGAAGGTTGTGGAGGATTTTGGAGCTTTAATCTAGAAATACAATTTATGAATTGTTGCTTTGGGAGTTTGACCAATAATGCTGAGGAAAATGTGGATTATTGAGGTCTGGCTTGTGGTGATTCAGAAGGAGCAAGGACTTGAGACTGGAATAGGAGCCATTCTTGGGATATTTTGTCCAATGTTTTATGCTGGTTGGTTACACTGGGTTCAGGGAATCATCTGTGATTAACAGACTGAGTGCCACTGAAGTGAAAGTTTTTGTGCTCTATCAGGACATTATGGGATGCTGGTCTGGCTGGGTCAAAAACTCATCTGGGATTAAGGACATATCAGCATCCCTGAGGTAAAATCTGCATAGGAAAATATTTCCTCAGGGTTAGCACCCAAAAGCTTCGTCCATCAGATCCAAGGCTTCATCTCTAGCTGGCAGCTGAGGCTGAAAATGTTTAAGGAGTGCCCACATGGCACTGTATTTGAAGGCATGAAAGTTTCAGGATTGAAAAAGTTACAGAGCATGACGGAAGCCTGGAGTTTGGTCATGGTATTTTTCACAGCAACAAGACTGCAAACCAGAACTGTGCTCCACACACATGTAGGGTTTTCTTGCGTTTACTCTCCAGAATTGCATTATGCAATATACAACTGGAGAATTTCTCATAGGAGAAGAATTAAGGCCATTTCCTACCAAACTGAAAATTTAAAACACAGAGTATTGTATTTTACAGAGTGTAGTAAAAACATGGTGATACTGGCGCACACACACACCACACACACATGTGAACACACACAGCATGAATAGAATTGAGGACTCAAATAGAAGTCTACAGACCTATGGCTAGGTGATTTTTGACAGAGGCCAGAAATACATGGTGGAGAATGGAGCATCTTCAACAAATGGTCCTGGAAAGTAGAATATATGTTTGTAGAAGAATGAAACTTGATCCTTATGTCCCACTTGGCACACACACAAACATTTTTTTTGAGTAGATCAAAGACTTCGATGCTAAACCTGAAACTTTAGAAGGAGAAGTAGGGGGAAAAACAGGATATAAGCATGGGTAGGATCATGCAGGAAACAGGAGCAATAATCAAATATTAAATTTAAAAAATTAAATTAAATTAAAAAATAAAAACATACTGCAAAAGAAAACTGTTGATGGAAAAGGCAACTTCTGAGAAAATCGATAAAGGGAAACAACCTTTATCAGCTTTATAGCTGACAGGATGGGTGTCTAGAATATAGAAATAATCAAAACATCTGCCTAAAAATAACCTACAGAGCTTGAAACTAAATAGATTTCTCAAAAGAAGAAATAAAAGTGACTGGGAAATGTTTTATTTACTTTCATTAGTATATTGAATTTTTAAAAAATCGGATATCCTGTATTTTAAAATGTTCCTTTATATAAAGTAGAATGGCTAGTTAGCAGATTTGGATATTGGTCTGAATTGGACACTGTGGTACAACACTGATGAGACTTCTCATACAATGTCCTGACATGGATTTGATACCCTCCTCAAAAGAATTCTATAAAGAATTGCTCTGAAGCCCCTTTGAAATTGCAATATTGCAGCAAAGCCACTGCCTGTGCACCTGTTACTTCAAATATAGACTGAAAGCTGACATGCAGTCCACCACCTGTGTGTGACTTCAACAGAAACCCTACCTAACTTAAACTATCAGATCTACACAGGCTGTCCTTTCACAGAAGGTAAACTGCCCTGGCATGTCAGAGGCCAGCCTCAGTGCTGTGGGCTGCGAAAGAAGGCCTCCTTCATGGTCTGAGTCATGTGAAGTAAGGGACCAGGCAGAGTGTAGACAGCTCAGGCAATTGCTGGGGTATACTGAGCCAGAATCTGGTGATGATCTGGTTTAAGCTGCTGTCAGGCCTACTGACCCTGTTCAGCTGGTTGATACTGCCACTCTCCCCGTTCAGTGACTGTGTATTTCAGGAATCCCGAAAGAGGTGGTTTCTACTACTTTTGGTCTGAGGAGGGAGATGCTTCTCTTCCTTGTTATTCTTCTCCTAGGACAGAGACGCTGGCTCATGGCAGCTTGTGTGAATCACACTCAAGGACAGCTAGCTGAGAGATCTGTGTTCTGATGACTTGCCACTCTCATCCCCTTGCACCTTGGCTCTAGCCACTTATCTATTAGAGGGGGCCAGGAGTGTGCTACCACCTATACCATGGCCAGCCTCTCTGGCTCTCCCCTGTGTTCCAGGATGGTAAATAATAGTTTTTAAAGTGTTCAAATATCCCTAGCCAGGAGGGAAGTATAAATAAAAACCACTTTGTGATTTCTGTTTACCCCAGTCAAACACAAATGACAACAAATGCTGGTGAGGATTTAGGGAAAGGGAAAGCCTTGTTCACTGCTGGTGAGATGGCAAACTAATGAACTGTTATGTGTAAGGCTAAGCCAAGTTGCTTTGGTTATGGTGTTTTATCACAACAGTAGTAGGCCTAACTAGGAGAGAGGGAGATACGAGGTGGTTATTTGGGAAGAGTTGAAGGCAGAGAGTGGGAGATAAATATGATCAAAATATGTTTTATACATATGTGAAATTCTCAAAGATAAGCTTAAAGCATTACATTATGAAGGGTATTGAATTAAGAAAGAAGAAAGTAGAAGAGATAAAGAGAGAAAGCAAGCAAGAAAGAAAAAGCGGAATGTCTTCTGCTCCTTAAAAGCAGCATCTGTGTGACTGTGTTGTTACTTGGACTTGAATTTGTCTTGTTGAAATTATTTTATATAAGTGAATACAGTGTTTATTTCATATGTAATTTTCATTGTGATAGTAGTTTGACAGATCTCTTGTAGGAATACATGAGAAACACTAGATGTCAGGAGAGAACCAGCTTCTCTGTAATTTAACCAGTTGTAGATCTGAGGAAACTGATTTAACTCAAGATGATTATTTAAGTACTTATGGCTATGTAAACATAGGCTTACATCTAACGCTGGAAGCTTTCTCATCTCATCTATGAGGAAGCTCTAACTTCGCTAAAGTCAGAAACAAAACAATTTCAAACATTTGTTAAGGGACAGGGCTTTTACACACATAAATGTTTATATGAAATTAAATTTTCACCTTGAAGGTTTGGTAACATGCCTGGAATCCTACCCTTCAGGAGGTGGAAGCAAAAGTACAGAGCACGGTTTCCAGGATTTCCAGGTTAGCTTTGGGTACACAGTGAGCTCTAGGCTATCCAGGGCTCTATTTCAAAATAATCTACCAAAGAAGCAAGCAAAACGCAAAAATGTTCTCTTTCCCCGGGCAAAATTTAGGCTCAGAAGTCTTTTCCTGGGTAGCACAAGCCAGCTGTTCCTATGCAATATGCGCCCGAGGTGGAAGGTTCGGAATTGGCCAGGGAGTACCCCCTGACTTCCTTTGAAGACACAGCGACACTTTAAGCAGACATAGGCCCTTGTTTGTACTGTTTTCTCTAGAGGCTCAACCTTGTCATCAGAATATGATGAAGAGCATGTCTTAGTTTCCCAAGTTTATGGGAAAGCTTTTACTGCTTTGTGTTCCTGGTGGCCTTGTTTCCTGTGAATAAAATTGGCAAGATTTTAGACTCCCATTTCTCTGACATTTGTAATAATTCTCATCCACCTCAATTAATCTACAGCCAGCCTGTTTCATAATGAAACTGATCTTTGGAAACTGCACTGTTACTCTAAACACCTTCTGCTGGAGTTAATTCAAGCTGGTTTCTTCTGAAAGCTGTTCAGGAAGAAACTTGGTAAGATTAGAAAAATCTCAAAATGGAAGAGAAAGCAGATTATATCAGTGAGCAATGGGGACACATAATTTCCATGAGTGACACCTAAACAGTATTTGCTTATTTAACCACATAAGCTCTGGGTTAAAGTGAACTTTTCACAGATGACAGGTGACAATTTTTTAATAATATTTTTATTTTTATTAATTACAGTTTATTTACTTTATATCCCAACTGTAGCCTCCTCTCTCATTCCCTCCCAATCCCTACCTCCCTCCCCCTTCTCCACCTACACCCCGCACCCAGTCCACCAATAGGGGAGGAGATTTGTTCTTATTCAGGTCACATCTTGTAGTTTCCCAGAGTGTAAGAAGGAAAGAAAATACCAAAAGCTAGGATAGCACAGATCATGTCCTATTTCTACTCTTTTTCTAAAGAAAGCCTTACCCTTAAAACTTTATACTCTGAGGACTTTTGGTCTTTTAAAACTGTCCTACAGGTTGTAAAAACCTTGTTCTGACTAATCTTTTCCTAGTCAGAGAAACTAAGTCACACCTACCATTTTTTTAAGGTCTCAATGAAGCCAATGTTCAGTTCTACCAAAGCTCACCTGAGGAGTTTGAGTTTATAGGCTTACTCACAGAGCATAGGCAAAAGGCATGGGCAGTAGCATGAGTGACCCCAAAGCAGCCACACTGCAAAAATCTGCATCTAGCAGAGGTCATAGCCCAATGGCTGAGTAGCCCCATAGTCTTCCCATCTCAAGACTCAAAAATGCAGCTAAGTCAGAATTCCTGCACACGCAAGGTTAGGAAGGGTGGCCGGATACTCTGGTGAGGATCTTCTAAAAGATCCTATCCCTATCCACCCCTCCTTCTAGCAGGGAATGCCAGTCATCAGGTCCAGCTGTGGTGATGCTTTGCAAGTAGACCCAGCTCATCTTACAAAGATGGCAGTTGTTTGGCCCAGAGCATATTGCTGTAAATCCCAAAGAGATACTTTCATAGTTTTGACAATCTGGTGAAAAATACACTTCCCATAAAGCTAAGGAGAATAAAAGTTTTCATCTTGGATCAAAATAGCGAAATGACTTTTCCCACTGAAGAACCTGTTATTTCTCCTCCAATTTTTCAAAATAAGTTGAAGAGGGTCATTTGCATTCTTTTTCTTCTGTACTCAAAGGAATCTAAATTGCTCTTGACTAGTCTCTATGCAATGCAAAACAAGCGTATGCAAATCTGTCAGTATAATTAAAGATAGCGATTGACTCCAACTTTGAGTGAAAATAGTTGCAAAAAAATACATTTTGAATTATTCCAGAGTAGACTTTAGAACAAAGCTGATACAATAATGATAATTTTAAGAAACTGAATTGAAAGAATCTTTCTGTCACTTCCCTCGACATGTTTATTTCCCTGTCCATAAAGTTTATGCCATTTCTTTCACTCTTAGTGGATCAAAAAAAAAAAAAAAAAAAATCACGTTTTAGTGTTGCCACACTGCCAGCCTCGCTGTTCTTTGGGGTAATGGAATGCCAGAGCTACTCACTGAGCTATGCAGGTTGGGCTGATCGTGTTGGGATTGGTCAGTGTAGAAGGTGGACGGGTTCAGCCAGTGCAGGGGTTCTCCTTTGCGTGGTCCAAAGTTGAGGAGTGAAGCCGATCCAAGCCAAAGCACACATGGGGAATCAAAAGTTCAAGTGAAAAAAGGACCGGGAAAATGAAGTGCACACCAGAACCAGAAACTAGGGCCTGGACTGAAGATAGTTTAAAATGCAAGCAAGTTTTCACAATCGGAGCGGGGAGGGTCTTTTGTGTCAAGAGCTCCCACGTTCAGAAAAAGTAAAAAAATTCAGTATTTCTTCCTTTGGGTGACTAAGGCTGTTTTAGTTTATTTTTACTATTGCTTTGATACGGCGAATTTGAGAAGAGCAACTCAAGGGAGAAAAGGTCTATTTTGCTTCACAGACCGAGAGTGCAGTACATCACGGCAGGGAAGTCAAGGTGGCGGGAGGTTAAATCAGTGGATTCTGTCCCATCTACAGTGAAGAACAAGAGAGCAGTGGAGGCTTGCTAGGACTCAGCTTGCTCTCTCCATCTTACATAGTTCAGATCCTCTGCTGAGGCACTACCAACAGTCAAGCTGAGTCTTCCCTCATTGGTTAATGAAGGCATCCCGCTACAGGCATGCCCAGAGGCTCGTCTCCCAGGTGATTCTTGCTTCTGAAAGGATGCCGGTGAAAAACTACCAGAATTTGTTCACTTTGGACATATAAGTTGATCATTTTAAAACCAGTACAGCCAGATGTGGTGGTGTATGCCTTTAATCCCAGCACACAGGAGGCAGAGGCAGGCAGATCTCTGTGGGTTCGAGGCCAGCCTGGATTACAAAGTGAGTCTAGGACAGCCAGGGCTGGCCTACACATTTTACACAAAGAAATCCTGTCTCAAAACAAAACAAAACAAAACAAAACAAAACAAAACAAAACTAAACTAAACAAACAAAAAAGTATTTGGGGCTGGAGAGATGGCTCAGAGGTTCAGAGCACCGGCTGCTCTTCCAGAGGACCCAGGTTCTATTCCCAACACCCACACGGCAGCCCACAACTGTCTGTAACTCCAGTTCTAGGGAATATGCCACTGTCACATAGACATATACATGCAGGCAAGACCCCAACGCACACAAAAATAAATAAATCTTAAAAACAACAACCTCAGTACAGGTTGACATTTCAATCCCCCCCCCCACTTCCTGGCATGGGCTTTCTGTACCATGTCTTTTGGGTCAGTACTGCTGTGGGCTGCCAGTCACTCTAAGAGTCACTCCTGATTTCCATTACTTCTATGTTCTCTCTTCCGGAAGGAGCTGATTCTTTTTATACTCATTCTTCCTAGGTAAATTGGCCTTGGGGTAATCTAGCTGTATGATTCACTGAAGGCAGTAAAGATGAAGCTCCAACACCAGCTTTGCTTTGGTAGGACCAGCCACTGCTGCTTTGCAGCCAGGATGGTGCTGAATATCCTCACATGCAAAGCAGACCACCCAGCTCAGCATCCATGGGGCAGGTTTAAGTGGGAAGGCACCCGATTGAGGCAGGGTGCTTATACTGTGACTCCCAATGAAGGCTTTTCCCTTTTATCGAAAACAATATATCCTGATAATGGTTTTCCATCTCTCTGCTCCACCAAGTTCCTCCCAAACTTCCCTCCCATCCAGACATATCAACTTTCCATTTCTCATTAGAAAATAAACAGAATGCTAAGGGAATATAATGTAATACCGCAAATAATATATATAATAATATAAATGATAAAATAAAACAGAAACTAACACATCAGAATTGGACAAAACAAATAAACAGAAGGAAAAGAGCCCAAGAAAAGGTACAAGAAACAAATAGAAATGCACAGGTCCATGTGTTTGCACACTGAAGACTCCCCCCACCTCCCAATACTAAACTGGAGGCCATGATAAATACATAAAGGAACAAAGGACATGTAGGGAAAAGTAAAAAGACAGAATGCATGTGTGTGTGTATCTATCTGTGTGTGTCCGTGTGTGTGTGTGTGTGTAAAATGAAAAATAAGATGGAGTATTTCTATAAGGAGAAGCCCCAACACAGCATTATGAGACAGGGAACCTACCACTGGGTTCATTTTCTATTGTCATCTACTGACGGCGTTAGTTTCCTTACTGTGACTCCCTTGGAAAAAAGAAGATTTTCATTATCCATTGGGGATGGCTTTTGAGTTAGGGATGAAAGTATGTGTCCACTGCTCCTTTCACCCATCTAATGCAGGTCTTGTGCATGCTCCCTCAGTCTCTACATGTCTGTATGTGCCTTGGTCCTATTGACTTATAGGGCCTTGTTTTCTTGGTGTCCTACCCTCTGGCTCTTACTATCTTTCTGTTCTCTCTTCTGCAGGGCTCCCAGAGATCTGAGGGGAGGGGTTTGATGGACACATCGCATTTAGGGCAGAATGTTCTAATGTCTCATTCTCTGCATAACATCTGCTTTGGATCTCTATATTTTCTCCCATCTGCTGCAGGAGGAGGAAGCGTTCCTGATGATGGCTGAGCAAAGCACTCACTGTTCTGTGAGTACAGAAAAATGTCATTAATAGTAATTTTATTGCTATATTAATTTATTTTAGAACAGCAGTGGCTTTATTCTAGGTCCTGGGCTATCTAGTCTCGTGTTCTTGGTCACCAAAGCAATGTTAGGCGTGGGTTCAATATCAGGCAGTGGATCTTAAGTCAAATCAGATATTGATTGGTTACTCTACAAGCTTTATGCCAACGCTACACTCTCCTATCTTGCAGGTAGGACATTATAGGTCATTGGGTTGGTGGCTGTGTTGGGTTTCTGTTTTTGCTTTGGTAGTTTATATAGTACCTTACTTGGGTGGCTGTGTTGGGTTTATGTTTTACTTTGGTAGTTTATAAAGTTCCTTACTCTACCAAGGATGGAAGCACATAAGGGTGAAGGCTCTATTTAGATACTAGCTTGACTTCTCTGCCCAACAACTTGTCTGCGTGACGTCCTCACCAGCGGGACCTTACCATCACCTTGTGAAGAGCAGTGCATAGTCTTGCACAACTGCCTGGGTTATTCGGGTGTTCCCATGGGACACCACTGGCCAAGAACTCAATTACATGTAATGGAATCCTGGCACTTCCTTCAGTGACAAGAGATGGCCAGATGGGGCTGTGTCTGACCCATTATTTGGCAATTCCATTTAAATTGCCACCATATATATGCATTTTAAGAAGCTTTTGTTGTATTGTTTCTATATCTACAGCTCCAATGTCCCTTATATTTAGCTGTCTCTCCCCAAGTCCCCTGCCTTGTCACCTTTTTCCATCCCCCTGCCGCTTGATTCTGCCTTTCCAGACCAGCATGTCCATATATAACTATTCTATTTCTCTTTCCTCAGGAGATGTATATGTTACCCCCACCTCAGTCCCTAACTCTATATCCAACCTCTGTGGATATATAGATTGTAGCTTAGTTATCATGAACTTAACAGCTAATATCTACATATAAGCAAATACATATCATATTTGTTTTTCTGGGTTTGGGTTATCTCACTCATGATTTTCCCCTAGTTCCATCCATTTACCTGTGAATTTAATTTTTTAACAGCCAACTAATACTTCAGTGTAAAAATGTACCACATTTTCTTCATCCATTCTCTTGTTGAGAGCCATCTAGGTTGTTTCTGATTTGTGGATGTTATACATAGAGTAGCAATGATCATAGTTGAGCAAGTGTCTCTGTGGTAGGAAGAAGCTTCTCTTTGGCATTCCTCAAGAGCGGTATATCTGGATCCTGGGGTAGGTTGATTTCCACCTTGCTCTGTAGCAACCACATAGATGTCCACAGTGACTGTACCAGTTTGCACTCCCATCAGCAATAGATGAGTGTTCTCCTTGCTCCACATGCTCACCAGCACATTTTATTGATCTTTCTGTCATCTGTGTTATTGATCTGACACAATTACACCATCCTGACAGGTATAAGATAAAATATCAAAGTAGTTTTGACTTGCATTTGCCTGATGACTAAGGATATTTAACATTTCTTTAAGCGCTTCTCAGCCGTTTTGAGAATTCTCTGTGTAGATCTGTATCCCATTTTTAATTAGGTTGTTTGCTTCTGTGATATCTAATTGAGTTCTTCAGTGGCTGGATCTTTGACCTCCCTCCTACCCCCCCCACACACACCGAGATAGGAGCAGCCTTGCTAGGCTACAAAGGAGGACATTGCAGCCAGTCTTGAAGATACCTGATAGGGTCAGATGGAAGTGGAGGAGAACTTCCCCTATCGGTCGACTTGGAGAGGGGCAGGGAGGAGATGAAGGAGGGAGGGTGGGATTGGGAGGGAATGAGGGAGGGGGCTACAGCTGGGAAACAAAGTAAATAAACTGTAATTAATATAAAAAATTAAAAAATCTAATTGAGTTTTTTATGTTTTGGATATTACACATCTATCAGATGTGAAGTTGGTAAAAATCTTTTCCTATTTTGTAGGTTGTTGCTTTATCCAAATGATGGTGTCCTTTGACGTACAGAAGCTTTTCAGTTTCATGATTCCCATTGATTGTTACTAGTGCCTGTTCTAAAAGTGTTCTATTCAGAAAGACTTTTACTGTGCCAATGAGTTCAAGGATATTTCCCACTTTCTCTTCTATCAGATTCAGTACGTCTAGCCTTATGTTGAGGTCTTTGATCCATTTGTAGTTGAGTTTTGTACATAGCTGTCTAATTTGACCAGACACATTTGTTGAGGATGCTGTTTTATTTATTTATTTATTTATTTTTAGTTTGCTTTTTTTTAGGAGGATACGGTGTCTGTGTCTTGCCTGGTATGGCATTCTTCTGGTATCCTGATAGGTTGGTCACTGGGGTTTCTGAGTAAATTGTGTTTCTAGGGATTGAGACCTGATACTTAGAATGGGCATGGGCTAGGTGTGTGTGGGCCTAAGGGATCCACAAGAAGGAGAACAGCAAAGTATTCCTCCAGGACCTGCTCAGTACCCTATGAGGTGGGGAGCTGGTAGACGAGGCCCCTACGGGTCGTAGGGACAAGACGGGGAAGTGGATGTGGCCCGTAGGAGGGAGAGTGAAGATCTGAAGCTATCCTCCCTGCTTTGCCCATTTCCTTCTCGGGCAGCTCTGGCTGATACGTTTCTAGAAAATGCACGCTGTGTTTGGGGCAGGGGATGGTCATGAGTTGGGAGGAAGGTTAGAAAGGAGTATCTGCCTAATCTGCTAGAGATGGGGCCAAGGAGGGAGGCGAAGATGCAGCAGCTGGCCTGTAATGGAGATGGGAGTGAGACTCAGGAATTTTGATTTGGGGAAGAGAGAGGCGAAGATCTGCAGTTTCCTTACCTGTTTCCCTCGCCAGAGTGGTTTTCCAGTTACCAGAGAATGCCTCCTGGAGACAGGGACTGGGATGAAGCAATGAGTGTGGGGGGCAAAGTTTGGAGGGGGAGCTCTGTGAGCCGCTGGAGATGGCTGCAGGTGGGGAAGGGAGTCTGCAGCAGAAGCTTCACTACTAAGCTAGGGCTGACACTCGGGGATTAGATTTGCAGGAGAGGAGGGAGAGGTGAAGTTCAGCAGTTAGCCTGTTTCCCTGGCCTTGAGGGCCACACCAATTCTAAGTCTTAATGAAGTTTAGACATTTATTTCAACATTTCTTCCCTACACAAAATCTGAAACAAATAAATCCAAGTGTTAAGGAGTTGTAGCATAATAATTTGCCAAAACACATGTACAAGGCTCAAAATGCTGTGTTTTTGTTTGTTTTGTCCTTTTGAGACAGGGTCTTGATGTGTAGCTTTAGTGTGTCTGGCACTCTTGGAGATCTGCTTTCCCCTGCTTTCTGAGTGCTGAGTCCCATGTGCGTGCCACCCCACCCAACAAAGATTCATTCTGAAGCTGCATTTATTTCTTTTTATCTCTGTAACCTCTGAAATACAGACACAAATGATTCCTCCTGTGTTGCATTTAAGCAGCCATCTTCTCGAGGAACGCCTGCTGTTTTTGGATGCTGGGATAACGGGATGAATTGAGGGAAGGAAGGTTGGAAGGGACAGTTCTATGTCACCCATTTGGATGGGGATCTGAAGGAAAGAGGAGGCTGCAAACAGGTAGTATTCTATAGAGCTGGGGATGAGACTGGGGGTTAGATTTGGAGGTAGAGAGGGAGAGGAGTTTTAAAGAGCAATTAAATCATGATTGGGCTTTAGTCCTCTCCTATCTGTAAGGAAGGAAGGTAGAATAATGACTGTTTCTTAGGTTTATGAATGTCTGTAAGAGCAAACCACAAAAGGTTTTGTTTCCTCTTGTCGTCCAAGGTGAGCGGTGTCTTGAACACAGGACCTTACCATTTAGTTATGGTGGGTATCCAGGAGCAGTAACAGTAGCCTGTGGTGGTTTGCGTGCCTCAAAATTATACATGTAATTTCTTAAACTGTATATATGCATAGTCATAGGCAATAAAGAGAGTCTGTATTATAAAGATGCTGGGATCAAGGCAGAAGTACCAACATAAGAATAAGCACGAACTAAAACTGATAGAACTAGGTAAGTACTTATAACAACTTAGTTTATTGTTGGGGAAGCATTATGTATAATTTATGAAGGGAAGGAAATGTTATATTGGTACTAGAGAAATGAATACAAAACAAGAACTGACTACCAATTCAATTTAACACACTCAAAACACAACAAAACAGAGTTAGGAAAACTGTCATGATGTAGTGAGATCAGACTTGCAGTGAATTTTTCAGCTTTAACCCTTCCCTGTCTCCAAACGTGGAAAGGATTTTAGTAGGAATTCAATAGACTTATATATTAAGTTGAGAAAAACATCACATTTTTATGATTTTTTTTTTTGGTTTTGTTCCTGCCTGAGTCTTCTTCTGTAGCCAGCTTGACTGCAAACTTTCAACCTACCTGCCTCAGTTTCCTGAGTACTTCTGGGGTCCATACCTACTGTCACACTCACAGAACAAGTAGATCTTTTTGACAGGAAAGTGTGTACCTTTTATACTTCCTAATTCAGTAAAGAATGCCATATTTGTATTTACTGCAATTGGTTATTTTATTATCAATGTAATTTCTCAATGGAACTTACTTTACTCAACATAAAGCTTTAAATTACTTCTCTCAAGGCCATGAAAATGATATCTCTCTAGACATTTACAACAGGTTTTATTAAAAACAGAAGGGTAGGAGCTGTCTTGTCAGCATTCTACTGATTTCTGTCTGTGGATTTTATATGTGTTCCTTTTACTGAGCCATTTATTAATTCATAAAACATTTTCATTGATGTCAAAGGACTGGTATTTTATCATATATTCATAATATATATTTATATACATAAATATATACTATCCTTTATTGCAATTAATAACTTATTTTCACACATGCACATGTGCACATACATATGTAATATATTATTTTGTATAGATTATATATTATAATATGTTATACTATCTACAATAAACTCATGTGTTGATTCTTTACCACAAGTAAGGAATTTAGTATGTACATTAAGTGGGCACGGAGGCATTTGCATACTGAAGTGGTGTAGTTAAAGTTAAGGCTTAGGGTTGCAGGATGTCATTTTAGCAGTGGATGCAGAAGCTGGTAGATTTGCTGCTCTGTCAGTGCAGTTATTCTGGGCCTTTGTCTTTGCCCAAACAGGAAGACCTGAAAAAATCCATAGAGGCTCTGGGTACCCAAGAAAGCACAAAAGGTGCCCTGGTGTTGAAGAATACCTCCGAGAAAGAACTGACACCTAGCTAATGAGAGCATCTCAAAGTCTCACTAGCACAGACCTCATCCTTTCCAATTAGGACCTCAAGAAACCTCCAGATATTTCCAGGCCTCTGGCTAGGGTCATTTGAATGTATTTACATTCCAAAGCCTGGAAGCTAATATTGATCACATTGATTTTTTTTTCTTCTGTAGTATTTCTTGACATTTATGGTAACCTAAAAGTCATTTATTTTACTTTTTAAAAAAAGAATTTAAGTTTTTTATTTTAAAATAATTTTGTTTCGTAGAGAAATTAAAAATATTACACAAAAGTTCTTATCACCCTTGATCTACCCACTCAAAGGTTAGTATTGTGTACATATTAATTGCCATTCTCATCTTCTCTGTGAGCTTGCTCTGTTCCTATGTCCAAGCTCCCATGCATATACACATATATTCCATATATACATGTGTTTGTATGCAAATGGAAAACACTTAGAAGCAAAGTGCAGATCCCCATATCTCATTATCAAGGTTACCAATAGTTTTCACAAGGGTAGTGTATTATTTCAAATGTTTCTGTAACTATTCTGATAGCATTTGGTGTCCTTTTCTTCTTGGAAGATACCATCTTCACCTGGTATTATCAAAACCAACTAACTTTTAAAATTACTACTATCAATGATAAATGATAATTATATGTATTTGTGGAGTATGTGTTGGTAGTCCTCAGACCCATAGATTTGAATGCTTAGTCACTAGAGAACGGCAGTATTTAGAAGGATTAGGAGGCGCGTCGCTATTGGGGTAGATACAGCCATGCTGGAAGAAGTGTGTCACTGGGGGTGGGCTTTGAAATTTCAAGACCCCAATCCAGGCCCAGCGGCTCTCCCTCTTCATAAAGATGGAGATGTAGAACTCTCAGCTCCTTCTCCAGCACTATGTCTGCCTGCCTGCTGCCATCCTTCCCACGGTGATGATGATGGGCTAAGCCTATGACGCGTTAAGCCCCAATTAAACACCTTCATTTATAAGAGCTGCCATAGTTATGGTCAGCAGCAATACACTAAGACAGAAATACAATGTGATTTTTTGATGTATGTATAAAACATGGAATAATTAAATCAAATTAATTAGTTATGTCCTTCATTTACCTGTCTATGTGGTGTGCTATTTAATATTCACTCTCTTAGCTTTTGAAAAATACAAATTGTTGTTAAGTGTAGTCACTCAGCTGTATGTTAAATCTTAAAATGTATTTCTCTTTCCTAAGGGAAACTTTCAACCTTTTAGATGAAGTTTCCACAGGTCCTGCTCTCACAGCTCTATTTTTAGCAATCCGTATTCTATTTTCTGCTTCTGTGAGTTTGACTTTAAAGGATTTCGCTTACATTAATCTTGATTGCCACTTGACAAGACCTGGTATCAATTAAGAGATACACATGTTGGTGTGTCTGGGAGGGTGTTTCCAGGAAGGATTGATTTATGGAAGAGCCCCTCCTACAGATGCCCCTATTGGCAGGTGGCCCAGTTAAAAGGGGTCTGAGGAGGAAGCTGTGTGCTTACCTGTCCACTTTGACTTCTTGCTACAAGCATTTCTGTCCTTTGCTGGCATCAAACTCTATCTTCTGCAGTTTTCCAACATAGACTAAAGTTCAGCAGCTTTCTAGGAATCCTTTAGGCCTTTTAGAACAGCTGAGACATTCAACTTTGTGGACTGAGTAACTACTGGGCTCTTAGATTCCCCAGTAAGCAACTGCCAAGTCTCTGTCAGCTAGCTGTAGTATTTTAGTAAATTCTCTTTTATAATAATTCACACACATTCTATCAATTCCATTCTTCTAGAGAACCTAGTCCAATATTCCACTTCTGAGATATGGCAGGTTTTTGTATTTCTGTACTAGGCTTTTTACAGTTAGCATAACATCCTTCAGGATATTGTCATAAGTGACAGGATTTCATTTTTTTAATGATTTCAGTTTTTAAACTACATTTTTCATATTACCAAATTATGTGTATTCATTCATTTCCTGATCAACACTTGTACTGATATCATATGTTGGCTCTTGGGAATTGTGCTTCAGTAACATGAGAACACAGGAATTTTGACATTACTTTCAACTCTTTTGAATAAATTCTAAAATGTAGGATTGCTGACTCATATAATATTTTTATTTTTAATTTTTGAGAAAGCTTCATGTTTTTCTCCATAATGCCTCAACTAATTTACATTTACACAACTAATATGTTTATTTTTTTTCTTTCTCTACATTCTTGTCAAGACCAGAAATAAGTCCATGCATTTACAATCAGTGAATTTTAATGAAGATACTGAAAACACACAATGGAGAAAAACCCCAAGTGATTAAAGGTATGATTTTGGCAAAATTGGATATCATCATGCAGATGAATAAAAATGGATCCCCACCTCACAGTATATAAACATCAATTTAAGAAAGATTAAAAAATAAACATAAAATTCCATGCACTCTGCCCAAAGTTTGGCTATGAGTCTCAGACTCTGCTTTGATACCTTGATCAGTAGAGTCTTTCAGAGGCCCTCTGTGGTAGACTCCTGTCCTGTTCCCTGTCTTTTCCTGCTTTCATGTCTATTGTGTTTGTCCTTCTGAATGACAGGAGCTCCAAAAGGAGACCAACAGGGCCAAACAAACAAACAAAACAAAAAAAGAAAAGCAAAAAACCTGGACTCTGGGGCCTCTGCAGAGACTGATACCCCAACCAGGCATGGAGAGGACCTAAAACCCTTGCTCAGATGTAGCCCATAGACTCGGTGTCCAAGTGAGTCCCTAGTATGCAGAACAGAGGCTTTCTCTGACATGAATTCAGTGGCTGGCTCTCTGATCACCTGCCCCTGTAGGGGAGCAGCCTTGCCAGGCCACAGAGGAAGATGATGCAGCCAGTCCTGATGAGACCTGATAGGTTAGAGTCAAAGGGAAGGGGAGGAAGACCTCCCATGGACTAGTGGAGGGGGATAGAGGGAGAAAAAGGAGGGAAGGGGGGGTTGGGAGCAGACCAGGGAGGGAGCCACAGCTGAAATACAAAGGAAATAAATTGTAATAAATAATAAATAAAAATTAAAAAGATAATAAGACCCAGACTGAAGACTTTAAATGTATTTGAGAAAACATGTGGTGGGAAAGCTTCCTGACACTGAACTGGCCATCGATAAGTTCAATGACAAGAACAAAAAACAAAAACCAGACAAAGCTAGATGAGAGACTACATCACCCAAAGAAGTTCCAGGAAAGACCAAAAAAAAAAAAAAAATCAGTAAAGTGAAAAAACAAAAAACAAAACAAAAAACCCAAAAAACTCACAGAAGAAAGTATTTGTGGTAGGGAGAGAATATGCAAAATAGATGAGTATGTCAAATGACCAAGCAACAACAGCAAAAAAAAAAAAAAAAAAAAAAAAAAAAAAGAGAGAGAGAGATCCAATTAAAAAATAAACAAAGGATATTATTGTGTGACTTTTCCTGGGGAGATGTTAAGAAATATGAATTCACCCCAGATAGGGAAATGATGGTAAGTCAAGAAATAAATTTGTTAGACATGTATTATCATCCTGCATACAACTCAACTCCAGATGGATCAAAGATCTCAACATAAGACTAACTACATTGAATCTGGTAGAGGGGAACGTGGGGAATAGTCTTGAGCTGATTGGCACAGGAGTAGACTTTCTGAACAGAACACCAACAGCACAGGCACCAATAACAAAAATTAATAAATGGAGACTGATGAAGCTGAGAAGCTTCTGTATGGTAAAAGGTACCATCATTGGGCCAAAGGGGCAACCTACAGAATGGATGAAAATTACCAACTCCATATCTAATAGAGGACTAAGATCCAAAATATATGAAGAACTCAATTAGATATCAAGAAAACAAATAACGACTAGCCACAGGATTATCAACATGGATTGCTGCAGCCATGAATCATCTGAAGGAATGGGCGGGCATGGGAGTGTTAGCAGGCCTTCTGGTGTTGGTCTCCTTGGTTTGCCTGTGGTATATATGCAAGATTAGAGTCTCACAACAGTGTGATGCAGCCATGATCATTCAGGCCTTTACAGCCATTGAAGCAGGACATTCTCCCCAAGCATGGTTGGATACCATAAAAAGCTAAAATGATACGCTCAGGATGCGAGGCTAAGCACTGCACTCAGGGTCAGCCGCTCTGGACCCAGAGAAGAGCATGTCTGATTGCATGGGGGTTGATGCCCCAGGTCCCGCCTCTGAGAAAAAGGTATTGGACGGGTCTGATGCTCTTTGGGTGGATGACACCTAAATGAACATCTGTACAAAGTCCCAATTTATTTCTAATATCAGAGATCAGACCTCTACTCTTGCCTGATGCGTCTAAAACAAAAAGGGGGAACTGTAGAGAGCTGCGGAATGCTATGCCTTAAAGATGGAGCTGGTTTCCGCCTTCCACCTTCCCGATGGTGAGTGCTCTCTGTCACGAACAACTCCACATTTGGCTAAGGCCGAGGATCTGGCTTGCTTCCATGTATGTGGACCTATCTGCATTGCCCACATGGCACGCTGGGGTTGGCTACCCAGAGGCTATTTAAGCTGTGGGCTGGCTTTCCCCGGGGTCTGAGGATTGTTCAATGTTCCTGAATAAACTGCATTGAAAAAAAAAAAAAACATGGGGTACAGATCTAAGTAGAGAAGTCTCAAAAGAAGAAACTCAAATACATGAGAAGCACTTAAAGGAAGGTCAACATCCATAAGTCATCAGGAAAATGCAAATCAAAACTTTGCAATTCCATCTTAGGCCTGTCAGAATGACTAAGATCATTAAAATAGTGACAGCTCAGCTGGAGAAGGTGTGGAGCAACGCGAACACCCATCCATTGCTGATGAAAGTGCAAACTGGTACAGCCACTATGGAAGTCAGTGCGGTGGTTCCTCAGCAAGACGGAAATCAACCTACCCCAAGATCCAGTCATACCACTTTTGGGAATATGCACAAAGGTTGCTTCATTCTACCAAAAGCATTGTCCAAACATGTTCATTGTTTTTCTGTTAATAATAGTCCAGAAATCAGAAACAACCTAGATGTAACTCAACAGAAGAGTGGATAAAGAAAATGTGCTACATTTTTACAGTATTACTTAGCTATTAAAAAAACAAAATTCACTGGTAAATGGATAGAACTAGAAAAAAAAAACATCCTGAGTGAGGTAACTCAGATGCAGAAAGACAAATATGATGTGCTTATATGTAGATGTTTGTTCTTAAGTTATTATAAACAAGCTACCATTTGTAAAACCACAGAGGTTAGGTAGAGAGTAGGGGATCTCAGAAAATAGAATAGATAGTTATGGAGGGACAGAAGGAGGGACAGGAATGAGAGGATCAAAGAGAGGCAGGGTAAGGAAAGGAGAACGAGGTATAGACTATGGGAAGGGACAACTAAAAGTCAGGGCCATTTGAGGGGTTGTATAAAAAGCCAATGGAGTAGAAGTTCTTAAAATACAGGCACATATAAAGGTTATCTGAATGAAAATGTCAAAGAATGGAGGAGACAGAGTCCCAACTGGCCTTCTCTTGACACCAAAGGAATCCAGTACTAAAATTCTGTTACACCTGATTGAGCCCGTGGGAACTCCTACGCAAGCCAGGCTATTGGTGGCTCTCCGCAGACGAACGCTAGGGCCCTTTTGCGGAAGACAACTCCTACACCACTCACTGAACAGAGAAATACAACTAGGACTTCCTGATGAATGGTGTTCATCGTACTGAAAGTTACTGCACATGCTGCCAAAGGAGAAAAGAAAACACCAGCACAGACCCTTCGGTCTACAAGAGTGACCTGCCAGCAAGATCCACTGCTGCAGTTGTGACACAAAACTTGTTAGAGTAGTTAACCAATAACTTATTAGAGTTAAGGCTCTCCCCATGAGATGGAACCCAGTGCTCCTTGGGTGGCCAAGTATCTAAGGCTACATAGGCCAGGGACCTAGGGAAAAACCAAACACTTCTGTCCTGCCAAGCAACGGTTTTAAACCCGTGGGTTGCATTCCCTTTTGGGGGTAGTCAAACAACCTTTTCATAGGGGTCTCATATCAGATATCCTGCATATCAGATATTTATATTATGATTCATAACAGTAGCAAATTACAGTTATGAAGTAGTAATGAAAATAATTTTATGGTTGGGGGTCACCACAACATGAGGAACGGTATTAAAGGGCCACAGCATTAAGAAGGCTTAGAACCACTCTGATAAAGGAACATGGCAATAAAATGACACCTAAGGACATTCTAATGATATTCATATTTCAGTGCCTAGCTCAGCCATCATCACAAGCTCCCTCCTGTAGCATATGGGAACAAATAGACAACCACAGCCAGACATTATCCCATCAGTGAGAGACCTTGGAGCACTCAGCACTAAAAGGGATGTCTCCATCAAATTTCTCCCTTTAGGGCTTAGGGAATGAAGCTGAAGAGAAGGGAGAAAGCGTAAGAGCCAGAGGGAATGGAGGACATCAAGGGATCAACGCCTTCTGAACACAACAGGGCTGATTCTCGTATGAACTCACAGAGACTGATGCAGCATGCAAAGGGCCTGCATGGGTCTGCACCAGATGAGGTTCTGCCTAGAACAGAGAGGAGAGGGGGATGCATACCCCCATTCCTAACCCAGAGACTATCTCCATCTGAAAGCCTTTTGAAAAGGAAAAATTATTTTCTCCGAGGGATTCTTACAGGAAACAAAGCACCCTTTACTGTAGGCCTCATGCCCAGCAACAGATGATCAACACAAAGGAACTCAGTAGCATCTTTGGAGGCTCTTTGTCCCATAATGTTGAGTCAGGACATTATTTATTTATCTATCTATTTATTGTTTATTTGTTTATTATTTTTTAATGTTACAAGGTCCTTTGTGTATATATTATGGTTTTTGGTTTTCGTTTTGGGGGAGGGATTTCTGTGTGGGCAAACATGTAAGTATGTCTATGTATGTTTCTTGTGGTTTTTCTTTGACTCTTTATTGTTTCATTGCTTTGTCATATTCTGCTTTGCTTTTTTTTCATTTATCTTATCTTAGTTTATTATTATTCTTTAGATGCCTGTTTGTTTTCTGATGAGAGACAGAAATAATGTGGGGGGTGAGGTGAGGAGGAACTAGAAGGATTATGGGGAGGGAAACCATAATCAGAATGTGTTAGATGAAAATAATCTATTTTTAATTTAAATTTATTTTTTACAATTTACATCCTGATTGTAGCCCCCTCCCTCATCTTTTCCCTGTCCTCCTCTCTCCCTCTTCTTCTCTATTCCCATTCCCTAGTCCCCAGAAAGAAGGAGCCCTCCTCCTCTACCATCTGACTCCAGCCTATCAAGTCTCACTAGGACTGCCTGCATCCTCCTCCTCTGTGGCCTAGGAAGATTCCCCAACCCCTGGGAGAAAATAAAAGAATGATTTCACCATTCGAAGAGAGGAGGAAGGAGAATGCCACGATGGGTTAGGTGGAGAAGGAACCACATGGCAGAGGAGTAAGGACTCCAAGAATGGTGTGGAAAGGACCAGATGAAGAATAAAAGCAAGTATTCATAAGATTATGGATGGAAGGTAGCCCAGATAAAGAAGGTTAAGGTAGATGGCATTGGATGGGGGCTGGGAGATGAGTGGTGAGGTTATTGGGACAGTATAGATGAAATATCTGCCCGGCCCAAGATAAAATAAGGCAATTATAAAATCTAACAGGTGTCTGTGTCTCATTATTTGTGAGAGTGGGTTAGATAATACCACCGGGTAATCTCAGGTAATAATAAATATTATTACACAGCCCAGCACCCACTTTCATTTACTGTAACACCTAATGAACTGCTGTTAGTATAGCGGTTAGCATCATGAGTGAGTTGATGATGTGAATTTCCTTAAGGCAGTTGGATTACAATGTAGTGGAAGTGTTTAAACATCTTCAGGTTATCACTGGAAACCAAATAGATGAACCAGCATAGTGAGAGGAAATTAATACCCACGACAAACAATCTTGAGAAAAGCGGATGGGAGAAAAATCATACAACCCAAGCACACCATCCACAGTCCCTTCCCCCAAGAGAGCTGGACCAAGGACCAACAGCTGAGTGGTGGGAATGCTAGAACAGAGAAAAGTAAACATGAAGAGTACAAAGGCTAAAAAACCACAAATGTCAGCCAAGGCATCTGTTCCACGCTGGGCAGGACCCAGTTATTATACAGGTCTGAAGCAACAACAACATAAAGTTGTCCACAGGTAAGCACCCATCAAGAGCAAGCCAGTAAACAGCTTTCTCCGGTGGTTCCTGCCATTGTTCCTGCCCCAGCTTCCCTCTTGGGAGGGGACAAGGGAGGGGGCTACAGCTGGGATACAAAGTGAATAAATTGTAATAAATAAAAATAATAAATAAATAAATTTTAAAAATGAATTGTGATCTGGAAGTATAAGCCAAATAGCCTTCTCCTAGCCCAAGCTGGTTTTGGTCAGTCTTTTAACAGAGCAACAGAAAGCAAGGAGAATACGTGGTGAGTGGACAATTCGGTCATCTCTTACCACTGTGGCTACCGCGGTGAGGGGTGAGGGAGAAGCTACCCTCATCTTTTAGGGGAGAGTGCACTGCCTCCACCTCCTCACCCAAAACTATTTTTGCCCTTCTTCACTAGTCTCTCATGAGCAAAGAATCCTTCTGTCCTGCTGCCCCTTAGTCTGCACTCTGCAGCTGCTTGCTGGCTCACGCAGAGCAACACCTGATTTGTGCACTGGCCTGTGAGGTCACAGGGTCTGCCTCCCCCCACTGTATTGTCCCTCACTCTGTACCTGAACACTGACCTTCCCCCCCACTGCTCTGCCCCAAAATATGATTTCTGCTCCCTTCCTGCCTGATATGGGCAGGCCTTTCCTGAACACTGCATGGCATCTTTTCTTGGCACTGTTGCTCTGGCTGACTGCTTCATTTGTCTTCACAGTATATAAAATCCTCCAATATAATTTTATCTACCTGTTCATGTAATTATTTTCTGCCTCCTTAGCTGGGATGCAATTTGCATGAAGACAAGAACGATTTTGCCCTACATCACTGTCTGCATATGCCTGGTGGCTCATAAATAAAGGCAGAGCTGTGCTCTCTGTGCCAGCAGAATTCCTGACTGGGCTGAATATGAGTGAAAGATCAGATTCCTGCGCACTGGGCTACAGGGTTTACAACACCTTTAAAGAAAAATCTGACTTCATTTAACTTTTGCCTCATGCACTCACTTTACACTTAACCTCCGGGGGGAATCTGACCGCATTCTACAGATCGCTTCCAGATGGACCCTTTCATAAAATGAATGACGAGAACCTGCTAACCCAAAGCTGCGTAAAGCTTCTCATAATGTACAGTGGAAAAGTGCTGAGGTCAGTGGTTCTGAGCATCAGGCATACTGAAAAGTGTACTGGGCTCATGGTCTCAGTTTTAACAATTCTGCCACAACAATACAAATCCATGAGCACATGTGGGGAAAACTGAAAGTCTTAAAAAAAAAAAAGCACAAAACATTAATGTAAGTCATCAGATACTGTTTTCATTTTAGTTTTATATTAAGAAGGCTCTTTCATTGTGAAAAATACACCAAGGTTTAGCACTATACACTCCAAACATTGTTGCTCGTTCTCCTCTACCCACCTTTTCTTCCTATTTATTTGATAAATTGAGAATAGACAAGCTATAGCCAAACACTTTTCACTTATAGTATACACATATATCACATGTGTTCCCACAATAAAGTAAGAACAAATGGAAGCCAGGAGACTTTCCAATAAGCCCCTATACCCAATGGCTTTCTAAAATGGCAGCACATAGTGATGGCTGTAGGTTAAAATCCACAGGATGTGACCACCCATGACCATCCACAGCCTTCAAGAAGGCTCCGATGAATCATAACCCCCCAAAATTTGTCTTCCTTTCCTTCTTAAGCCCGAGATTTCTTGGTGGTGATGGGGTGTCTGTCCTCTGTTCCATTCTTAACCACCAGTACATCTCAACATCCAAAAGCCATGTATTTTCCTTAGAACTGAATCTGAATGTATGTCTTCCGCCTGCCCTCACCTCTTTTCTATCTGGCAATTTTCAAATTCAATTTTGAGCTTAATTACTAGAAATGCTTCTCCCCTCCCTTTTAAATGGGGAGATGTGTTATTAGCATTTCTTCTAGTAAACACAATTTCTAGCAGTTCTACATAGGTTTTGTGCTGCTGGGCTGTATACCACAGATGGACTTGGACGTGACAGGAGGCAGAAGGTGTCTCCAGGGGTTCCCCATGAGGGGCTGGGGAAGGTGGAGGAGAGTTCTTCTCCTGGAAGGGAAGGGTTGTTACACTGTGGGCCACTGAGGGTGTCCAGGTTTCACATTCAGCCATAGGAGGCAAAATGAACTTACTGTCAAGGTTTCCCCAGACTGCAGCTGCTGGTTTGGGGCTAGCCGGCTAGCCGTTGGGACTCAGTTAGATTTACTTTGATCTTTCAATCAGCTTTATTAATGGGTAGCAGACAAATGAACATTGTACATATCTATCTATCTATCTATCTATCTATCTATCTATCTATCATCTATCTATGTATCTATCTATTATCTATCTATCTATCTATCTATCTATCTATCTATCTATCTATCTATCATCTATCTATCTATCATCTATCTATCTATCTATCTATCTATCTATCTATCATCTATCTATCTATCTATCTATCATCTATCTATCTATCTATCTATCTATCTATCATCTATCTATCTATCATCTATCTATCTATCTATCATCTATCTATCTATCTATCTATCTATCTATCTATTATCTATCTATCTATCCATCTATCTATCTATCATCTATCTATCTATTATCTATCTATCTATCTATCTATCTATCTATCTATCATCTATCTATCTATCTATCTATCTATCTATCATCTATCTATCTATCTATCTATCTATCATCTATCTATCTATCTATCTATCTATCATCTATCTATCTATTATCTATCTATCTATCTATCTATCTATTATCTATCTATCTATCTATCTATCATCTATCTATCTATCTATCTATCTATCTATTATCTATCTATCTATCTATCTATCTATCTATCTATCTATCTCCTTTTGTGGGTGTACTAAGAATTGAAGCCAGGGTCTGGTTCATGCCATGTGAGTGCTCTAACCACTGAGAAACATCCTTGGCCTGAGCTTTTGTTGCATGCACACACTGTGATCTGATTACTCTCCCACAGCGCCCATACTGCTCCAATTTCACACTGCTTTTTCCTATCTCTTCTCCATGACTTTTCTATTTCTCTAGTTTCATTTCTACCTTGTATCTCCAAGATATTTTTCATGTAGATCAGGCTAGCCTGTGCCAGATTTCTGATCATGCTCAGGTTTTGGTCCACACTCAGACTTCAGAGGCCAGGCAATGTGAGTGAGGTCCTTTTTGCTGAAGGCTTCTGTGGTGGCATGCCTTGTGGGAGTGGGGGATGGTGTGTGTGTGGGGTCACAGTATAGATTCTACTCTGCTGTCTTCCTAGCTTTAACTCACCCAGCCCTCATGCTGTAACCGGAATAAAGTCCTGAGGAGGATGTGGGACATCTGAACTATTCACAAGGGTTAAGCATGCAACAGATGCCTGTTCCATACCCACCTAATTGAGGGTTATTGGTTTAATTGCAGAGCTATATAGCCATCTGCCTTTCCCTGAACCCCGATGTGCTAAGCATCTGTGAATCTACTTTCCTTCATGTCATTAAGAATGGAAATGTACTCATGTAAATGCCAGTTGGGAGCGGTTTCTGACATTTGTCAAAGATGCTTATTTTGGAATTTTCTACTTGAGGTAAAACCTCACAGAACCATCAAAGTCTTATGTCAATATTTAGATCTAGAGTAGCAAGTTTAATGGCTTCAGTTAGACCCCCATGCCAATGGCTTAATTTTGTATTTCACCTACTTTCACTTTCCTGAGCTGTAACCTAGCTAAAAAAATAAAATAAAGATAAGAAAGCAGAGTTTTTCTGTGAAGAACATTTGAATGTTTCTTAGATAAAGAAAAATCTCAATTCTCCTTTCTAGTAGGCACCTACTAAAGACCCTCCACTTGAGGATGGAGGGAAGGTGGACCATGGGGCTCCCACACTTTGTCTACACAGTGCCTTACCCAAACTAGCTACCAGATTATAACCCTTCTCCAAAATGTAGCAACTCACAGGAGGAGCTGTGGTCATCTCGGTAACTTACAGCATTGCTGGAAAGAGGAAAACAGTTAGTGTTGAAAGGGACCGGTATTGCCCAGGACACCCCAAGACCAAGTTCTTAGCACAAAGGAGATTTATGTGGCCCAGAGGGACAAAGGGCAGGGAACAAGAGACAAAGATAGGAGATAGAGGATGAAGAGTATGGGAAGGAGAAAGGAAGGGGGTATTCATTTTAGGCAGGGTTGGGGACAAAGGATGGCCTCTGGACAGATGGATGTGGCCCATTTTTCAATGGCAGTCTATAAAGGTAAAATGGGAAACCCATGTTAGGATGAGGTGGTTAATTTTAATTGGGTATGTAAGCTAGGTGAGCCAAAGGTGGCTTTTTTTTTTTTTCAATGCAGTTTATTCAGGAACATTGAACAATCCTCGGACCCCGGGGAAAGCCAGCCCACAGCTTAAATAGCCTCTGGGTAGCCAACACAGGCGTGCCACGGGGGCAATGCAGATAGGTCCACATACATGGAAGCAAGCCAGATCCTCGGCCTTAGCCAAATGTGGAGTTGTTCGTGACAGAGAGCACTCACCATCAGGAAGGTGGAAGGCGGAAACCAGCTCCACCTTTAAGGCATAGCATTCCGCAGCTCTCTACAGTTCCCCCTTTTTGTTTTAGACGCATCAGGCAAGAGTAGAGGTCTGATCTCTGATATTAGAAATAAATTGGGACTTTGTACAGATGTTCATTTAGGTGTCATCCACCCAAAGAGCATCAGACCCGTCCAATACCTTTTTCTCAGAGGCGGGACCTGGGGCATCAACCCGCATGCAATCAGACATGCTCTTCTCTGGGTCCAAAGCGGCTGACCCTGAGTGCAGTGCTTAGCCTCGCATCCTGAGCGTATCATTTTAGCTTTTTATGGTATCCAACCATGCTTGGGGGAGAATGTCCTGCTTCAATGGCTGTAAAGGCCTGAATGATCATGGCTGCATCACACTGTTGTGAGACTCTAATCTTGCATATATACCACAGGCAAACCAAGGAGACCAACACCAGAAGGCCTGCTAACACTCCCATGCCCACCCATTCCTTCAGATGATTCATGGCTGCAGCAATCCATGTTGATAATCCTGTGGCTAGTCCTGCGTCCACTCCGGTAGAATTTACTGTGACAATGGCCACTCTCAGCTGCTCCATCGTAGTATCGAATTCTCCAGTCCAATTACCTAAAATATAGCTCGACAATTGTTTAGACAGATTTGCAGCGCAGGAAAAATTCTCATGTTGTATGCTAGTGACACAAAGTCCAGCATACTTTCATTGACAGCCAGGTTGAGCGATTTGCCATAGGGTATCAATTTGCTCCTGCAAGAGGTCAATCCTCTGATTGAACACCATCAAGCTTCCTTTTAGTTGAGCATTAATTCTTTTATGTACAACTAAGGCATGAGCTACATTGGCTAAATGATTATTCAGGGTCTGAGCAGTCTGCCCAGTATGACTCATGGCTAATGCCCTGGTGGTAGCTCCAACAGCCGTCAATGAGATGGTAGTAACAATGGTGGCTGTAGTTCCAAGATCCCTTTTCTGTCTGAAGAGAGTCATAGCGTGAGGGGCATCAATGGGCATAGGCACCCAGTGAGGCATGCGAGTAACCAGGGCATACCTAACTTTACTAGCATTCCAGCATTGGGCAAAAAAGCAAGTATCATTACCACAATTACTTGGCTCTATCTGGCTAATAATGAATAAAAATGGGGGATATAGACAAACAGGTGTGGGCTTAACTGGGAAATAGTAAGAGCTGGAGAGGACAGGGTCTCCACAAGGAGAGCAACAGAACAAGAAAATTTAAACATAGGGAACTTCCCAGAGACTCATACTCCAACCAAGGACTATTCATGGAGATAACCTAGAACCCCTGCACAGATGTAGCCCAGGGCAGTTCAGAGTCCAATTGGGTTACATAGTAATGTGAAGAGGGACTGCCTCTGACATACTCTGATTGGCCTGCTCTTTGATCACCTCCCTCTGGGGGGGAGGAGCAGCCTTACCAGGCCACAGTAGAGGACAATACAGCCACTTTTGATGTGAACTGACAGACTAAGATCAGAAAGGAGAGGAGAACCTCCCCTATTAGTGGACTTGGGGAGTGGCATGCAAGCAGAGGGAGGAGGGAGGGTGGGATTGGGATGGGAGGAGGGAGGGGCTTATGGGGGGATGCAGAATGAATAAAGTGTAATTGATGAAAAATTTAAGAAAAAAGGGAAAAAAATAATTTAAGAACCTTAAATGACTTTCAAAAGTGGAGGAAAACATGGAGTTAGTCAATTGGCATGGAGCACGTCTCGTCCCTGGGGGCAATGGTCTCCTGAACCTACTCAGACCTCGGACACCACCACTGCTAGTTCTAGAACTGACGCAGGATGTTCCAACGAGGGGTTAAGGCTTCTCATAATATTTCCTATAAGCCCACACCTGTTTGTCTATATCCCCCAAAGGTGGCTTTTGATTGGTAGACTTCAATACTTTGATAGCTGGATCTTGGTAGTCAACCTCAGGAAAAGGAAGTGGCCAAATGAGAGACTAGACCTTGGTTGCTAGTTTTAAAAAAGTATTCTAAAGGCTTTAGCAATGCAGAGGAAATGGGGAGGAGGGCAAGGCCTGTCAGAACCATGCTTGCCATGCTCAAGCTGGCCAGAGCATCTTCAAATGTAATAATTATTTTGTTGCTAATTTAAACTTTTCTGAATAGCAGTGTAAAAAAAAATCAGAATGTCTCTTTCCTTGGTCTGTAGCCCCAGAAATGCAATCCTCCTTCCAGAGATGCCAGTGAGACTAACTCAAACATTCTAAACTAGAGTACAAGTTCATTTGGACCCATCGGTTTTGGGCCTTTGGTGGTCATGGAACATTCTGGCAGGAGCCCATGCAGACCAGCTACTCACTTCATGAAAGCAGGAAGTCATGAAAACAATAATTGCGGATATCTCTTTCAAAGGCACGTTCTGAAGACCCAACTCTTTTCCACTATGCTCTATTGGCTGAAGCAGCCGCTATCAACCAGTAATGCCCATAACCTGCAGATCAAACCTTTAGCGTGTGAGTCTTTGTAGAGAAATCAGGACATAGACCAATGGTATGGTGCATTTCCTGCTGCTTATAGGCTTCCCATTACTTGTTTTGGAAGTGACAATCATTCAGTGCACAGAGATCCTCTTCCTCTTCTGATAACGCATAATGGCTGTCTATGATGAACCGGGCAAATATGAACACTGGGCAATGCAAAGGTGTTTGCATTGTTTCTGATCTTACTACTAAGATAGTTCAGTCAAAACAATAAATAACTTGTTTATACATGTGTGAGTACATCTGTAAGACATTCTTTTCCTAAATATTGCTGAAGCAAAGAGAGCTGCATTTTTCATGTTAACACAGATTTCCAAACGTACACATGTATTACAATTTGCAGTTAACCACAAGTCATGAATGCACTGAAACAAGGGTTTACCAAAAAGTCTGGCACAATAAAGGGACAAGGCATGCTGAAGTTGGCCTCATGTTTTTGAGCTATGGCTTATGCGTGTTTGTAGGTCTATTAGGGAAATGCCTGCTTTCCAAATTCTCAGAGCTTTATGCAGTGATAGTGATAGTGATAGAGATAGTGATAGTGATGGAGATAGTGATAGAGATAGTCATAGTGATGAGGAACCATAGTTGAGGTTTTCTTTCTCACCTGCCAAAACTGTCTTAGATAATGCTTTTCAAGGAAATATAAAGTTCGAGAAAGTCTCCCCCTGTAGTGTTTCTCCCATCTGCAGCCTCTCCCTTTAACCTCTTAGTACGAAGGCCACTCATGAAGACTGATTAGTAGCAGAATGATTGTGTAGGGGGACTGAGGGGGCGTGGAACGATAGAAAAGGGTGACAAATTTCCCTGCTGATGGCAGAGGAGTCTGCTGGTCCCTAGAGTGGTGCTTCTCAACCTTTGTAATGTGAGAACCTTTACTACAGATCCTCATGTTGCAGTGACTCCCAATCATAAAATTATTTTTGTTAATACACTGTAACTGTAACCTTGCTATTGTCATAAATTATAATGCCACTGTCTGTCTTTTCTGATGGTTTTAGGCCACCCCTGTGAAAGGGTCATTTGACCCTTTAGGGGTGATTGCCTACAGGTTGAGAAACACTGCCCTAGAGAGTTTTACACAGCACCCATCCCTGGTGACCTGTTTGGTTTTATAGAAAGATTCATATAAAGACACTGACTATTATTACTTTCTCAATGGTTTGTTATGATTTATATACATATATCACAATCTTTAGTTTTGCCTCCCATCCCTCCTCTTCTTCTTACAGATCACCTTTCTCCCTTCAAATAGCCCCCCTTGCTTTCATGCCATACGTGTGCAGATGTGTGGAAATCTAGATGGGCAGCTGAGCTGGCTCTACATCATTGCTGTTATTAGTGTAGCAATAAATATGAATGTGTAGATATTTAGCATCTCTGAGACATGCTAAAAAGTCTCTACTGTTCTGTGGAAACTTAACATTTCAGGGCAATTTATTTTTTTAAAAGTCTTCTAATTTTTATAAATATCAGTAAACTGCCAATATTAACCTTAATAATTACAAAGGAAAATATACTAATTGAAATGATTTTATAAGAGATTGCTGAGGCAAAGAATTCACTGACTTTATTCTAATTACTTTTCTTTCAGGGCCCTAGTGACACTCTGTGTTTTCCTTTCCTTGCTATCTGGCATGGCTGTGACAATGCTGATCTGGGCACAATGGTACATTTCATTCCCAGACTGATCCAGAACCAAGGGCCTCAGTAACCACTCAACCTTCCCCCATGCCCCGGAAGCAAAAGATCTCCAAACCTTCCACGATGGCAAAGCCAGCTATGGAATAAAGCCTGGTCTCTGCGCTTTGCTGGGAGGATACTGGGTGAGGCATTCTTCATCCCCTAACAAAGCAGATATGTACTTTCTTTGGATTTATCTTTATTGGCAGGTTGAAGACATAAAGACATGCTCAGGATTCAATTTCATTGTAGGTAGCCTTGCTCACCTGTAAGAAAATGCTATGCCTTATTCAGTGGAGGGAGTCAGATAATTCTCTTTGAAAACACTTAATGCTCATGAAATAAAAATCAAAATAGATATGTTGCTTTCTAGAATATGTTTTTAATACATTGAACTTTATACCTGCAGCCTCTAGCCTTTGGATAGCAAACTAAGGTGTGTGTGTGCGTGTGCATGTGTGTGTGTGTGTGTGCGGAAGCATGAGAAACATGTTGCCCTGTGGCATGTCAGGAGAAAAGAATAAAGGGAAGCTTGAAGGCTGGGAGGGGTTTGGAAACACTAATATTTGTGGAAGTCTTCTCCTGATGTCAGGATATGTCTTGTCTGCTTTCCATGCATTTTCTCTCTTTGTAATCAGTAGGGTGGTGGTTTGATTCTATTAAAGGTCAGAAAATTCAGACTGATAAAAGTCAACGATTTGTAAATGATATTCAGTGACTCAAGTTCAGAATTAATGAATAGTGGGGCACAGTACTAGAATAAAATGGGTTAATTGAGAATGGTGACCACATAATGCAGGAAGTGTAGAGATCAGAGAAAAGCAGAGAAGAACAAAGGACAGAAAGGAGAGAGGAAAGCAAGGGTGGGGCAGGAGACATAGCACCACTCTTTTCTCTGTTCACTTTGCAACCAGAACTGTAAACCAAGAAAACCATTTCCAGCAGCTTTTATTCCCCAGGACACACTGTCCTTAAAGATGTATTCAATCAGAGTTCTAAAAGATTGCATTAATTGGAGATGTGCCGTCACCTGCTATTTCTCATCAACAAAATGACAAGGCCAGAATCAAGCACCACTAATGCTAGGCTTCCTCGTTAGAGACCTTTCGCACAGCTCTTCCAGGAGATGGCAGCTTTAGGGGAGATGCGTTGTGAAAGCTCACTTAATGAAGTCACTTTGACACAATCTGTAGGCAGGAATGTCTATTGTAACTAAATTTCCATATCGACCAACGTCAAATTCTTATGCATCACTGTGGGATGACCAAGAGATCTTTTGTTGTGTGTTAGTCTTGCTGTGTCAGTTTGAATGACTTACAGGAAGGGAGAAAATAAATAAATTAAATTTCTGCTTTAGTAAGAGGAAGAATGCAGATCCTGTATTTGTTGCCAACTTTTCTGGTTCTTAAAGGTATGTGCAGCAGCATGTGTTGGTTCCGGCTCATTATCCCAGCTTTGGGGGAGGTTAAACAGGAAGATTTCAAGTTGAAGGCCATTATGAGCTGTAGATGGAAAACAACAACAAACAAACACACACGATATATACCCAAGTCTTGATATTTACTAAGTTTTTTTTTTCCTTTCTTAACTAATAGGCACCACTGCAGGTGATTAAATTTACCAGCAGTGATTAAAACTTAATACATAAGGCACAAGGAGAGCAACAGAACCAAAATATCTGGGCACAGGGGACTTTTCCAAGACGGATAGTCCAAGCAAGGACCATGCATGGAGATAACCTAGAACCTCTGAACAGATGTAGCCCATGGCAGCTCAGTCTCAGTGTGGGTACCCTAGTAGTGGAACAGGAACTGTCTCTGACTTGAACTCAGTGGCTGGTTCTTTGACCACCTCCGCCTGAGGTGGGAGCAGCCTTACCAGGCCACAGGGAGGACAATGCAGCCAGTCCTGATGGGACCTGAGAGGCTAGGGTCAGAGAGAAGGGGAGGCAGACCTCTCCTATCAGTGGACTTAGAGAGGGGCATAGGAGGAGATGAGGGAGGGTGAGTGGGATTAGAAGGGAATGAAGGAGGGGGCTATAGCTGGGATACAAAGCAAATAAAATGTAATTAATGTAAAAAAATAAAAATTTAATTAAGAAAACTTAACACATGGTGTTAGGGAAGAAAGATGGGATATGAGAGTGTGGCATGAAAACAGAAGGGGTTTATCTTTTTGAGAGAAGTGAACCAGTAAGAGTGGAACATGGGGCATGGAAGAGGACTAATGAGAACAAAGTATAATGAGCACAGACATATGAAAATTCTGCCACGATACCCGGTACTTTGTATACTCATTTTAAAATTTAATAACAACAAAAAACAACCTAGACCATGCCAGTGGTTTGTGCTGAACAACCCTTGACTTTGCCACCCGTAAGGCTTTTCAACACAGAAGACACTCTTTCCAGTTCCTGAGATAGCGCCCTCCTATTTTTGCACCATGCAGCCTCACATCTGGTCCTCTCTCAGGTCCAAAGCCATCTTTTAAGGTTGGTTCCGTTGCTGACTGCTCGCTCTCAGGCCTTATCTCCGTGGCCTACTCTCAGAGAAGAGTTCCGTGGCCTGGAAGGCCCGCTGGAAGCCAGGCCTGTCCTCCGTCTCATCACAGTTTCCTCTCTCTGACACCACTCAGGTCATTTTTCACAGCGTGATCCCAATGTGAACTGATTTTAAAAAATTAATCTATTCTTTGAAACTTTCTCGCATGCATTAAATAGTACATTCTAGCCACGCTCCTGCCTCGTTTTTGACTCGTGACCCCTTAGTTTCCCCAGGGCTGAACACGTGAGCTTGGTGTGGTGGAAAGATCTGTCGGAGCACGGCCACTCACCAGTAGCTACATGACTGAAGACAATGACTGACTTTTCCTCGGTAGCCCTCAATCGCCAGTAGTTCCTTGGACAGGGCTGGACTCCCAGAATGTCTCCCCACCTCTCTGCGAGTCCTGGTGGGCTGAGTTTCTGGAAGACCCCATGGCGGGAATTACAGCATCTGCAAGCTCAGGAGCGGCTTGGCCATGTCATGCCCGCAAGACAGCAAGTCCTGGTTCTCTCCCCCTCTTTCATGATGTTTTATGAGCCTCGGAAGGGTGATATGAGTGGATCAAAGTGAATTAATTTAAATGTGTTTATAAATTTGTACGAAGTTAACATATTTTTATAATTAATGTCTATTTAACTTTTATAAATAATTTCTTTAAATTTTTATGGAGCTCATTATCATCATAATTTATTTTTATTTTTTTTTTAATCATGAGATATGTCAGGGGAACAGGATGCTATTCCTACACAGGAGCCATCCTATAATATTCCAGCTTTTAAATCTGACCAACTGAAGTGAGCAAAGATTTATTTATTTATTTATTTATTTATTTATTTTTGTACTTACTGAGCTGTTTCAAGTTTACATTGAAAAATTAATATGTAGCTGGTCTACCAAAATTTTATCCTTTAGCACACAGGAAATAAAAATGTGGTTTGTCTGAGTGACACAAATGAACCTCTGGCCCAGAAGAGTGGCGGCAACATTCTGAAGATGCAGTAAGTGCTAGTGAAAACGCTGAATGCCTAGACATTCAGGTGGGACCAGTGTTCTTAGTGAACTCAGAATATCAGAGGAAAAGATTTTATAAACTATCACTACAAATTTAGTGCAAATCTCAGGAAAGATGTTCACGTATAATTTATAATATCTTATAAAATCAATGATAGACTTTGGCACTAATATGACAGAACACAGAACACCTTAGAACAGAAAACAAACATTTTCATAGTATTAATATGTTAGCCTCCACTAGAAAGACCAGAGAAATAAAGAGCCAGGGCTTCAGAAGGGCCCTCTACCTAGTGCTGTGCACACCCTTATTCTAAGGACTCATTGGGCCTTGTCTGATGCAGATTATGTAATAACTTGGCAATAATTATTTATTAACTTTTTCCAGATATAAGATTTTGAAAAATTTGCATATCATATAACCTGTGCACAATAATTGGTAAGCTATTTTTAGAAATTAGTATCTAGCTGTTCTGTACATTCAGATTTTAGGATGATATATTGTCTTTGTCTGTTTCATGCTACTTTAACAGAGTGTCACAGACTGTGGAATTTATAAGGCATGGGGATTTATTCCTTATAGTCTTGTGGTTATTTCTTGAGGGTAGTAGCTGGTGAAACCTTGATGTGCTGTCACATGGTTTAGGGCAAATGCATGCTAGAGTAACATACTTTTTGACATTTTATATTAACTGTACAAAATAATGGGCTTCATGATATAATTTTTATGCATTTATATTTTCTGATATTCAGTTCCCCACTATCCTCTAGTCTTTCCCTTATAATAACCTGCTTCACACGAGTGAAGGCAGACCTCTCATGACCTCACCTTTACACAGAGAAACCACCTCTCAATACGAGGCTTTCCAATACCTGACTCTCAGGGGAAAACTTAAGTTATGGGAAGAATTACATAAAGAGTCATGTAAGGATGAGGGAGACGGAGGATGTTCAACCAGAGCCGGACAGGGACACATGCTGGAATAGGGAGGCAGTAAGTTAAGGGGCTAATAACTCAGCTGTGCCAGGCCATAGAAGACCTCAGGCACCAAGCTGAAGATCTCCCATCTAGTTCATATTTCTGTTTCTACTTTTGACTCCATCGGAACTTTCTCCGCCTTTGGTGTGCATTACAGATGACCTTATGTTGAGCCTTCTGTCCCACCTTCCCAAATGCTGGGATCACAGGTGTATGTCTTTATGCTGGGCCTCTATGCTCCACTTGGAGCAAACAAAGTTCAGATTTGTTATTTTAGAAATACAGCATTGCTCTGCCAGGTGCAGGGACAGGTGCCTGTCTCCCCACCCTGGGAAGTTTGAGATGGAAGGTTTCATTCTATCCAAGAATTTAGGATTAGCCTGGGAATACAGTGACTCCCTCAGATAAATGGAGAGAGAGAGAGAGAGAGAGAGAGAGAGAGAAGAAGGAGGAGGAGGAGGAGGAGGAGGAGGAGAAGGAAGCGGAAGAAGAAGAAGAAGAAGAAGAAGAAGAAGAAGAAGAAGAAGAAGAAGAAGAAGAAGAAGAAGAAGAAGAAGAAAAGAATTTGGGACATTTGAACTCCCGTTAGAAATGTATTTAAGGCATAATCCCAGCGCTCAAGGAGGCAGAAGCAGGTTGAATTCAAGGCCAGCCTGGTCTACAAACTGAGTTCAGGACAGCCAAGGCTACACAGAGAAACCTTGTCTTGAAAAACTAAGAAAAAGAAAGAAGGGTATTTAATATAGAGATGATGAGACCCATACCTGAAAAAAAGTTGGGGTTGGGGAGTAGGAGCTATGAAATGAGAGATATTGTTAAAGTTACTTTAACTTAGGCAAAAAGAAATGAAGGAGTGGGAAAAAATATGTGATAGTTTATGGTTTAAATACATACGCTTGAAGTATGGGAACAAATAGTGTCATTGCCATTTGCCATACAAGACATGACAACTTACATATCTAGTCAAGGGAAACTCAACATGAAAAGTTAAATTGGTCTTTATTTTGTCTGGAAGTGGATTGTTGCTTTGAGAGTAGAGTACATTTTTATTATTAAATTTTTTATTGGTTTTTCAAGACAAGGTTTCTCTGTGTAGCCCTGGCTGCCCTGGACTCACTTTGAGGACCAGGCTAGCCTCAAAGTCAGATAGATCCTCCTGCCTCTGCCTCCCTTTGTGCTGGGATTAAAGGTGTTTATCACTGTGCCTGGCTTAAAGTATATTTTAGTCTTTGATCAACAGAGATAGGGACAAAATATTTATGATTATTTTATATCATCATGTTTATATTAATAAGGGCATGTCACTGTGTTAGTCAGCTTTCTGCTATTCTAATGAACATCAGAAAAAAAAAATCAGTGGCAAGGAGAGAAAGGCTACTTTGGTTCACAGTTGTTCAACTCAGGATACCCCATTACTTCTGTGCTTGTAGCAAGGCAAAGCATCATGATGGAGAGCAGGTGATGAAGCAAAAAGCTAGTAGCTTGTAGTAAAACAGGAAGAAAGAAAGAGGGGTTAGAGTCAAGTTATCTCCTTCAAGGGAACTAGTCCAGTGTCCTCAGGCTCCCTGTCCCCAGTCACCAGGCTCCAACTCCTACAGTCTCTACCATCTTCCCACAATGCACTGGCTGCAGATTGAGCCTATAATCCGCAGACTTTAGGGAACATTTAAGATCCACACCATA